>NC_084705.1:9825018-10450018 GCF_033807575.1 Cydia pomonella | reverse complement strand
ATTTTCAATGTTTGAAATTTTTGCATATGAAATGGTTCATATGCAAAAATTTGATGGATGTAATTGGCACTTGAAAGCTTTGTATACTAGTGGTATGTCATTTTGACAGTGACAAATAATTGACAACTCATATTTGTACAGCATTTGTGCACTTTTGCTGCTGTGTTATCGCACCGAATATAAACAGTTTTATACGTTTCATTACTTAGTTTAATTTGTGAGGTATGGCTAACTACAACAATCCAAATGATTACTCCTGGCAGGGCCAAAATAACAGCCAAAATTACTCTTTCAATACCTCCAATGCTTTTGGCGATCAAGCTCAAACGTTGGGTAAGTATAGGGTCAGATAAATTAATTTGAGTATTGAATTGTGTTTAACAGCTAAAAATATGATATGTTTAGATTTTCAGAGTTTTCCAACGGATCACCAAGATTTCTCATTTGACCAAGGAGGACAGAATGCATATCCTCCAAACAACAACCAATACTACAACCCAAATATGTTCCAACCTGCACCAATACCCGGCGAGCCAGCAACGGAAACCACTGAGTTCGATGAGCCACCTCTACTTGATGAGCTAGAAATATATCCTGATAGGATATTAGAGAAAACATTGGCTGTCATGAATCCATTCCATGGACAATCAAAAGCTGATGATGCCAATTTCTTGTTAAGAGACACAGATATTGCTGGGCCGATAACATTTTGTTTAGCATTGGCTGTGTGTTTATTTTTATCAGGAAACAAAGCTCACTTTGGTTATGTTTACGGTCTCTCTGTAATGTCTGTTATATTGATGTATTCTTTGCTTTCATTGATGAGCCGTTCTGAGGGTGTGTTTACATTACTAAGTGTTGCCAGTGTGCTAGGTTACTGTATGTTACCCATGGTTGTGCTGGCAGGGTTGGGTATATTCATTTCCTTGGAGGGAACAATAGGACTTACCCTGTCAGCCGTGGCTGTAATTTGGTCCGCCTTATCTGCAAGCAGGTTATTTGTGACCATGTCTGGAGATGCTGAGCAGAGGCCACTAATAGCATATCCTTGTGCTTTAGTCAATGGCGTGTTTGCTTTATTAGTACTGTTTTAATTTACAACATAAGTTTACTAGGTACTTTATTTGTTACTGGCTTACAAGGAATATGTTATCGAAATTTAATCCTTCTAACCTGAATTTCCAAACAAAATTGTACACCTCTAGTACTAGTTTTGTTTTACTAACATATTTTTAGACCACTCTTGACAGTATAACATGTGTATTGTGATGTTTTCGGGCAAAAGGTTAGTGTTGAGGACATTGTTGGTTGTTGCTAAGAATGATTTTTTAATTACATCTTTATGGCAGCATATTAACTACTGTCATTAAGTTACCTTTTGCTAGAAAACAATGTTTTGTCATGGCAGTATGTTAATAAGTGAAGGAACAATATGACTATCTCCATCTCTTTTGCTATAACAATAATCAAGTGCCACTGACACTACCAAAACATATTCTCCTCATATTCTATACTTTATTTTCTAAAATGCCAGTTCGGTTACAAAGATTGACAGTAAGATGTGTCCATACTTATGGTAATTCAAAATTTATGAATACAATCATTATGTCATTAGTAGTAAACATGGAACATATTTTCTTTATAAAATTATCATGACAGATATAGTCCTTCGATTTGAAGCTGGCTCCAAGCAGCTGATCTTTTGTCTATTGTTAACTAAAACCCCGTGTGCCATTACTTGCAAAAAAAGGGTCATATAATTCTAATTGGCACCTGAGTGCGGGCTTGTACAATGCTCAAAAAACCAGTGTAGGTGCACTCTCCGATAACGCGCCTTTGTTACTCATCTCGAGGAGACATTTTAGACTGGTTCAGCAGCAGCACACAAGAAATCGCAAATTATTATTCCATTGGACCAATATTTGAATCTTATTTCAATTATGATAGATGTAATTCAATAACCGGTTAAAGTGACCGGACCCTTTTTTTGCAGGTAGTGGCACGCGCGCGGTTTTAGTTAACAATAGACAAAGGATTTGCCACTTGGGGCCAGCTACAAATCTAATGGCTATACCAGCACCTTATTTACTCTAACGAGGCTGATTGTTTTGTTAACAATTTAAAAATAGTATTGTAAAACTATATTTCTACTTTGTAATGTAAATAAATATTTGTATATTAATAACAATAAAGAATCCTTATTATATCTTTGTCTTTAAATAATGTGGGTTCAATAATGAAACAAAATTAACCAAATCACAATATATTAATAAATAAACTAGGTTTTACTAAATTTACAATCTGTTGTATAGAGTAGGTCTATCACTGAAGAAATTCTTCAGAATCACAACTTGCCCAAATGATACAATCACAATGGCCACAGTTTCAATCATAGACCAGTTAAACACCCTTTCATTAAGGTCCTCTGCCCTCTTGCGGCTCTGAGCCTCTCTTAGTCTGTGGTGAGTTTGGTGGTCAATAATTTTGTTCAATCCAGAGTGAATTTCTTCAGCAGATGCTTCAAGCTGTAAGAATAAGACATTATGTATATTAATTTGTTATTCCAAAAGTCATTATGTAATTGTCATGCATGGAGAAAAAACTGCCTTTGGTAGGTACTACCAGTTGAAGGACAATTATGGATGTGCAAGTGTTTCCAAAAAATGTGAATATTCTTGGCAATTTTAGCAAACATTTAGTTTGGAATGGTTACTTGCCCTTAATTGTATGAATTGGATAGAGATAGGTATAGCAAGTTGTAGGACAATGCTAAAGAAAAAAATATAATAAATAAATAATCTACAATGGTAATGAGGCATGTGCTGTTGAATGGAAATTATTAGTCATTATTTCAAGTATAAATAATGTAAAATGAAATATTGGTGATACAACAGTAACAATTGTTATTTTATTTATTTAAACTTTATTGCACAAAATACAAAAAAGTTACAAATGGCGGACTTAATGCCTAATAGCATTCTCTACCAGTCAACCATAGGGCTTAACAGAAATACAAAAATGGTGCAAGAAGAAAAATAAGAGAATTTTACATTATTATATTATTTTGCTAGTTGTCACACTTGTGCAAATATAATGCTGAACCTTGTAAGTAGCAGGTAAAAGTAATATTACCTGAGTGAGTACAGTAGCATGTTCGCCGATACCAGGCAGGGGCTGCTCAGGGCCAACATTCAGTTCCATGTACACAAGCTTGTGAGAGAAGGTACTAAATTCATTGCTAAAGCACACCTTATATACACCTGAAATGTGGGATATTTATTTTAATCAACAATTAACTCCAATCCATAAATAAATACAAATCCAACAAAAGTTAGGGTTGATTTGATATAATGCTTGCCCTGCAGTATCTTCTGTTGATATTAAATATTTGAAAATCTATTGAAATTTCCACTTTATTACTCTTTAGACTATTATTCACATTAATTAAAAATGTACCAGTTTGTGTAGCTGTAAAAGGATGCGAGTCATACTGCATCTTCTGCTGCTGATAAATTATTTGCTTATTGGGTCCTTCCACCTTGACATCCACATCATACTGGCCTCCTGTGATAACCTAAAATATTAGTAAAGTGAGTAAACAGAAGAATTATAAGAGAGACTTATAGACAGTGGTCACAGTGGTCTTCTAATTACTCCATTAGGTTATTCAAAATGTTATGAGGTTAGAATGCAAACAATAACTGTGTGAATGGCATGTGATTAAAATTATATTGAAATACCCATAAAAAAACCTTTACAAATATCTAATTTAAAGAAAAAACTGTACATTTCGGCATAATTTGTAGCTTATTACCTGATACTCCAAGGATGCAGACGTATTGTTTTCTATATGCTCATAAAAACATTCTACGGCATTATCGGGTAATTCGAAAGTAAGCTCAACACTCTTGGAGTCGATTCCATTATATAATGCAGCTAAGACGCTAAGGAATATAAATTTACTTAACATTTTACGAATTATAGGAAAATTTCCTGAAGGGAAAACACTCAAGACGAAGTCTGTGATGCTACTATGTGACTGACAGTTCGTGAATACACGTAATTGGGTGCGACGGTGCCATAGAGTATATTGAATGACGGTGCGTTCCACATTTTATGAAATTTTCCATACCTAAAGATTTTAATTTGATTTTAATGGTCAGTCCAGACGGAATGATCAAACGACCGATTTGACAAATCTCCAATTTAAGATCAAAGAAATGTTGGCATAGAAAATTTGAATTTTGCGCCTTTTTCCACAGAGAAAGTGGGTTTGCAGAGTATAATGCGACGCTTTTTAAACACTCATGCCTACCGGGCCTAATAATCATCCACGGCCCAAGAACTGGGCCAATTACATCCACATTTCCCGATATCAGGCCTGAAGTTAAGTGCCCATTACATCTACACTTTATCAAGCGCCAATTACATCCACAGTCCCCGATATCGGACCCGAAATCAGTCCTGATTTCGGGGCTAATAATAGGGTTGTTTCCAATTTTTTGAAACGCTTGTATTACGTTCTATATTAACTAAAAGTTGCCCTAAAATTCAACTTTTATACTAAAAACGGCTTTAAATATGTTAAATTAACAAAATATATTTTGACAGATGCTTTGGCGCCCAAAACGCTCTTTGAAAATTGTGTGACGTCACAGTTTACGGTTTGACACACACACGTAGAAGATACGAACTGTCAACTGACAATTGTCATTTGTTGTTTATCGCCTAACTGTCAACAGTGTCAATCCGAGAGTTGTGGCGTCATCAGAATCTTCAATTACGTTTCGAGTTTGGTCACGTGACGTGTGCCAAAAGATATTTTAAATTCAATATTTACAAAAATATGGTCATTACAGGTCCCCTAAAAGTAGTTTAACATGTTCTTATAATCCAAAAGGATTTATTGGGATACAATTCTGCCCTAAGATTTGTAGATGGAAACAACCCTATTGTTTTCCGTTTCACAGAATATCAGCACATCGTTAACAGTATTTGAAATGTAAATAACCTCTAATAGGGTTGTTTCCATCTACAAATCTTAGGGCAGAATTGTATCACAATAAATTCTTTTGGATTATAAGAACATGTTAAACTACTTTTAGGGGACCTGTAATGACCATATTTTTGTAAATATTGATTTTAAAATATCTTTTGGCACACGTCACGTGACCAAATTCGAAACGTCATTGAAGATTCTGATGACGTCGCAACTCTCGGATTGACACTGTTGACAGTTAGGCGATAAACAACAAATGACAAATGTCAGTTGACAGTTCGTATCTTCTACGAGTGTATGTAGTTATGTGTCAAACCGTAAACTGTGACGTCACACAATTTTCAAAGAGCGTTTTGGGCGCGAAAGCATCTGTCAAAATATATTTAGTTAATTTAACATATTTAAAGCCGTTTTTAGTATAAAAGTTGAATTCTAGGGCAACTTTTAGTTAATATAGAACGTAATACAAGCGTTTCAAAAAATTGAAAACAACCCTATTGTCAAAAATGTTCCATGTTTGATATTGATTTTTGGCACTAACTTATAGTAGTTTTAGGTCAGTTTAAAGGTTCCTTTCTTTTAGTTTTTCGTAAATAACTCGTAAACTTTTTTCAAACGAGATGTCCAGTATTGCAAGACCCCTTAAAATAAATTTTGGGCTTTCTAGCTTAAATACCCGGCAGACGCACTTTGTTGGCAGACGAGTATTTTATGAACCTACACATAAACGTCCTATCTGTTGCGACCAGTCTCATCTTTATATCAGATGACGTAAATTCCACTTTTTGTAACAGGAAGTGATACATTATTCTTACTATTTTTTTCCAAACATAGCATCACTTTTATGAATTGTTACCATGGGGCTTAACCTTGTATCAGATGACGTAGTAGATCTCGGAATCTATGAGCGACAGTGTGGTACCTTTTGATTGAGGTCACTCTCAATCAAAAGGTACCACACTGTCGCTTATATTTTAAGTAAAGGTACAATTATTTATTTACGCCGGGATTTAGTACCTTTTAATTTAGTAAGTTTAATCCTACCAAAAACATTTTCGTGTAAAATGTTGTCAAGACGAAACTATCAGCCTCACACTGTCAAAAAGTTATCAGGATCTTTTGTAGAGCCAAGCTTCTAGCTCTACAAGCCTTAACTTCAGAAAGAAACTTAACCTTAGTTAAATATGTATGTGGCTTGGCCGTTTCGTACAGGAACTGTTTAATTTCATAAATTTTCAAATGTAGCGTACCCCTCGGCAAAATTTATAACTGAGATTAATACAATTATTTTATATAATATAATTATAGGATTTTTTTTAAATATATATAAACTAACTTATTTGACTTAACGCATAAAATACAAAAAAATAATATAACTACGATAAGCAGACATACGTGTGATGCTATACACTATACAGCACTACCACGGAAGATTTTGTAATTTCTTTTAAAGTACTAATTCACGAAAAAGTTTTGTGTTAAAAAAAAAAGGTGTAGGCACTGTGACATAGGGGTGGTCGGGGTCGTATTAGGTAGATGCTATCTAGCACGACCACGCTTTATTTTTTAACAGAAGTGGTTAATTTAATAGTCCTAATAAATGTACCAAAGGGTTATTTGAAGGCCTTTATCTTTCTTGCTCAATCAACTACAACACAATCACAACGTACCATTTAAACTATCATTATTTCTGAGAGTTATTAAATTCCTATAAACAATAACAATACATTGCATAAATATTAAATTAAACACTGAGTGTAAACATAAAACAATATTTTATTTCGAAAATTCATGACAATACAATAAGAAAATTAGATTTTCACTTATATGTTTAACAAAGATCCACTTAGATTAACGTATAAAATCCATGATGACTCCATTAACCCTTTGAACGCCATCGTCACGCCTATAGTGCGCGGCGCGTCGTCTTGAACCTTGTCGGATTGCACGAAGGTTCATATCGGACTGTAGCCGCGCGCGTCAGTTGACGTCTTTAGTGGTCAAAGGGTTACTGATAAAAATACTGTGAATATAATGTCTTAATAGTTATAGGTACACTTAAGTGCATAGGAGCTAAAGGAGGATCTAAAAATGCAGAAAATACTTGGTAATTTAGAGCGCGTTTAGAAGGCGAGGCCGGCGTCGGCGTAGGTGGTGAAGATCTTCTCGATGGAGTTGGCGTACGCCGCCGTCCGCAGGTCCAGGCCCAGGTTGAACTTCATGGCAGTCTTCATGATAGCCTGCAAACGTAAATGGTAAATGCCCGTTTTAACGTTTATAAGGGCGCTGAGACCCACGGTCAGATTTAACTCACGGTTAAAAATTTAAATGTTTTTAGGTAATGCTCAGTGAAGGTAACACTAATTATGGTTGCGAGCCATTGAAAACTTTTAGGTGGTTATTTAATTTGGTTTTCAAAACAACTCAGATCAATTATATTCTTGTATTAGTAATGAAAAATATAGTATTTTTACCGCCCTAATGAGGGATAACAGGATTACATCATCACAGAGATTACTTTTAGAAAGATTGCAGCTAGCCTCTGACCAGGTTCATTTTGCACGAACTTGGCATTAAAAATGCATACATATATCTATATTAGCTTAATAGTTGACGTAGCACTTGGCACGACAACTTAGCGTGGTCCGACTCTATTCAATTCCACTGTGTATTACTACATCGAACAGTATTTAGTATTTTATACAAACGTGATATAATAGAGAGCTTTTCAGTCGAGTACCGTGTTTAGGCAACGAACCTTGCCGAGTTGCCTAAGTAAGGTATGAGTTTGATACGCTCGATTATATCACTATTGTATATAAACAAACTACGAGTCATCTAAAATTTTTTTTTTTTTTACAATAAAATTTAAATAATTAATTTTATTATTTATTGGTAAATATCACAAATCTCAGTAGACAAAAATGTACTTCAAAAGACATAAACGCGCGATTATTTAGTCTCACCGCGCGCCCGTTTAGTCTTTTCTATGGGAGTGAATGGTAATTTTTTTGACTACAGCTAATCAAAATTAAGATATATTTGGGTTGGGAGGCCATATATGAAAAATACGCAATTATAGTTTGGTATACGAAATCTAATTCAACCATTACCTACAGTCGACGAGTGGGGAAAAAAGAATGGTATTATTAGGGAGTGGCAAGTGGCAGTTACCCTCGCGGAGCGCTCCATGGTGTAGTCGAGGCCGGAGTGCACGATGTCCTTCTCGGAGGCGCCGGCGATCTTCTTCTGGAAGGACTCGGACGGCGTCACGGGGATGCGCCCGCCCACGCGCCCGAAGCGCCGCTCCAGCGACTCCTGGACCGACTCTGAAATTATGCAATACGCTTCTTAATATTGCTGGATGACATCGCGGTTATGGAAAACAAACGGAGAGCCTGAAGGCAAAACTAACTTGTTGATGTGAATTACAACACGCTAACTACACCTGCATTTAATAAAGTTGCCAAGTAAAAAAAAAAAAACAATCATTAATTAAACACATGAGCTGTAGCCGACCATGTTTCAAGTCTCTCTCTTTGCCTTTATCCACATCCCATTTTATTTTGGAGTGGCTCTCCTGGTCAATCTTCAGCCATACTCTTCGGTTTTGGGTCGTTGTGTCATTGACTTGAGCCTTATTTAGATCATTGATCATATAACAATGTTACTAAGTAACATTGATATAAAATCAGCCATCAATATATACCATTGCGATTGAAGCTTCTTGTTAAAATTCGACGGGAATTAATTGTCCTTTCAAAATGATAATGGCGAATGGGTAAGGGACTTAGACAAATGGACGCGGTTCAGTACTCGTTTACATTGAAGAAGTCTGTGGCCTGTCGTTTCGCTACCAGTTTCAGTATAAGTGTAAAGTGGGTCTGAAAGACCGGTTGAACTCACCCAACAGGTGGTAGTTGGACTCGCGCTCATACTTGAAGGTGAGGCGGCCGTACGAGACGTGGTTGAGGTTCTTGAGCCACTCGAAGAAGGAGACGGTGACACCGCCGGCGTTGATGTACAGGTCGGGGATCACGAGGATGTTGCGGTCGATCAGGATCTTGTCCGCGGCGGGCGTCGTGGGGCCGTTGGCGGCCTCGGCGATGATCTGCGCAAATAAGAGGTGCAATATGAATGTTTCGAATCAATAACTAATAAGGGCTACATGTTAATAGTTATTTGTATTTACTAGGGGGCAAAGATGTTGTTTAACCGCTCGTGCTAATATTGATACCCGAGCAAGCGAAGAAAACAAAATTGAACCACGAGAGTAGCGAGTGGTTTGAGAAGTGGAATCATGAACGTTGCGAGGGTTTCAAGGCAAGAGGGTTAAACAAGCTTTGCCTCCGTGTGAAACATAAACTTTTATCAAATAAAAAAAAAACAGATCAAATCCAAAAGAACGTAATAAAAAATGTATCATTCAAAATCATCATTTTAAAGTAAATTCCACCAGTTAACATAAGGAAACCATTCAAAATTTGTATCTGATTACTTTGCTCCGTATGTGGATAAAATGAAACTTTTTCATTAGTTTTTGGACAATCAAGAGGGCCTTTATCAGTTGGTCTGGTGAAAAATAATCAATTGCGCGGCCTATGAACTTTCAGTAAATATTTGTACTAAATCGTATATAATATGCGTCTGAGGATAGACTGTGTTTTCATTGTTGACCGGTCATTAGCGAGCTTATTGCAAAGAGATAAGGTGTACCAGCCACAATCAGCGTACCTTGGCCTGGATCTTGTGCGCGTTCTCCTTGTGGATGACCTGCTCGACGGCGGCGGGCACGAGGATGTCGCACTTCTCGTACAGCAGGCCCTCGCCCTCGTACGGCTTGGCGCCGGGGAAGCCCACCACCGTGCCGTTGTCGATCCGGTAGTCCTCGAGGGCCTGCAAATAACATATTATGTTTCACTTTGTGTCATTTACTATTGTTCTCATGTAAACGCCTACCGCCGTTGTTAAATTTAAGGATGAATGAGATGTTCAAGACTAAACTACGAATCTTCTCCCGTTCAGCTTCAATTCATAAATTCGTTAAATTACAACCACACTCACAATCACAGGTGAAATCGATTAAATTTAACCCATTCACGTGCGCATGTGTGAATCATGTTCATTCATTCGCGCATCATGTGCGAATTTTCGATCTGGCACTATATTTAAAACCTTTGTCAGCTGCCAACCAAAGTTTCTTTTTATTTTTGTTCAGCATTACAATCAGTGCTATTTACTTGACCGTGAATATGATACACTCTGATATGAATATCTGATACTTGTACAGCATATTTCTGAGATAACAAGGTGCTTTATCATTTTACAAACAAGTGAAAATTAAACAATTACGTAACGTTTACAAATAACAATACGCTTCGACCTTTGCAGTGCATTCCTATCATCTATTGGTTAAGCCGATGTAGCTATGCCTGTTTAGACATAAAATAAATACTACCGTACAGGAAAGAAACTTTTTACAAAACCAAAGTTTGACAGCGAATCAGCGACGAATCATACTGTCCCTTTCTAACGTATGGCACGATCCCTTTCGGCTAATTAGGGTTGTCAAAATTCAAGTCATTATCTATCTTATCTGTGTTTGTACACGAAAAGGGACGTCAAGTTGTGCCAATCGTAATAATTGCTCGGAGCAATGCTGAGCCGAACGGAGCCGAGAATGCCCGAAAGGATTAGTTTCGTCCCACTGGTTTAGGTAACATGCCTAGCTGTATAATTTTCCCGACCGTTCTAGCTCTCAAGTGTAATCTAAGGACAAAAAATAATAAATGGTCTAAGTATATCCATGATGCTTAATCTGTTTTTAAGTAGTGTGTACTACTTAAAATACAATGTTAATCTGTTTTTAAGTAATGTGTACTATTTACTTAATAAAAAAACATATTAAGCAGGGCCTCATAACAAACGTATTTTAAATATTATGTGTAACTTTATATGTAGGTTATTTATGGCAAAATACATTTCTTTTTATATTTATACGAGACATGTCGCCAGGCGTGATGGCATATGGAACAAAATGTTGATGGATTGGTGCACGTTAGCTTGTTGGGTGGACGACGTTCGGAAGATCGCGGGGGACTTCTGGATGGGGGTTCAGGACTGGGATAAGTGGCATACAGCGTGCTGTAAAATGCATGGCAACTTTATGGTTGAATTCCATTTATTGTGGTCATGCACTTTTGCAGCTGGATGTACATGTAGAGAGGTCTATGGTAATCAGTGGGCGACTAAACCGATGAGCTATGCTTGTGGTGTACCTTGGGGTCGATGCCGTCGGGGTTGTAGATGGAGCCGTCGTGCTCGATGATGCCGATGCAGGTGGCGCCGGCGCGCACCAGGTAGCGGCAGGTGTGCAGGCCCACGTTACCGAAGCCCTGCACGATGAACGTCTTGCCGCCCCAGCCGGGGGTCGTGCCTGACACAATCACACTTGCTCGAAAAAAATCTTATATCATGCAGGTGTACTAAAGGACAAAGGCCTATATTATTCCCGCTGGAGTTATGGATTGTGAAAAAAAAACAGCTGTAACTCCCTAGTTAAACATAGAAGGCATAGACCCGGATAGGTTTGTGCATTCTATGTCTAACCTGTCAACGAATGACAATATGGCGGACGAATGTTTGAAATGTCACCGTATTTAAGAATTATATATTTCACTTAAAATTTAGTTTTTTTTTCTCAAGTGTGATGAAAAACATTGTGTGTAACTCCGGGGGTAAGAATATTGCAAACTTGGGTCTTTAATTCCCTCCAGTTTGCGGCTGTCGGGAATTATCTCCCTCGTGTCCATTATTTCACTTACCCCCCTCGTTGCACAATGTACTATTTAGCTTGCGCACACGCGGCGGGTGCGGGTCGGGTGCATCTATTCAGCTAGTTTTCAATGAACATCATCACACAGGCGGCGGGACCGGTCGTGCGAGGCCATCGGGCCAGACGCAGCACACGTAAATGGAATTTATCCAGCAGGAGCATTGCATGAAATGGTCTACCTTTGTCCCGTACAAACGCGAACTTTCTAAAGATTTGCAGGTACAAGAGTTTACTTTTCTGTGACTAATGGTCAAAAATATGCACAGAAAAATAATCTCAAAGGGCCTGCTGTAAACGCCGAAAAAAAGTCGCAACACAGGAAATAAAATGCTTCCGTACGGGACAGCCCCTGGAATGCTCCAGCAGTGGGACCAATTGACCAACTCTAAATCAATTAAGGGTTATCTATCTACTGCATATTTATATTTAAACTAAGTAGTAGTCGTTTTCATAGGTAGGTAGTAGGTATTTAATTTATGAGTAACACAAGTGAGATCGTAAGCAGAGATAAACTACGAACTACAATCGCTTCGATTTGATGACTCGATAACATTCTGCTAATAATTAAGACATAACTACTCCTGATTGCTAACTTATCGCTTTATCAACTCATAACAACTAGATTGAATGAATATAATTATGACCTTTTTAGTGAATATTATTATTATATTCGGGATTAAATCAATATAATAAACTAGTACCTACGTTACGTGACTAAGTGAAGTGATGAATTAGCAAATACCTTAATATATTCCCCTGTTGTTTTTCATAGTTGCACCCTAAAGGACCCAGGATCTCATAAATTGAGGAAACAAGGGAAAATGGGTCATGCATGTTGGGATAGGTCTTGCTGATTTTCCCATGATTTTTCCTTTAGTAAAAACACAAAAGTTTCATAACTGAACACCTTCATATACCCAATATATAAAATCTGAAGCATCTATTTGTTATACCTGCATGTCATTCATAGAAATCATAGAGAACTTGGTTTTCCGGAGCTTATTTATTCATCAACATCATTCATTACGAATATGTAACTCATTAAGTAAAGAAGGTAGGATACCGGGGGCCGTTTCACAAATCTCTGTCCCCTTTTATCGGTGCAAGAAAAAGATGATTTGATGACAAGAAATGTTCAATAGTCTTAAGGTATGACAAAGCAAAATATCTTACCGATCATGCTCATGTAATTGGCCTCGTTGATGAAGTTCTCGAGTCCGTGGAACACGCCCCTGCCGGTGGCCGACACTCTGCCGTGAATACCTCCCTGTGCGATCAAATATAGTCATTTTAAAATTGATAAAGATAGTTCATATTTTTTTAATGCACATTTCCTATTTTGAGACATGATAAATAAAAGCGGCCAAGTGCGAGTCGGACTCGCCCATGAAGGGTTCCGTACCATTTATGACGTATTAAAAAAAACTACTTACTAGATCTCGTTCAAACCAATTTTCGGTGGAAGTTTGCATGGCAATGTATATCATATATTTTTTTTAGATTTTTCATTCTGTTATTTTAGAAGTTACAGGACACACACACACACATTTTTTTCACTTTGGAAGTGTCTCTCGCGCAAACTATTCAGTTTAGAAAAAAATCATAGTAGGAACCTAAATATCATTTTTGAAGACCTATCCATAGATACCCCACACGTATGGGTTTTTTTGAGTTTCAGTTCTAAGTATGGGGAACCCCCAAAATTTATTGTTTCTTTTTCTATTTTTGTGTAAAAATCTTAATGCGGTTCATAGAATACATCTACTTACCAAGTTTGAACAGTATAGCTCTTATAGTTTCGGAAAAAAGTGGCTGTGACATAATCGGACAGACAGACGGACATGATGAATCTATAAGGGTTCCGTTTTTTGCCATTTGGCTACGGAACCCTAAAAATGATAAATTTGGCTTGTTCGTTTAAATTTTATTATTTCATGAAAACAAAATTTATTTTTAACAATGTTTTTTCGAAAATTTCATAATTCTAGCACGTCTTAGGTCCCTATTTGTCTCAATGCGGTGACAGAAGGTGACGCGGCTAGCTTTGTATTAAATGGCGATGTCACAGCCGAACTGTAGAATATTATAGGATAAGAAACATAAGTGACAGAGCCACGCCAACATCTCATCACTTAGGCGGGTTCATTTCGGGCAAAGTATCCTTAGCTGTCGGTGATGCACACGCGCCATTCCGCTCTCGGTACCCGAGTCGGAACCGTCGTGTGGTACTGATACCGACCTGGTTGATTGGTTTGCCGGTGACGCAGGCGTGCGCGTTGATGTCCTGGTAGCCGATGGTCTTGGCGTACGTGTCGGCGATCCACGACATCTCGCGCTCGGTACCCGAGTCGGAACCGTCGTGTGGTACTGGTACCGACCTGGTTGATTGGTTTGCCGGTGACGCAGGCGTGCGCGTTGATGTCCTGGTAGCCGATGGTCTTGGCGTACGTGTCGGCGATCCACGACATCTCGCGCTCGCCGGTGCCCATGTCGGGGGCGGGCACGTCCACACCGGGCCCTACGGGAGTCGACAATTGGAATATATGAATAAATAGGTTTCGTCAAATATATATCAAGTCGTATTTGCTTTCAGTCAACGTTACCTATATTGTTACTTTTGAAGCGACCTTGGGCATGTTTCTACTACAACTCGACCCGTCATAATATTTAATTAATACGTAATCCACATGTATGTAAGACGACACGTCGTCTGCGCCTGCGGTCGCAACACGTCGCCGGGCTCTTACTAGTACCTTTACTTACGGTCAATCGAAGCGTTGTTTGTGCAAAAAGCTGATGAAGTTTATTTAATTATACAATTCAACTACTGATTCATTGATAGTAGAGGTCAGCGCCGCATCCCTAAATACCGGTAGCGGCGCGCTAGCATTCGTACCCGGCGGCGCGGCTCCGCCGGCACGAAGGCCATTGTTTTATGGCAATGAAAATATCTATATTGATTTTTCTCAAAAAATGCGTAGAAATGTTTTTTGACGTTCGTAATAATAAGCTGCGAGCTACTGCGTTGCTCGCGCTTGACTGAGGCGCGCCGGTAATCGATTTTCATGCAACATCGATGGCCTAGGCTGGCAAAATGATCTTGAACGCTTGTCACACTCCGCGCCGTACATTGAACTTTTAAAATTTAGTTTGAAATGTTGAGATCGGCGTGACTTTTTCGATGACCCAGCGGCGGCGGCGTCGCGCCGGCGTTGCGCGGACCTCTGATTGATAGTACCCATGTCTATTCATAATATATTTGAAAGTAACTTCTATATCTTATGTTACCATAGGATCTCTTTGATGAAACAACTCAACCCAATTGTGTTTGGAGTTTTTAGAATTGACTCGATGAGAATTAATTGCCCTTATAGTACTGTGAGCGATAAAAGCTTGTACCAAAAATGATATATGTACCTACATTGCATAGTTACGCAGTTACCATACGCTTGCCAGAACGTTTATGATGGTCGTAGTGGTCTACGACGTGGCAGCGCGTTAAAAAGTGACATCTGCTTTGTCACCATTTGTCACACCGATAACGAAAGAATTGATAGTGCATATGTAAATTAATGGCTTTATCGTATTTATGTGGCCATATATATTTCGGCTATTTTTATTATTTACCAACCAAGCAAAAACGTTATTAAAGTTGCGCGATCGGTCAAGATAATTTTGTCAGTTTATCAAAGCTACTCGAATGAACATTTAGGCATTTTGCCTGATAATTTCTTTTATCTGTAACCTACAGTAAGAGGAAGCAAACAAAATTTAAGCGTGGAGCTAGATAGTTAGTTATTATTTATTATTTGATTTATTTGTCAAATAACTTGTAAAATAAATTTAAAAATCGTTTTTAAATACGTAGGTAAATACATAATGAGCGCTTTCCACTGGTAACCTACAACAACTAACAATAAATCTGAAAATCATAAATCAATGTTAATTTTTAGTTAGCTATTGTGTTGTCCTGTTGACAGCATTAGCAGTAATACACTGAGTACACTGACTACATATTTTGTCACAACACTGAATGACATGCTTAACTTGAGGCTAGTTATATTGGCACACCAAATAATACCTTTTAATGTGTTATTCACGTGTCGCACATATTTACTTAGGGTACCGTAACTCGTAACATTTAACCAAATCTCAGCGATCTATCATTTTATGTGTTTATCATCAGGATACTTTCTGATAATAAGGACAGAGAAAAGTATATGACGTTCTACGGGTAAAGGTACCGTATAGCGGTTGGTCCTTACGTCGCATTAGTATCGGAGCGTCGTTAAAATAGGGTAGCGCCAACCATATTAAGGCACCTTTACCGTGGAACAACAAATATTAATATGTTATTATTTCCCAGTCCCTCTTAGCAGCGAGACAGCAAAAGAAAATTAGAATAAAGTATTGAGATTCATAACATTAGAGACCTCACTTATACTGGTTCTCCTCAGTGCTTGGAGTAACTATCCGGTAATAATAAGAACATCAGTCTAGAAGCATTATGCAATTTGCTAGACTGTTGACTTTCAACCTAGGTAATCTAGGTCACTGACCTGAATCAATAAGTAGTTTAGCATTTGTTACGTCATCCAGCAATTACATGACTCGCGTGCAAAACAGTCAGTTCAAAGCAACCTATGTACTTAATGTAAACATTTGATTTGCTATATTATGTATTAGATTGAACACTAAAATACGTCAGAAATTATAGAGGGTTATTCCCGCCCGCTCAATAATCTTAGAATACAATTTTACAAAACGCCGTTTCTCTTGTAGTTACAGATTTCCCCTAAAGGCACAGTTTGAATTGTTCACCCGAATAATATTTGTGTAAAATTTTTCTATAGATAAATATCTAATAATAGAATACTAATAATTCAAAGTTCAGAAGAATCTGCAAAAACTGAGCTCGAGAGAAAAGTAGTTGTTTAAAAGTCTCAAAAGCTATAATCGATCATGGGTGGGAGCACACTTGGCTTCTTCCCAACAGTAGGTGTGCCGGTTATGCCGGCTTGACCTATTCCAATACATTGTTAACTTCTTGTCTGGTGGTACCTATGCACTTTATTACATGTAATTGCTAACCTGACAAAACCATAGTTGAAGTCTGTTAAGAACATAATGAAAAGTATTATTTGTAACCTAATTGTTAGTTTAAATTAAAACATTGTAGAAACAAGCGCCATAACTTAAGGGAAGACCACCGTAAAAAAATGCTGTAGTGTTCAATTTAAAAAAAAAACCAGCTTCAAAAAGGATAAAACAAAATATTATATGATATGATATGATATGATATTTATTGGTACATATTTACATTTAAAAGTCATTTTATATACAATTATCTTGTGATAGATTTTACATTGTTTTACTTATCGCTTTGAGATGCGCAAGCAACTGATATGTTTGATTTGAAGTCGCTGCCAAGCTAAATATTAAAAGCATCAACCGTCGAACCGAATGATGGTGCAGTTCAATAAAAAGAAAATAAAGCTGTCTATTAGTGGTATGGAGGTATTAGTGGTTTGGCTGTCTAGTAGTGGTTGTGACTAGTATTCACAATGAAGATCCAAACCCAGTGTCGTAAAAAGGCAACTAAACAAAACCATACAGCTCCTTGCACTCCATCATTAACAAATTTAATTGAATCTATTCGTGCATACTATCATACAACGAGATCGCCTAATGCGCCGCAGCCGTGAAACATACGAAGGACACGATGGATTCTAGAGAAGTCCGAAGTATGACCCATTCGCTGAAGTCAACTCACCAATGAATCCCTTCTTGGCCAGCTCCAGCGTGAAGCGGCGGGTGATCTTCTCGAGCTCATGCTCGGAGTACTCCTTGGGGTTGATCTTGATGCCAGCCTTGGCGCCGCCGAAGGGCACGTCCACGCAGGCGCACTTGAAGGTCATCAGCGCGGACAGCGCCTTCACTTCGTCCCTGGTCACGTCCGTTGAGAATCGAATACCTGTGGATGACACCATTTTTAATAGGGTTGTTTCTAATTTTTTGAAACGCTCGTATAACGTTCTATATTAACTAAAAGTTGCCCTAAAATTCAACTTTTATACTAAAAACGGCTTTAAATATGTTAAATTAACAAAATATATTTTGACAGATGCTTTCGCGCCCAAAACGCTCTTTGAAAATTGTGTGACGTCACAGTTTACGGTTTGACATATAACTACATACGCACGTAGAAGATACGAACTGTCAACAAACAAGATGACAAGTTTTTTTAATGGTACATACCATCTTTTTGAAGATCATATGTCTATATGAGACCCATTACATTAAAGCAATACAATATTCAGAAACGATAGATATAACTATTAAATTAAAAAAAAAACTCCCTACGTTATCTGCCAAAAAAAACAATTTCAGGCCACTCTTCAACCTGCTGGATTGATTTCTACCAAACATATCTAAGAACCACTACACGAAACTGTCTTATTACACGTAAAAAAAACGCATCCTTATCGGTGCACCCTTTGGAGCGCCAAACATATAACACATCACTTTTTGCGTCGGGGGTTAAAAATCTGACAATCGTACAAAAATGTCCCTTGCTAAGGGTGCAGGCACACGGGCGATTTGCGAGCGCCGAGTTACTATTTTATTTAATTTTCTTGTATAAAGCCGTAGGCGAAACCCTTTTCTTTCGATGTGTATTCCCAAGTTAATAAAAATGTAGGATTTGCACCCCTTAAGTGCTTTGTTAAGTGCGTGGCCGTGGGCCTACTTCGCCCACGCCTCGCTACGCCTAGAGAGACCTACAAATCCTACAATACGAGTATTGTATTGTAGGTCCCTCTTAAAACAAGCACTGTTACACTAAACCACAGGTCATTGCCATTTAGATGGCTAGTATTGTCACAGTGGCCTGCCACAACGTTTGGGCCCTTTGGGTAATTACTCGAAATTACAGCGTGAATAACAACAGGAAGAGCTTTGTTAAATAAATGAACAAATATTGCATGTGAATTATGTGTATAGTTTGTACAGACTTGTTTAAAAATAACTACGCAGGTTTACGGGATAATTGCGTAGGACTCGATAAAACTTATAAACTGTACTTATGTTATTCGTTTCAGTTTGAATTTTGCGACACCCTAACAGGGTCCATGTGCCTGAATGTTACATGAAAAGTGTACTTGGATGCAAATAAAGATCTCTCTATCTCTACATTACTAAATGTATAAGAATTTGGAATAAAAGCAGAAGGAATGTCAATACGTTCAAAGGGAATCATCATAAGCGTTTGCAATACATGATAGCATGGCGAATACTTTGCGTCCTATACGAAAAATGTATGAAATATTCGTTTCGCTAATTTCCTAGAAGATATAAATATCTACTGCGTGGGTGGATGGATACCCATTACACAATTACCCACGTGCAAATCTAGCGAGTTACAATAAGTACTTATTTACTGCCCGTCAGCAAAACTAAGAAGTTAAGTGAAATATTTGGAAACATTCCGTGTATTATGTACTAGCGTAGGTATGATTGATACCTACTGTTTTACTTTTAGGAGCGTCGGGATAGTGTGAGCAACCAAGCGCATTTTGACCTCGGGCCTCGGCAAAAAATAGTTATTTGTATTGTACAACAAGAGAGCAAAGTTTGATATTTCTTCGAGTGCTTGTTTTGAGTCCCGTGCAAGCGAAAGATTCTATTAGAATTTATTAGAATTACACAAAAATTTTCACGTCAGTCGGCCATCAAAAAATACAACCTGAAAAAAATTAATCCGTCTTCATCACTATTTCGATTAGCTCGAATTCGTGTGCGTGACACCGCTGTACTGGCCCCATTCTTAGTGCCCGTAAGGCCCGTCCTTAGATATATATGTCAATGCGTTTAAAAAAATATTCAAAGGCTAATAATGCAGGTGTGGCTGGTATTAGGGGGTAGCTCGGCGTGTTTTGAAATCGGTAATGGCAACATATTCTTTGTAGTTTGCTTTTGTTTAGTAAACAAGAAAACGCGAAAACAAATAGTACCTAAGTCATAATCTCATAATCAAAATGTATGCAACTATTCCGCGAAAGGTGCAGATATCCATGGTAGGTAATGTAATAGGTATTATCTGTCTATGATTATCAATCAAAATATCATCTGAAAAACATCTTCAAGATATTGTCAACATTCCATGACTCCGATAGTAATGTGACCGCCCGGAATAGTTAGGTACAGTCAGCATCAAAAGTAGCGGATCAAACAAGGTTTCAAAAGTATCTACCATTCTGAAACAGCTTAACAAAATATGGTGGTTCTATATGTAGAACAATTAAGACGGTAAAAGATATACTTTCGAATGTTTAGAGATTTATCTATACTTGGAAAAGTTATCCGGAATATCAGATACTTTTGGCGCGTTGTTTCATCCGCTACTATTGATGCTGACTGTACAAATGATTATACAAATTCATAAACATGGGCTAGTTTAGTTTGCTCGAATGATTATCTAAGTGCGCGACCTTCAAATTATATAAGTATCATGACGTGAAATGGTATTTTCTTGTTACATAAAGTGTTTTCGGTTGACGCGTCAGAGCCAAGCCCCCGTGTCGCGGGCTTGGTAACGCAGACGAATTACTTATCATTACCACTTATTATTATTAGCCTGCTGGAAATTACGTGCAGATACCTACGTTCAATCGTTATCCAGGTGATATGCTGACGATCTGATTTTAGGTGGTGTCAATGTCAAGTCAAGCCTCAAGCCTCTACGCATAGAGTCGCACCAAGAAAACCTTGCACGCACATGTGGGTGTGACAGTCACCATAAATGTGATCATATGAAAATACGTTTATATTGCCACTTCCACACTGCAAAGTCGGATCACTCTGTACTGTCTGCACAGCCAATTCGCACCGAATCTACTGGACTGGAATTGAAAAGTTACGCACACATAATATATATAGGTCAATGACCCAAAGCCGAACGTGTAATATTTTGAACATGGGGGCCACTTTTGGGGGTAAATTAGAAAAGGCTCGTTGTGAGAATTTCAAATGTATTTTTTTGTAAAGTTAGACCAAGCTAAGTTTGCAGCGATTTTGATAGCCCAGGCGGTGCAAGTATTATTTAAACGTCGTGACATAATCTCATATGAGATTGACGTTTAAAATAACACTTGCACCGTCTGGACTATCAAAATCGCTGCCAACTGAGCTTGGTCTAACTATATGTTATAATTTATTTGAGACTTCCTTGTAAATTAAGGTAACTGTGCGTAGACACACCCTACAACAGGGGTCACGAATCTTATGAAAAAGTGAGATCTCTTCTGATTTTTTTGCGGATAGAATTGCCCTTGGTTCACTCACTGTCTTTTTGCGAGCTAAAAGAAAGTACCTACTCGCGGCTCACGGGCCGCTTTGGAGTTGTATGATTTTAGAATCTGTAATTCGTGTTATCCACGATGACGCGCAGATTTGTCAAATCTAAGGCACGCGTCGTCGTGAATGACACGATCTATAAAGAGAGAATCTTAAGAGCTCTGGTAGCTTAACGGTAAGAGCGAGCGACTTTCAATCCAGAGGTTGCAGCCGTTGCAAGCGGGGTTCAATCAAACCACGGCTCATACCAATGAGTTTTTCCGAACTTATGTACATACCTAGGTAAACTTGCCTTCGATATAATTTGATATTTACCAGTTGTTTTTGGAAAACATCGTGAGGAAACCGGACTAATCCCAATAGTCCCTAGATTCCCCTTTGTGTTGGAAGGTCAGATGGAATTCGCTTTCGTAAAAACTAGTGCCTACGCCAATTGGACCGCAGGCCCCCATGAGCCATGGCAAAAAGCCGGGACAACGAGAGGGAAATGATAATTCTAGAATTCAAAGCAAGCATACTGATCCGCGACTCCTCAGGGCGTTTCGACATCAGGAGTATCGTGAATTTAGCCGAAACTGGCCCTCTAGCAATATAAGTTTTGTGAACTAAAGGGATCTTAGGTACATATCTTCTAAATAAATACCTACTTTCAACGGAAAATACCTATTTTGAACACGTTCGGCTTGTACTAGTACCGATTGAGCCGTTTTTTTTTACTTTTCACCAAAACACTTCCCAAAGCGCGGCATAATGTTATTTTCGTAATACACGAAATTCTCGTACGGGTTATTCCCACTAGTTACCACCAAGTTGGTTTGGTGGTAACTACAGGGATTTTTTTTTCCCAGTAGTTACCGCTACTAGTTCTATGAAACCTGGATCTTTTGTCAAGGGCGCTTACGCCACACTGCGTAGCGCAGCGTTGCATTTGTATAGGAGCATCGTTGATAATGGCGTAAGCGCCATCGACAATAAAGTCCCTTTCAATAAATAACGTCACAATTATACGAACGAACAAACAAATCAGTCAAAGACCGATTTTTTTATCACCTTTAAGGCAATTTACTCAGTAATCGACTTATAATGAAACGAATAACTAATTAACTTATAATTAATTCGACGTTTAATTAATTATTGATAAAGGAACTCCATATTTATACTGTTTTTATTAGTATTGAATGCTAACCAAATTTTGGTGGTAACTACTGGGAAAAAAAAATCCTACCTTTTACCAGTGGTAACTACTGGGAAAAAAAATTACCACTAGTTACCACCAACTTGGTTTGGTGGTAACTACTGAGATTTTTTTTACCTGTGGTAAAAGGTGGGAAAAACAATCCCAGTAGTTACCACTGGTAACAACTTGGTGGTAACTAGTGGGAATAACCCTTCTCGTACTTATAATGTAAGGATTGTAGGACCTTTCGATATTCAGCACCACATTTTAAAACAAGTATGAGGGTCCCCACCCTATAAAATACTGCTCTTAGTAATTATTTGCCTGAAAATTGTTACATATTGTTATTATATATTATTCCTTTAGGATTAGCTTAACTTTACTGCTATATGACTGTGGGAGCTGGTTATATAGAGATATTGTGACCATTTATGTAGGTAATAGGTATCCTACAGCGGTATTGATATACGGATTATACGGGACAGGTAAAAATACGGGACGCGACAGTTAAAAACGGTGACTCCCATATATACTTGACGAATGGCAACCCTAGGCATACCGCATACCTACTTGTTTGTGTCAATAAATTTTCTCCTAATCTCTAATTTAGATAGATTTTTAACTTATATAGATACTTTTTACCAAATATAGCAAAGCACAGCTTAAGTAGGTTGTGCTTTTATTTCAGTCCCAGTTAAATCTCGCTAGAAACCTACGTAACATTACGGCAGCCGGCAACATCACGTGTCTCTTGAGCTATAAATATAATTTCCCTATTATCGGATTTAACTAACTGCGGCACAATATAATTACTCTTGTGATGTACATAAGCGATCTTTATAAAAATATGTATGTTAAGGGCACTTACCTCCTTTAGTGGGTGTTCTGTGGGAGGAATGCTGAGCGCGGTAACCGAGGATCATTTCATAGTCTCCAGAGTCACGCCTCAAAGGGAACTGGACTTCCAAAATATGATCACAGGGTTGCATAAGTTTCAAGATACCAGATACTTTTTTCTTCTTCTCTTCAACGGGTACTCTTGATTTCATATCTTCTACTAATTTGTCTTCAACTACCTGACAGGCCCTATGGAAGAAATACTCCACCATGTCAAAGAACCTCGGCTTTGCACTTGTAGGAATATCCTTAAGCCTTTCAGGTATTTCATGGCTGGCGTAAGTTCGGCAGCAAAGAACGTTCGCAGCAGCAGGCGCGATTCTGACCACGTTGGTTGCTTCATTTTGGATTGAATTTTTTAAAGGCGGAGTTACAGATTTAGCAATATTTTTAAGGTGTAACATTGTGACTGATTATATTAAGTACTAGAGTCGGGTTAGGTCGCCTTTTAAAATACACAAAAATATGATGCGATGTTACTTGTTACAGTGACGACCCGCCCCGACGGATTCGACCACTGAATTGAATGAACTTAGTCGCAGACGATAAAAAAAAACAAGGATCTGCCGGCAGTGCCGGCTGCCGCAGCTCGCAGGTAGTGAAGAGCTTTGATGCGGATTTTTTGTCTCGCTTCAAATAACGATCGAAAAAGCGACGAGACGCGTGGATGTTGCGTTGCGTAAGCATACATCTTGTCGTAGTGAGAAAATTACATGTTGAAAAAAATCACTTTATGGCTTAGATAAACTTGATGAGTATATAAAATATGGCCTCATTAATATGTTACAAAAAAAATTAAGTAATAATTAAACGTTCATAGATTAAGTTAATCAATCATTTTAATATTTAAAAATAATAAGACCTCAACGCTGAACCATCGTGAACAAAGTACATTTCGGACCACTTCGTCAAGGTGCCCGCGTAATTGCTACTTGTATTTGCATCCCTTGTTAATTAACAAAGACCGCATAAGTTCATCTCTTTCACATACTCCCTGACGTTTGATTGATAAAAAAAGTTATACTTGCTTATTTGTTGTGACGTTTGATTTGAGTGAATCGTATTATTGAAGAATTTCTCAAAATAACTTAGAAAAAGTTCATACATGTATTCTACGCATTTGGCCAAAATTAGACGAACAAATGACTTGCCTGTTTAAACAAAGAGATCGCGCAACGCGCCAAAGATTTACTGTCTTGTGCTGCCTGTACGATTCAACCAAAATTAAACTATTTGAAATGATTTAATGTGAGAAAAAAGGTAATTTTTATTAATGTATTAATGAAAAAATTCTGTTATCTTACTTATCTTTTACTTGTTTTAGTTAACATCGTTGGAACACGTCAGAATGGTGTCTGGGGACGAAAACAACTATGACTTAATTGAGCATCTACCAGATGAAATTATAATACTTATCTTTAAAAACCTTCCACTGGAATCAATTTTGACCTGTGAGAATGTATGTAAGCGTTGGAGAAAATTATCTCGAGATGCATCATTATGGAGACATATTGTCATTGTTTATTCAGGGAAGCCCGGTCAAAGTGAAGTAAGTGAGCGCAATCTGGAAATCATATCAACCCACGGCAAGTATATATATTGCTTAAAATTACAGTACGTATACAGTTATGCTACTATAAAATCCATTACAGCTAACTGTGACTATATTACTTCACTGGAATTAGTTATGTGCAGAGTTACAAAAGAATTTGAAGAGGATATTTTGAGATGGCCAAATCTTAAAAAACTAAATTTAAGGAATTCTTTACTCATGACCAGCAAGGATGACTTAATAGTGAAATATGATTACTTTAAGGAGTTAAATTATTTAGCCCTATCAGATTTTGGATTAAACCCATTTAATTGTGATGCTTTATTGAATTGTAATCATTTAAGTCATATATTGATAGAGAAAATTAAAGATCTGGATGTAGACTATATAAAAAAGTTAATACTATCGAAACAAAACATGTTGGTCACATTTCACATATATGGAGGTGACGCAGTGGATGATAAATGCCTTGCCCTGCTGGCACAGTGTCCAGCTCTCAAAGACTTGGCGATAATAAGGTGTGAGAACCTTACTGATGTTGGTTTGTTGGCGCTTTCCAACCTAAGGACAATACAACATTTACAGATATGGAATAACACTAACTTTACTGAATTAGCACTTCTGAAAACATTGGGCAGCAATATATTTATAAAGCTAGAAAGTCTTAGTCTTTCTAGGATAAGAAATATTACACCAGTAATAGTGGATATAATTTCGGAGTATTATAAAAGCCTTAAATTTCTGGCTTTGTATCAATGTCCACATATTGTAATGACTGATTATGAAAAGCAGCTGAAATCCAAATTTAGGAATATAGATGTGGTTCTGTACTGATAAAAGCATACTATTGTAATATATACTGTTTTTTTATGTAGGTTTTTCTTAACCTTTTAATTGCTTAGAACCATGCATGCAAACAACCTTGAAATAGAAGCAGCTTACCTAAGATGGTTGAGCTTTTATTGTTTGTTATTGTGGCCATCACTTTAAACTGTAAATTTAGTCTGTAAATAAGAAAGTGACTTAGCCTAATTGTAGCTGCTTTGTCATCTGAAACAATCACAATTGTTGATTCAGAACTTGAGTAGCTAAATAAATAGCTAATTTCTTAGACATCTGCTGTTATGGTATATAGGGTTAGGCCAAGCTAGCTCTGCAGCAAGCTAAGTGGTTTTTACAAGCTTTTATTTACCTGTTCCATTGTCTGTAATCAAATCTTGCAAGTTAAATTTGATCCACTTCCCGGTTTCCGATTGAGCTGAAATTTTGCATACATGTATCGGGTGACAATGCAATATTATGGTGTCGTTAAGCTGATCTGATGATGGAGACAGGAGGTGGGCATAGGAACTCTGTGATAAAACAACGCAACCTAATTGTGTTTGGGGCTTTTAGAATTTTTAGTATTAGTTGCCTGTGGAAAGAAAAGTAAGTAAGTAAGTAAATATTCTTTATTGCACCAACAATTATACATTTTACATACATGTAAAACTACAAATGAATTTTAATGGAAAATAGAACCAGGTAACAACAGGCGGTCTTATCGCTAAAAAGCGATCTCTTCCAGACAACCTTTAGGTAGCAGGAAATTTCGAACTCATACAAAAGTCAACAGGTAGTGCAAGGAGCTAAATATGGAGACTTAAATACAAACACACATACTACTTATATAAGTATTAAAACAATACCTAATATACTAATAAATATACAATATAATATAATACAATATATATATATATATATATATATTTATACTTACACATATACAATATATAAATGGCAACTTAAGATAGAGATAGAAAGTATAGTTTCAGCTGATTTTTGAAAATGGGGAGAGATTTAGCTAATCTTAATTCTACTGGCAGAGCATTCCATAACCGAACAGCCCGGAAGGTAAAAGAGCTATTATAAAATTTTGAAGTAGATAAGGGAGGAGCAAGAATATGAGTCTGAGAACATCTGATAGAAGAGAGATACTTGAAACGCTCTTTGAGATAAGGTGGTGTAGCGGGGTTAAAGAGAATGCCATAAAGGAGGGCAAGAACATGAGAGTCACGGCGAAGACGAATAGGAAGCCACTTGAGCTGAGAACGAAACTGAGACACATGGTCATATTTGCGCAAGCCAAATATAAACCTTATACAGAGATTCTGGAGGCGCTCAAGCTTATTCAGCTGATCCTGCGTAAGGTCAAGATAGCAAATGTCAGCATAATCTAATATGGGCAGTAAGAGAGATAGAAAAGTACAGTAGGTGATAAAAGCTTGTACCAAAAATGAAATTTTTGCCGAAAACTTAGTGATAATCAGTATGTGACAACATCACAGAAAAGAGTACTTGATACTTGTGATTTATTCTATCATTGACTAATTGTAAAAATCAAGCATCTACAATTTTATGTTTAAATCACAAAAATGTTAGCTGTGGATGGCAATGTTATCAATCATCATCATCTAATAAGATGTGCTCAATTTTCTGTGAACTTAAAATCTTGGTTTAAAGTGTTTAAACTAATATTATATTTTGTAAATATGGTGCAAGTATTAAGATGCCTCCTTCCACTTACCCTTAACATGTCTTGGTGAATGGTGACGCCTAAGAAACATTGCCATATATATATATTGCTGCACTGCACGGTTGCAGGTCTGCAGGGTATCTCGGTTTAACTCTATTTATAAAATATTATAATGATGTCAAATTAACAACATTTTGAATTTAAAACATTTTTTCTGAAATGGAATGGTAAAATAAAAAAGCATGGCATTCAAATTCATATTATAATAATTACCTTAATTTATAATGGCATTTTCATAAATCAATGGGATATGATACATACAATGTATGAATGTAGACAGTTTGTAGTCTGGAATATTTTCAACAAATTTGGAACCACCATTTGGTTCCAAAGTAGTTTTCGTATGTGTGATTATAATGTAAATTAGAATATCGGTATTTACTCATAATTAAAAAGTAAACAGATATAATATTGAAGTACTCCTAAATGTTCGTAATTCAATTGAAGTAAAAAATATAAATGCAATTACCGCACGGTTAATGTAAGTACGTGTGCAACGAGCATTAGAAAACCAAAAAGCGTCAGTTCTATTGAAAATGGTTTTCTGCAATATGTATACATGTCTGCAATTTTATTCAAATATGTTAATTGTACTCTAACATATCTTTAAAAACAAACAACTTAAATCAGTGGATTTGTTTGTTCATAAATAAAATATCAAGGTGTTGGATTTTTACATTACTTTTCCCAACGGATTTAACTGTGTTATTCCTAATTGTCATTATACACAAGTTTGAGTAGACAGTTTTATGTTAGGCACATGCACATGTTTGATACAAATATGCAACATTTACGACATTTATTCTCATGACTGCTGTTGTATCTAGGTTAATAGATCCCTAACTAGTATTTAAATCAATTAGGATTTTTAATAAAATTTAACAAATTAGAATTGTGATGGCCATTATGGTTGGGCTGTCGGAAATTATCTACCAGTATTTTATTTTACTACCTTAAATACCTACTTACCTGCAATAAATGTAATGGGGTCTACAGATAAAACGATCTACCACTAATTATTACTACAGAGATTTTTGGCCTACTACTATAGTTGTTGCATTCTAGAGAATGTTCTCAATTTTGTATGGGGAATGCTCTCGCATAGTAAACTGAGAACACTCTCGAGAACTATACTTACTACTCGAATGAGATAAGTGATGCAGTTCATGTCCAACATAAAGGGTTAGATAGTTAGGTCTATAGACCCCACGTGCAGCAGTGTTTATAATTCAAATATATGGACCTACATCACAACATTTTATGTTTTCTTGAAAACATATCACAGCAACCCTATTCATTTGGTATCTACAGTTTAGATATTCCATTTAATTTTCATACCAAAGTCAGTAAAACTTTTGTCCTAATAAAATAACACAAAACATTTTTAAAATGTTATATCTACTTAAAATCCTTAGAAAATATAGGTAATAAAGATGCTGGTTTAGTTTCTTGCCATAAGGCTTGCTTGTCATAGCGAGATAGACTACCGGCCTTATTTCCAACTGTATTAATTAAAGAGGGACAGGTAGTCTATCGCGCGAGCGATACAAAATACTAATAAATAAATATTCAAGATGGACACCCTCCATACAACGCCGCGATCCCCGCATGTCTCATCATTGTCGTAGATGGCGCTTATTACTATATTTCCATGATAGCATTATACGTATCAGCTAGTCTGTTGACAGCTGAAAGTGTAAAAATAATATTTAGCGCCATCTACAACAATTAAAATTCTCAATGGGGTTGTTAGTCTTCTTTATTTATGTACTAGACTCTGCCACAACCTTGCGAACCTCTAGCTATGATGCACAGGCTTGATAACTAAAATGCATTATTTAATTAAATGTTTTTATGCCAGATCTACTTAATTAATGATGCAAATCCTAAAAAGAAGCTTACATTACATAATAGTTTAAAAGAAAATAAAACACTATGAAACAATTACCTAAATTTAAGGTAGGTAAGGTACTTGTTCAATTAAAAAAAAAAACTTGTATGTGCGGTCACGTCTGAAAATATCGATACGAAAAACGTGTCAAAAATATGTATATACGACTTTATTGCCCATATGTTAAGGTAGTGTATACATATTTTTTGCACTTTTTTCGTATCGATATTTTCAGACGTGACTGTACACTGCTTATTTTTGGTTTCACTAAGGAACAATAATTCGACGCGTACAAGAAGAAAGATATTACTAAGTAACTCGAAACTGACTGACGTGGCCAATTTTTTCCCTTTATAATTTATTTAATTAAAAGAAAAAATATTGTTCTGTTTAGCAGTATATTCCGCAAGGGTCACGGAAAGAGTTGCCAATAACAAAAAATATATTTTATGTTGCATTGGGTGTTCCTTGTATAACAATCTGTAAACGGATGGGGAGCCCAAAATGCAAGTATCAATGGGCGAAACTTGCATATCAAGTGATAAAAAAATATGTTAGATTAATAGTTAATCTAACATCTTTTTTATCACTTGAGTTTTACATTCATAAAAAATAGCATCCCACTATATTCGAAGCCATTTTCATTCACAGCAAAGAGAAAATTGTTTGAAATGTTTCATTGTTTGTATGTGTAATAGACCGCGGGCCAGGAGCATATATACCGTCAGTCATCGCTTCCCGGCTTAGTTTAGATGCTGTTTTAAATAAATAAATAAAAAAAAACCGTCAGCCGGTTGTTTCGCAGTGGAAAGACAGTTAGCTGTTCACATGACCATGTAAAAAATACGCACCTTACCACTTTATATCCGCAAAGTATGCGTAATGTGGAAATTGCGTAATCCGTTTATTTGAAAGATTTGAAACGCCTGATGGAATGCTACATGCAAAGTTTTATGATTTTGTTATTACTTATTACTACCATAAAAAGGTAAAGGGCTTATTTTTTTACATGTTCATGCGAACAGCTGACGTTCTTACCGCCGCGATACAACCGGCTGACGATTTTTTACATTGACAATAGCATCTGAACGAAGCTCTAACAAAGTATTAAACGGAAGGCGATAACAATTTATTTTTTACGTTTTTCGGTGGTTGCCATTCCTCAATCCACTAACGGAGCGGCAGCTGACGTTTTGGTCTGGGTTTACTATACGAGTTTTCGTCCGGGAGGCGGAAATTTGTTTCTGGCTCGCGGTCTATAAAGTCTAAGGACAAACCGTGCCCCAAGTGTGACGGCTGAAAATGAGGCCATTGTACGCCGTCATATGTTTCGTGGTTACTGAATTGTCAACTTGTGAAATCCAATGTACGGGAACCGCGAATTGGTCTTAGACTTATATGTTATACAATAAACGAATCTTTGGTTGAATGAATGCCGAAAGAAAAGTCCGAAACTGAGCTAAAATTATAATAAATAGACATCACGTTTAAGGGACAGTCGACTTTTCTTGTCAAACACGCATCGTAGAGGGTCCACCAAGATAGGCTCGAAAACTTAACATCAATTCACATTTATAGTACAACCCGCTCAAAAGAACTACGAAGGGACCACTTAAAATGTGCGTTTTAAGCGAGAAAGCGTATTATCTATAAAACATGTATTAAAACAAGTCAAAGGGACCGGTGAAAATCTCAGTATTAAGCGGGTTTTACTATATTTTGCCGAAGACGAACCCTATAAGATTACAATTTTAAGAGCGAACCGCCAAAAGAAAAATTCGATCGGCTCCCCGGCCGGCAGAACAATCGAGCGCGGACAGTCAGCAGCGGGCGCGCGCTCATCGCTTGCGGCCGCGCATGAACTGCAGCGCCTTGGCCATGAGCGGCGCCTTCTTGGGCTTGAGCGCCGCGCCGGCCGGCAGCACGGGCGCCGGGCCCGCGCGGCCGCCGCGCAGCACGTTGGGCGCCGCCGCCAGCGCCGCCACGCGCGCCGCCGGGCTCGCCGTCGCCGCGAACGCCGTGCCGTGCTGCGCCTGCACAGTGCACCTCATATCACGTCGGCGTCTAGTCGACTCTATGGCTGCTGCTCGACGCGCCGTTAGCGCAACTGCGCAGCGACGCCATTATCCATAACGCTGGCTAGACGCCGGCGCTCAAAAAACACTAGTGTGGGGGTGCCTTTTAGTCGAGGCCGCGGCCCGAGGCGTGTCTTTGTTTAAGAGCATGGAAACAAGAGAAACCTGTGAAGTCTCCGGTAGACGCCGTATGGCGCGTGACCTTCTATTCTTTTTAACGCATTATCTTCACGTAAACTTTCTATTTTTTTTAACGCACCAGTATACTGTCCCTTCCGGTTTGAAGTTTATAATAAAGGCTCGCCATGACCCATATACGGGGTGCGGACGATGAACGTGTTAATTGAAAAAAAAAAAAAGAAACGGATAAATGCTAAAAACTGCGTGAGAAATAATTATTATCCTTAGTAGTAGAAAAATAACTGGTATAAGCAAAGTTTTTATTGAATAACGTATGCGGAGTGAAATCTGCACAAAATTCAATGTAGTATTAAATAAAAACAACATGCTTATTTTTTTTATAAATATTCATGTTTTTTGTGACGAATTTAACAATAAAGTTTCTCCAATGCGAGATTTTTAACGGCAGTTATGGTACATTAAAACCATCTGTGTCGAAAACACAAATGTTGTCATTTTTTTAGTTACAATTTTATCTTCCTTAGGAAAACTTTTTTTGGGAAACTGTGTGCTCGACATACTTCACATTCTCGCCCGTTGAACCATTGGTGTTCTCAAAATAATAGTTACCTTGCCATGAGTTTCTAATTTAAGTGACATAATAGTGATAATAAATAATAGTGATTAGTCCCCCATAAATCCCATAATGCAAAAACAGCTGTTTTTTTACATATTTGACCAAATGAATTTACCGCATTTTCAGAGCCTTTTTTTGTTTTAACTTTTCTTAAACGTTTGTCGATGCCCATATCATTAAGATATTTTTAAACAGTTTTACTGCAACATTTGAATGTTCTCGTGACGTCTCTGTAAGATTTTGTGACTCAACGGGTCTTCCTTTTTTTTAATCGATCTCTCCCAGAAAACTAGCTAATACTGGTATGTTTCCCTGAACCAGACTTTCTAGCGGTAGTTTTTGTAAAGAAAAAGGGCGCACAAATATTAAAAACGAACCATCAGCTCTAACCCGTTTCCACAAAATGTTCCACTATCTTCGCTTTTGGCTGGAGGGAAATAGTACTGGAAAAATTACATACAGTTTCGCGACAGTGTTCTAAATTGACCATAATTTCAAGAAAAAGAGTGCAATGCTCATGAAACTAGCCGGATTAATTGACATATATATAGACTTTAAATTGGCAGTTAGATATACTTTCAGTTTATTTTATTACTTTTTACATGTTCCAAACTTTGTGCAGATTTCACTCCGCATTACGTTAGAAGGTGTTTCTAATTTTATTTTCAATTCAATAGTTACTTAAAAATGTCCATATCCATCTGTCCGTCCGCGGCTTTTCTCCGTGATCGTTAATGCTAGAAAGCGTAAATTTGGCATGGATATAATCAATAATATTATAAATTAGTTTATAATAAAATGAAAAAAAAAAAAATGTTTAGAGTAGCTCCCCTACACGAAAAGCAAAAATGCTTTTTTTTTATTTCAACCTTACAGTATGGGCAGTGGTTGGATAGGGCCTTGAGGGCCGGTTTTTTTATTTACCAGTTTCATTAATGAAACCCGAACGGATGGAACACTTCGCTCCTTCGGTTCAAGTCGGAAATTATTTCAGTGAAAAAGAATTAGCAGCAAACAATTGACATTATTTTAAAACGCTTAGGGCCTTTTTCACAATGTCCAAGTATTAGATATCTAATTAGCAACTAGCTTATTCAGGACTTGGACATTGTGAAACAGGCCCTTAACTTGAAAACGAAATTTAAAACTACCGGTTAAAAAGTTTTCTATTACTCTAATTACGTTAAGCAAAACATAAGGTTTGAAATATACCTGTTTCCTAGCAATGTTGCGCGGCGGTTTCACTACAGAATCCACATACGCCATCTTGGTTTGCTTGATGGGCGCCTTCTTGGCTTCTTGAGTCATCTTGATATTGGCCGTTAGAGACTTGAGTTTATCTTCCTGCTCCTCTTGGCATCTCTGTAATGCAAATCGGACTTCAGTTAAAATAAGCGTAAGAGTCAATTACGTAAGCAAGAAAGTCGTTTTTTTTTCTTATCCATTTACACCAAAAAGAGAAAGAGACGAGTATACTTTTTTTGTATTCTACTCTTATTAACCAAACTTGTTTGCCATACTACTACTAAAGCATAGTTCATATAGAATTACTTTACTCCATGTTTATTAATAAGACTGTAGAAGATTGTTATTTTTTTAAGTTAATAAAATAAGAAAGTTATGAATGGTGAATTTTAAATAGTAATGTATTTAGCTTTCAAATATGTATAAATAAAATAAAAATCTGTTATGTAAATAATTACGAACTGTTTTCATAATGGACCCCCGTCATTTTCTGCACAACACTTTTGTCGACATTTTGGCGTGTTGATTTCTTGTAGATCGCAATGAATTGATACTTTGGACAATTTGACTAGTCTTATTTAATTTTTTGTCATGATTGCCCAGTAGTTTTTGATAGATTGAAATTGGGGACAATTCGAAGGATTCATTTCGCGGGGCATGTAATTGGCCTGATTATTAGCATACCATGCCAAAACTTTTTTTGAGTAGTGGCAGCTGGCTAAACCTGGGCAACATTTCACAGGACCGTTATGGGTTCTAATAAATGCCAATACTCATTTCTCTAAGCACTCTTTAATATAAAGGTCCGACTTCATTGTTGACTATGTTATAAAACATTTCGTCTTACAGTCGCAATTATAAATTCCTTGCCATATCATATCGAGGGCTTCATGCTAAAGGGGCGTATAAGCAAGAACCCTACTTTTCAGGAGAGACAAAAAACTGAATAACTTTTGTTACAATGTACCGATTGTTCTACAATTTCGCATAGAGTATTTAAATTACTGTCTGTTTCATGTGTCATGCCTAGTTTCGTTCTACGTATTCTAAAAAGCAGTAATTATGTAGTTACGCCTCTTTACCACGACAGTAATTTCCGACATATAGGTTGAAATTTTTTGAAAAATACTTGAGATTTATGGTCGTATAATTCTTTTTTTTTTTCTATTCGATAATTTAATCATGAAAGGTTGAAATACTGTTAATAATGCGAAATACTTTAATTTTACAGTAAATTAGTCATCGTTGTGTAGTTTCTTCTATTTTTTCTGAATTTTATACGCCCGTCTGGGCTGACGAATCTATCGTGTAAGTATCCTTTATTTGTGGCCGTATAATAGGGCGCCAAATTATATTTTGACTAAATATTCATAAGTTCATCTAGATTTTACCATTAAAATGATTCCTGATGGTTTTGATAGTGTCACAACTGTCCACGAGATTAAGCAATGTCGATTGGAGCTGGTTACCGATTGGGTAAGTAACTATTTTGAATTGCCACTTTGAGCATTTCAGTGTTTCAATAGCCTCTGTGGTCTAATGGTTAGAGCGGTTGTCTCTCGATTCGGAGGTTCCGGGTTCGAATCCCGGTGGGGACACTGTCAAGCAAAAATCGCTTTGTGACTTTGAGAGACTATTCCCGGTTTGGCTAGGACATTGCAGGCTGAATCACCTGATTGTCCGAAAAGTAAGATGATACTGTGCTTCGGAAGGCACGGCGTAAAGTCGTTGGTCCCGGCTGCTATCTATCCGGTGGTGCTCGTCATGAGAGCCATGTCAGAGGCCTTTGGCGACTCAATAACTCTAACACCAGGGTTTTTAAGGTACATCAATCTTACAACCCACAAGATAAGAAGAAGTGTTTCAAAAGGCAATCACGCCGCTTATTATGATTTTTGTCTATAATAGCAGTCGTTTAGCACTTCGCTGGGAGTTAGAGTTAAGACGTGTTGGCTTACTTAAGAAAACTGACTTAACTGAATTCCAATAAGATCATTTTTACTATTTGTGATAGTAGGTAAATGATAGTCGCTCAAAAGTCGAGTAGTACAAAACGATTTTATAGAAAAGAATTGAAATTGGTAGTAAAGGATGCATGGAAATTGCTAAGACAACACAATGACAGCTTTACTAAAAAAGCAGTCAAGAAACAATCAAACGATTAAATTTAGAGTGCATTAACTAAAACAAAAGGTTAAAGTTAAAACGTATCAAAACTTGTATTCAGACAATAAACATTACTCCTTCTTTAATGGTACCACTGGTAACAAAATTATAACTATCTTAAACAATAAGATATTAATCAAAACTTCTAAACAAATAAATACGACATCATTTATCGTCATTTCATAAAAAGAAACAATATTAAATCTTCTGTACTAATAAACCTAAAAGTAGTTTAGCTAACAACTTAACTCATTTACGTCTCCATCAAATTATAACAGAGGAATGTTACATTTAAGAATTACTACCACCCCGACGGAGGACGAGTGGCTACAGACATATGAGGTAATCAGCCCGCAGCGCACGCAGTGGGCCTTAAACAGCTTTGACTCCTTCAAATCTCCAGGAATGGATGGGATCTTCCCTGCGCTTCTTAAATGGGGCGGGAAGCATCTCACTCTGAAGCTGACCATCGTTCTGCGCGCCTGTCTGGCTCACAGGTACGTGCCGAAGCAATGGAGGGAGGTCAAGGTTATCTTCATACCGAAACCAGGTAAAAACGACTACTCGGACCCCAAATCCTTCAGGCCCATCAGCCTGACCTCTTTCATGTTGAAAACATTAGAGAGGTTGTGTGACAGGTACCTTAGAGAGAGGGTGCATATTCATGTGCCCTTGCATCCAAACCAATATGCCTACAGCCCTGGCAACTCTACAGAATCGGTACTTCACGCAGTAGAAAGTAAAATTGAGGTGGCTTTCAAAAACAGATCCATGTGCTTAGGAACCTTCATAGATATAGAAAGGGCTTTCGACAGGACCAGGTTCAGTAGAATAACAGCAGCACTGGTAAGACATGGCGCGAATGCAGTTATGACAGAATAAATAAATAAATAATAAATATTATACGACATTATTACACAAATTGACTAAGTCCCACAGTAATCTCAATAAGGATTGTGTTGTGTTGTGTTGTTTTGGATAAACAACATGTTGAGCCAACGAACCATCAGACTCGGGACGGGCGAAACACAGCAGGCATTAATGGTAAAAGGATGCCCCCAAGGAGGAGTCCTATCGCCACTACTATGGAACCTTGTGGTGAATGACCTGATCACCACACTAAACAATAATCACTATTACACAATCGGCTATGCTGACGACATAGTGATACTGACGAGCGGCAATCATGCAGGTACGGTATGCGATGTACCCGCTCTGCACTAGCCATCGTGGAACGCTGGTGTTTTAACAACGAACTCTCAGACAATCCCAACAAAACTGAGCTGGTTATGTTCACCAACAAACATTTCCGCCTGTTCGACACTGAACTCCAACTATCTGCGGAAGTAAAGTATTTAGGGGTAATATTTGACAGCAAATTGAATTAGAGCAATCACCTAAGGCAAAATTGACAAAGGCACAGTCGTAATCTGGCAATGTCGTAGGATAGTGGGTAGAACCTGGGGGCTAACCCCAAAGATAACTCTATGGCTTTACCAGGCAGCCATGCGACCAATAATAAGCTACAGTGCGATAGTTTGGTGGCCACGCACCAAACTATCCGTAGTTGAAGCTGAACTACAACAAATCCAGAGGTTGGCCTGGCGACCACGGGCTGCATGAGGACAATACCAACCGCGGCCCTGGAAGCCTTACTGAGCCTGCCGCCGCTGCACCTCTTTATACAACAGGAAGCGCTAGCTACGGCGGTACGTCTCAAAAAATCTAATCTCTGGAGACCACCTAGGGTACCACACACCGAGATCCTCTACGAGACGATAGGTAAGGAACCGCTAATAGAAGCGATGACTGACAGGATACCCAGACAATTCGTCTTCGACAAGAAATATAAGATACAGTTACACGAAGAACCCCGTGAAGGACTCAAACCATGAGAGCTGAGAAGCTTCACAGATGGATCAAAGACAAGGTCAGGCACTGGCGCTGGAGTATTCTCAGAGGACCTAAACATACATATCTCAACACCACTAGGACTTGACTAGGTGCCCACAATACAGTCTTCCAGGCAGAATTGGCATCATAATCAATCAGCCTCCTCGACAATCGACCCCGGTTTGTCGAGGAGGCTGAGACAGCTGAAGAGGCCACAGGTCCGGCTTTTGACTGGGGCCATAACCAGCCACGCCCCACTAAACAAACTCCTACTAACCCTACGTGTTACAGATAGCCCCCTCTGCAGAGCGTACTTGGAGGCAGAGGAGACAGCCGCCCACGTCATTCTTGAATGCCCAGGGCAGAGCCATCAGCATCAGAGCGCTTCACTTCATTGTTATTATTCGCACGAGATGTACACCATACTGTAACGCACTAGACACTGACTGAGAGACAGGCGGCCCTAGTGCGCTTACCCGCTTGACAGAAAGGGATAGTAATATGCGGCAATCAAGGACGCTGTCTCCGCGCCCCTTTGGCCCGGCATTATTTGAAGGCCAACGTAATTTTTGTACGGTCGTATGTTCATACGCCTCTTTGCCGCGACGCACTTTGAGGATAGTTGGTAAAAGTTTATGGTCGTATGTATGTACGCCTATATAGCGTGACACTATTTGGTGATTCGCACTGTCACGTGAGAGAAGTATGTACGTACGCCTTTATACTCCGATGAATATCGGGGACTGAATGAAAATATCACTTATACGCCTTCAGTACGGCTTTTTGGAACGACATAAAATTATGACTGTCTGTTATACGCCAAATGATTTTTTAATTATTTAATTAACTAATTGTTATGATAAAATTATGAAAAAAATTGTGCTTACGTATTGTTACAAGACGAATACGATGCCGTTAAAAACGAAAAATGGCATTTTTGCGTATACGCCCCTTTGGCCTGAAGCCCTCGATATGTTTTTTTGCGAACTTGTCAAGTTTCACGAACTTATATTTTTCGGGTAAATTACCTCTATTATTGGCCATATAAAACTTCGAACCGAGTAGTTGATTAAAATCGAGTTTTACATACGTCTTGTCGTCCAACAACAAGCAACCTTCGAATTTTGTCAATACTGGGTCGTACAATAGTCGAGCTAGTGTTTTAGCTTGTCGGATCTGTTTAACAGTCCGATTTGGCTGTTTTATTGCTCGATAGCTCTTATCTTCACCTCTGAGTCACCTCAGGCATAATCCTGGATGATAAACTGAACTGGAACAAACACCTGGACAGTAAACTAAACAAAGCAACAGTAGCCTTTTGGCAATGCCGGAGGATGGTGGGCAAGATATGGGGACTTGCTCCTCACATTATACTGTGGCTCTACATAATAATTATTATACTGCGGCTATACAAAATGGTAATAATGCCAATGAACAGCTACGGCGTGGTCGTATGGTGGCCCCGCACTCAGCTAACCACGGTAATAGACAAACTAAACAAAACACAAAGACTAGCATGTGTGGCTGCGACAGGCTGTATGAGAACTACTCCGACAGCGACGCTAGAAATAATGCTAGGACTCCTACCATTACACATATACATACAGAAAGAAGCGACTGCCACGGCTCTTCGATTGAAAAATCTAAACCTATGGACATCCTTCAGCTCATCGCACAAGAAGATATGATGAAAATATGATCTCAAAACTGGAATGCTGGAAGCGCCCATCGACAAAACACCAAAAACTATGATCTTCTGGAAAGATTACGCCATATCATTAACAGAAGATCCGAAAGAAGGACTAGACCAAACAAACTTAAGAATATTTACAGATGGCTCAGAAACAAATGAAGGGACAGGATGTGGTGTCTTCTCAGAGGACCTGAACATACACATCTCAAAACCCCTGGGAGAACACAACATGGTAGTCCAAGCTGAATGTGTAGGAATAATAGAAGCTTGCAATGCTATAACAAGACGACAAGTGAAACATGGAAATATACTAATACTGTCAGATAGTAAATCAGTACTACAAGCGCTATGCACCGACAAACTTAATTCAGAGCTCATACTCGAATGTCATGTCGAACGGAAGTGAGCAAAGAAGGCAACAAAGTAACAATTTAAGGGATAAAGGGGCATATTGGATCGAGGAAATGATGCAGCGGACGAACTGGCCAGGAAAGGTTCAGAAACACCGGCATATGGACCCGAGCCCATCATACCTCTACCAATATCCTATATACACAACCAGCTAGACCTACATCACAGACAACTGCACAATAAATACTGGAATGACACGGACACATGTAGGCAGACCAAAGGTATTTTACCGGAATTGAACCACAAGCTCACCAAAATACTATTGAAAACACCTAGACACCAACTACAGGACTAATTACAGGATTAATTACAGGACATAACACACTAAACAAACACCTACACAATATGGGTAAAACAGACAGCCCCATGTGCAGAGCGTGCATGGAAGAAGAGGAAACAACAAAACACATTGTCGTAGACTGCAAACAGGTTGAAGTATACAGGAACAAACACCTAGAGAGGCAGTTAGCAACCTGAAAACTTTGCTAGGCTTCGTGGAGGAGCTGGGGTGGTTAGAGTAGCGCTACCTCGTTTCACGCAAAATAGGCAAGGCACAATGGATGTCGATTTGCGGAAAATGCCCAGAAGCACTAACTAACTATCAAATTCAAGGCACACGTTTATTTAAGGCCTTAGAGTCAGACAAAGATAACTTGGCAGCGATTTTGGTAGCCCAGCCTGTGCAAGTGTTACGTAAACGTCATAATCAGACATAGGAATCCGCGGGGCAAAATTGTTTGACAAGTAGGGAGTTCCTGTATAGATAAACTCAACAATCGATGCTAGTTCTATATACTAGTGATCACTCAAGGGTTTGCTTGTAAAAATATGTTTATAATAAGAGTAAAAAAATATTAAATAATAACTCAATATACTCTTCTTCGTTTTTAAGACAAGACAATTTTATAATTTTACTCAACCCATTTTTTTTCTTCGTGAATGTCCCATTTACTATTGTTAAAGTAAACGACCAGAATTTAAAACCACCACCACCAGATGGTATAGCAGTTAAAAAAGCCAAAGCTGCATTAAATAAATCAAATATTCAGGGTGAACTTAAGTTTATTGCTGAAAATCTAAATATTATTCAAGTCTATAAAAAATTACAATGGCCATATCTGACGCTAGACTTTGGTGTACGAATAGTAAAAAAAGTAGTCTACATTATCTAAAATATATTTGGACGAAAAGGGAAAAAATATTTACAATAAGTTTAAAAATGTTTTTAACAAAAACTCCGGGTACGACACTATGGAAAAAAAAAAAATGCTACAAAAAGGTGAAGAAGTCATTTTAAAACCGAAGAATAGACGAAATACAATAGATCACTTTATGAAATTTTGTTATGCCCCTATAACCTCCACAGAACTTGAGAAATCATTTAGCCCCTTGAAATGGATTTATTAGCCAAGACAGAGACGCTTAACGCCCGAAAATATGGAATAAATTCTGGTCGTTTACTTTAACAACAGTAAATGGGACATTCACGAAGAAAAAAATTGGGATGAGTAAAGTTATAAAATTGTCTTGTCTTGTCTTAAAAACGAAAAAAAAAAAATTTCTTTTTACTCTTAATAAAAACATATTTTCACAAGCAAACCCTTGAGTGATCACTAGTATATATAACTAGCATCGATAGTTGAGTTTATCGATACAGGAACTCCCTACTTGTCAAACAATTTTGCCCCGCGGATTCCTATGTCTGGTCATAATTTCATAGATATTTGACGTTTAAAACAACACTTTCACTGTATGGGCTGTCAAAACCGCTGCCAACTTATCTTGGTCAGACTCCTATACCTTTTCTACTATTAATAAGTCTTTGGTTACTTATATCAAGTTGAATAAAAGTTACCGACATCGACAAAAGAAGTAAGTAAGTAAGTAAATATTCTTTATTGCACCACAAAGAAGACAAATTTAAAAAACAGATTTACAATGTAAAGAAAGGTAGCAACCGGCGGTCTTATCGCTGTAAGCGATCTCTTCCAGACAATTGCGCAATTGAAGTGGGAATAGGCCGGCGATATATGTGTCGCAGCAATAACACTCTTGAGGCTGTACTTCATGTTCTGGAGATCTCGATTGGGAAGCCGAAATGACGGAAAGCCATGAGCCAGATAGTAGGACGACATCAAAAAGACGGCATGGCCAGCCTGGCATAGAATCGCCGCATTCAGAACAATATGAAAATCCACGAAAGAAAACTTTGTAGGCACAGTAAATTTACTGCCATCTTTCGACACATGATTAAAACATTTAGAACGCGACTTTTTGATATTTAACAAATTTAACACATATCAGTGAAAGAATAAGGATCAAAGTCATGTGTAATTTACTGTGGCTACAAAATTTCTTTACAATCCACCTCTATTTAAAATTCTCTTTGATATTAATATGCTGAGATCTATTTTAAGCTGTATCATACCATGTACATCTCTCTCCACGCTTCCATCTCTTGTCTTTTTTTGTTACGGAAGTGTTTCTCGCAGAAAGCCTTCCACAAATGGTCGGTGTCCTCGGTGAGGTAGGGGTTGTGGTACTCCAGCATAAACAGCTGCTGCGGTGTGGCTTTGTCGACAATGGGCTTTAGTATCTCGTATGGCACGCCTCCGGTGAACTCGAGTGCTGGGGAACATACATAATAATTTGTCGGGTGACAACCAAAACTCACTAATTATTCCCATAAGTTTAGAACCATAGTGAACGGCAATAGTGCCAAAACAAGGTTGATTTTGTTTAATTATTTTTTGCAATTACATTCTACAATAATCATCGGAATCATTGTGCTAGCAGGCACTGGCCTTCTTTAGAGAGTTCGGGCTATAGTTCTCACACAAGCAATTTACACAACTTTGTTCACAAGCTCGTTTACAAACAATGTTTTACTATACCAAATCGCAACTGGTAAAAATTAAACGAAATTTCTTATGTAAGTTCCGAAGTAGTGCCTCTTTGAAAGTTGCACCACCGCCAACCAATGCGCTTGCAGCCAAGCAACCATTGACGTGAAATAAGGCTATTAAAGAACACTATACACTACACATACTCGCTTTGCGAGCCCCAGAGTTATAAAAATATGAATGACTTAAAAATAATCGAATACTTTAAATTGTACAGCACATTTTTTAATAATTTATAATTAGAAAAATAATTGCTAATGAATCAGTATTCAACAATCTTCGTGTATATGTCTGACGACAAATATCACTTTATGACCTCCTGATTAACATTGTACTATATTCTTAAAAATAAAAAATACTACTCGTATTGATGATGCAATAAACCATAAGCTGGAATGAATGAATGAACCTGTGAAGCACTTACCATCTATGTGTTCTTGGAGGACATGGACGCACAGCTCGTAAAGTGTGGGAATTTTCCCTATAACCTTGTTTCCGGAGTACACTTTAGTTCTGTAAACAAACATTACGGTTAATACAAAGTATAGTGACGATATGGTTTTGAAGAGATATCATATTCCACGCTTTAACTTAACGTCACGCTTTCCTCCGGCGCGCGGGCGCGATATGTAAATAAATTATATTAAATCAAATTTTGATTGTATATTTAAAACTTAAATTAAGGGTCGGGTTCGGGTGGCAATTTTCAACCCCTGGGAATCGAGGGGGTAAGAATGCTCTTGTATCTGGTAGAATAAATAGAAGATATGTGCCATGATTAAGCACAGACACAGAGGTGGCTAGGGAGACTACAAGAATAAAAATTCAAAAGTACCTATATGGCGCTCCTGAGGCGTTGTTTCACTAAAAGGTAATGTGTATTCAAATGCACGATAAACAAAAAACAAGCTTTGAAATGCACATGTAGGCAGCATTAGTTTTCATAATAATGGACAGCGGCAAATCTGTACCATATATTGCATAGACAACTTAAAAAAGGCACATTTGAGTTAATGATTTAAGTATCTGTGCACAAAAAAATCACCTTTGGTTCTTTGAAGATATGACTTGGGTCATAGCATCTTCGTCGGTGAAGTGCGGCATGAGGCGCGGGGGCGGGCGCGGCCGGTAGTTGGGCGAGATCTCGGGCAGCGCGGAGATCTCCAGCGCCGGCAGCGGCGCCAGCTTCGCGGTCGGCGCCAGCAACGCCGCTGGGCTTAGCTGTCGAAATACGGATATAACGTGAAACTTGGCTAAAATAAAGATTTAGTTGGTCCGCTTGCTATAGAAGTTTGTATACAGGTGGACCAACTAAATCTGCAGCTGACTGTACATCATCCCCTTAGGGTTATCACGTTTCGCTCGGGCCGCCTGGTCTTTTTGGAAGTCTAAATTCTGGTTTGGACGCGGCACCAATGTCTCTATAGTGCATCACGTAGCCTTCATTCTAGTGATCAATACATAACTAGGTATTTTTGAAAAAAAAAAGTGGCTGTGACATAATCGGACAGACAGACGGACATGACCAGGGGTCGGACAAAAAGTGCGGATGACGTAAAAATGACGTAATCTTGCACACAGGATGATGTTTGAGTTTGTATTTAAACTTCCGTGTGACATGTAGTAACAAAGTAGTATTAATGAAGTAACAAAATAAACGTAAATAAATCCATGGAATTAATAATACAGGTGGTGGGGTGATGTAGTGAATAAAATAAATTTCACGAAACTTGTTACCATAAGGTATAATTATTTGAAATTAGTTAGAACAAGTCTGTGGGATCCTCAGATAAATAGGTTTAATAGTCAAAAGTGGGAACAGTAGGTAAGATTATCAGTATACGTGTTTGTCACGTACCTCCAAAAACGGAAAATTGCCACAATATTCGAGTAAAGAAGACATGACATTTTAGAGCGTTTTCTTATACATTAGTAAATATAAATTTTAGCTAAATATAATCGTGAAGATACAATAGCTAAACAGTAACGAAGTCAATTTATTGTTCATCTGATTGACAATGTGTCAGTCAAAAACGTACTTACTCATTTCAAGTGGCGATATCGTTTAATAAAGAGGTTGATAAATGATAAGTGATAATTGTTTATGAAAGTCTAAAATACTATGTATTTGAAATCACCTATAAGTGGTTTGACGTCATGCGCACTTTTTGTCCGACCCCTGGACATGACGAATCTATAAGGGTTCCGTTTTTTGCCATTTGGCTACGGAACCCTAAAAAACATGCAGCCCATAGCAATATGGATCGGATTGCTACTTTTTGTCACATCTTCAGATGACAACTAAATCCCATAAATAACTATCACAAGTTAAGAGCTATAGTGAAAAAATAAGTAACTTTTTTGGGAATCGCTAGAGTGCAGCACTAGCACATATTGTAAACCATAGGTTGACTTTGACTTATATATACTTTAAACAGTTTTTTGACAAGTTTGACCGCCTTGATGACTTTGATGCATCAAGGCGGTTTAATTACAGGCCCTCAGTTTGTGCTAGTAGCGCCCTCTACGCAGAGTTTTGCGTAATATGAAAGAGTATTTGAAATAGAGGTGTATTGTCAAAGAAAATTTTGTAGCGACGTAAATTTACTGCCATCTTTCGACACATAATTAAAATATTTAGAACGCTATTTGACTTTGATCCTTATTCTATCATTGATATGTGTTTAATTTGTTAAATATCAAAAGGTGGCGCCATATAATAGATAAAAGGCCAAAGGTACAGCAGCATCATTTCGAACGATGGCCCCATAACCTTTAGGTAGTGCCCGGTAAGATGGTGTCGAAAGATGGCAGTAAATTTACGTCGCTATAAAGTTTTCTTTGACAATACACCTCTATTTCAAATTCTCTTATGGTAATATTCCCTAGTGAGTTTTGGTTGTCAGTTGTGACCTGACTATATCAAGTATGGAAAGGTAGAGGCGAACAGAATCTCCTTAAGCAGAACTGTTGCAAAAGTATCCAGCTGTCAGCAATAAATAATAGTTCCAAATCTCTCCAGAGTAGCTAAGAACCTAGGCGTTATTGACGGATTGAAGTGCGCTGTCTATGATTAGTTTTTTTTCTCAAGTATTCTAGGTATTGTAGCGCCACCTATTTATGGTTTTTTGTCGGACACTCTTTGGTATATGGAGATTCTGTTCCTCTACCTTCCATAATATCAAGATTATCAAGGTAGAGAGAATGGAAGATTTTTTTCTGATCATGTTGAATTAAATATAACGTTTTTTTTTTTATATATATTCTATATAATACTCGTACCTGACGTGAATAAATATAACATGAGACTAATACTGATAGTCATAGTTGGCAAGTCTTCATAAGTTTGACCAATAATGGTTTCCGGCATAGTAAATTGATAATGATAACAAACCGCAACTGCATGCATTTTTATTGTAATAAAATAATACTTAAAGTATAATTATCCAATTAAAAAAAAACATCAGCAAAAAGATTTACGATTAAACAATCAACTGCAAATTTTCAGTCCAATCATTATGTATTAAGTAAATACGTAATTGATTACAGCAGAGACGCTTTCCATATAGATTTCCGTACATTGACCCGCTTATTGCTATCTCTATTGCACACGCATGATTATTTTGCTGTCCCGCCCATGATGCCGGTTGTCAATGTCACTGTGCGTACTTGACAGCAATATAATTATGCGCGTGCAATAGAGGTAGCAACAGGGGTCAATGTATGAAAATCTATCTGGAAAGCGTCTCTCTTTGCCCAGAAGGATGGCATGAGAGTAATCTAATTTTTTCTCGAGTTCAACCTTGACCGATTTTTTTTATTTGTTATGCTATTTTTTATAATTGAACTTAATTAAATTTCTTATCACACTAGAAAAATAACAAATACATACAACGCCGAAATTATCACGTATCTTGATAAATATTTAGCTTTAGCCCTCTGATATTTATTGGTTGACTGGTAGAGAATGCCTAAGGCATTAAGTCCGCTATTTGTACCTTCATGTATTGTGCAATAAAGATTAAATAAATAAAGGGATATGGTCAGGCTTAGTAATTTGGTAATAAACATATTTTTGCTATAACTTTATCATTTAACTCAGACAGTTGATTAGAAATGATTGGCTTGAAATCAGGTATTGTTGAAGGATAACTACCTAGCCTAGCTTACCTAGTACTTAGGTAAAAATAAAAAACTGTTCAAGTTAAGTTGAAGCGCTGTACTTACATCATTATTAAATGTGTTGGGTGAAGACATTTCTTTTAAAGAAACTGTTTTCTTTTTTGGCTTCACAGGACTAGCCATGCCCAAGGCTTCAGCAAAACTGGCACCTTAAAATTCAATAATAGTTATTAACAAATTTTTGGAAATAAATGGTTGTTAACCTTTTCGTGCCTGACACACCACAACTTGGACTTGATATGTTATATGGGTTGTTACCATGCAATTTTTGGCTTGACTTTGATGATCATGACACTTTATTACAGTACAACTACTCTTTATTGCCACCTCAATAAACCAGAACAAATTTGATTGCTGATAGTATCAAGCTGTTGCACGATTTCGAATTTAATAATGTATTAACTAAGTGGCTTCAAGAACATTGTTTTTATTCAGTGAAGGAATATATGAATATGAGATTAGAATAAGTAGATTATAAGTATATTTTAATATTTGCATGCCGTTTCGGCTGAATACTGTGACAATATTTAATGTAAGATCTTGTACCTACGTATTCTTGCAAATAAACGCTTCTATTCTATTCTAACAATACAGAAAGAGAACAGCAACAGAAGTATAGGCATGGTGACGGCTTTGCATCTTCATTGACGTGGCGGCGAAAAGGTTAAAACTATCCATTACCTATATCAAACAGTAATGAATAGAAGAAAAGGTGTAATGTCTAAGTAAAATCTGTGCCTCGAGTTTGACCGCTACAGTAGATATTGTTGTATGGCCTCATACATTATGTGATAATTGATAGCTCTGGTGGTCAAAAATTGACATTTGACTTGACACCAATATTAAAACAATGGGCGAAATGTTCCAATGTGTAGGCCAAGGTATCGTAATTGAGCTCTGAATTACATAAGGCTATAAAAATATATATTACCTGATCCACAATCAATACCATCATCACTATCCACAATATTGTTTAACTGTGGTTTTGTCTTTGGTACAGCCACTTTACTGCTCGACTTCTCACTTTTGCGAGACGAAGAGGAACTTGAATTATGTTTAGACTTTTTTTCACTACTCCTCTCATCAACCTTGTGTTTATCTTTGCTGTCATTCTTGGATTTACTCTCATGGGATGACTTTTTTTCACTCTTATGGCTATGACTTGATTTTTCTTTAGAAGAACTACTCTTATCTTTACTTTTTTCAGTGCTAGACGATCTATGCTTTTCCTTAGAACTACTACTACTTTCTCTTGACTTGTGTTTTTGCATTTCTTTATCAGAGGAACTCTTGCTTGAGTTATGTTTTTCTTTGTCTGATTTATGAGACTGGCTGGAGTGTTTTTCAGATTTACGTTCATGCTTCTCATTCTTGTCATGTTTTTCTTTACTTCTATCAGAGTTATCTTTTTGTGAGCTGGATTTGTGGCTTTCAGAGGAACTTATTTGTTTTTCAGATGGATGGTTATGCTTTTCAGAAGAACTCCTATGTTTCTCAGAGGAAGTCTTATGTTTACTAGACAAAGTGATGTCTTCTCTTTTCTTATCTTTTTCAACACTATGATCAGATTTGTGTTTCTTCTCTGAACTACTTTCTTTGTCCTTGGATATAGCATGTTTATGTGAGCTCCGTGACTTCTCTCTAGATGAGGATTTGCTAGATGAATATCTTGAGTCCGAACTATGACTTTTAGAATGTCTGTCATTATTAGAAGACTTTTTAGATGAGGATGCTTCTTTTTTAGGTTCCACATTATGGTTGTGTGAAGAATGTTTTGTTGATTTGTGATTTTCAGAAGGTTCAATTTTTATCTTTTGGTTAGTATTCCTGTGATTTCTGTCATCTCCTGATGAATCAGACATCTCACTCTCACTGTCTGAGCTCTGTGAATCTTCAGAGTCATGATTATCATCACTTTCGGATGGTTCCTGCTTGACTTTAACTGATCTTTTATGGCTATTACTCTCACTAGAGCTAGAGTGTTTGGACTTTTTAGTGCTACTGTCTTCTTCCTACAACATAACAAAAAATAAACTAGGATGAATACCTGATTTGGATTGGTATCACTTAAATAATTAAAAAACGAAACTGTTGACAAATTGAAAAATGAAGCATAGTTTTTAGTACATACTTTAGAAAGATTCTTATTACCCTCTGTTGTCTGCAAGCAAAAACATTATAGTCTGTTGTTATAAAGCACAACAGTAGTCAGCTTGGCATCCTTGTTTATGATAATGACAAATGCAATATTATGTCCAACTTATGTTGGATAGTGCACTTATGCAAATAAACTTGTTTTCTTTTACTCTGCCCTATTCATACTTTTTTTGTAATATTTAACAAGACTATAATGGACATTCTACAAAATGTTTAGCAGGACAGTAATCTATAACAATTCACAAAAAATACTTTTAATATAAGAGTCTACATACATCATTAATACAAGTTAGTTAGGCTATAAGGCTCTGGCAAACTGTAATAAGAAAGAATACCAACCTCACTGCTGTGATATTTCCTTTTGGTTCCGCTTGTATTCCCATTCATCTGAGATCCATCAGATTTACATGATCTTTCCGAGTCATTATTGTGCCTACTTCTGGACTGATTAGCACTGTCATCAGAATCTTTTCCATTTCCATGCCCATTGTAGTTAGTGGCTGATACAGGATAATTAAGCTCATTATTAAAATAAACTTCACACATACAAAGTGTATTTAACATCAGGCTGCACACAACAATATTGACAAGTAAACTTAAATAATTCTTATCTATAAAAAAAAAATATATAGTATATTAATGAGAAAAATAAACACAAGCATGCAGCTAGGATCTTGAGAGCTCACTGTCATTGTTTTGATCGGCTTCCTGGTCGCTTTCCTCGGATGCGACCATACATTTCCATTTGTTGACGAGAGCTCGCGCGGCTTGTCCCACGGTGCCCGGATCCTTGCGTAGCGCGTTTACAGTGCGGCCCACGCCCGTCTCCTGCAGGTGCTGCACCGTCACTCCCAGCCCGAACAGTTTGTCGATCGACTTCAGAACCTGAACAATCAAAAACTCACCCTAAGCTACGTGTCCAACTGCCATATTACGTACTTAACGTCTCGCGATACAGGAATTATCCTAACCCTTGCACTTTTTACGTCGGAATAGGTCATATTACTTAAAATAAACCTAAGTGAAAATATAACTACGCAGTATAAAGACTGGGATTTTCCTTATTTTTCAAAAAAATAGGAAAGGATCACTTGTAAACGCATACTCAGTTTACACTCACTTTCTGCTCATCGTTTGGATATTTTTCTATGGCATGTTGATAATGTTTTACTAAATCGAGTACAGACGCCATAGCGAACAAAAAGAAGGAATTAGTCAACAATACTGTTGATTTTATCAATACAAAATGAACGCCAGCTGGTAAAAGGACACCATTTTTGTCACACACACATAAACGTTAAATGAATTGTCAAGCCGTGTTGACGTCGCTGACGTCGGAATACAATAGACAAAATCTTTTTTTTAATATTAGTTGGTTTTCGGATTCTCATAGATGGTCGGATCGGATCACATAGATACGCGTGCGCCCGTGAGGGACAGAACATACGCAATGCGCACAATTAAAAACTCGTTTTAACATTCCTGACATCATACTAAAAACAACGTACGTAATTTGGTCGGGTTATTTATTGCCCACCATAAATCATACTAAAATTTATGGTGGGGAAAAAAAAAAATGAGACTGTGACAAGGATAAACAATCATAGAGCTTTCTCTGCTACTCCTACTGAGAGATCTATAAGAGCATCTCGTTCGGTCATCTGCCGGCTCTACCACTTCGTCTCTATACTTATTGGGAGCGTGCACGATGGCAGCGCCGCTTAGCGTTCGCAACTAATGCAACTACTGCGGAGTTGTCAAATAATGAGCTCAACAAAATGAAGATTATCCCTTAAAAATGTTTACTATAATACAGTTACCAATGTGCGGAATCTATTCGTTTTTAATGTTAAACACACTCTACTTTTGCTTTACTGAAAATAGTCAGAATTATCTCTATCTTCGTCGTTGTTTCGTTACAAATTCAATGAAAAAATTTATGTTTCATTATGTTTTGAGTATTGAAGGTAAATTGGTTTGTTTACATTATTTGAAATTTCTGTTGGACTCCATTTGAAGTACCTCTCATGTACATATATTACAAGAGTGAATACAAGCATAATAACTCACCAAGCAAAGACCAAAAACAGCTCAATGCAGAAACTTGTATGCATGTGTATAAGCGAATTTTGGTATAAGCGCCAATTACATATTACATATACAACACTTTCCGATTTCAGGCCCGATATCAAGCGCCAATTACATCCACAGTTCCCGATTTTAGGCCCGAAATCAGTCCCGAAGTTTCACGGAATATCAGGACTTCGTTAACAATATTTGGAATGTCAAAAATACTGTTTCTAATTTCCAAAAATGTTCAATGTTTGATATTTTTGCATATAAAAAATTATTTTACATTTTAAATATTGTAAACGATGTGCTGATATTTGATGAAATGAAACCATGGTAAAACGGAAAAATATTATTTCTCGGGCCCGAAATCGGGTCTGATATCAGGCCTGATAAAGTATGGATGTAATTGGCACTATAGTTGTAGGTAAAATTGCCTGACACTACACAATATGCTGAAATTACTGATGGGGGGTGGCGCTAACCCTGGTTTAAAGATCCCTTTTTAGTTTTTAGTAAATAACTCGTAAACGGTGGTCCATATCAAAAAAATGTTCTTACACGCAAATAATCAATATAAAATTGTCTACAAGAAAGATTCAGTACACTTCTTCGCTAGGATCTGGGGGCCTACCGCGAAAACCGAGATTCGCAAATTGCGGGATCTTGCTCTTTTACTCTCACTAAGATGTAATTAGAGTGACAGAGAAAAATGCCCGCAATTGACGAACTTCGATTTTCGCGGTTACAGCCCAGTATTTAAAAAGATGTCAAAGCGGGAAAGTTAATTAAAATCAATTTTATGGCCCATTATTCTATACTAGCTGTTGCCCGCGACTTCGTACGCGTGTATTTGTATGTTGGTGGTTATATACATGAGCATAGAACATTATGCAGCAAAAGGTAGCAGTAGGGAAGGTTAATCACTTGTTAATAATTATACAACGCATGAGATTTGTCTGGCACAACCTACGGAGTGAATAAAGTAATTAAAAGCGAAAAAAATTCTTCTCGATATAAGAAGATTTTCAAGTCCACTATTCCAATCTAATGCAAACTTTAAACCCTTTTTTCACCAATTTGGGGGATTAATATTTTCAATGAACGCCATTTTAAAAGCCTAGCTTGAAAGAAAACTCGTACCACATATAAACTTCTATCCCCTTTTTAACCCCCTTAGGGGTTGAATTTCCAAAAACGTAACAATAACTTTTTTAAATCTTACATTATGTTTTTCTATGAAGTTTTAAAGCATTTGTAATGAATTCAAACTTTCAACCCCTATTTAACTATTTTAGGAGAAGAATTTTTAAAAACGCTGAAATCATTTTTGTTTTATTCTAATAATATGCCCATATACAAGGTTTCAAATCCCGCACTCAATAAAATGTTTGACCACCATATAAACATTCAACCTCTTTTTCACTACCTTGGGGAATGAATTATTAAAAACGCTTAAAATAGTTTTCTTCTCTTTCAATGAAGTACTAATTCACGAAGTTTCAAGTTCCGAGCTTAAGTTAAATTTTAAACCTTTTACAAATTATCAGCCCCTTTTTAACCCATTTCGGGGATGAATTTATAAAAACGCTGAAATAACTTTTCTTGTATTCTAAAAATATGCCGTGATACAACGATTCAAGTCCCGCACAAAAATGTTTGATCTCCATACAAACTTTCAACCCATGTTTCACCATTTTGAAAAATGATTTTTCAAAAAAGTTGAAATCAGTTTTCTTCTTTTTTAATCAAATAGCGTTTTACGAAGTTTCAAGTTCCTAGCTTAAAATAAAACTTGATCCCATACAAAATTTCATCCCCTTTGTAATCCCCTTAGGGGTCGAATTTGTCAAAATCGCTTCTTAGCTCTTGTACCATTTATAAATGTAACCTAGTGTGTTTTCAACTTTCTAGCATTTGTAGTTTCGGCTTTTGCATGTCTTACAATATTATTAGAAGATATTTGTAATCTTATAATTTTTAATTTTGTATCTCAAAAAATTTACTTTAAGGTATTGCATTCTCAAAAGTCTGGATCACGTGTGGCTGTAAATCAGCGTGTAATATGTTACAACCGTTCAATTTCAAAATCTATGCCATAATTCACGTCGGTTACGTTATATTTTAATTTTTATTCCATTTTTGTAATTAGCGTCCCACAAAACCATGGAAACGATACCCATATTGATATTTTGAGATTTCAACCCCATTGCACGCCCACCAGGGGGATGATTGTTCACTTCGGCTACGTTATATTTTAATTATGATGCCATTTTTTGTAATAAGCGTCTCAAAATACTATGAAAACGATACCCATATTGATATTTTTTGATATCAACCCTATTGGGGACTTTTCCCCCTCTTTGGGGTTGAATTTTCAAAAAAACCTGAAACACGTGTTTACTCATTTATCTTTAGGAATACTCCTGTGAAATTTGGAATAAAATAGTCTAACTAATCTTGTTTCCCCATACAAACTTTGGACCCCAATTTCACCCCTTTAGGGGATGAATTTTGAAAAATCCTTTCTTAGTGGACCCCTAGACCTTATAAGGAACCTACTTGCCAAATTTGGACTTTCTACTCCCAGCGGTTTGGGCTGTGCAGCTGTGTGTCAGGTTTTTCACGTTTATATATATATATGACACTAATTCCGTGGAAGTTGGGACGGGTGCTGGTGTGGGACGCCACCTGTGTAGATACCTTAGCCCCGTCTCATCTCCACGGCACTTCTGCTAAGGCTGGCGCGGCGGCAGAGGCGGCCGAAAAATTAAAAAAGACTAAATATAGGGGTCTCGGCACCGAATATAATTTCGTACCATTTGGCGTCGAGACCCTTGGTCCGTGGGGTCCGAGCGCCTTTAACCTTTTTAAGGAAGTTTCTAAAAGGATTAGAGAGGTCACTGGTGACCGCAGAGCTGGCAGCTTCCTCGCTCAAAGAATTAGTCTTGCGATACAGCGAGGAAATGCTGCTAGCATCTACGGCACCATGCCGCAGGGGGATAGTTTTATTTTATTTTAAGTCTAGTTTTATTTATTTTTAGATCTAGGTTTTTAAGTTTTGTAGTTTAGTTTTTAGTATATTTGCCAAATAAACGTTTAACTAATTAAAAAAAAAAAATATATATATATATATATATATATATATATTTAAATAATATAAAATATAATATAATACATTTTCGTTACTAAAATAACTCGTAAATGGTGGCCAATAGCAAAAAAACGTTGTTAAACGTAAATAATATTCTACAAAAAATATATGGTACACTTTCAGCATGGAAAAATATATTGGTTTTACAAATAATAACGCATTTAACCGATTTGCAAGACCGAAGTGATTCCATAAGAGCTCCGTCCGTCCGAGCTCTTAAAATGATTATGATTATGATTATGAACACTTTTCACTAGGATTAATATTTATAAAGATATTAAAGCGGGAAAGTAAATTATAATCAACTTTAAAGTCCCTTCTTAGCTTTTCATACATAACTCGCAAACGGCAGCTCTTAACAAAATAGGTTCTTATACATAAATAATTAACATAACATTTTCTACAAAAACCACTATGAACAATTTTTTCTAGGATCAATATTTAAAACAATATTAGAGGGGAAAGTAAATTACAATCTATTCACAGGTCCCTATGTTTTAGTTTTTCGTAAATGGTGGCCCATTGCAAAAATATATACATAAATAATAAAAATAAATTATTCTACAAAAAGCGGCCAAGTGCGAGTCGGACTCGCCCATGAAGGGTTCTGTACCATTTATGACGAACTAAAAAAAACTACTTACTAGATCTCATTCAAACCAATTTTCGGTGGAAGTTTGCATAACAATGGTAGGTCTTTAAAAATGATATTGAGGTTTCTAATATAATTTTTTTCTAAACTGAATAGTTTGCGCGAGAGACACTTCCAAAGTGGTAAAATGTGTCCCCCCCCCCCCCCCCGTAACTTCTAAAATAACAGAATGAAAAATCTAAAGAAAATATATGATATACATTGCCATGCAAACTTCCACCGAAAATTGGTTTGAACGAGATCTAGTAAGTAGTTTTTTTAATACGTCATAAAATTTAAAAAAAAAAAATCATTAAACCCATACGTGTGGGGTATCTATGGATAGGTCTTTAAAAATGATATTGAGGTTTCTAATATCATTTTTTTCTAAACTGAATAGTTTGCGCGAGAGACACTTCCAAAGTGGTAAAATGTGTGTGTGTCCCCCCGTAACTTCTAAAATAACAGAATGAAAAATCTAAAAAAAAATGTATAATATACATTGCTATGCAAACTTCCACCGAAAATTGGTTTGAACGAGATCTAGTAAGTAGTTTTTTTTAATACGTCATAAATGGTACGGAACCCTTCATGGGCGAGTCCGGCTCGCACTTAGCCGCTTTTTTATTTTAGTTTTTCGTAAGTAATTAGTAAAGTATGACCTATAGCACAAAAAAATCTTATACATGTAGGTACAATTAACATAAAATTTCCTACAAGAAATATGGGAAACACTATTACCTATTAGGGTCAATATTTATAAAGCTTTTAAAGCGAGAAACTCAAACAATGTGTAGAATTGATTTAAATTAACTTTCGCTGTTTAATATCTTATTCAATATTGATCCTAGCGAAAAAGTGTAAGAAATCTTTTTTGTAGAAAATTTAATGTATTTATGTTTTACATTTTCTTTGCAATGGAGCACCGCTTACGAGATATTTACGAATAACTAAAAACAGGACCTAGGAATTGATTGTAATTAACTTATCGCCTATAATATCTTTTTAAATATTGATCCTAGAGAAAACCGTTCTCAATGTTTTTAGTAGAAAATATTATGAACATTATTTATGTATAAGTATGTGTTTTGCTACAGGCGTACAGGCTACCGTTTACGAGTTATTGACGAAAAACTATTTTTTTTCAAAAGTTCATGTAATCAGCTGACGGTCTTTCCATCGCGATACAAACAACTGAGGATTTTTCTTATGCATAATAGCATCTAAACTATCACCTGACAAAGTATCAAACGGGAGGCGATGACTAATTTGTTTATTTTTTTACGCGTTTTGCTGGCTGCCATATGCCACACTTACCTACCTGTATTCATCTTATCTTCTTGACTTAGTTCCGTACGATCTATCAATAAGTATATAAATATTCTTACTTCCGAACGATAAAGCCTTAATAATCATACTGGCACTCTGCAAGCCACCCACGTAAACTTCAACTTGTTTTAAAATATAACCGAATGTGATCGTACAATGGCGTCAATGGCACACAACACAGCTGTTCCTGGATCTGCAATGTTCAGTGTTCGCCGCAAGATTGTTATCACCGGGATCACACTAACAAGTAAACACGAAATGGCAATGGGAGTGGGACCGTTGGTACCGAATTCAATACAGTGCGGAAGCGTCGGCGGTAATCTGCTCGCACTGCGCCGCCAGATCGAGATATTTACTTGTATGCAAATGGCACAGACCTTACCGTGCGACCGCCCGAACAAGCTGATGTGATAATACCCTGCGGACTCCATATAGAGTGATACTAACACGAGATACACGTGTAGATAAGGGCGATTGTCGGAGCCAACTGTAATAGAGACAAAGGGACAAGTCCCCATTCGTAGCCGCGCCAACAACGGCATTGCTGTATGATGCTACAAGTCGTTATTGGGTCCCATTTCTGCAATCAGAAAGCAATACAAACGATTCCAATGAAATGTATACTGATGATTTCCAACTATGACAAAAGCGTATAGATAGATACAGTTACCATGGAGTAAGTAATTACGTTTCTATTGACAGGACGTAGTAAAATATAGCCGGTTCTAACATGATTACTTTAATACCTTCAACAGACCTAAACTATACCGTTTATCGCCGATGTTAAAGCATTTCTCTCTAACTTGTTCTTATGTCCTAGTAAGACGAATCCTTATTATTTGTCGTAAAACTGGCTGGCCTGTTCAAGTGTTCAGATGAATGACTCTGCTTAGCACTCGGCCACTTCATGAAATGTCCAAAGAGTTGATTTGTGATGCACCTAGTGCTGGAGCTACGGGTAGTTTAAATAATCATTTTCCTAAACGTTTGACGTGCACGGTGGAGGCCAGACTGCTAGAGTGGCAGGTCAGCAAAAGTTTGTGTAAAATAAATTGGAGAGGCGCAATTTATACAACTCCAGCTACGGAAATTCTAAATGGAAGATTTAAAGTTGGTTTATAATTATAGTTCTAAATGATAGTTTTATAATACAATTTTTAGGTGGGTTTTCGAAGAAATTTCAGTGTGACCTATGTATGTTACAACCAACGCATATATCGGTTAGATTTTTGATAAATCGATTGATTGACTTCAATTTTGTTATCCATAGTTTAATTTAAAGCTATGCGATGTTTTCTCCTCGGCTACGTGCTAGTATGCACTATGCACCAATAGCGAGAATAGCATGGGTACGATCCGGTTATACAGCCTCACTTCCTGCGCGGACCTCATATCCTGACTGGCAGGATAGCGCGTGCGCGCTGGCCGTGTAATTTAGAACTATGTTCAATAGGCACTTCGGAATCGAACAAGTGTGAAGGCCGCTAATGAGAGGAGTGTGTCACGGAGGTATCGGTTACCTCCAGGTTAGATTTTTAAATATGTAGGTAGGTAGTTCATATTTCTTTTTCAACAAGTTTAAGATACACTATATACACTATTAGACCTATATCGTCAAAAAACCAAAAAAAAAAAAACCGGCCAAGTGCTTGTCGGACCACGCATAATGAAGGGTTCCGTTAAAAAGCTATACAAGCAAAAGGCCTTATCTTCACGGCACTTGGATTAGATCAAAGAGTAAAGTAAGGATATAGATATTACATCTTAAACGTCAAGAAAAGTTTTTTGGTTCGTGGCATTACTGCTTAGGTATTATCTTATTTTCTTAATGTTTTATCCTCCCATTTCAAAAGTTAGTGGCTTACAAAATACACCTATTTTTCAAATTTTAATCAAATATACCTTATAGTTTTAAATGGCTGTGGCATACGGATGAGTGGACGGGCGGACGGACGGACAGACTAACGGGATAAAATAGGTAATAACGCTCGAATAGAGTAAATAAGTAATACTTATTTAAGTATATATATTTGTTACAGAAACCAGCCAGTTCGATCTCCTAGGTACTTACGTAACTACTTATCCCTGGATTAAGTAATAAACTTATATGGAATAGGAAAGAATGATTTAATATTTAATAAGATAAGGAAATAATAATTAATAATCATCTTTTATACCGGAAATGGGTACAAGTCTTAAAAGGTTAAATTAAAAATTTTAAAGGAACCTTAATAGGTAAGTATGAGATCCTAGATATTTAGGAGTTTTCAAAGTAACTATCAAAACAAATTGCCTTCATTCCATGATGCGGCGTTTGCTGTCTAATGTTGAAATTTATATTTTCTTCCGTGATTTAATATGAGAAAATCAGAATAAGTATAATTTTAATATTCTATGAAACAACTAACTAATAAACTTCACTCTTACAAGTTTATAATAAGTTTTTTCATGTCTTCACTGCTCTCTCATTTCACAATAAGTACATACTAGTACCTAGTAATAAATAATTCTTGTGTATTTGGACCTCTGAACGGAGGAAGCTATGAATCTGATATGATATAAAAGCATGAACAGGTATTCTGTAGGTTTTTAATAGTTACATGTAATTTTCTTTGCCTTTCTTTTTAAATCTGCGTTATCGTGAATTAGAAAAAAATACCTATTATACTTTCATAAATATATTTACTTGCTAACCCTGTATATGAATACGGCAGATTAGAATCTTTAGACTTCAAAACCATTAAAACGAATACCTACTCTAGAAGGATATAACTAAACCAAATGGTTAGGAAAATGCGAATTTAAATCGCTGACGGCTAACCTTAATGTCAAATCATAATTAATCATACCCCCGACAAGTCGAGCAAAAAGGCGCACGGCCGTACCATCCTTTTCTCGAAACAGTTCAGGCCATTTTCGACCCTGTATAACTTTGTTGTGGGTAAAACTAGAAGCCTGAATTATCAGTAACCAATCAGGCATTATATAAACACAGTACTTATATTTCAATTTGAACAAGTAGTTTAAGAATTGTAACTAATAAAAGTTTCTTAATTTTGTCACTCACTTACTGACTGACCGATCATCAAAACTCTAAGGTACTTCTAGCAGACACAGAAGCTACACCTACCCATATAATTGTATAGGATTACAAAGTTACATATGCAGTGAATGAATCAGTGTACCTGTATATGTATGGAATGGATTTCAAGAAGTAGAAGGTACCGGACAGTGTAATCTTGGCCGAACGTTAATTAGAATTAACCATATTGAAAATTAACCATTACATATTGAACCGTAAACCGTAACGGACGGTTACAGTTTACGGTTACATTTCTAATGGTTTTTATAAAAATCTTTTATGTTTTAAATAAATAGACTGACTTGGCAATCGCACTAAACTATCTAATTTAATATAATATGTATTACTTGTGAGATGCCTTGTGTTTTCATGCGATGGCCAAGTCATTCTGTTTATTTAAAATATAAAAGATTTTTAATATTGATATGGTCACTATAAGATGTTGTTAGGTTAGCTAATTACATAATAACTTAAGACAGAAGATCCCTTAAGTAGGGACTCAATAAATAAACCGACTTGGTATTACACGCATCTCACAACTTTTTACGGTAGAAGAACCGAGTCGTTGCGCGACTTGTTTTTTTTACAAGTTAAATTTTTGATGGCATTTTTTTCTTTCAGAGCGATGATTTCCGTTTCCGTTTATCAAAAAATGGTTATTGAAGACCTGTTTGAAAGACCTATCCAACGACACACCACACTATAGGGTTGAACCGAAAAAAAACATCCCCACCCTCCCCCGCACCCTCGTTGAGCTGTGGCAACCTTACTCACCGGCAGGAACACAACACTGTAAGTAGGGTCTAGTGTTATTTGGCTGCGGTTTTCTGTAAGGTAGAAGTACTTACTTCCCCAGTTGGCCTCTGCTCTAGATCTGGAATGACATCCGCTGTGATGTGCCCTACCACGCTGAGCGAGATGACATTCACCGTGGTCATACCCGTCTTTTGGATGTAGTTTAATGACATACCCGGGTCCAGTTTTTTTATTAAATTTAATAGCTTAAATTTGACTTTGTTCACAGCAGTGACAATTTGAACCAAATCTGGGGGCACGGTAGTGCCCCTGCTAAGACGAGCAAAGCGAAGCGTAAGGCCTACCTTTTCTCGAAGCGCTTCGTTGTTTTTTTGAACCCTCATAACGTGTGTTTGGATTATACCAGATAAACAAAATTCTCGGGATATAATATCAATAGTGGACTTATTAAACGTAAAAAAAAAACAATAGACGAAACTATAAGGCTCGCACTGTCAAATAGTTATCAGGTCTTTTGTGGAGTCAAGCTTCTAGCTCTACAAGCCCTAACTTCACAAACTCTACACCTTAGTCAAAATATTTGGCTTGGCCGTTTCGTTACTACCAGGTGTATTGTTTAATAAAAAAGCCTTGTGACGGTAGCGAAACGACCAAGCCATATATTTTGACTAAAGTGTCAAGTTTGTGAGGTTAGGGCTTGTAGGGTTAGAACCTTGGCTCTACAAGAGATCTGTTAAATTTTTGACAGTGCGAGTCTTATGGTTTCGTCTTGGTAACATTTTACATGAAAATGTTTTTGATGGGATTGTAATGTTAAGATAACTAATAATATGTATGTAGGTAGCTAACTAGATAAGTCACTTTAGCTTGGTATTTTTTCTGATATCTTGCCAGAACCACTTGGAAATTATGTCGCAATCTAAAGCTGGCCACACACACTAGGGTATACATGCGCAGTTTTATCAATTGCGTAGGTAAATGAAGCGTGTGTGGCATCCGACTGTGCAGTTTCCTATACAGCTTTACCTGTGCAGGTGAACTGTGCAGGCAAAACTGTGCAGCTGTGTAGTGTGTATGGCCAGCTTTAGGATTTATAAGAGCCATATTACGTGGTCGTGTCGTCGGTGTCGGAGGAACGGCGCGGGCGCTGCGTGGGAAGGCGCCTGTCCCGACATTGACTGCGTTCGATGAAGACATTACCGACAGCCTGAACGCTCTTTATGTAATCATAAAATTGAATCTCTTTACGTATTTCCTTATTCTGCCTGTCCTTCGTTACTCGTTCAAGTACGCAATTAATGTTTTTGCGCTAAGTACCTAATTTACAACTAAGTAACTTATATTCATTATATTTTCTGTTCTTTATATCCTGCTACCCTAAGGTTGTCTGGAAGAGATCGCTCACAGCGATAAGACCGCCTGTTGCTACCTTTATTTACATTGTAAATCTGTTACTGAATTTTTCGTTTGTGGTGCAATAATGTATTTACTTATGTATATTTCGTTTCTGACATGGATACTAAATACCACTGTATCTGTCTACGTAGGTGTGATGCGGTGTTGGTATTTGTGACAAGCGTTAGACAGAGTTCAGAGAGCAAGGTTAGACTACCTAGGTTAGTTTAGCGAAATTACAGAGGGTGGGCGCGGCGGCTGTGCGCAAACAAAGTGTGGAGGGAAACTAGGTAGTCGTTTGTGAGGGTCAAAGGCGCGGCCTCCGGCTATGGGTTCCTTACCATGAGTTTCTAAACCCCATTCAGCCAAATACAAGTCTCAATCTAAAGTACATAGTTACAGGTGATACTAAAAATTCAGGAGGTCCCGGGTTCAAATCCCGGTATGGCCATTTATTTGTGTGTTTATCACAGGTATTTGTTCCAGAGTTATGGATGTTTTCTATGTATATAAGTATTTATATATTCCTATCGATTATATATATCGACACCTACTACCCAATGTATCCACATCCACAACGCAAGCCTTATTGAGCTGACCGTGGGACTAGGGAGATTTGTGTAAAAATGTTCCATGATATTTAGTAAAAATGTTTCCACACACACACACACACACACACACACATCTACACAAAAAATATATATGTAAAATAAATTGCATTGTATTATTATTAGAATGGCATTTGTTTTATAATATTAAAACAAGCCTTAATTATCTACTTTAAGTCTAAAATGAAAATGGTTAATGTCTTAATAGTTACTATTATGTTTGGGAGAGGACACTGACTTCTGTAACACAGGTTTTTACCTAGCTCAGAAGTCAGGGACTTATGTACTTACCTTAATGCCAATAAATTTTTTATTATTATTTATTATTTATTATTATTATTTATTAATTAAACATGCTAGTCGTTTTAAGTTAACTATTATTTCTTTATAAACTAATATTGCAATTCCTCTCTCGCAAAGGTCCGTGGTACGCCGTCGGCCGCACCCCTCGCCCTGCTGACCCACAGCGCAGCCTCCAAGAGCATAAATCTTCGATGACAACGTGTCCGTGAAAAGCCTCCTATCAACATTACATTTGCACTTTGTGTGCACAGTTTACACAAAGTGCATTTGCACTTTGTGTAAACTGTGCTAGCGCACGCAGCAAAGAATAATATTATAGGAAGGTACGTAGTAAGTACCTAAGTATTTAGTCAATTGTACGTACTGTGCCCACTGTCCTGTGAAAGAAATGTAGTTAATTAAAGAGAAATACAATGTAGGTAAGAATTGAGCTGACTATACAGCTGCTATTGAGCTGTATAGTCGGGTTACCTCTGTGGAGGCACTATATGTATGCATTATAATCAATCAATTCCTGCACTATATACTGAATGTATTACTTTGCAGTGTCCACTCGGTTATATGTTTATACATATATAATTTACAGACTTTATACCAGAAGCTTTGACCGAGCCATGTTCATTTGAAGGCGAGGGTACTAATATTTCACACAGCTCAAGTTTACGGCCCGGAGCAGTAGTGGAGCGCATTCCTGCTGATGCTGGCTCGCGGCTCGCACAGTGAGCTTTGCAAACAGGTGAACCAATTTAAACAGAAACCACGCGCCTTAGAAGAGTGATTTCAACAGCGAGCATTGCAACAACATAATTCGCCACAGCTGACAGTTTTATTGAATAATAAGTATCGTAAACAGTTCCTCTGGGAAATGAATACGTATAGCGAGCGATCTTTCTGACCTTCTGTGATTTAATAATATTGTCTTTATATGAAAGTAATTACAGCGCATGCTATAAATTGTAGGTGCGCTATTCCTCGATTTCGTCGCAGCCGCGCCGGAGAGCCGGAAGTTACGGCCGCGGATGGCTCCTTTACTTCGACGCCGTCAATTAAATTGATGTCCCGACTATGATTGAGATGTCTAGTGTACTTGCGTTATAACAAGCGGAGGCGGCAGGAATAAAATAAAACATTGCACGAGTCGCCGTCTAGTAATGCATCGCAACCATAATGTGAGTTCTAGTGTTTAGTTTTAAGGTATATTGACTATATTGTTATAATTATGTATGTTAGTTTTAAGGTATTTATTTATGGGCCACTAGTTGCCTGAAATAAAGATATTCAGTCATTAGAAGTTTATGACTCGAACAGCTTAGAGACTGAGAGGGCAGGCTGGCATGTAGAAAGGCTGATAATGCCGAGGAATTCCATGCCAAGTGCAATTTTCCTCGCAACTAGGTTCAGTTGTGATTTTCATTACCGGTCCCAAGGGTTCGCGACCTAGGTACTCTAATTAGCTTTGATGCTTATGATTAAACGGCGCGGTCACGACTTGTCGATTTACTTCAAATCCGTCGCGCTTTTGTCTTGTAATGTTGTGCATTCGTCAAGTCTGATATCTGCTGCTCGCCAGAAGATGCATTGGAGCATTCCGTTTACGATATGCGGATAAGTACCTGTCTTGCAATTGGGAATATAATATCTGATTACTATAGTGGAGAAAGTTACGATCTACATCAGATCTCTGTAAGAAGTTTATAAATTTTTGAAAGTAAATAGGTTTAAGGTACTTAAACGAGGATTTTTGACAATTTAACTCAGTGGCGGCAGTGTACCTACTGCTTACCTACTTAGTACATCAGCTAGCAACATAAAATAAAAGGAACTTTTATTTATTTTATAGGTAGCCATTAGACAACTTTCTTTACTCTTTGCATTTGACTAAATATTTATAAAATTCACCGTTGGCCTACATCCCCGACGTATTCGTCAAAGCTAAGATTTATATATATATATATATATATATCAAAGAATACAATACTCACTAGGATATATTTATTTATATCCAATTCTCTTTGGTCAAAGTACCTACATTTTGACAGCTTCATACAAGCTAAGCATTTTATTTTACAAACGGTTCCTCATTTCTATTATCAACTTGTGATTTTTGTTCAAATGCTTTGCTGTCCTCTTGGGATTCCCACCAAGCTTTACAAAATCGAAAGGTTTGACGCGAACTAGTAGTTAGTTCAGTACCCCTAGTGTAACTTTGATCGACATCATAACGTGACGAACGCGTTTGCGTTAAGTCTCATTTTGTATAGGATTTTGAGGTTCCAAAACGTCCCGCTTGGCGCGCTCTTTCGAAATCCAATACAAAATGAGACTAAACGCAAACGCGTACGTCACGTTTGGAAATCGAATTTATTTACACTAGGGGTACAGTATGTATCACGACACGATGCAGCCGGTGTTCTCATGATTCGAACAAAAAATATGTGACAATCGCGGAGACTTTTTACTTGTAGTTACACGATAAATCGGACGTTCGGTTTAAAGTCGAGTGTACCAAACAACTAGACCGTTACACGGGCCCACGCGTCGCGTACGCAAACATTCTAATTAGACAAGCCACCACGGGTTAAACCAGAAAATGCACAACTACTTTCAGTGATAAAAAAATACCCAATAAGATGGCTCGCATACCTAACGGGCTCCATTGAAGCAACGAATAGCCGGGAGCTGGTAAATCCGAATTCGAAATGCCCGTCTGTATATAAACGTAGTGATTTAGAAAAATGTCTTCTTTTTACGATGCATGTAAAATTTTATAAATTATGTATATTAAACCTAATAAATAATTATTTTATATTTCAAGGTAGTACTATGACATTTATTAGAAATGATGCAAAGCGCCTGTCCAAAGTCTCTGTCAATCCATAGATATTTTTTCTTTGCCTTAAGCAATTTACTAACTCTACTTCAATGTTATCGTGATAACCCTCGCGTTGGCAGTCTTGCGTGTGTATGGATGGTTTTATAAGGTATCAAGACAAAATAATTTCCGTTCCGTAAACTGTGATTTGTGGGATATATACATCTTAATAAATTTAGTTTACTACGGCATATATTGCGTTTCGCGTCCGCATTCAATATTTGCAATCGTTCAATTCCGAGATATCTGGTGCAACGGTTTTCATGAGTAACGGATTTACATTTACCATCGATTTCGCACGTCTATTGTTTCCACTCTTTTTGACTGTGAGGTGCGAAGTAAAGCATTGGCTCGCGGTCGGGTCGTCGATTGATGTCTGTAGGTTGTGGTTTGCCTGCAAGGGCATAAAGTATAGCAAGTGAAGTAGGTAAGAAACGTCATCTATAATAGATTCTATTCAGTTCAGCGTCGGCTCGCTCACTGGGTCACGTCTGCGCCACTCTTTACCTACAACTGTCAATTACGCGCTCCTCGACCTCCGAAATTACTACCTAAATAATGCATCGTAATTACAAAGCCATCTCTAATTTGCTCACCATAATAGGTTCGCACCGTTCGCGGTTTTTGCCGATCTAAAAAATAACACAAACGATGTGCGAATACTGTTATTTATGTTTTGCTATCGGATTCGTACGCCTCAAATAGGTGTCGGATCCGTCAAGTCGTTTCAACAGAATCTGATATTGGCTATGCCATTACAACAAGAGGAACATCCCGGCCATTGTAATAGTGTCCGGTACGTAGCACGTCCGTCAAGATGGTATCTTGATAAAATAAAGTAATGAATAATAAAACACACCTGTGGGCAGTAAGTACTTCGTTTGAGCGTACCCACATATGCCGATGAAGATAACACTTGGTCATTTATTGTGTGCATTAATTGTAATGAACCGACGAGCTGAAAAGAAGAGGATCATATAGTTACTAAGGTACTTCTTCGAATTCACCTTCACCTTAATAATCCAAATCAGTGTGAGTCATGTTCCTGGAACGGCAAAACTATACGGTAAAGAGAACCGGAAAAAATATATGAGTAGGCATGACACTCGGTAATATGATCCGAGAAAAAGTAAGTCCCGCTTCTAGTATTATACTTAAGTATTATACGTATTAGATCACCAACTAGGTATCTTTTAAACTTTATCTTTTAATCTTTATAACTTTAGTTTGAGTTCTAATTCTAATGTCAATGCACTGATACCTAATTGCAGCCTAATACCGTTCGAGAAATGAAATGGTCATAGATGGAATCGAAACAAATAAATATGTGTGGAGGCGTAGGTACCTAACAAATAAAAAGTGTAACTTGTGTAAGTTTTTTTTCAATGGAATTGAACTTCCACAATATTATATTATTTTGTAGCAATTTTGCGTTTTGCGCTTAGTAATTGCACAACAATTTGTTTTTTTTAGTATGTAATGGAATGACTAGCGAAATTAAGGTCCTTTAGAGATGAAGTGGTAGAAAGGTAATTGTACGGATAATGTGGTTACCGATGTGGTAAAACTCTGCGGTATTAATCTCTGCCAGGTGGACTAATTGTTCATATCGTGCGTTTACCGGCGTAAGTGCGGCGAGTAGCATTAGGAAGGCACGTGCGCGGGAGCAGGCCTTAAAACCGTATAATATACACCAATCACGCGACTGCACGGCGTCGCCACAGCTACCCTCGGGTTGTTTTATAATTAGACAACGACCGGGTCAGTGGGTGATGACCGTTCTCGACTAATAACACGCTTTAATAGCTTCACCTAAATAAATCACACATAACGGTTACTAATATTTCTCAGTCAAATGAATCTTAATTCGACAGAGCGTCAATAAGTTCGCGAAAGCGGGGCTTGTTCTGCGAAATGATGATTTGTTGAGTAAACAAATTAATGAGATACCATTTGATAAGTAATAATGTTTATTTTCCATATTATTATACAAGTCGTAGAATAAAAGTGATGAATATGTTTCTTTTTATTTATGAACGTAACATATAATAAGAATGCATTAACTACTGAAGCTACACATGTAGATTTTCTCGATCACTTGTAAATAGATATCAACTCTACAAGGACAGAGTTCGCAGCCGAGGAACTCTTCCTGTGAAACTTCAGCCTACCTCGACAATGTAACTCTCAAATAATAATATACTGTACATTACAATACCATACCCACAATCATAGAGAAATAAGTAAGCGTAGAGTTCTCACTCCATACATCAGTTTTCTTAATTAGTTAAACGCTTATTATTTTCGTAGTCGACATCTAGCGTCAAGTGGCAGATTTATCAGTACCGCTTAGTACTTGACACTAGATGTCCCGAGTGTCACCAGTGTCGCGACTGACCAAAAGTGTATTTCTCAACAATTTACAACTAGTATCACAAGCAGAAGGAGTTGAAAATAGAGTTCCGGTTAATCCAGTTATAATATTTGCTGAAAATTGTTGAGTATTAGACTTTTGTTCGTCGCGAAATCTATTGTCAAGTAGCAGTACTGATAAGTCCGCTACTTGACGCTAGATGTCGACTACGAAAATAATAGGTAAGCGTTTTGGTAAGAAAACTGATGTATGGAGTGAGCACTCTATGCTTACTTATTTATCTATGCTCACAATACAAAAATATGAAACTACCTATATACATCTTGCTAATTGTACTTCACTTGGAAAAATAAAGGTAAACGTTCTCATGTTTGCCACCTTAGGTTTAACAGTGGACAACATGTCGTACCATATGTTGGCACAGTCAATTCTAGATGCAAATTATTTACCTCCTTCAATTTTTATTGCATATATACATAAAGTACAAAAGTTGAACAGACCTCAAGGCATTCTCCTTCAGTCAACCATTGTGTTAAACAGACTTGCTAGTTTTGAGCACTGGGACATTTACCTTAAAACAAATATATTATGCTTCGCTACCGCCCAAATATACAGAATTTGCTGAAGATTCAATTGTCCTTATTAGTTAAGTATTTGGAGATGAAACACCTGACACATGATATAATTGAATGTCTATCACGGTATTTACATCGTATGCTTAGCTTGAAAAAATCGGCCAAGAGCATATCGGGCTATGCTCAGAGTAGGGTTCCGTAGTTACTCTTCCGTAACAATAAGCTAAACTGGAGCTTAAAGCATAGTAGATTATTACCCAAGGGATGAACTGTGGATGAACTGTACGTCATTTTACTATGAAGGGGAAACTTTTTGCGATAACTCAAAAACAGCTAAACTGATCATGTCCGCTATAGTTTTCATTTAATGTCTTTCTTAAGCTCTACTTCCACGATTTTTTTCAAATTTTAACCGACTTCAAAAAAGGAGTATGTATGTTACTCGATATCTCCGAGAATCGTGAACCGATTTTCAAATTTTTTTTTTAATCGAACGGGTATAACCCCGAGATGGTCCCGTTGGCACCAATTCGGGGTCTGATGATGGGATCTTGGAGAAATCGAGGGAACTCTTCAAATGTTATAGGTACATATATGGCGCTTTTGGTAATATTTGAAGTCGGTTTTATTTTTTGTTAAAAAGTTTTTTTATTTTGACGTATGGTTCAAAAGTTAGAGGGGAGGGGGGACACTTTTTTTTTTCTTTTGGAGCGATTATCTCCGATTATATTCACTTTATCAAAAATTGAAGACCCCTATTAGTTTTGAAAGACCTTTCAAACGACATCCCACACTGTAGGGTTGAAGCAAAAAAAAAAAAAACACCCCACTTTACGTGTAGGGAAGGTACCCTAAAAAAACATTTTTTTTAGATTTTATTCGATAACTTTGTCGGCTTTATTGATTTATACATCCATGCCAAATTTCAGCTTTCTAGCACTAACGACCACAAAGCAAAGCCTCGGACAGACAGACAGACAGACAGACAGACGGACATAAGGGTTCCTAGTTGACTACGGAACCCTAAAAAGGAACTTAATAATATTTCATAAAAAAAATAGGGAAATCAAAATGTAAATAAACTACGAAAATGCATTTTTTTGTAAAATTAGAGAGTTATTATTTTTCATAACAGAATGTTAAGTAATTTTATTACATTGCGTATATTGGGTACATTTATGTCATTATTATAGTATTAATGTTTCAATAAATTACGAGTACCAGTGCCCTGACAAAACTAGACACTCAAACAATGTATAATCCTCAACTCCCCCAAGTTAAACACTAGTGGCAGTCTCTATATTATGTTATAAAGGTTGGAATTAGAGAAAAGAGTCGAGAATCTTACCAATTAAAATATGGTTACGTCTCGAAGAATTTTTGTCCAATGCTTCATTTGTCAAATTTTAATTTTCGAAAACCATGGATTCATGGACTCAGAATTATAACCTCACTGCTTCTGCACGATGCCTTTTTCATAATAAGGTAATAGTTTTTGAAAAAAAATGCTTTCGATCATATATGAGAACCAGTCATCGGAGAAAAATACTTCACGACATTGATAGGATACAAAAGATATAGATGTAGATTTTGTTTGGTTTTACAACATAGCAAAATCACCGACGAGGTTGACCCAAAAAATAAGCCCGTGTCTTACAAAAAATATGTCTCGAGGAAGTGCTAAAAAATATAAGGAAGTACCTCTGCTTACTGCTAATTAAAGGCACATATTTGTCCACAAATATTATTTTATAGCCCAAATCAATTAAAAATATCTCAATATTCATATGGATCTTCAAACAGTAAGTATAATAAACAAAAGATTGCACCTAATTGGCGGTTGGTCGGGTCACACGTTTTTTTAATTACTTTTATTATTTTTACAATCATATAGAATAGACTATTATCTGTGACACAGCTTAAGCACACAAAATTCAAAATTATGTAAATTACCAGTTGTCAATTGTATTATATCGTATCGACCAAAAGAAATCTTCGATCTACAGTACCTATGCATTACCTATGTGTTAACATTGAATGCAGTTAAATGTTGTACAAGTCCTTACAGACGATAACTCGTAAGTGTTTAAGAGCGATGTATCATGATCATGAAGCCTCGTGAATACTCGTACCAGTTGGCGCTCCGTTTCGTGTATACCCCATACACGGAAGTCATTTAACCAAACACGTAGAAATCATATTGTTAGTCAACTCCATCATACACCTCTACTAACCATTTTACGAAGCATATTCCAGGATGAAATAACTCGCAGTTTACAAATTGTGTACGTCGGGATATATGTATAGGTATGATTAATTGGCGTTACTGTCGGTCAGTAGAACAGACGCACAAACTTAGTACATCTGAAGGTATCCTAATTTTTGTGCCCCTGACTTTCTAAATAAACGGTACCTACGTATTTGAGCGCAAACAACATCAACCTCTTGACTTTATCAATAAATTCGCGTATAAATGTCTAATAGATTGGTTTAGCGCTGTTTGGTTCCTTAATATCTTCTTTCACATGCATAATGTGTCTAACTTAGTGCGTCCGACAACTTAATTTACATATATTTTTAAATATATCGACTGTTAGAACATTATACCAACTTAAAAGCACTACAGACGCACAATATTTTATACAATCCAAATATATGACTTATACCTACTTATAAGCTTGAAAAATTGTGGACAGCAATGTATTAAGACAAGTTGTATCAATATAATCTAAATTAATTAAAAACCATATGTTTAGGGTTCAATATCATTTTGAGTATGATACGTTTAACTGGCAAGAAAAATACGATAATGTAGAGAGACCAGTTGTGATAGGTACGAAGTTAGAACGAGATTGTACGGCCGGTTTTAGTTCAGGATCCCATGAGTGTTCTTGCAACTAATTAGCGGAGGTGGAAGGTCAATTGAGGCTAATCTAAAACTGGCGCCGGATTGTGTTTTTTGATCATCGTCCTGAGCGGGCGTCGCAACAGTTTCGGGTAATTAAGTGGTCGGTTATAAGAGTAATTACCATGTGGAAATTACATTATAAATGGTATGCGGTCATTACACCTTGGACGATAAAAAACGCTCGCAAAAAGTGGCGGCGCACGGTGGGCTGCGCGCCAAGGGAAGGCGGCCATAACTAATATTTTATGATTTTTCCTGATTTCTTCTACTTTTTCTTTAAATAAAATTATTAAGTAGGAAGTATATTATAAAAAACGTGTTAGGGTATATTGCATGCAAAATATATTCATAAATTCTAACAAAAAAGTCATTCTCTTAATAATAAAAAAAGTTAATTCTTAAATATCTATGTTAATTAACATTATTTACATTTTAATACTAATACATTAATAAAATATCTTTATGTATAATATTATAATATACCTATTATGCTAACAGACAAGCATAGGTAAATAAAAGCTAACCAAAAATGCAGATTACTACATGTAGAATTAAAGTTAGTAAGTCCTTAAATGTGTATGTTACTTATAACTATTTATTAACAGAAAATCAGTAAAAAAAACTTATATTTCGTATTATATATACTAAAGAACAAATATATGTAAAGGTTAAATAAATCTTGTAAATAAAATAGTAACAAAAACAATATTTTTCTAGCCTAACACAGAAAATAAATAAAGGAAAACAAAAAGTAAAATTGTATGAGTAAAAGTCAAATCTACGCTATTCTGTACAATCTAACAAACTTAATGCTTCTAAGGAACACTTTTTTTTGCATCAAGAACTTTACCATACGAAGGCAAAATAGGATTAACCCGAGAATTAATAAAAGTACGAAGCAACAGGTATTGGTGTTTTGTTAGCTTAGCTTCGTGAGGAGAGGTAACACATCGTCAGGATTTACTTCATGGGTCTCGAAACTAGTTGTTTCCGTCAGATCACTAACTGCTGATTCATCAAATGAAGCCAGAGCTGCCAATCTTCTACGCTTTGACCGCTTACTACAAGCCAAAAAATCTTTTTTTGGCCGTCCTCCGGCCGCAGTCGAGGCTCCCAAAGGGCCCGATGAAGATGGTTGCTCCAAATCAACAATTAACGCCTTTTTGTTCACTTTTGGCAGATTTACATTTTGCTTCTTACTGAACCAGTCCGCATGTATCTTGAAAACTGCACACTTTTTTCTCCCAGAAGATTTCCAAAAAACCAGGATTCGATTGCAAATATACGTGACGACGTTATTCAAATTACTTGTATCCACATTTTCTGCATTTGGTACCATTTGTATTAAATATTGCAGCACTTGACGACGTCTTTCAATATCTGAACCACTCGTAGGTAGCCATTGTTCGAATATAAATCCTCTTGTAAATGATGCGATGTACATGTCATCTGAAAAAAAGAAAAAAAAAAGGTGAATTGTCATTCGTAATATTTTCGTAGAGCTGCTACGCGTTCGCTTACCGAAGCGTAGCAGTCTTTTAACTATCAAAGCCGCAGGCGTCTGCAGATAATCTTTTATGGCCATTAATCTAGAGATATCAAGCTTCAAAACAATACTACTTTCAATGTTAGAATTCATTCGAAACATAACTAGAAGTTTAAGTAAACAAAATATTCTAATCCTGTTTGTATGACTTTTTGTTACCTCGTAGACCTATTATAATAAATATACTTTTAATGAAAAAATTATACTTTGTATATAAAATGAAACAACATACCTGATTCTTTAAGCTCCATATTAATAATAATCACTAAAATCACTATTGCCTCAGGAATTCACTACTAATGACGTTCACATAATGAGCCTTTTATAAGAGAGCGCGTACAAACGGGAGTTGCGTTAACTTTCAAGGATTGTTAGAGAATGAAAGTAATTAGTTATGCGGGATCTATTTATACCTGATAAAAGTACACTTATTAGCTAATAATATTCAGTCATTGGAAACCAAAAAATACAACATGCGTTTTTTTGAGTTATGGCCTAAGGCCAGCCCACCGTGCGGCGGTCGGTTGTCAAAACACGTCACGGGATTATGGATGGTTCGCCGCAGGCGCGCGCGCTGGGCGCTGTCAACGCGCGCTTATCGCCACAAGCCCACGATATGCAACTGCGATTTCGTATTCGAAACACGTGACATAAACTTCATATGGTAGGTATTCTGTACATTTTGCAAACTTTTACCGAAATCGCTTTAAGTATAACAGACGTGTGTACTTATTTAATTCTGATAATCGTGGACCTCCTTTCGTGTACCATTTACAAAATTTCGAATATTCAATGATATTGCGATCAGATATTTGTGACCCGCTTCTTGTTTTACCGTTTCCTTCGTAATCTTAACTTATGGTAGGTGATCACTGTAATCTGTGCACTGTGCATCGATCTCTTTGTACTAGTGATCTGCAGAACGGCGATAAACATATCAGAATTAGTTTATTCGCGTACCGTGACTAGCATGTTTTTATGGCGACACTTGCTAATGTAGGAGCACCGAGGTGGCGGTGTATAGTAGGCATCTTGTCCAACAAGTTCGACTAACAAGCACTACCATATGTTATTTAAACAAGTGAGAATCATATAATCTAAAAACCGTCAGTAGGTAATAATATCTTCCTTCCTCCCTTTAAAATTTAAAGTCCGTTAAAATCTTAATCGATCGTATGTTATTCAATAAATTTAAATACTAGGTATATATATTAGATCTTGCATCAAGAAGAGGAGAACATGAGGCATATAACCCAACCCGAATCCTCGTAAGAGTCGTAAGACTAGGGACGTATAGTTTTGTACACACGGATGATTACACCACGCAGGAAAATTTCGATGGACATAATAAACGGGTATCATTGATCTGCGAAATATTTCTATTTTGATGAACAAAAATATATATTTGGTCAGCCAAAATGTATACTTGGTCAGCAACTTATGTTTAGCAAGTATTTCTAAGCCAGTTCGCGATTAATGTGATACTATTTGATCAGCAGTAAGCGATCCACCATTAATCAAATTTTGAGAAGCAATCAGTGGGTAAGCGGATTATTTCATTTTGGATTACAATTTACCTGATCCGCCAAAATTGGTTACCTGAAAAATCAGTTGATCAGTAAATGTCTAACCAACGTAACCTACGGTTTGCTAATCAGCTAATTTTTTAAACAAAAAAAAATATTTACCATCATTTGATTACTTCCCTTTCATTTTGTCCTTATTGTCCATCCACAAAATGTGCGCAACTAGCTCTTTGTTGGAGAGGGTAATAATACAAGGGTAAAAATTTACAATATGGACGGTATGATGAGGGGTGAGGGAGCCGGGACGCACCTGCGGCAGGGTAAAGCTGTTGAATCTGAGTAGCTCCTGCGCTGCGGAAAAGCAGCCCTTCCGCCCTCTCGTGACGAAGCACGGTCACTACACTCGGCTCACTTGTACCCGCGCTCCGTCACAGCGGGCGAGGGCTGCCCTCCCTGCTCGCCTCCGTTTTTGCAATTGCTCTCTAGGGGTAGGACAGACAAGACCACGTGGATAGTGGGGTGCTCTGCTTCAGTTTTAGTTGACCTTTACATTTTGGTAACCTTGAGATTTTGGTGACGTGGTATCGTGTCAGGTGGTGATTTCGCTCCGCCTGCGACTCTCATCAAACGCTAGCCACCTTATTATATAAGATTACCATTATGCATATGCATAATGGCAGCAAAATTTAAATCTTGCTGACCAAATAATCATTTTGCATCTCAACTCTTTATTAAGCAGATAATTGACAGAATGTTGACCGTTTGTGAATTATTTGCTGAACAAGAGTTGTAGCTCGATTTTTATTTATTGCCAACAAAATGTTTGTATGCTGTCCAAATGATTTATTGGATTTATTCGTCCCATAACAAACGCGGGTAAAAAAAACCATATAAATATACTTACTTACTTGGCTGGCGCGATGACCCAAAATGAGTCTTGGCCTCCAACACAAGAGCACGCCACTTTGCTCGGTCCAGAGCGGACTCGCGCCAGCTCTCGCTGACGCCGAGCTCACGGAGATCTGCCTCCACTCTATCCGCCCATCGATACTTAGGATGACCAATAGGACGGCGTCCAGTTGGTCGACCTAAGTAAGCCCTCTTGACTGCCCAATTGTCACCCATCCTTTCGAGGTGGCTAAGCCAGTGGAGACGAGTGCTTTGTTCTCACCTATTATATCCGGCTCGGCTATTAGTTCTTCTATTTCGGCATTCTTTTATAAATATAATGTGGGTATGATTTTAAATAGGTAGGTATGATGATAAATTACTAACGTTTATCGTACCTACTTATCTTAAATAAATATTCTTTAATTTTATTTCATTTTTTCATCGTTTCATGTATGTTCATGAGTAGGTTACATACATCATACATAAATGTAGTACCTATCTAGGTGAGGTACCTACTTACCTTACTTATATACGTTATAAAATTATGTTATACGCTTTTAAGCGTATGTTATATACCTACCTACTTAAATTATACCTACATTATATTTATATGAATTTTTTAGGCTACCTACTATATGCACTATGCAAGATAAAAATAATTATGATTTTTGATTCACACGCGCTAAAAGCAGCAGAATAACTTCCGCAACTATTATAGATATTGGGTCCCGTAAATAATATCCTCGCCTATACATTTCGCTTTTGTTTGCTATAAAGTATAATTAAATTATATGGCACACGTTGCTCTTGTTGCGTGTATCATAAAAGTCATAACTCATAAATTAAACAAGTAGTAAAAATACTTTAATAGTGCTACTGTTTTGATTACATTACATATACTTATTCTACTCCATCATTGTATGTTAATGTGACGCACTTGGTCCGTGACGATTGATTACATTACAATAACGCGATGACGTCATTGTGATACATTTATATCAGTATCCATTAAACAAGTCAGGTTAGGTCATGTTCTGCCTTTGGAATTGTTAGCCACGCAAACTTAACGAGTACACTTCATAATCCTACAGTACACTTGGATCTAATTATCTAAGAACTCTTGCAAAGTTAATTTGCGCTGTAAACTGTAATCTTTGGGAAGTGATCTGCGCGGAATTCACAACACCCGCCCGTTCTCACGTGGACTCAGAGCCGTTAGATAAAGATAAACAATATTATAAGTCACTGACATTTAAGTTCCCTATTGTTACGCATTATATTACGCATTCCCATATGTTTTTCGAGACAAAGCATACGCTCGCTTGTGTCGCTATTGATTCAAATAACGTTATTGTAATGTTCACATAATTAACTGAACGCGCTGTGTGCTCGCTTTATAATCGTGCCTAATGACACGCGCCCATCATGCCGCTTGCGGCGGGTTATTTTGGCACTCCGAACACATTACGTGCACGATTACACACAGTAAACACATTAACCTCAGGTTACACCAAAATTGCTTGCCGGATAGGTTTTTAGTGGAATATATTTTTATATGCGGAAAAGATTAACTTCTTAATTATAGAAGATTTACGAATCCCCTATAATTAAGAGGTTAATATTTATACCATAATACTAGAGTCTAGTAAATAAAGAAAACTGACAACCCACATACAACGCCGCGAGAATCGTCAATGTTGTAGATAACATTAGATATTGTTTTAAATTTTAGTTTTTTGCGTATGCAATCCGTCAATTTAGTTGCTGTCATTTATAAATAAATACATACACATTATGGGATAATCTTACACAATTCGACCTAGCCCCTTAATGAGGCTTGTGTTGTGGGTAGGTACTAGACGACGATATATATATATATATAATATATATATATATAATATTAATACAAAGGTTTAAATACCTAGAAAACACCCATAACTCAGGAACAAATATGTGTGATGAACACACAAATAAATGCCCTTACCAGGATTTTAAATCGGGACCTAATGCTTCGCAGGCATCGCTACTAGCGAAGCGACTAGACTGGAAGGCTATTAAAATTACACCATATTATTAAGTTGGAATTTATAATTTCAAAACTTAAAATTGGATTTAACTTCTAACACAAAAGTAGATGTAAGGTAGGTATAATAAAGCATTTTCAAATCCTTTAGATACCTAATGTTAGGAAGGCGCCATTCAATAAAAATTGTACCTATTTTTGTGCATATGACAGCAGCCAGGAAAGTCATATTTTAAGTTTAGAAGTCATAAGTAACAATAGGTGACCGATTTTATAAGTGTAAAGCTAAAATGGAAAAATAGTAAAAAGGCAACGTGGTGTTGTATTGAGTTTGTCCGCCTTGCTTTACTCGTCTCTGGCAATACTAATCCAGTAACTTTGTTGCCTGAAAGTAAGGGTTTCGTTTGCGTCAAATCGGGTGGTTCTGATTTTATAAAGACTTGTTTATGATGTGAATAATCCAAGTTTGTGACCTCGAGCGCCGATCGCAACTTTGTAAAAATTGAAAAAACCGGATTATTTATTGGGCCAACATCATACACACATCTGAGAAAAATCAAAATTACCAGATTTGACGCAATTGGCGTTATTCATAAACGCGTTACTAAATAAATATATACATTTACTGGATTAATATATGGGTATAAGTCGATTTATAAGACCTGACAAGATATGTCCTGTCTTTAAAAATCTCACATTAAATCCGCACTAGCTTTCGTTAATCTACCTATAACGATCTAACCGAATCTTAGACCGTGATCTCTTTCTACTACTCGAATAAGGTTTTATTTCCAATATGTAGCTAAGAAGACTTTTTAAACATAATATGCCAAAACTCCCCGACTTATCAATATTGCAATAAGTAATTAAAATAAAACTGCCTTAAAATAATGCGTTAGGCATGTCATACAAAATAATGACTCGAAAACTAGCACCCAAGTGTTAATGCATATTGTAGTTTTACAATATGGTATGGTAGGTACCTAACCGAATTATTTGTTTAGTAACTGTCCATTGCATACCAGTCAGCCAAGACCAATCTGTTGAAGTAAGATAACAGTAAAAATGTTGATTGCAGTATTTGGTATACTTACATAACAAAAGTGAGAGTCAGAATGGCGGGTGTACCTAAATAAAAATAAATGAAAAGCATACCATATTTTTGTACCTAATTTGTACTATTTAGTACCTCCGTTAAAAAAAATTGTACCTCACGGTACACAAAGTTATCATCAAAAAACAGTACACCCGCCATCCTGACAGTCAGAATGGCGGGTGTACTTTATTACGCAATGTTCCCGTAGTTATTGATAAATTCTATAAAGGTACTAAATCCTGGCTTAATAAAAATAATTGTACCTTAGCGTTTATTCTTAAAAATGAGATCGATAACTTGAAAAATTATAACGCCTGCAAAAGTGTAATAGGAAGCAAAATATAAATGAGTAAAACTTGGAAACCACAAATAAAATGGCTCATATTATAATTGAATATGAAGGTACAAAAATTTGGCTTTTATAGAATTTATCAATAACCACGGGAATATAGCGTAATAAAGTACACCCGCCATTCTGACTGTCAGGATGGCGGGTGTACTATTTTTTGGTGATAACTTTAAGTACCGTGAGGTTCAAATTTTTTTAAAAGGAGGTACTAAATAGTACAAATTAGGTACAAAAATATGGTATGGATTTCATTTAATTTTATTAAGGTACACCCGCCATTCTGACTCTCACTAACAAAATGATGGACACAAATACCCGTCGTATATGGAAAAATATTCTGAAAAATGTATATGCCATCATTTCTTTCTAAAATAAATCAACTTCTTGAATGTTCTTTAAAATCTTTTAATTTCATTTCCACCGCCTTAGAGATGTAATAAAAAAACTACTTTCTTAGTGGAGATATACCTACAACATGTTCAGCGGCTGTAGCACGGTTGCATTTTTATTACTTGTCACTATGCCTGTCACTTTCGCACTTACATACTTGTTAGAACGTGACAGGCATAGTGACAAGTGATAAAAACGCGACCGTGCTACAGCCGCAGAATAGTATATAATTGACGTGTATCCTGTCCGTCCTAACCTACTGAGGCTCAAGATACCGGGGTCTAAAAATCTATAAAGATGATGTTTTACTTTTCAACGCTTGTTTTTTTAGGGTTCCGTAGCCAAATGGCATAAAACGGAACCCTTATAGTTTCGCCATGTCCGTCTGTCTGTCGGTCTGTCTGTCTGTCTGTCTGTCTGTCTGTCTGTCCGAGGCTTTGCTCCGTGGTCGTTAGTGCTAGAAAGCTGAAATTTGGCATGGATATATAAATCAATAAAGCCGACAAAGTCGTACAATAAAATCTATAAATTTAATTTTTTTTAGGGTACCTCCCCTACACGTCAAGTGAGGGTGAATTTTTTTTTTCGCTTCAACCCTAGAGTGTGGGGTATCGTTGGAAAGGTCTTTCAAAACTAATAGGGGTTTTCAAGAAACATTTTTTGATAAAGTGAATATATTGGGAGAAAATCGCTCCGAAAGAAAAAAAAATGTGTCCCCCCCCTCTAACTTTTGAACCATAGGTCCAAAAAATATGAAAAAAATCGTGGAAGTAGAGCTTAAGAAAGACATTAAATGAAAACTATAGCGGACATGATCAATTTAGCTGTTTTTGAGTTATCGCAAAAAGTTTTCCCTTCATAGTAAAAAGACTTACTTTAATTAGGTACTGATTATGCAAATTTGCCTATTTGTTTAACTCGGTTGAAAGGTACCGTTTCATCCCTTGGTTAACAATTTACTATACTTTAAGCTCCAGTTTAGCTTATTGTGACGGAAGAGTAACTACGGAACCCTACACTGAGCGTGGCCCGACATGCTCTTGGCCGGTTTATTTTTATTATTAGTCCTTTTTGTGTAAGGGTTTTTTTAATTTTAAATTTATATATACAACAGATAGATTTTGTGTCGAGGAAATCGAACGCGAATGGTTGTACTTCCAGTATACCCTTCAAGTATACCATTCGTGTTCGTTGTCAAATAATTTAGAACGTATGCTGCCTTCAAACACCACCACAAGAGTCCTGTTCGATTATAAGGGTTTTACACTTATAAAGAATCATATTCAACAAGCATTCTAACATAACGTCTATATAGTTATACCTACCTGTACACAATTTGTATTTACAAAACACAGTTCATATTGGCAAATATTAGGTACATTTAAAAATTGAAAAATAATCTTCAAAAGGATCAACAGTATAAAAGCTCACATTCACTCACTTATTATAAAAGCAGACTTTCCAATAATTGCTAAAAAATCATTCAAAGCAGCAACATTATTGAATGTTATATTAATTGAATGTCAGTCGATACTTTCCTGGCACAGACTGACATGCCAGAGTATAAAGTCTATGACCTCTTGGATACCTATGTGCATTGATGTCTTTTCAGGCGAAACGATGCAATATATCGGTAGTGATGCCGCGAAAGAAGTTGAATACTTCGGTGTTGTCGGTCTCACTTTCTGAGGGAAGTGCGGAATTCTCACTCTGAAAAGTAAAATATTTTCATTAAAAAGTACAAGCATTCTCGAAAGGGTAATGGAACTACAAATCTGTTTGACTGTATAAAGAGTCATGGTCGTATAGTCGATTTCCCTGCATAAAAAGGGTCGACGTAGCATGCATCAACAACAGCAAAATATCTTGTTAAAATTTAAGTTTAAATGGTGATAGAATACAGGCGTTGATGCAAGTTTCTCTTGTACATACACAGTATATGTGAAACTATTATAGAAAGAATGATTTGTTAAAATTATGAAAACATCGATTACTTGTAACCGTCTTTACCTACTTACTTACAAGCAACAATTTCCAGTAATTTTTCTAATTTACTCATAAGGTTAAAGGTTAAAATCCCGAAAGTCTGCAATTATTTACATTACATTACACGTACAAAATGGTTGTTACTTAGTCACGCAAAAATGTAATGGACATTCAGACCCGCAGACTTTCACGACTTCTAAAAAATGATCATTATAATGCTACGAGTATCTAATAATCATGTAGCTGTACGCAGCGACATTTATTGAATAATAAACAAATACCTGCAAGCTACTAAAAAAGTAATGTTTTGTGTTAGTTAAATGACTGTAGTGTAATAGTATCCTGAAAAGGTTACTAACGACACATTTAAGGAACAAAATCTTAGCTATGGTCAACCGAGCGTAAACAATAGAAAGGTTTGTATCTGTGCGTGAGTTAGAAACATGAGAAACATAAAAGCTTAGAAAAATGTGGATAAAAACTCGTTTACCAGTCCAAAGTGGTCTTTGTACGAGCGAGTATTATACTCTCCGCTGTCAGTGATAGATTTATTTTTGTATCTCCTTGGATTTCACGGGCCTATATATCCCGGTCTTTTGATAGGCTTGTGTGGGGATATAGATCCAACACGTAGAGGCCTCCTTGGAGAGCTTTAATGTCATGTAGAACGCCTGCTGGAACCCGTTCACAGACGCAACAATAGACCCATGAATCAGTCGCAGCAGGCATTGGGACTATTGTAGAAAAAGTGAATATTATAACGGTCTATGGATTGAAGTTTGGGTGGACAATGAGATTGGGTTATTGCAAAGACGCCCGGACACCTGCCATAACAATGTTTTCACTAGTTATCGAGAGGCAGTGACTCGCCGCCCACTTGATGGGCCCCTAAAACTGCCGTCGTGAAGACGACCAGGAGTAACATCGGTGTGAGCGGCTCAGGGGTGTCGAGAGGTATACGCCGCTTTCTACCCAGTGGCTGATAACAGCCACTCGCGTCTCGCGTCTTATGCAATTTCTCTCTTCCACCCCTGGCGCATTTAGCACTAACGACTCCTCTCTGCACGGCCAATGAAGGCAAGCCAGAGCTGAGAGTCCTGCGGGTCCCCTTGGGGTCTACTCCGACCGACGAAGACACGCCGGACACGGAGACCCTCACCGACTCTCGGGAGTACTCGGGTCCGTGGGGTTGTTACTCCCCAACAGCTCGCCACAAGCTGCCCTGCGGATTTATTATTATTATTTTAAACTTTATTGCACATAAAAGAACATAGGCGATTAAAGATTTGTGTTTGTAGGCGCTGTTTTTAATTATCATGCAGATAGGCTATGCGTACATTTACCTTAGCGCCCCAAAGTTAAGTACCTATTCTGAACATTAACGTCAAAAAGGTAGGTCATCGGAGCGAGTAGTAGATACACAATGGGCTTCATTATCCGACCATTAATTCTTCAGAGTAAATGAATGCGCCAAGTGCAGTATAAACAACAGGGTAATTCAGCGTTGGTACTTGACATACGTACTTGCACGGAAGACACTAAAAGCCTCAGGTATTCAACGGGCGTCTACTTTATTGCTAAAGCTAGGCATTATTCTGCACGTATGGATTATGTTTATGTATAACCACATCTCTTGTGTTAACGCAGTAGCATTATGATGAATGTGTGAGCATAGGAATGCAACAGTCCTTTAATAACAGTCCAATGAAGTGTGTATTACAAATGTGAAATATTTATTTTTGAAAAAACTACCTTGTGCGGGTCTTGAATAAAAACAGGTAATATAGATTTTTTTAATATATCTAATATACTTACAAGGTGTAACAAAAATAGTGGGATCCGTTTAAAGACTATTCGGTATCGTGTTCCGATTACGAAAATGTACAAGATATATATATTTGAACATCAACTTCATTCAAAAATACATATGTACCGGCCACAGTGGTCAGGACGTTAGCCGCGTAAGCTGAAGACCCCGGTTCGATTCTGGCCCCCGCCACCGGTGGACTTGGTCACTTTTTTAGTGTATGACGTCCATTTCAGTTTATAATTTATAGGTACCTACTGTATAGTAGTGTGAATACTTAAAACACAAATAATATTTAATAAAATAGTCTGATTAGTTCCTTAGTTGTATTTTAATTTTCTAGATTTATTTTTATATCATACATAATATTTTTATCTTGTCTCTTTACATACGGGTCCGGGTTAACCACCCACGAAGGTCCCAATTATGTTCTTTGAATGAATACTTGTATATAATATTGTGTTAATATCTGGTTTTAAGAAGCTAGTACAACCTTAGACCACGGTTGATAGGTTAATAAACCGTTATTTTCACGAATAAATAGCATCCATTATTTGTATATAGCGGTTGTATTTCAAATTGATTTGGAATCCAGTATTTATACACCTTGTTAGGCGATTATCGGTACGCCCGCGGGCCGCATCAGATACCGATATTCAATGTTAACACAAGTTTTGTACGCATGATGGGGATTACTACAAATTATGTTAAATCCAGCCGATCAAATATACAGCACACTAAAATTTTATTGATATTTCTGAGTCGAATAGCGGTCCACGCAGTTATCGTCGATTGAAAGCAAAAGTGTTAATTAATGCAGTTGTCGCTCATAAACCGACCGTTTGTATCACTGGAAGAACTAGGCAGCAAAAAGATACTTTCTGTTAGCTAAGCCAGTTAAAAAAATGTGTCTATTAACAATAATAACCGTCAATTATATATAGACGCAAGATGCAAAGATAATTCAATTATAATAATTGTGTACATCTGCACGCAGCGTATTTACGAGTATTATAAAAGAAATGTAAATTGTAAAAAATGGCACACATTTAAAACAAGAGACGAGTATCGTAAAAAGTATAATGAATGGGAGCGGGCAATGAGTGTATTCCGTGCTCATTGTTGTCGATTTCAGACAGAGATTTCCTAATAGCAGCTATTAGTCGGCCGACCGGGTGGCGTTGCGTGCACTGTCACTACCGGCCTTACCATCACACAAAAACATAATTATTCCTAGAACGGTAATACCTACTATAAAATCTTCCTTTGCGTAGAAATCGAGTAACGGTAACGGCGCCAATGTCGTGTCGAGATATTCGGCGGTATGATGACCACCTTCGTAGGTAGCGGTTGTCCAACTGTAAAGAAGCCTCGATATGCAATTAGGCGTGATTAGTAATTATCGTTAGTAATTACGCATCATTTAAAGCGTCAGTAGGTGAAGCAGAGTTCTGTTATAATCGTACCTCCGTACGAAAGTGTGACAGTTGTAGTGTTTCATGGGAAGATTACAATCTGCGATTTGCGAGCAAGAGGGAGGGCGGTCATTAGGCGCCGAAACTCGGATCGTCGCTCATGGCTGTAAACGGTACCTACTCGAAGCTTCAATTAACTCACAATATATCTTGACTCGACCTCAGCATCCGTAACTCGTACCTATGTGCAATCGAATATCACACGTAAATAACATATCGATGGGCTCGGTTAACTTCGTTATAACAATCCACAAAAGTCAATACAAATAAAACCTACTGACATAACATGAAACTTGGAAATGTTAATAAGCAGGCAGAGATATTGTATTAATAGATACAGACAAGTCATTAATTATCGACACGGACAAAGTACCAAAAGTATGTAGCTGTATACGGCCTTATTGCCCATATACTTAAAGTAGTGTGTATATATTTTTAACAATTTGTCCGTGTCCACTGTCAATATCGTGCTACTAAAAAATATTATAAAATAAAAATATAACTTGCAAAGCTGCCATAAAAGATGCTGCCTATTCGTTACGTCTGGGAACAGTTTGCAATTAGCGCGATTATCGCGATGATGGGCAATTTATGAGATGTCGGTATTGTCGCTATAGTGGACACTCCACTAAAGCTTTTTCTGAATGGATTTTTATAAAACCTTTTGCATTGCATCGTCAAATGATTACACTTGGGTTCCTGGGTTATTGCATTTTTAAGTCTAACGGCCCTCCACTATAGGTAACCGTTTTATGCACTACAGACTAGGAACCTACCTAGTTACAATATTTTAAAAATACTCAACTATAAGAAATCGTGATCTATTGTGTCCAATTTTTTTTTTCACTTAAGTGACTTATTTAAAGATGTCCAAATATAAAAAAAAAGTTGTTCGAATTTAGAGAGCCCCAAAACTTACCTTATTACGTGCACAGCGGTACGTTCAAAATTCAATATTGGAGATGAGATGACAAAAAAACATCGAACTGTTATGAATAAGCTCACCCTCTCTAGGTGAAACGAAAGTGGCTCGGTCGGTTTAGAAAAATAAAATCACGGCACAGATCACGTAACGCACGAGACGCTATTAAATTTTCCGCTTGACAAGCTGATAGTTAATGGTACTACTTATACTTAATCTGTTTCGCGATTCCCATTAAATAGCATCGATATAATTCAGTAAAATTAATTGTATAGATCATTAATTATGTCAGTTTATTTTTATATATTTTTGGATGTATAGAAGTGAACGGATGCGAACGCCACGACTTAGAGTACGGAAAACGTGTGGAGCCCGGCAGACTCATGTCGCGAGAACAATATGGACCGGCCGGCCATGCCGAGACCCATACACACATTTAACAAAAACTTTATGAAAGTCGAAAGTAACGCTTTCACTAGCGGAACGTTATTGTATTGTGCGTCAATTGTAAAACATCCAAATTGGTATAATGAAGTTCTTTACGGTCAATTGTAAATTTATTTACAAATGGAACAATTAGGTCAAAAATAATTAGTTTGCTAGTTGTATTGGCGAAATTGCCTCCGTGTACCTAAATAATTTAGCTTCTTGATTAATTGTATTAATGTGTCTAGCGTATCTTCTCAAAACTCGCGCGACTTTATACTTCACGCGCAACTTGATACACTGAGTCGCGACATTCTCAGAAAGACGTTCTAGGCCTTTTGGTATCTTGGAAATATAAGTACCTAGTTATTATAAATACTTACCGTCTTGATCATGAATTTTCCGTTTCTCTAGTTATTCATCTAGATAGAAAGGTCATATCATAATTTGGCATTAGGTTCCCAAGCGGACCCCAGGTCACATTTATGAGTCGTGGCAAGAAGCCAGGACTACACTAGGATATTGATTATGGTAATAGATGCATGAAACAAGCGCTGATTACAGAAAACGTAGGTACATAATAATTTCGAATTTGCTATACTTAGGTACGTGAAATGAGGTTTATGCTCAAAGAGTAAATTGCATAAGCCAGTCTTTATCCTACTATTTAACTACTATAGAATCGTATCGTATAGATAATAACGTCTTGGTAAATAATTATATGAAAATTGCGGCTATATTACATTGTAAACTAATCAACTTATAATAAAGCTTAACGTGCTATTCGGTTACAAAGTTGATACAAAAGCTGTTAGCTGCTTAAAGTAAAAGCAGTAAATTTGCTTGTAAGTAAGTAGGTACAGGTGAATTCTGGGAAACGATTACAATGAAAACTTTGACATTTTTAGACGAAAGTACTATTATCAAAATAAAAATCGACAATTATTTACTAACAGGCATCAAGGCCAAGGTAAGTAGTAAATAAGTATCTACTAAAAAAATACTTACCTCTAAACATTATCTAATCTAATCATAATTCAGATATTTATCGCTGTTTTACAACGCTATCTATGTTACCCGTGTATGTTTTCGGTACTGATTATGAAAGCCAGTACCGCGAAGATTCTGGCGCAAATTCCGGGTTTCTTTCTCTGGTGCTCCATAGAAGGCGCAATTAGAGTGACAGACATAGTTGCTCGAAATTTACGATTGATTTTCACGGTTATATAGTCCTGTATCGGAAGCAATGGGATTGCTGTACAATGCTCCCAAGTATCTGATCTTATCGTGGTTCTTGGACCCTAGCAGTTCCGAGTGTTCCGATCTCAGACATGACGTCATTGCCGAGATATTTACGTACCATTTGAGCGGGAAGCGGAGGCGTGGGACAGTCCAGGGCGTATCACAAGTCTCCCCAGATGACAGCGCGCTTGCCGCGGTCCACGGATGCCAGCAGTCCCGACTGGGGATGCCACGATACAGCTGTCACCGCCGCCCTGCAAACGAAAACATTCATATTAACTTTATTACACTTCATATAGCATGGTCTATTATTTTATTTATACCTATCCATGGGTAGGTACTATTAGTAGTGGTCGGGCAGTCTTTGTAATTGAACAATGTAATAACGACTACTCCATCTGTCCTCGGCTGGATGCAGCAGTCGCCGCACAACATTAAGTCATATTACCTATATACTCGTAAAAATCTCTTCCCTAGCCCTATGTTATGGCTCCTCTACATGATGGCCCAGCGTAGGCCAGTCCTAGGGACGCATTTATGCGTTAGAGGGAGCAAGTGATATTGCTATCTCATTTCACCGCATAGCTGCGTCCCTTGGACTGGCCTACGCTTGGCCATCGTGTAGAGGAGCCCTTAGACCAGGATAACTATACCTAACGTCACCTATGAACTTTAAAAAATGATAGTAGCACTGTGATAAAATGTGATTTCTTTCTCCTATTATCATAGTAGCTTAGCTCACGATGAAGTGAATGACTTAGGTGGGTACATTTGCTCACGGTATGATAAAGATTTGAGATACAGGTCAACTAAATATTTATTTGTCGTTTAAATACATATTTGGTCACACCTACGACGAAACCGAGTCATCGTATAAGGCTTTATGAAGAATTAATTCTGAAAGCTTCTGATGTGCAAGCGCTACCAACGCGGTACTTATCAGAGCGTTCACCTAGTTAATCATTATTTACGATATGCCTGAGTCGAATAGCTGCACTAAAATAATTATTTCTAAATAATTAAGAATATTGAATTATGTATATCAAGTTATTTTTATTTTCATAGCGTTATGAAAACTACTACTCTGACTCGATACTATACTACTCTGTATACTCTGTTACTCGACTATTAGGAAAGTAGGTATATTTACACTACACTACTGAGGATACTATTTTGTAATTATTATGAAGGAAGGAATATTTTGGCACAAATTACTTATACAGTCAAACCAAGATAAGTTGTCAGCGATTTTGACAGCCCAGACAGTGCAAGGGTTATTTTAAACGTCAAACTTCTATGAAATTATGACGTTCACTTAACACTTGCACATGTTGGCTATCAAAATCGTTGCCAACTTAGCTTGGTCTGACTCTAGCTTTGATTCAGTGTCAGTTTATTTGTACTTTACGTAACGTAAGTTACTTTTATATTGCAAGCTGCTGCAAGCTATGGTAGCTGAGCGGTAAGGCACGCGACATTCGAACCGAAAACCGTGGTTTAAGTCCTGGAGGTCTATTTAGACAGTAATGTATTGTTATCAAACGGTTATAAATATGATTAGACATATGTATGAACAAATCATATTCATAATAGAACCGTAACAGAATATGAATACCACTCCTGGGTCAGATCAATCACTTTTTCGAAACGGATTAGCTATTCCACGATACTTTGCAATTACTGACAATGCACCGACACTTGGCAAAGTTGATATATAGGTGGCCTAGAGTGGATTAAGACTGGGAGCCAATGAGAGCCAACTAGCATTAGTCGAGGGAGGGGGGAAAAGTTTGACTCCCCATCTCTTCCTTTGAGGGCATATTTCCCCAAAAACAAAGGTAATGGGCCATGTAGCATAACATTTTCGGATAATTTAAAGACGAGGAGTCTAGTTTTGGGACAAAAAATATGCACAAAAGTACAAAAAAATTGCATAAAGTAGTTCCTGGTCTTAATTTATATACAACTTTTAACAAAAATAGGGGGGGGGGGGGGGGGGATCCTTTAAAGGGCATATTCGGTATCGTATTCTGATTAAGAAACGTAGATTATTTTTTTTAATAGCGAAATCATTTTGGTCTTACCAAACTGTAAAATGTGTTCAAAATATGAAGTGGTATTTAGTTGATGCGGGTTTGTGACTCTAAATATTAGACTCGTTAGTGACAGATCGTAACGTGGAATTTTTAAAAGTAACTAGCCAAATAGCAGGTAATCATAATACAGACGCTAGTATATCAAATGGTAAAACGAAGTAATAACGTTAGCTATACTGACAGATTTAAAAGTTTGTTTTCCAGCAGTTGATCAAGAATAATACTCATATATTTCGTTTATTTTTGTATATTTCAAAGTAAGATAATAACTTAGGTAAGCGCATTACTCACTATTTATCTTGATGAGAAAGAAAGACACATCGAGACCCACGGCAGTGTGTCAAGCTTAATTCGAAGAAAGTAAACACCGAGTGTTATATTTGAGGTAGATATTACATTACACGGACGGTTTCGAGGTAGGAAGGTACTCGAGTAACCTTAGTGTCCCTTTATAACTGTATAATTGGACGTTCACAAAAAATATATTACAAAAAAATATTAATTAACTCTTCCAGTCTCGTATACCAGTGTTTTTAAGATAATTCTATTAGAAGTATTAGAACAAATTAAATTATTTTCAGAAAATATTTTAATTTGTTTTTATGTCAATTAGAAACACTACTATATAAATAATAAACTGGATTTTTTTTCTTAGAATATGGCATTTATTTCAGTTCATAATTGTTCAGTTTATGGCCTCCATCAAATCTATGATTTTGCCAATGTCAAGTGTCGTTATTCAGTAGTAATTTTTAAGTGTGCTTATATACCCTTGAATCCATATTCAGAAAGCTGGACTGGGAGGAATATGGAATAAACATAAATAGAAGCAGGCTGAACCATTTTCGTTTTGCTGATGACCTGATACTCTTTGCAACAAATCCAACCGTACTCCAAATCATGCTACAACAACTGGTAACTGAAAGCGCGAAAGCAGGCATCTCCATCCCCCCCAGGCCCCCAGATGCTTGAAATAAGAATCAATGACAGATGGAGACTGACAAAAATCTGGAAAAAAACTAAAGTCGAAGACGCAGCCAGAGAAATAAGAAAAATAAAATGGAGATGGACAGGTCACATGTCAAGATCGAAAATAAACAAATGGACACAAAATATAACTAATTGGTTCCCTATACATATACAACAAGAGAGGTCAGGGACACACGAAAATGAGATGGGAGGATGATATCCCACCAAAGTGGATAACAATCGCTCGGAACAGAGAAGACTGGAAAGCTTTAGCAACCTGACTAGTGGCAACTAAAAACAGTGACAAAGTAACACAAAAGAACGATAATCAAGTCAGTGAACAAAGGCTAATTGGATTGTATTGGACATATATACACTCTTACCCGTACTCTATAAAATGTTGACGACGATGTGACACAGAACCTTAACCTTTTCGACGCCGTCTCAAATGCAAAAGCTGTCACTTGGACGCGACGATACCGAAGTGTCAAAACTGAAATTGAACTTTATGTATATGTACGAGTACGTAGGTCTATGTTCTTATTTAGTCTGTGACTGATTAATCCGTCATTGGCGTCAAAAAGGTTAAGAAATGATGAAAATATACTTAAACACTACATTCAGAAGTAAAAAAACAAATCTAATAAATTTAATAGAGTCCCGCCGTCTTGGCGGCTATTCATAACTATCGGCCTGATATTAGTTTTAATATACGTCAAAAATTAGATTTGGATCGGATCTGTCAGTGTCGAAAAGGACGAAAGAAAAACATAAATGTCACTTTTGACACTAATAGATTCAATCCATATCGTATCAAGATCAAATTTTTGACGTAAGTATGATAAAACAAACTAGAACCAGACTGGGATAAGTAACAAGAAAGCGCAGAAACTTCAACTTGCAATCGCAATTCTTATATGGCAGGTTGTGTCCTCTACGTGTGAAGACTTCAGATAAATACAATTCTACTTTCAAAAACACATTTAGCAGACGATAAAAAAAACTGGGTCTTACTATTCTATTGACGAACAGTTCGCACTTTAAACGGCAGCGTAATAAATCTGTACCCGGCTCTGCCGACAATGTAATTCTATTAGCGGTAGCGCTAGCAGAAAACTAGTAGATCGACCTAAGATAAAGACAATTAAATAATCAGATTTGCGTCATAATGAGAATTGTGTTAACCATTGATATGGTAAGATACAATAAACCAAGCAAAGTTTGTGCTATGTAAGTACACTACGTACCATACGAAACATGAAACTAAGAATGATGGTCTCGAAAAGACATTAATATCCGAATTATTATTCTATATTTAATCTATTTATCTATAGAGCATTTCTGTATATACCTATATAGTGGTATATAGTAAACATACAGATAATCTCTATTAATATACAGACGGAAAAGGTCAGAATTACTTACCTATCAATGCTTAACGTTTGATACCTAACCTAAACAATGATCTATACCAAATCGGCAGGTAATAGGTATGTAAAGAGAGGCCTTGAGCAAAGGCTAGTTTTGAAGCAAATCGCCTTTAATCAGCGATATATCGGATATGGAAGGATTGTGATTCTTGTGCTGCCGCGACTTCGAGAATATAGGCTGTCCGCGGCAGGTTGTGTTGTGATTGTCGGATCGCAGCTTTAAGGTAGGGTCTACAGAGAACCGGAGTGTGACTTCTTTACCGCAACTACATTTTAAATCTTTCATGGGGACTCATAACGGTTTTGTAAACCATTCAAGTTTAGCTACGCGTGATAAATGTAGACCTACATAATGTATGGACATATTAACAGTGGACAGGGAGTACTCTCAAAGAGAAAGAATTCCCGAGTGTTGGTGATTCCTGAGGAGCCAACTCTCAGCGGTGAGAAATGCCGCTGCGCTGTATAAAATTGCGGACTCCGTAAGCTGTCTGGACAGAGGGCTCATGATGACGGTTCAGGGGAGTTGCCATTTCTGGCCAATGCCGGCCGCGAGGATAACCACCTCCATAAAAATCGCAAAGGCAACCTGCGGGTTTCAGAAGAAAAATTGATAAAAAAAAGCTCCTTGCCTAAGAGTTACACTTGCAACAAAGTAATAATAATAATTAATTAGGGCACTTGCCCGAAAATAAACTACGAATACGCTCACTACTCGCTCCGCCTCTATCAGACCACCGCAGTAGCGAATGCGTCCCCGGGGTAAGGCTACCCATAAAGAAGAATTAGCGTCTGGTTTGCTTGGCTCGTTTACACATACCGAACCGGGCTGCGTATAACAAGCCGCCTCGAATATCCAATATGGGTAGCAGGAAGCGTCATAAACATCATGAGATCTGGCGCCGAGCTAGCAATTGTTTCCTTACGTGTAATGCTCTTTCAATTTACAGACATTGTATTAGGTTCTTTTCTGGGCTAGTAAAAAGCAAAGAGTCCGTCAGAACCGCCTATCAACAGCTTTATGTAGTTCAAGTACTTATTGGGATACGCACGAGTATATGTAGGTACTCGTAGGTAGATACATGTAATGGAGGCCGGTTTTTTATTTCGTAATAAATGTATACGACCAGATTAAAGGCCTTAATTTTTAATGAAACTTCTAACTGCGCTAAAATATGTGCTCAACTACTACTCACTACATGGAACAAACGATATAAAAGTGATCCTTTCAGCACTTCGATTCTGGGGCACATAGATTTATAATAGGTAGGCAGGTATGTATAGTTTGCTTTAATAATTTTAAGTATTCATTGATAAACAAAATATTGAATATAACAACATTGAGTTATTATACTTATTATTACTACAGAGAAGCCATACCAAACAATGAAATTCGCAATCGCAACCTGTATCACGCGACCGAAACATTGTAAGAGCCGTAATAATTCATGACGCTTACGCGTTTAGGTCGCGAGATTCACGCTCCGCTTGTATGGTTGGTTGTCAAAACGACAAAAACTCACGGTGCAAAATACTGGTTCTCCGTGCCGGTTCTATTCGTAGTAATAATAATTCAATGTATAACAAATAACAATTGCAAAACAATTATCTAGCTTTTTAAAATTTTATAAAGGCCACTTCGCAGGTACCTGACTTGAATAGCTCCAATTAAAGTACGTCACGGATGCTTATTCTGTGAAGAACCCATGAATATCAACCCCACACAATCACATGGTCATAGTCTTCTGGCCGTTATGGGTGGGAGATGGGACAGCGCCCTAGTTAGGCACTGGACCTCCCTTCATCTTATTTTATGGATTGGATCGTACGAAATAAATAATAATAATTGTTTTTGTTCTGACAGCTTATAGCAAAAACTAATCCAGATGAAAGTCATAACCTGTTAATACAACCAGAATAAGCCGCACGATCGTATAAAATATGTATTATTAATGAATTCAAGTTAATCTCGTTGTGCTACGGCGTAGTTCGTAGCAGGGTTTTCGTCATGCAAATAAAGGTAGAAGCGCGACGGCGATTTCTTGAGATTATAAAGGCAAATATATTTTTCATTACACCAGCATGTAAAGGCTTTCTTAATTCTTCAAAAACTAATGAGAAAGTTGTATTTTTTTTTATAGCCTACATTGTGTCCCACTGCTGGGCAAAGGCCTCCCCTGTTTTCCGCCACTCGTCACGGCTTTGTGCATGCTCCCGCCAGTCGCCACGAAATGAGTTCAGGTCGTCTCGCCATCTCGTTTTTGGCCTTCCTCTGCCTCGGGTGAATCTGTGGTGCCCATTCGGTCGCTATTTTAGCCCATCTATCCGGGTGCATCCTACAGATGTGTCCCGCCCAATCCCATTTGAGCTTGGCGGCCTTTACACCCATATCTGCGATACCTGTTTTGGAGCGCAGCTCTGTGTTCCTTATCCAATCGATTCTACGGACTCCGAGTATGCCTCGCTCCATTGCTCGCTGGCAAATCTTGAGTCGGGACTTTTGAGCTTCTGTTAATGACCAAGTTTTGGCGCCGTAGGTTAAGATAGGTAGGATACACATGTCGAAAAGTTTGCGTTTTAGTACTAGTGGAAGGTTGCCCTTCATTAACGCCTTCATGGACCAGAAGCTCTTCCAGGCGTTTTCGATGCGTCGATCGATTTCCTTGGACTGCCTGCTGCCTGTTATCGAAGGATGCTATCTGGCCCTGATAGGTGTATTCGTCAACATATTGTATATCCTGCCCATCTACCGTGACCCCACGTTTCGTGCCATTAGTCATTAACTGGGTTTTTGTCCTGTTCATTTCGAGTCCGACTTCAAGACTTGCCGTGCTAAGGTATTGTAGCATTTCCTTTAGATGGGGTACAGTGTGGGAGAATAAGACAATGTCGTCGGCGAAACGCAGGTTTGTCAACCTTTTTTCGCCGACGTCAATGGCCATTGTTTCCCACTTGGTCGCCAGCTTCTGGAAGATTTCCTGTAGGCAAGAGTTATACAACTTTGGAGACAGCGGGTCACCCTGTTTGACTCCTTTTTGGATGCAGAATTTAGGACCGGGAACATGCAGTTTAATACTTGCATTACTTTTGTGGTAGATGGTTTCAATGAGCTCAACATAAGTGTTGACTCCTACTTTCCGAAATGTATCCCTTCCGATAACCGACCATCTTGAGCTTCTCGGAATCTCGCTGACTTCGAAACTCAACTTCGGCCCGCACATCGAGTCGAAAGCACAGTTAGCAGCAAAAAAGCTGGGCATCCTCAACAAGGTGAGGCAGTATTTTACACCTAGGCAGCTGCTCGACCTTTACCAAGCACAAGTCCGATCGTGTGTGGAATACTGTTCACATCTGTGGGATGGTTCAGCCAAATACCAGCTTGAGGCGCTCGAGTCAGTCGAGAGGAGGGCCAAGAGAATTATTAATGACGACGATCTGACGAATGCTCGACTTCAAAGTCTGGAGCATCGACGCAAGGTTGCCAGCCTAACGATCTTTTATAGGATACATTTCGGAGAGTGTGCTGAGGAATTGCACAACCTTATTCCTCCGTCCCCATTTCACCATCGGACTACCAGACAATCGGCACTTCGGCATCGCTTCATGGTAGGTATTCCACAAATACGCACGAAGCGTTTCGCTTCAACATTCCTTATGCGAACTGCCAAGGAGTGGAATGCCCTGCCCGAGTCTGTGTTTCCGTATGAGTACAATCTGAATCTCTTCAAGGCTAGAGTAAATAGGTATCTCATAGGCAAGCGTGCTCCACCGTAGACTGCATCATCACTTACCATCAGGTGTGATCGTGGTCAAACGCCTGCCTATCCTCCATAAAAAAAAAAAAAAGTGTTATTGATGTTCACGCATAGCAGAAAATTTTATCCTTTAGAGTGACAAAATAATTTGATGCAAATTTTGATTCGTTTTCTCATATCGGGTGATGAAACTGACTTTTAAACGCAGATTTTTAATAATAGGTCTAATCATCTAATAACGTTAGTTTGGATCTGATCTGTTTTTTATATACGAGTATTAAATATGTACAGGAAACTATTCACTATTTAATGTTTTAGAGTTAGCACTTTTCCTCGTGTTGGTGTGGTGACAATTTTGCGTTTCACTCCGTAACAAAGTTAGTTTAACCGTCGTGCCTTGAACTGCTTGTAAAAATTAAGTTTCCAAGTTGCTCGGACATCAATATTACCTACCACGAGAAGTTTGTCACCTTGTAAAACTAATAACTTTGATATTGACGGAACGCGTCAATTGACAACATTTCATATTTCTGACCCTATAATTTTATTGGTTCTCTACATTTTAATTCAATTAAATTAAAAAAAAAATCAGACTACATACCTATAAATAATCACAAAAAATAATAACAAATTCAAATAAAAATAAAAAATCATGTCAACTACTCAAAATAAAAATAAAGAAAAAATAAAATTACACACTATGTCAAAAATAAGAAAATTTAAAAGAAATACATAAAAAGAAACAACAGACAAACACTAACGAATGTAATGTAATTAAATGTTTGTCCGATGTCTTCGACGAATCACTTTTGCAGTAGGTAAGGGACGAAACAGTATTTGGTACGCTTTGGGGGAGTATATACCTCATCAATCTATACGGCTTTGTGCATTTTAAAAACTAGTAGTAGATATTAACTTAATTATATAAATAAATTTATCTTTGTTTTGAATTCCAGTCAATACGTCGTATTTAATTGAAATGACAAATCCAATATTATGACAGCAAATTTTTTTCTTGATGAATGATTAATGGCAATGGTATTTCGTCTATTATGCCGAAGAATTGGTAAAATCACAACATTTTTTTTATTCTTTTGAATTTTTTTGTAATAAGCCATATTCAATTTATATTATTATATTGCAGTGTTCAGGACACAAAATACTTCCAAATCATTTGTGAAGTTTCAGGTTTCATAAAAATGAAATGTTGTCAATCCGTTTCAAAATATTTTTTTGTCACGCAATTGCTTGGGTGTGGTATACGATCAGCACAACGACCGGTCTAGTAAAGTTACACTTCATGTGTAACCGATTTCAATTATAATTATTTACCTTTTTTTGGTACGAGTATTATCTTTCTTTCAGACACAATGAACATATATGGAAAAAAGTCTTCATATGCCGTTTTGTTGTATCATATATCATACTCACTCATTGCAAAGGTGCACTATCGTACTCAGTATCTTTTTGAAAGTTATATTGTCACAATACTTTTTGTGGTTGTTCCCTTTTCACCCTTTGCAACACAGACGTCGAGTACCTATTCGACAAGGTAAGCGGTAAAAGAAATTATGCATACTTAGAAGAGTTTTAACAACAACCAAGTGTGACAAACTGCAGAGCTCATTATCCTTAGTGTACATACTTTAACGGTAAAGTGATATTCCGAATTACATCCTTTGCCCAGCAGTGGGACAAGCTGATGACAATAATTCAGATAGGAATTGTTTTGTAAAATTATAAAATGAGAAAAATCATGATAATAAAAGTAAGAAAATGTATGCATACGAAATATTAGATCTAGACCGCAACACGGTAAGTTGATTAAAGACACAAACAAACGTTACTGATTTCAAATTTTAAAATTTTCTGTAAGTAATAATTTCTAGCAAGGCAAAAAATATTTGTAAATTACTTATCTGATTGGTTTTAATGCTACAATAGTCATAAAATATCTATAACATAATAATCTCATTCCCGTGGCGTCTTGATTCATGACCGCATTACACGCCTCCTGTTCGGAAACAGGTTACCCAATAAAGTAATTTCAAGAATAGTTCGGTCGTTCGCCTTTCTGCCACAAAAAGCATGCACGCAGAGATAAGGCTAGCTAGACGATGTTCATTACACAATAATTTGATATTGTGAGTGAAATAATCGTAGCATGGCGATGTTATTCGGGCTCACGCTCGCTTGCCGTCGACAATGGCGTAGCGATGTGAGCGTTCACACATATCGATATCACTGTTGCTTATGATACGTTACGGTCGGAGATCCGCGTGTGCTAACGTCACCGTCACGGTATTCCGTTTAATGGAGGGTGTGCAGAGCGCTGCTTAGCCTCATTAGCGGTGTAGAAAAATAAATAGATACTCACAATTTAAAACCCGAGCTGTGACGCCGTCAACTAGTAAAACAAATAAAATTTTGGTTGACCGATCGACAAGATACATTAGTATTATGTGTTTTATTATAAGGGCGATATAACCAAAAATTTAGACGAGTCTTATGAGCCGAGTTAACGCTTTCAATGCTTATCTTCCGTGTTACACATAATGTTTTTCCACTACACTTGCGATATCCTCAAATCGTGTACATTAAATGAATCGTCTACGTTTAGAATTTCTACAAACGTGTTAATATCGTGTACAATGACACCTGCCTAATAACAGCTGACGCTAACCTCACTGCGGGGAGCAGAATGTAGTGCCAATTTGATGCGCTATGCAAGTGGTCACACGACCTAGGATTATCTATTAACTACCAGAAAACCAAAGTAATGCATATTCACTCCCCTTACATTAAAACCAACTCAACACCTAAAATAGTGGCACATGAACACTCCTGCGTATATAACTCAAATCCGCATTGGGACTGCAAGCCCTTAGATCTTGTTAAACAACATACATACCTGGGTTTAATAACTGATGATAAATTTGACTGGAGCCCACATATTGATTAATGATCATATATATATGTAAAAAATTAAGAGCAATACTCAGTAACTTAAACATACTTAAAAATAAAATGCCATATAATACTTCGCCTTATATATTCGCTATGTGCACGACTGTCACGCAACCTAGCATCCGCAAATCTAGGAGAAAACGTCAATTCACCACATCTTATAAAACTACTCCAACACTGAAAACTACTAAACGGATTTTCATACGACTTCCATCTATTAATAGAGTGATTCTTGTGGAGGATTTAAGTAATAACTTATTAAGGTTTTGTGTAAATTAGTTGTAATAAGACGATGTTGTCGGAAACAATCACGCTGGCTACGAGCTTTAATCGAAAACGCTGCCTAATCCGTTTGAGCTATAACAACACAATATTTAAGCATAGTGTTTCTTAGAGCCTGCCAGTACACCACCTGAAAGAATGACCAAATCCGTCGTTGGGGGCCACTCTTGTTCGCTTAGCCTTTGACAGGCTCACATTTATTGATTAAATTAATTTTAAGCGTAATTTGTACCAAGTATTTATTTTAGAACATGACGACCATCAGGAGATACTCGCACTTATTTATCTTGTGCCTACATTTATGACGAAGCCTGTGGCGGATTATCACTCATGTCATGTAGATTGGACGAAGTTTGTTGCGGACTCTGTTTAGTACCTATGCTTTTGACGAAGCCTGCTCTGTGGAATTAGATGATGGTTGTGGTTTCAATTTAGTTTTATTTAACAAAGGGTTTATTACTAAAATAAACAAAGTTTTTCACGTATTTTGTTTTGACATGAATATATAAAATTGTTGACATAAGATTGATTATTTTTAGACATTTTTTAAATTGTATCTATTCATTTATTACATAATGTTATGAAACTATTAATGACGATCATAATACAAGTTCTTGTAGATTAGTTTTGCATAATTTATAGGTACAGTAATTTTATATTATGAGAATAAATATCTAAATTTATTCACAATAGGCAACGGAATCTATGGCCTACATGCCAGAATATTCAATCCTACGGCGGTGTATAATATCCATCTGTTATTAGTACACCCATAAACTAATTCGGATATTGCACCTGCTCTAATAGTTTCACACGACTTCAAGTCATTTATGTTGCTCGTCATGTCCATCTAAACGAGTACCAGGGAACTTAAACCATAAAAATGGTTTATTTATTTTCTCGATGCCTATTACCCATGTTAAAGCATAAAATTATTAGTCGAGTGTTTTTTTCCCACGAGTACAATTAGATACGAAGTGATATGAATGTTAAAGATAAGCGTGCCGGAAACATGCAATAAATCGGGATGTTTCCTAGTTGAACAATAAGCTAGCGTCGCACATGTTCTTGTTAATTTTGCGAACATAAAGCAAGGCCGCATGCTGCGCGCGGACAGCGACGCGGCGACGCGGCGCGGCGGCGCGCGCGCCCGCGCCTTGCCCTCTCTGCTCCACAACATGAGCGCCTACAATCCGCGTACATTTCCGCGATTGTGCGTACAGGAGACAAACCGTTAAACGATCCTTTGGAGCCGTCATCTAATCTAGATTGTCATTGTGAACCTACAAAAGGATACTCGGTAACAAATAAATATACCTATACCAGCGGCTGTAGCACGGTCGCATTTTTATCACTTGTCACTATGCCATCACTTTCGCACTTACAGGCATAGTGACAAGTGATAAAAATGTGACCGTGCTACAACCGCCGATAGCTATAAAATTACTCATTTTAATATTGATGATAACATTACGAGTATATACATCAAAAGTATGTTATACATAGTTGTAAAGAAAGTACATATTTAAAATTTGTACAAAAAACCAAAAAAAAAAAATCTCCACGGAAAGTCGTAAAATTAAAAAAAACAATGTTAAGAGCTTCATATCTTTATCAATTTAATATCTTGTCGTTGATCCCCGGTTCATAGAGACTTATTTATTACATTAACTTTTGAAGATGTGTCTACCTAATTGTTACCCTTTACAAACCATGAAAAGTGAATGAACTATTAAAACCAATACGACGTGTACGTGAATGTGACGTTTCAGTTAGTTAAAACCATGAATTAAACGAAGCAATTAGTTAATTGCTTCATCTAATTTACAGCGCATGTAAAACAAAACAGGGGAAATGAAATATGAAACTTAACATTTATACCTATCGTATGAATTATTATAATGAGCTAACTTGATAACTCCACTAAAACTGTTAGTTTACTCCGATAACCACCTGTTTATGAAAAGGGAAACAATGGTCTGAGTACCAGGGATCCTATCTTTATTACTCATCTCACGTTACGTCGATACGATTCTGTTCATTGATTTTAACCGCAGTAGATTAAACCTAGTGTTTATGCAACAACGGTACACAGTCACAATGCGAGTGAACCGTTGTAATGTTTACTTCAATATTGAATTAGTGTCCGCGTTTGCAATAAAATGAGCAAGCAACTTGAAGTTTGAAGTAACATTAAAATTTGAGGACAAGAATTGCTGAGCAAAGATACGCACAGGAATGTTTCCGCGTTTCTTTGTGGCCGAGTGAGAGAAATTATTTACACCATTGTAACGCAAGACGTGTGCGCAAATTAGCCCGATCGTATCTCGGCATGCAGTTGGTGGACGTCACGAGCCATGCAAACAATATGGTGCATTTACGTAGATTTACTGAAGAATGGAGTCGACGGGCGAGTGTAGAGCGCGTCCGGAGCGGACAAAGCACCCAGCGCCTGAGCGCTGTACTCTGTGTGTAAGTATGACCTGTTAAATTTATCTTACATAAGACCATCAAACATGAAATCATACGCGCGGTGGTTTATGGATCCAGTTTGAGCACAACGTTTATTACGGGTAAGTATCAAACAAAACTACTACTAAGTAGTGCTTACGAAAAAAATGTAAATACTTTCTTAATGTTTTTCAAATGATATTGTAATGGTTAATTCTTGATCTGAATAATCCGATAGTAAGAATGAAATTAATTTTAACTAGGTACTCAATAACGACAGTGTACTGGCTGAAATCAAATGTAAACGAATATAATAAATGAAATGAAACAAAGAAATTACAACATTTTTATGTCATTCGTCGTGATGGTGTCTGGTGCGCATAATAGATAATGCGTGCTCATTTTATTGTAAACGCAGACACTGATTCAATATTGAAGCAAGGAAACATTTACAACGGTTTCCTCGCATTGTGGTACTTCTTCCTAGCGTTGTCCCGGCATTTTGCCATGGCTCATGGGAGCCTGGGTCCGCTTGACAACTTATCCCAAGATTTGGCGTAGGCACTAGTTTTTACGAGAGCGACTGCCATCTGACCTTCCAACCCAGAGGGTAAACTAGGCCTTGTTGGGAAAAACTCATTGGTACGAGCCGGGGTTTGAACCCGCGACCTCCGGAGTGCAAGTCGCACGCTCTTACCGCTAGGCCACCAGCGCTTATAATTAATGCTCGCATTATGATTATGTCTCTATAATAGTCAATTTTAAGTAATAAATAATCCCGTCAAAAGGGGACGGCGTAATGCCGAAATAGAACAACTAATAGCCGAGCAGAATATAATAGGTGTGAGACCAAAGCACATCGTCTCCGCTGGCTTGACCACCTCGAAAGGATGGGTTGGGATCAGGCAGTCAAAAGGGCTTACTTGGGTCATAGAGAAATAAGTAAGCATAGAATGCTCACTCCATACATCAGTTCTCTTACCAAAACGCTTATTTGTTATTTTCGTAGTCGACATCTAGCGTCAAGTAGCGGATTTATCAGTACTGCTACTTGACAATAGATGTCACGAAAATCACGGCTGGTAAAAGTGTAGTGCTCAACAATTAACAACTAATATTACACGCAAAAGTAATTGAAAATAGAGTTCCGGTTAATTCGGTTATAATGTTAGCTTAAAATTGTTGTGCGTTATGACCTTTCGTTCGTCGCGACATCTATTGTCGAGTAGCAGTCTGATAAATCTGCTACTTTACGCTAGGTGTCGACTTACAAAATAATAAGTGTTTTGGTAACAAAACTGATGTATGGAGTGAGCACTATACCTGAGGGCACGGTAGTGAACCTACCTTTTCTCGAAGCGCTTCGTCGTTTTATTGAATTTTCATAACTTGTGTTTGGATTATACCAGATAAACAAGATTCTCGGGATATAATGTCGATAGTGGACTTAGTTAGTTAGTTATTGCTTCTGGGCATTTTCCGCAAATCGACAACCATTGTGCCTATTTTGCGTGAAACGAGGTAGCGCTACTCTAACCACCCCAGCTCCTCCACGAAGCCTAGCAATGTTTTCAGGTTGCTAACCGCCTCCTTTAGTGTGCACGGTGTCCCTAGGTATTTGCTCCTGTATACTTCTACCTGTTTGCAGTCTAGAAGAATGTGTTTTGTTGTTTCCTCTTCCATGCACGCTCTGCACATGAGGCTGTCTGTTTTTCCCATATTGTGTAGGTGTTTGTTTAGTGTGTTGTGTCCTGTTATTAATACTACTATTTTACGTAGTTGGTGTCTAGGTATTTTCAGTAGCATTTTGGTGAGCTTCCGGTAAAATATCCTTGGTCTGCCTGCACGTGTCCATTTCATTCCAGTACTTGTTGTGCATTTGTCTGTGACGTAAGTCTAGCTGGTTATGTATGTAGGATATTGGTAGGGGTATGATGGGCTCGGGTCCATAAGCCGGTGTTTCTGAACCTTTCCTGGCCAGTTCGTCCGCTGTATCGTTTCCTCTTGATCCACTATGCCCCTTGATAAAGGATGGATACATTGAATTGTTACTTTGTTGCCTTCTTTGCTCACTTCCGTGAGGCTTCGATGACATTCGAGTATGAGCTCTGAATTAAGTTTGTCGCTGCATAACGCTTGTAGTACTGATTTGCTGTCAAGCTTCTAATAGTGGACTTATTAAGCATACACATATTCAATTGCGTAGCTCACATACTTTCGATTTTATGAATATACTTTTAGATACTTTTTAGATTTAGATACTACAATTTCAATTTCATTTATTGAGAGACCAACTAAGATCATTATTGTTAGTAAAAAATTTATGTCTTAAAATATATGGTTAGTACTATACACAATAACGGGAATGTCAATAAATTAATGATGAATAAAAATAAAAATTGAAATTGGAAAGAAGAAGCGCTGGTGGCCTAGCGGTAAGAGCGTGCGACTTGCAATCCGGAGGTCGCGGGTTCAAACCCCGGCTCGTACCAATGAGTTTTCAGAACTTATGTACGAAATATCATTTGATATTTACCACTCGCTTTTCGGTGAAGGAAAACATCGTGAGGAAACCGGACTAATCCTAACAAGGCCTAGTTTACCCTCTGGGTTGGAAGGTCAGATGGCAGTCGCTTTCGTAAAAACTTGTGCCTACGCCAAATCTTGGGATTAGTTGTCAAGCGGACCCCAGGCTCCCATGAGCCGTGGCAAAATGCCGGGACAACGCGAGGAAGAAGAATTGAAATTGGAAAGAAGTGAAATTAAATCAAAAACAATACAATAAAGACAAAATTCAATAAAATAAAAATAAATGCAAATAAAATTAATTTAAAAATGTTTCAATATAGGTATTAATTAATACAGATGTCAAATTTGATCAAATGACACTTCATACAATTTCGCTATTCTATACAGTTGTCAGGATGTCAGTGTAGATATTTCACATCCCAGTTCAAGTGTATACTACAACAGCGGTTGAGATATACACAATCTACCCGTTCAGATATTATTCTCAGAATGCTGTTGGTACTGGCGCGGATCCGGCGCACCAGGGATGTACAACGCTTGCGCATAGTCGCGTGGAAACAGTCCACCCGCGCCTCGGCAAACATCCCTGATGCACTACAGTATCGCGGCAGCCCCATCAGCACCCTGAAAGCGTTATTGAACTGTACACGAAGAGAATTGTACCGTGTTACTGTGTAGTTCGCCCATAGGCCGCTAGTATATAGGGATGTACAGTACGCCCTGAAAAGAGTGACCTTGACCTGATTAGAGCATTTAGCGAACCTACGGGCGATCATATTAGCTCTAATAGACAATGCTCTTCGTTCGCGTTCAAATATCAAATATCAAACATTTATTCAGCAAATAGGCCACAGGGGCACTTTAACATGTCCATTTTTACAAACAATAAATAAAAAAATAAAAAAAACAATTACAAATATCGAAACGATGAAATAATAAATACTTTATTAGAGATGTATACTGTCTCTAAATGTCAAATTACACAAAAAAAACTATGATAAAAAAATAAAACCATAAAATACTAAAATTCTTTAGAGATGTATAAGTCTCTAAGTGTCAGAGATAAAATATAAAAAGATATTAAATTATCCTTATAGATGTAGAGGGTCGCCAAGGCTTGAATTCTTATATAAATAATTAAAAGACAAAAAATTAAACAGACAAGAACCAAATGAAGTGTCTCACGTTAATGCCACTCAAAAGTAAAGTTACATACTTTAAGGTGGTTCGATTTTCATACAAAAAACAATCGCTATTAATTAATTAATTACACAATATTATTACATAAATAGTTGCGCATCTATCTACTTTCGAATATTCATTTGCGCTAAATTAATAGAAAAACTTTGTTTCATACAGAAATCATGCAATAATCAACGTTATATTTTTATAAATTTTACTTATGTGTGTGTGACAAATGTCGTGTACAAATACATTGCGGCGTTGCCACCCCGCCTCGGACGGCCATCGGCGCGACGTTGCGATGTTTGACGCGTTTTTAGCTGACTCTGTCGACACTGACACTCAGTGTGACCAGGCGTACGATAATTGTCGTACATGTACGATAATTTGGGCCCCGGTATGACGTAATGTTCCAAAGAGCATTATCGTACACTAAAGTACTATAATTTCAGCCCTTGGATGATGCCACCTTAAAAGTCTAGTAATTTGAAGCAAAATATGACACTTTCTCTCAGAAATAGGCTAAAATTAGTATCTTTTGGGTGTTCGGCTCCTTGGTGTAAGTTTAAAGTTTAAAATGTCACAATTTCCTGTATACCGTTTGAGTCTATCCCAAAAATACACAAACATAAACAGATTTTTTGCGCAATTTAGACGAAAATTGTCTTTTTTTATTATTAATTGGAAATTTAAGCTTATTTTGCTAGACATTTTTAGGGGCTGCCTTTTTGATTGGCGTACGATATTTTTTTCAACGGTACAATAATATTGACACTCAAGTACGATAATTCTCTTCCGCTCACCTGGCAACACTGCTGAAACTTGACAGGATCTGGGGGCCTACCGCGAAAACCTAAATTCGCAAATTGCGGGGATCTTTCTCTTTTACTCTCACTAAGACGTAATTAGAGTGACAGAGAAAAATGCCCGAAATTGACGAATTTCGATTTTCCCGGTAGCCGCCCTGGTGCTTGAGGTACTTGATAGAAAACAACGCTGCCGCATGTTCTGAATTGTGATTTTATGTGTTTTTGGATTGAAAATGATAGCAACGTCTAAATCAAGTTACAAAAATCATCGATATTCTGGTCCGCGAAAAACCAGGAAAAGTGTAACTGTAATTGGAGTCTACAAAAATGACCAATTCATAGAAAATATGACCTAGAAACTAGTTCACTTTTATAAAACTCAATTTTGCCCGAGATTGTACTTAGGCGAATACCTAAGGGAGCTAAGTGTATTGATCTTGAATAATTAGTTGGCTAATACATATATGACTCCAACATGATATGGACATTTACATCATAACTATTATACCTAGTTGGTTACTAAGTTCTGTAAAGGAACGGGCGTGATAGTGTCAGAATTTTTGACCAAACCACGGCACGACGTCTTCATGGCTGCCCGTGAACGTCTCGGCGTTCGTAACTGTTTTACACGGGACGGCAGTGTTTACGTTCAAGTTAAGGAAGGGGAACGCCGCTGCGTGTCATCACTCGCTGATCTCGACTCCATCAAGCCTGCGCCGGCGTCTCAACCCGCTGTAAGTACAGCTGTTGAATCAGGCCCGACTGCTAGTAAGCCAGACAGAAGGGTGAAGCGTCAGGGAGCTATCAAACCCCGTGTTTAAAACTAGTTTTATTATTGTGTTGTTAGTTGTAGTGTAAGTTGCTTGTCTCTCAATTTGACTCTTGTTTTTGACCGTGTAATATCTTGTGCGAATTTCTTTTTTACCCTCTTCTTACTTTAATATTTTTTTGCAACTTCACATCTGTCGGTTAATATTTTATTGTGTGAATTTCTTGTATACTTGTTCGCTTGGCACTGACAGGTAGTGAAAAATTGTCACAAGTGACACTTGACATGTATTAGTGTTGCCACTTTGTAAATTGCGTTTCGTTGCTTACTTTAATTTTTTATTGTATATTCAGTTACTGCTGGCGGGTAGTTGGAAATTGTTTTAGTGCATTTCTTAGTCGTAGTTGTTTTTATATTTATTGTAGTTTGATAATACTTATTCATTTCTATACATATATATATATATTTATCCGTAAATGGCAAACTTTAATGATTCTGACGAAAATAGTGATTTTGTTTCTGCTTCCTCTGATTGTGATGATAGCTTTCATAGTCTCCCTCCCTCTCTTCATGACTTACTTGACCTACAACTTTCTGACGTTCCCAAAAATTTTAATGTCGCGCATATAAATGCCCAAAGTATCCCCGCCCACTTTAATGATTTTTTATTAACTTTTGAACTAAGTCGTATTGACGCCATTTTGATCTCCGAGACTTGGCTAAAGCCTTGCCTCCCTTCTACCTCTTATTCGTTGCCCGGTTTTTGTTTAATACGTAATGATCGCTCTGGCAGGGGAGGTGGGGGTGTTGCTATTTATCTCCGTTCTCATATCCCGTATTCCATTTTAAGTATGTCTACTCAATCCCCTTTTTCTGACACCGCAGAGTATTTATTTCTAGAGTTGAGCCTATCTCACTCTAAAGTCCTTTTAGGGGTATTTTATTCTCCCTCCCTTCAAGTTAATTACTTTGGGTCTTTTGAAAAGCTTCTCGAGAATTTAATGCCATCATATACACATCATATAATTATGGGGGATTTTAATACATGTCTTCTAAAAAATGACTCTCGCTCCAAGTCTCTTAAATCTCTTGCTGAAGCCTGCAATATGTTCATCCTGCCATCCGGTCCCACACACTTTTTTCCTAACTGTTCTCCGTCGCTTCTCGACCTCACTTTTGTCTCTTCTCTAGATCATGTTGCAAGGTATGTCCAATACTCTGCGGACGCCTTTTCATATCATCATCTGATTTTTTTGTCTTATAAAATCCGTCCACCTAAGGCCAAACCTAAAATACTCTTTCAGCGCAATTTTAGTCGGATGAATGTTGAAAAGCTTCGTGAGGATGCCTCGAAGTTCGACTGGAGTGGTGTGTTTGAGGCTGTTTCTGTAGATGAGAAGGTATCGCTCTTTAACTCTGCTCTAACTCATCTTTACGATGTTCACGCTCCTATACGCCCGGTAAAAATTAAGCACCTTCCTGCTCCCTGGCTTACTGCGGACATTAAGTTATTAATAGCAAAAAAGAATTTGGCTAAATCTAAGTTTAAGTCATACCCTTCAGATAAAAACAAGGCTAAGTACCATGCTTTGCGGAATCGTTGCAGTACAATATGCCGAGATGCTCAGAGGCGACACATTCACAATTCCGTGGAAAATGGTAACCCCGCCAAAGTTTGGAAGTTTCTAAAGTCACTTGGAGTTGGGAAGCAACCTCAAAACTCAGTCGGTCATAGCGTTGACCTTGACCAGCTTAACCTGCACTTCTCTTCTTATGCCTCCTTTTCTGGGTCAGTTAAGTTGGACACCCTTAACTTTCTTTCAAATATCCCAACTCCTGACTATCCCCCTTTCTCTCTTGCTCAATTTACTGACAGTGACGTTAAGAAGAACGTAATAGCCATCTCGTCTAATGCCGTTGGAGTCGATAACCTGAGCCGAAACATGATCCTTCCTCTCATTGACGTTATAGCTCCTATTATCACCTGTATCCTCAATAGCTCCATTTCTTCTAATGTTTTCCCATCTCTTTGGAAAGATGCCGACGTTATTCCTTTGCCTAAAAAGTCCAGTCCCTCCTCCTTCTCAGACTACCGTCCTATTTCCATTCTTCCTTTCCTCTCAAAAGTTCTAGAGCGTCTAGTACATCAGCAGTTTACTTCTTTTTTGAACAGACATGCGCTCATGAACCCATACCAATCCGGTTTCCGTTCAGGCCACAGCACAACTACCGCTCTTGTAAAAATTACTGATGATATCCGGGCTGGTATGGATAATCGTAAGATCACGGTATTATCGCTTTTGGATTTCAGTAATGCTTTCAACACGGTTGACTTCGATATCTTGCTAGGCATATTGCGTTCACTTAATGTATCTCCTGCGGTAGTTGACTGGTTTCGCAGTTATTTAGTAGGGCGTCGGCAGCGTATAAAGGTGGATTCCTCTCGATCTTCGTGGTGCAACACGCTTGCTGGTGTCCCACAGGGCGGCGTGCTGTCTCCTCTTCTTTTCTCTATCTTTATAAACTCTATCACTTCCAATATTTTGTCCTCCTACCACCTTTACGCTGATGACCTTCAAATATACTCTCAGGGCTCTGTTGCCGATCTACCACAGACTATCTGCGCCATGAACACTGACTTGGAGAGCATCTTAGATTGGAGTAAGCGTTACGGTCTCAAGGTAAACCCTACTAAAACTCAGGTTATGGTAGTAGGTAGCTCAAAGCTTACTGCCCGGATTGATTTTGGCTCTCTACCTGCCATTGTGTTTGACGGTATTCAGATTCCCTTCTCTGTCCAGGTAAGGAATCTGGGTGTCATGATGGACCAGAGTCTCTCTTGGGCACCTCAGGTGAGTGAGGTTAGTAGGAGGATGTTTGCTGCAATTGCATCGCTCCGCAGACTTCGAAATTTCTTGCCTTACGCCACTAAAATTGCGCTAGCTCAATCTCTCTTACTGCCCATATTAGATTATGCTGACATTTGCTATCTTGACCTTACGCAGGATCAGCTGAATAAGCTTGAGCGCCTCCAGAATCTCTGTATAAGGTTTATATTTGGCTTGCGCAAATATGACCATGTGTCTCAGTTTCGTTCTCAGCTCAAGTGGCTTCCTATTCGTCTTCGCCGTGACTCTCATGTTCTTGCCCTCCTATATGGCATTCTCTTTAACCCCGCTACACCACCTTATCTCAAAGAGCGTTTCAAGTATCTCTCTTCTATCAGATGTTCTCAGACTCATATTCTTGCTCCTCCCTTATCTACTTCAAAATTTTATAATAGCTCTTTTACCTTCCGGGCTGTTCGGTTATGGAATGCTCTGCCAGTAGAATTAAGATTAGCTAAATCTCTCCCCATTTTCAAAAATCAGCTGAAACTATACTTTCTATCTCTACCTTAAGTTGCCATTTATATATTTTATATGTGTAAGTATAAATATATATATATTGTATTATATTATATTGTATAATTATTAGTATATTAGGTATTGTTTTAATACTTATATAAGTAGTATGTGTGTTTGTATTTAATAGTCTCCATATTTAGCTCCTTGCACTACCTGTTGACTTTTGTATGAGTTCGAAATTTCCTGCTACCTAAAGGTTGTCTGGAAGAGATCGCTTTTTAGCGATAAGACCGCCTGTTGTTACCTGGTTCTATTTTCCTTTAAAATTCATTTGTAGTTTTACATGTATGTAAAATGTATAATTTGTTGGTGCAATAAAGAATATTTACTTACTTACTTACTTACTTACTTCTGTTACTCGATTTCTTTCTTTCTTCCTAGCGTTGTCCCAGCATATTGCTACGGCTCAATGGAGCTTGGGGTCCGCTTTGACAACTAATCCCAAGATTTGGCGTAGGCACTAGTTTTTACGAAAGCCACTGCCATCTGACCTTCCAACCCAGAGGGTAAAACTAAGCCTTGTTGGGATTAGTCCAGTTTCCTCACGATGTTTTCCTTCACCGAAAAGCGACTGGTAAATATCAAATGATATCTGTTCTGAAGTTCTGGTACTCGATTTGCAACCTCTTTATTTCCGTTAAAACAAATGCTACCGAAAAAATAAAAAATTACATAATGTGGTGGATTTGTGAGCTATAATTATATACCACACATAACGCTTATCTCGTCGTATCTATAATGAATTGGGGCCTAAAAGAAAATCGTATTCCAATTTTTTGAAACGCTTGTATTACTTTCTGTATTAACTAAAAGTTGCCTTAAAATTCAGCTTTTATACTAAAAACGGCTTTAAATATGTTAAATTAACAAAATATATTTTGACAGATGCTTTCGCGCCCAAAACGCTCTTGAAAATTGTGTGACGTCACAGTTTATGGTTTGGCCTGTGCTAAACCCCACACAAATCTTAACTCCCTCAAGCGGGCCATAGTTAAGACAGTGATGGAATTAGACACGACAATCGTGCGTGCCGCTATTGATGACTGGCCTCGTCGTTTGAGGGCCTGTGTCAAAGCCAGAGGAGGCGATTTTGAATGATATTGACATATGTAATTCCTGATTTTGTGTACTTCATTTTAATATATACTTTATTAAACTTTTGTTGGTATATTTTATGTAGATAAAGATTAATGCAGTAACAGAATTTAATAACCAACTAGGTAGATAACAATGCAATACATAAACACATAAATTGGATATGATGTGATCCGTTGAATGAAATTGACAATAAATAAAATAAATAAATAATTTTCTATCTCTAGGCATTGTGTGAAACTTCTAGTTGTGTCAAAATATCGGGAAATTAATAATATAAACAAACATGGTAAATATCTCATTTCTTTTTATAATGGTTATAAATAGAAGGCCATGCAATTTTGTAACTCACTGTAATTTAATTAAATGTATCGTAAAAAAAATGTTTTAATTCTACTGTAAAATAGTACCTACTTTTTTAAAGGCTGGGCAGTAAGGGATTGCTTTAATTTCAGAACAAAACAGCGTTTTTTTTTTGAAAAAAATTCCGGAAAATCTGTCTTACAAATTTGGACTTTCTTAGGTTCATTCTACTTAGAATCTTCTCCACCCTAGCATTAAAAAAATATATCCTAAAATATCCATACCATTACGTCACATTTTAGTGTGAAAGAAATTTCAATGTAAAACTAAAATTTCAATACAAATTTTCGGTTTTTTTAACACAAGGACTGATTATGCTAGTGATTCTGAGTTGGAAGAACCCAAAAATATCATGATGTGTGAGAATCAGATTTTTAATATTTTTATGGAAAACGCTCATATTTTTCATAAAATAATTTATTAAAAGGTACTTGATAATACTGATAACAAAAAAAAAATTTAATGAGTCTCGAACCCACATCCTCTTGCATGTATTTCCACGTACATACCGCAACGCTATTGAAGCCTACTCACGCTGTGCCAAATTGTCTACTACAAGGATCCCAGTAAGACTGTTTGAATGTGTGAGTGATACTTAGAAATAGAGTCAAAAAACATTCTGTCGACATTAAGGGGTAGTTTTTGTACAATGAAGTGTTCAATGTTTGTTGTAATAGTTCAATATTTATTTAAAGAGTGCGCTAAACATAATTTACAGTATAGAAATACCAAGACTACTCCACAAAAAAATTAAAACTCAAAATTTGCAATTGTGGCGCCATCTAGTGAGGTTTAAGCTTTGGGTAACCTAGTCGAACCACCTTAACATAACCTGTACCCCGTGTAAGCTTAAACAGACCGGTCTCCACAAACAGCACCCGTTCACGAGTATGTTCAATGTCTGTATCGTCTTTAAAGTCAGAAGTCACAATATGCCCGAGATATTTAAATTGTGACACTACAGTGAGTACCTCCCCGTTTAACTACAAGAACTATAAACACTACCAGAAGTATAAAAAAGAATGAATAGTGAACAAATTTCTCACCTTGCGCCCATGTAACGGTAGCGAAATGGCCAAGTCATATATTTGGACTAAGGTGTAGAGTTTGTGAAGTTAGGGCTAGAGTAAGAACTGTTAGAAGCTTGGCTCTACAAGATATCTGATAACTTTTTGACAGTGCGAGCATTATAGTTTTGTCATTGCAACATTTTACATGAAAATGTTTTTGATGGGATGCGTATTACTTATTGCTCTATGCTTGGGTCGACCAACTGGACGCTGTCCTTTTAAGCTCATCCTAAAATTCCTAAATATCATTGGGCGGATAGAGTGGAGGCAGATTTCGGATCACATACCCATGGGAATCCATTTACATTTAGGTACGAGTATTTAGTTAAATAAAACCGTATCTATCGAATAGAATAGTGCTAAGTGAAAATAAAATGAAACGACCTAGGAATAACTGTTTAATCGTGACATTTCGACATGCTGCGCGGATGTGTGCACATGATTGGCTTACATTTACAACACGACTAGTGCTGCATAGGCTGCATCCGTTACATGTTTATCTAATTCCAGTTTAATGTGATTTTGATCTGATATGAGAGGAGCGTCACTCTCACACTCATTGGTTTGGTTTAAGCGGAAGCAGGTGTGCACATATGTACAAACTAATACGATTCCAACAGGACAGGAGCAACTCGAATTGTCGACTGCCAGCGTATATCATGAGCATCGGGATGAATATCGAGAGCTCAATAAAAACAATATAAAAGGTAATCACGGTTTATATCCCGGTCGATTTAAGTGTAGTGAAGTTATATTTTTCTATGGGGCACCCGCTTAATGTAAAATCTGCCTCTAAAAACAATTTTTTTTTCTGAATTTTTAAATACATTTTAGGGGTCTTTTAAATATTTAAATATGAAAATTTGGCATTTTACGCCAGACACACAAAGATCAACAATTTGTGCAGTTATTTATTGCCTCAGGCTCCCCAAGTGAGCTGTGGCTAAATACTGGGATAACGCTAGAAGCATGATATGAGTTGTTTAATAAACTTAGTTGTAGCAATGCAGCATGCTCATTGTTGTTAACTACGTATTTTGACAACCAACCAGGGTTGAAAAGGTCATCGGGGTAGCTTACCAGTAGGCCACAGCGCTCGTTGGCACCGGGTGAATATTCTCTGTACGGTATGGGAAAGAGAAATTTGCAACGGTGAGACAGACCGAGCCAATGTTGACCTCACGATTTCAATTGTCCATGCAAAATGTTACGGGGAAACTAAACGATGTCACGAGCAAGGCAATTCTAGTTTTATATTCAAGGTCAAAAATGTATCCACTGCAAGTTTATTGCCTTGGGGTCAGGTCGGGAGCAGGCGGCTACTACGAGTGGCCGCGGGCTGCGCCAGCGCAAATGAAACATGACTGCCCCTGCTCATTTGTCGGCTTTTTTATTTGTTGAGAATAATGACGCGTTTATTTACACACGGCACTTAAGACGAGGATAAATACTTGAACTATTATTGGATAAATATATTTGGTGCCGGGCATTAAACGAAATGCATTGCTATTAATTACTTAATTATATACTAATAAAACCAATCAACTTGGCACGTTTTTAAGAAATATAATAAAATTCCCTTAAATCATTTTACAGTACATATGGGGCTACTTTATAGCACTAGTGCGAGAAGTAGCATATTACGTTACTGTGTCGAACATTTAAAGGGCCATATGTACTGTAAAACGTTGTACGATACATGTGCGAATAGGTAATTCGCAACTCGTGTCGATTTAAAACACTCCCTTCGGTCGTGTTTTAATTTATCGCCACTCGTTTCGAATTTCCTATTTTTCGCACTTGTATCGTAATGTACTAATTTGGTTCAGTATTTAGTTGAACAGGTGTAGGTTAATAGTGACTACTTTACTTAAGTGTATTTTAATGTAATAAATAAGTATGCTTCACCATTAACCGCACAAATAAATACATAATTAATTATAACCTACCAAGTACTTAATGATATTCAGTTTCGGTTGTTTTTTTTATATATTTTATAAGTATACGAGTATAACGTAAATTCTGCATTGGAGTGAACAGAATAACATGAAGTTTTTCCATAACACTGGTTTATATTCTGAATCTTTTTTATTTATTTTAATTTAAGGTTTTGTAACTGTCTTTGTAAAGGTTTGGAGCAAGTTGGTCTAAGGAATCACGACCAAGCATTATTTTATGCGAGCATTTATAAAGTTAATATTCATTTCACTTTATATTCTGGAGAAGCTTTATGGGTGCATAAAAAAGATAAAAGTGGGTTCAAATTGTTGTTTAATTATTCAAAATTTCAATCAAACCTAGCGAAATATTAAAAAAACTATTATGTATGACACATAACTAACTTCCGGAAGTTTTAGGATCCAGGTCATATTTCCAAAGAGAATTTGAAATAGAGGTGGATCGTCAAAATAAACTTTGTAGCCACAGTAAATTTATTGCCATCTTTTGAGACATGATTAAAACTCTGAAAACGCCTTTTGACTGTGATACTTATTTTTTCACTGATATGTGTTAAATTTGTTAAACATCAAAAAAAAGGCGCCATCATACCGGGCATAGGCTAAAGGTATGGCGCCATTGTTACTAATTAAATTTGCGGCGAAATGACGGAATTAAAGGCAAACAAAATAATTTCGCGATAGGCCCTCTTGCCCTCTAAAAATTATGTTGTAAAAGGTATTATAAAACTCCAAAAAATATCAGTAATTACTTTTTTATTTAGTTCTTGTTGATATTGTATTTGGAAGATGTCTTTTTAACTTTTTAAACGAAAAATATTCACTGCAGTGGTAGTGGTCCAGCGTGGCTTGACGTCGCGTGCAAGCCTAAGTGCAAAACTATATGCGCGCATTGGGTCTAACTTGAACCTTAACAATGTGAGGCTAGTAAAACATAGAGTGTAAAATATATCGGCCGGTACAAACACTACATCATGTCGGCGCCCTACGGAACTACAATTCAATGCTTGAATTTAATAAATTGCCGTAAACTGCGTACAATTTTCATATTTATTTCTTATAAAACTTAAAGGTGGGTGATGTTTTGCTAGTGATTAATGTTCAAGAGAATGACGCTAATAACCATAGGGAGTCTTATAGCGTTGGATGAGTTACGTACTGAGGAAATGCGAATACTGGATTATTAACTTTAGCTGATTATTAATGAATATTGATACTTACCTAATACATATTTATACGGAGTGTCGCATGTATAAAGGGCGAAGAAGGATTCAAAAGGAATAAGGATTATAGGGACGACTTATTAAATTAGAGTGCCTATGTTTTTGCTATTATCAAGCTGAATTAGCTACTAATGATTAAAAAAAAACAGTTATGAGTTCTTTAATTTTAGATTTGTAATTTTGTTTCTGGCAGGGACGCCAACGCATAAAAGCAAGAACAATTTTAAAGCCCGTGTTTTATTAAATTTAATGATTATAAATAGCTCTTCATAGATATTGAGAATCACCTAATACATTCCATTGGAGTAATCGGAGCACCTCACATTCTCACAGTGGCTTATCAAATTCAACAGACGCGTTGAGTGAACGGTGTGAATAACAGATACAAGTGCAATTGCAACTGTACAATCAGGAATTTAAGCGATCGCTATACTGTTACAAGAAATAATTTATATTCAAACTCTATGGTTTAATAAAGTAAATAATCCTCATAATATGACGGGTGCCGTTGTTGCCGTGCCATGTGTTTTTCTGTATTGTAAAGTGGTCCTCATTATTTCTATGTCAGGTAATATGCGTTAGAAACGGTGACTGCTTCAACGACATTTAATCCGCTTGAATTATTTGATATGTAATACGTATTAAGGCGTTTATAGTATTTTATGCAACAGTTGTATAAAAAGGGTCAAAAAAGGCGAGTGGCGTGAGTTACAATGTGAGCCGGAGCCGAAGGCGTAGGCGAACATTGTAAAAGAATACGCCACGAGCATTTTTTGACCTACTTATACAACGTTGCATACAATATTTTTCCTACGAGTCAACAAAAATAAATCTTAATTTAGGTAAACAAAGCAAAAGTATATAGCCAAGAAGCGCGAGCATACCTTGTTACGCGCCCGGCCCGCCCCGGGCCGCGGCCGGGCGGTCAGCGACACCTCGTAACTCATGAGGCCCTGGTACTTGCTAAATTAAATTTTTGGACAGTTTTTTCTCAATTTTGGCCACCAAAGCCTACGGAGACTAACAAGCAACGCTAAGCAGTCTTCGTAGTCTATGGTATGGGTGTTGCTATATTATTATTATTATTATTGGGGTTTCGGGCCTTTGAGTGCCACGTCGACCAGGTAGTGATCTATTGTGACAGCCCTTTAAAGTTCATTACTGAAGCCCGTTGAATCCAGGAAATTCCAGATTCTTTGGGCCGTAATGTTCTGTACCTCATAGGGTTGCAATACGTGCCGCCCTAAGTGGGTACTTCTTTTTGACATTAGTGGTCCACAGGAACAGAGAATGTGTATTGCAGTCTCCTCTGATTCCTTGCAGAACCTGCATGTCGCGTCTTGTTTCTTCCCAATTTGAAACATGTGTTTGTTCAACTTACAGTGTCCAGTCAATATTCTGGTCACCGCGCAGATTTTATGTCTTTTGAGCTCTAAGAGCTCCTTAGCAAATTTGTTGTTGAACCCTTTGATTAGAGCTTTCGAGTGTTCTTGTCCTTTGACGAATTTCCACCAATCGATTGCTCTTGTTTTTTCTAAGTTGCTGAGCAGAGAATATGCATCCCGTTTTGTGATTCCACAGAACGGTTCTGGGCCGATCAGGGATGTGTCTGCGCCCTTTCTAGCAAGTTCGTCCGCTTCTTCGTTTCCGTTAATGTCGGAGTGCCCTGGTACCCATCTAAGTATGACTTTGTTGGAGTTAGCCAGTGCATTTAGGTTTGTTTTAAAGTTCTGGACTAGTTTCGAGTTTGACTCCAGGGATTCTAGTGCCAGAAGAGCAGCTTGGCTGTCTGAGTTGATGTAGATATGTTGGTGTCTTAGGTTTCTATCCAGATTAATCTCCGCACATTTGTTGATGGCGTAGACTTCTGCCTGGAAGATTGAGGCCTGTGTGCCCATGCTGACGCTAGCACTGAACTTAGGTCTCTCACCATAGATCCCACATCCTACGTCACTGCCTTTCTTGGAACCATCAGTGTACCAAATATGGCTTCCCTCTTCGACGTACATTTGGTCGTTAATCCATTTGTCTCTAGGAGGAATTTCTACTGTGTACAGTTTAGTAAAATGACATTCTGTGTGCGTGTCATCCGTGGGCATGCTAAGGGTTCTATTTGCAAAAACCCAGGCCTTTAGTTTGGTTAATGCTTGAGAGCGCCATTTCGGCCTGTTTAGCGTGCATATTCTATAGACGCACTGTTTGGCCTCCTTTTGCATTTGCAAGTGGAGTGGTATAATGTCTAGCAGTGCGTCTAGGGCCGCCCCCGGTGTCGAGGAAAAGGCACCTGTTGCTGTTAAACAAGCCGTGCGTTGCAGGCTGTTTAGAGTTTCTATTGCCGTCTTTTGGCTGGTTTTGTTACACCAGACTGCGGAGGCGTAGGTAATAATGGGCCTCACTACCGCTGTGTATAACCACATAGCAATTTTGGGTCTTATGCCCCATCTTGCTCCTGCCATTCGACAGCATGACCACATGGCCATTTTTGGTTTTTGTATAATATTTCTCAGGTGAGGGTTCCAAGTTAACTTTTGGTCAAAAGTGACCCCTAGGTACTTGACCTCGTCTGAGAACGGTATTATTTGTCCATTAAGTTTTGGTTCTGTGAGTTTTCCGAGCTTTCGTTTCCTTGTGAATGGTACTATCACAGTCTTGCTCGGATTAATGGACAAGTCATTTTCTTTACACCATTTGAATATTGTGTTTAGAGCGCCTTGCATTAGGTTGGATATCGTGTGGAGGCAAGGGCCTTTGATAATGACTACAAGGTCGTCGGCATATCCTTGTGTGTCATAGTCTTGGCCTGACATAATCGCAAGAAGTTGGTCCACTGCTAGGGTCCATAATAGAGGGGAAAGAACGCCTCCTTGTGGGCACCCTTTTGTGGTATAAAATTCATGCTCTATATTATTGAGGGTCAGAGTAGCTAGTGTTGCTATATTACGGGTGTCACATGCGTGTTTCTGACTTATGAAGTAATTATTTTTACTATGCAACCAAATGAATATTTTGTAAGTTGGCAGCAATGCACTTAGTTTAAAACTGTATTCGTTTTGGTTTTGTTAGGTTGGTAGCCATTAATCGCAGTAACGTTATAGCGATTAAAAGCACAAGAGCTTTTATGAGGAATAGACAATATAGACTTTTCTTGAAACCTTTTATGTATGTTCTTATATTCGTGTTAATGAATGCATAAATGACAGATAACAGTAGAGGAGTAGGAAAAAGAGCTTTATTACAAGTTTGGTATCATTAGTATCATAAGTCTTCTGAAAACTGTGCACAAATTCGTCATAGGTGACCGTGACGAATTTGCGCACAGTATCGCCTTTGTTGACGGTTGGGATAGTTACTGCGTTTTGCAGGTGATTGCGCGAGTAAAATTCATGTGAGCAAGACGCACGATAACTAAATAAGATCATTCTGATGTCAGTATAACTTCGAATTGGCCTCCGGGTTTCATTCAGTGTGTACTCACGAGTGATCTTTTAGAGTGGCTTCCAGCTTGCCCGAATGAGTGTTCCACACGTAGGCGGCGCCGTCAGCCGCGCCCACTGCCAGCAGCCGCCCCGCCGGCCCAAACGCCGCCCGCGACCAGTCGCACCCCACCTTGAACGCCTCGTGACTGTGATGGAAGAAGAAATTAGGTGAAATCTTAAGGCTTTAAAGAGTATATTTGATAGAACAGAACCCTAATTCAAGCTTTACCTAATAGCTTTAAATTCATGTCTAATAAAGCTAATGTTGATCACTGCCTGTCCCTGATTCACCTTATTTAAAAATTTAATAGGTAGCTAAATGAAATTTACTTGCACTTATTATATGCCAGTATTTGAACTTTACTTAAAAATATAATTTTAAACGACATTTGCTTAAGTATCTTAATTTCTTAAATATTTTAGACGTGGTGAAACAACTGTATACTCGTAACATATGAGTAGGTACGTATGACACACATCAATATGACGGTAAATATTATCATTGAAACGTTTCATACCTGAAAGTCCGGACGATGGTGTTCTGTCGCAAGTCGATCAGCTGTATTGTATCGTCGCGTACGCACGCCAGCAAATAATTGCTGTCTGTAACAAAATAATCAGTAAACATTTCACGGGAAATACTTGCTTTTTACTTAATTAGCACTTTTGCAAGAAGTACAGAAGAAAAATGTAAGGTGCGGAAAACAGAGATTTCAAAAGTAAAGAAAGGCCCGTTCATATAACGCCGAGTGAACATGCGCAACAACGAAATCTGCACAAACGCCATTTGCGCACCAATTTTCTAGCCAACTTCGTAGTATTCATAAGGCCCGTCTTTACGAAGTCAATGGCGGAAAAGTACTTCTTCATCAGTCATCAGACTTTTTTGGAACATTCTTTTTACAAGCACGTGTGCAAAACTACAAAGGGCCATATTGTTCCCCCGGGAGTTATGGATTGTAAAAAAAAGCCATTTTATGTCACTAATTCTTACGAATCAAGTGGATATACATAATATGAGTTTTACTTTTAAAATACTGACGTTTATAAAATAATACTTTTGGTTATTCTTTAAAATTACTTAATTTGAATAATGAAACAGCCTTTTGAAATATTTATCTGTATAAATTATTTTTAATTCTGTAATTCTCAATCGTGGCTGAATTCCGGTTAGGTCTGAACCTTAACCTTACCTGTCAAAAAGTTACAATATGGCGGACGAATGTTGGAAATGTCACCGTATTTAAGAATTATTTCACCGTATTGAAATTTAGTTCTCTTCTTAGCAAGTGTGATGAAAAATATTCGGCCCGATTTGAAGAATGATTAAGACACGTTTAAGATCATGGAAAGATCTTTAAAAGATCGATAACTAAACGACATGTCAAAATTGACGTTTATTTCGATTCCGCTGTGATCCCAATAAGATCTATCTACGATAATTCTAACGTCAAAGTGACATTGGTTTTGCCCGAATCGAGCTGCTTCTGTCAATTATACGAACTACAAACGATATCTAAATGAGAACTGCTCTAAGCTAGAACTTATCGTTATCGTATCTCATTCTTCGAATCGGGCCGATTGTGTGTTATTCTAGGGAATATTGCAAACTCGGGTCTTTAATTCACTCCAGCCTGCGCTCTCGTTTCCATATAACACAGTGAGGTGAGTGAGGGGGCTCGTTGCACAACTTACTATTTGTTCGGAAATTATGAGACAGATATTAAAAAAAGGAAAAGGTTCTTAATTAAACTGTCTTTTTGATGTTATAACTCGGAACTCGAATTTTATTGACAGATAAAAAAAAACATGCCTCCATCCTATTTGGGAACAGAGACTAGAAAACTGTTCCTTAGTTTCGATATGATAAACTTATTAAATGTTTACCTTGAATACATTTATACCTCACCATTGTGTTGGTTGTTGTTTTCCACGTCGATAAGGAATATCGAGGAAAATTGTTACACATAACTATAACCGGGCGTAATGAAGACATTAACCACACATTTAGAGTTGTTTCCAATGCTTTTTCTAAGTTGAATGTATGCGGCCACCCTAAACCTAAACCATATAACCAGAACAAGCGAAAATTTCTAAAAAACGTAATGTTATGTTATGTTATGATTGAATAATTTGGATTCCTCACGTACCGTATTGAAGTCAATGAACATTATCAGATAAACAAATGGGTCCATTAATGTCAAACATTGTAAAGACAGTACAAAAAACACAACACAATGGGCCTTACAGCGTAGTAATACGTTCATATGTGATACCTATGTATTTTTTGGACATTGAATATAGGATGTACCTACATTTACATGATATAATTTATTATTACCATTGACCGAGCGGATACAGGTAAATGAATTCTCTCTAGATAACAAAACCGTGCAGAGAGGTTGGCAGCTAAGTGTTCCATTAATCTTGGTGCCAACAGTCATGCCCCACAGCTATTCCAAGTAAAATTAAGGACACCAGAGTACACAATTTTTGAATTAAACATAAAAAACATAATTGACTAAACAATATGATTTATGCAGTGTAGTTACGTGCGTACATACTGATCTTGATTCTAGATAACATACTTTTAGTTAATGTTTGTTGAAGAAAAGAATAAATTGCTACCAATTTATGTACGAATTTGAAATGTTTCACAACTCTATCTTAAATGAAGTGACAGTTTCCGTTATAGTTTGATTAATGCCTTAATACGGGAGAAGCACGAGTAATCAGATAGTTAGCCATAAAGCAAATTTATGGGAATTGCAACTGTCATTTATATACTTTGAGCCCGCATCAATATAAAGGAATGGAACATTATGGACGTTCATTAGTCGGAGTTCAAGTGCCATACAAATATTTTCCAAATGCATTTAGACTGGCGTTGCAAATATGTCATCGTAATACCTATGTAACATGAAAAAGATTATACTTGCACCAAACTTTTATTCCGCGCCTAAACACTTTGTATATTGACAACTCCTATGCAAAAGTTGTGACATTGAAATGCAGGTTATTGTTGTGTATCATCATAATCTTAATAAGCCTTTATAGTATGTCTCATTCCTGGTTATATTATTCACAAATGGAACATTGAAGTGAAAAAAAGAAGTAAGTAGCTAGGTACTAGGTACCTACACAACTATGCTCATATGAAATCAATTCAAGGTTTTTGCCAAGACTAATTTTATAATGTTAAACAGCATCGACAACATTGGTTAAGTATTTACCATGTTTGGCAACTAGTAATAACGTTTAACCTAAAATTCTATAATAACACCGTTCTAAAATGGAGATTTATGAAATAAAACGTAGACGATGAACCTTTCATTAGTCGTCCATCATTACAAGGGGTAATTGGGTATCGTAAGGTCAGGCTGCACCGTTCGCGCAGAGATGTAATCGATAGCCGGTTAGTTAGTTTTGGCATGTTTTGTGTGATGCGCCGAAACGAGCGTTCGATTATTAAGAAGGAAACCCATTCATGGTCCGATATTTTAGGTACATTAAATACTTATGTAAACATGATACTCGTAACGAGAAAGTAATACCTATTGGAAATGTGTAAAGTGTAAATTGTTGATGGCGGTCATCCTCATTTATGTAGATATAACTGAAAATGTTCATCGACTTCTACGACGACGAAAAGTAAAGCGGATGAATATCCGCTTTACTTTTCGTCGTCGTAGAAGTCGATGAACATTTTCAACACAATTTTCACACCCTTAGGGATTGCGTTTTTAAATCTCTTCGTTTAATTAATTATTTAATATAAGAGGTACGCCGGGTAAATGTTGCCTCTGCCCGTGTACGTGTTGGACGTACACACATCCTTCAGGATACTGAAGAGTATGTTGGATACCTCTTTTACCCTGGCATTTTACGTAGCGGTTGATCAACTTTTTTTTATTGGAAAAAGGGGAAGCATTTGACCACAATTTCACCTGATGGTAAGTGCCGATGCAGTCTAGGGTGGAGCATGCTTACCTAAAAGATGTCTATTCACTCTCGATTTAAAAAGATCCAAGTTATAAATGAACTTTTATAGTCCGGCTGAGGATTTTTTATACTTGGTTGTGATTGTGAATGGCGTACTTTAGGTCGTGGGTCCCGATGGCTCACTGATGCATCGGGATCGGCCGTGGCGCGTATAACTGTGAACGTCTCCCCATTCATTTGTCCGGCTACTGTACGCCGGCGACGAAATCGACGTGATTTAATCAGTTTCCACTGAGTCCCGCCACTCCGTTTGATTGAAGGTATCAATCTAAACGTTTCGTGGGCCGTTACTGACAAAAAGGGATTGATCGGACGCATAACGCTTAACGGAAACGAGCGCCGCGTACACGTCACGTTCTTCTGCTGACACGAATACCGAAACTCGCGCTTCGCCGTACATTCAATTAACAACTAATGTTAGTCTTAACTCTATTGAAATTAACAAGCCGTTTATGGCATGTAACTGTTTTGCGTTGATATATTACACCTGTCATAGTACAAAAACACGAATAGTTATTCATTAACACCCCAAGGCGCCTATTATACATCACACTAAATTCAGGTTACTTTTCTGTATGTAACTAGTAATTATTATTTCACATAACTATTAATCATTGTTTTTCTGTGATTTAGAAAAATATACTTTACTTTCGCCCTTGTGCGAAAGCAGATCAAATCATAATCCAAACAAAGGTTTAGGTATTTTCGGGAGAGCTGGCTGAATTGGTCGAATGAGTGAATGATAATATCTATGTGCCTAACAAAATGGTTATACAGGTTGATTAATATAAGTAATAATCCTGTATTGAATACTGTCTCATAACCGCACAATGTCAAAAAAAAAATACTAAAATTAACAATTATGGTGAAAATTTCAATGATTATTTGGTTTAAAATATTTAATCGTACCGAGATTAAATGACACCATTTTAAAAACCAACCAAGTGCGAGTCGGACTTGCGCACTATTTAATTAGATTTTTTTGTAACAAAATGTATTTTCCTTAAGATTGTGAGCTGAGTACGCTTTACGTTTCCTATAAGTTTTCCTGTAATCGATGGGTAGTGAACTACATTTATATTTTTTATATTGTAGTTTCAAGTCAAAACAAATTACATCTCTCTTGAAATCGCATGTTTACACAATAAATGGGTGATGTTTGGAGTCATTCTTTCAATCTTTAGATAGGTATCTTCACAGAAATTACGTAAGTACCTACATTACTATGAAAAGGAAATTTGTGTTGTCAATAGTCACAATGCATGTCAATACGCAAATAGTTGATTAAGTATTGTTGGTAGTTTGCAATAACCTACCTAGTAAACTCGGTCTTTAAAAGAAAGTAGGTAAACAATAAAAAAGTATTATACCATTAGGTTACACTTACCTCTACTCAGGTCTAGTGAGGTGATTTTCCCTTGGAGTACTATATGGTTGGCAGACATCTCGGTGCGTATGTCCCAGAACCGTATCGTCTTGTCGAAGTGGCCGGAAATGATCGTGGAGCCGGCGCTGTCTGAGGTGACCAGGTCGTTGCACGACGATCCCGCGAACTTAGTTTCTGTACCTGTATTACCAGCTCGAGCATGACAAGTAGGTAAAGCAAAAAATAATGCCCAGCAGGGGAGACTAGGGAGACTTGATCGTAGGGGGTTCTCTAATTCTAACTCAACTACGTTGTCAAAAACAGAAATTTATGGCAATTGATTCATTTTAGTCATTTATTGGCAGGTCTCCCCAGTGTCCCCTAGGAATGCATTCCTATCATGATTATTTCCTCATGAAGGTTGTACTTTTATCGTTCTATCGTGTCATGCGTCACTTTCGCACATGATTTTGTTAAAACTTGAGGGTTATCATGAGAGACGATAAAATCGCGACCATCTTAGACTTTAGAAGAAAAAAATTCTGAGTAGAAATAATATAAAAATCCCAAATCCAACACAAAAGTTGGAGGCACAACTTTTAAATCAAAATGCCCATCGACGCGGAACCGGCAAAGGCTTATAGGAAAGCGCTTTATGTCTACGCAATAAGAGCAAAAAAGACGAAGCCGAGCCGAGCACGAAAGCTTTTTCCTATCGGCTTTTGTCGATTCAGCGTCGATAGGTGTGGGGAGATCCTAACTGCTTGCGTCGAACAGACGCCTTTCACGCAATAACAAGGATACTCCTTACACATACTATGAAGATAAAATATTTACAGTACTGTAAATAACTATTACAGTACATATGGTGCTACTTTCCCGCACTAATGCGGGAATAAGCACATTCCGTGCCTGTCGAAAATTTAAAGGGCCATATGTACTGTAAAACGTTCTACGATACACATGCGAATAGGTACTAAACTAAACACGTAACTAAACACACACATTACATATTATTATTGAGGTAGGGCACTCAAGGTCTATTAACACATAGCTTATTATTACATTATTTTTTGTATAAGACTGTGTGTTGCCTAAATAAAATAAAATAAAACTCAGTCGTGTTTTAATTTATCACCACTCGTTGCGAATTTCCTTCTTTTTCGCACTTGTATCGTAAATAACTATTACATTACATATGGTGCTACTTTACCACACTAGTGCGAAAATTAGCATATTACGTTACTGTGTCGAACATTTAAAGGGCCATATGTATTGTAAAACTTTGTACGATATATGTGCGAATAAGTAATTCGCAACTCGTGTCGATTTAAAACACTCCCTTCGGTCGTGTTTTAATTTATCGCCACTGGTTTAGAATTTCCTATTTATCGCACTTGTATCGTAATGTACTAATTTTTTATGTGTGTTTGACGAATTGGGCCTCATGCTGCAATTACTGCTGCGAGTACCACGTAAAGCAATGTGTGATAATTACATTATTTGATGCAAAATGATGTGAGCCAATCACATTTAACACAGCGTTTAGGTATCGCATAAAAACCTTGCAATATTTAATTTCCTACTGATAAACACGGATGTAGGTGAAACCAAGCACTTAATCACAAATTGTAATACTTAACCGTAGTATAATCAATTATATTACATTAATATACTTATATTACTTTATAATCTGAAGATTATATTAGATATGTTTTAGACCAATCCCTTTAGTACGGTCCTGACCACCGCAAAAAATCTTAATCCGTTTTCAATAGCTAAATATTTTTATTAACTTAACGAAACCGGTTCAATTCAAATCCAAACGCGATAAAACCCAAACAGAAATTGATGGCCAACAAAAAATATTTTTCCTACTCCTCTACTGTTATCTGTCATTTATGCATTCATTAACACGAATATAAGAACATACATAAAAGGTTTCAAGAAAAGTCTATATTGTCTATTCCTCATAAAAGCTCTTGTGCTTTTATAAGCTATAATGTTACTGCGATTAATGGCTACCAACCTAACAAAACCAAAACGAATACAGTTTTAAACTAAGTGCATTGCTGCCAACTTACAAAATATTCATTTGGTTGCATAGTAAAAATAATTACTTCATAAGTCAGAAACACGCATGTGACACCCGTAATATAGCAACACCCATAGACTACGAAGACCGCTTAGCGTTGCTTGTTAGTCTCCGTAGGCTACGATGGCCAAAATTGAGAAAAAACTGTCCAAAAAATTAATTTAGCAAATAGCAAGTACCAGGGCCTCATGAGTTACGAGGAGGTGTCGCCGACCAGCCGGCCGCGGCCCGGGGCGGGCTGGGCGCGTAACTAGGTATGCTCGCGCGTCTTGGCTATATACTTTTGCTGTAATTTGTTTACCTAAATTAAGATTTATTTTTGTTGACTCGTAGGAAAAATATTGTATGCAACGTTGTATAAGTAGGTCAAAAAATTCTCGTGGCGTATTCCTTTACAATGTTCGCCTACGCCTTCGGCTCCGGCTCACATTGTAACTCACGCCACTCGCCTTTTTTGACCCTTCTTATACAACTGTTGCATAAAATACTATAAAGACTCTGGCAATAGACGACACGGTAACGTCGTAAGTAAATCAATCTTAGATGTAGAAAGGTAAAAATGTTGATGATAACGAGATCCACGAAATAATTTTATATGTTACAACAGTAAAAACATGTTGTACAGTATAGTTAGTCGATTAAAAAAATAAGGTAATACAATTCGTAACATTTACCCGTGACGTAATTACACTCAGCTGCAAAATTGCATGGACGCGTTATGAATTAAATTCATTCATAAAGTGGCCATGCACTTTTGCAGCTGGATGCACCTGCGCTAATTGTATGTTAAGGTCAAAAAATGCTCAAATTACCTACCTATTATAATAATTGCGGTTTCAGCAGTTACCTATACATTTCTTTATGGTAGACTACATAAATACTCAATTGCTCATTGTGATTTATTTTAATAATTGCTTACATAGGATGTATATAATTGAATGGCATGATTAAATAATAAAAGAAATGTTCTAGACTGACAATAAAGTTATAGAGGTAGTGCGTCTAATCCCTCGCAGTAGATATAATGCAAGCGGAAGGCAGCGGATCAGTGGCTATGAAGTATTAAACATTTTTATTGCCAGTGAGAGCACCAGTATAATATAACTAGTTTTAATAGCCCGGGTAACGAGAATTGCACTAATTTTCAATACCTGTTCGTTTATATCATGATTGGTTTAGATTACGTAACGTTTTGGATAAAACGATATAAATATATATTTATAGTACGTATTTAAATGAGTCACACAGAAATCTATGTTCCGCCATATATTTGTCTGTCTCTTACGAGTAAGAAAGGCACATTTTAATCTATACTTAGTCAGGTCATAACATCACAAAGGTTTTGACTGATAAAATTAAAAACAAACCGTGAAATACAAAAAAGTTAGCCATGATCAAAACGTAATACATATAATTATTTTAAAATCTAGATCGCGACTTTGGGATTTTCGTGAGACGCGAATACGCGGCTGGATTGTGAAATATTATACTTCACAAAAGAGAGTAAAAATCAGTGGCACATTAATAAAATAGGTACTATTATAGTATAGTATAGTAATGTATTGTATGTTTGTATGAACCTAGTATATTAGAGCGTTATTTTATCACCAGGATTTAGTTCTCCAACAAGTCTGTACTTCAGCTAATGTCCTTCTTAGACTTTGGGGTATTTTTCAGAAACACACTTATTTTTGACTGCCATCCAATGAGTAGCTTTGGTAAAACAGGTACAGTTGCAATTTTGGTAGTCCAATACACATGAATTATATATCTAAAGAAAGATAAAAGACCCAGCTATTGTTTTGTGTAAGATTGAACAATGTAAAGTTTTTTTTTTCGAATATTACATAGAATTATGCATAACTGACACAGCATATTACGTTAAATAATATTATAAGTAATTCAACTAATTCAGAATTAAAAAAGCTTTCAACCCATAAATGAGTAATAAGGGATCTGTACCTATAACTAAAAATCTTTGTGACAGAACTTATGACCTGACTAAGCAGTTAAAAAGACGTTTGCACTTCTATGATAAGTTACGTGGCTTCATGAAACGGGGCCCTGATATCAGTTGCTTAAGTCGGTTTTAATTAAACTTTTCGCATTAAACATAAATAAAAACCTTAAATACCGAGGACAACAAACAAACAAACAGATATTTAAATAAGTTCTACAGTGCCAAGGCAGAAAGTGGTAGTGGTAAGTGCCTAAGACTCTAAATTTCACCGCAAAAGAAGGAACGTAAGGCCGGCGCCCCACTGCAGCGCACGCTATGTACACGACCCACGTTCCTATACAAAATTTCGTGGGCTTGCCCACGGTTTGTATTAAAACGTGGGCCGTGGATGTAGCGTGCGCAGCAGTGGGGCGCCGGCCTAAAGGTAAAGGAGCGGAAGCGAATAAATTCAAGCAAAAATGCAAGTAACGCGGCGCACACGTCGTGCGCATACACAATTTTTTTTAAAGCTTTTAAGTTCGTTAATAAGCAGTCATATATTTAATGCAAGTATGTTAAAGTAAGTCTTAGGTATGTCATTGATATACATTCAATTCCTGTAAAAAGCAGAGACGCTGTTCAGATAGATTTTCGTACCCACCGCAGGTGGGTCAATGTAAAAAAATCTAGCTGAAGAGTGTCTCCTCTTTACAATTTAAGGTATATTCAGTTAATTTTTGGAGTTACCTGACATTCAGAACTTTTCGGAATTATAGGTACTCGAATACACTATATGAAAGCCCGATTGCGAACTCTGTGTGTTAAATTATTGTAAGTTAATAATAATATATATATATATAGCTTAACTTAGCGTCATCAAAATACTGACACATTTTACTCCTTAGGTCCCATATCTTGAGTGTCCGATCGTGGCTGCCGGTGATCACTTTGGTGGGCTCCCCCAGGAACTTTGCAGCCATCACTTTGGCGCTGTGACCCGTTAGCGTATGCTGCGAACAAATATATATATATTATTATTTTACGTGGATATAAGATATAATCATACCTTTTAGGATACTTTCTGATAAGAATAACAAAATTGGCCAATGATGCAACAAATCTATTAAAAGAGTGAAATAAATTGAAATTAAAGAAAACATTATTAAAACTATCTTGACATATTAGAAGTGAACGAATATCTTACCGATAATGGACTTCAACTTTAAAGATATTGGTTATGTTACAATCTATCTAAGAACAGGAACGATATTATAGACAAACAATGTATAATAGGTAACTAAATTAGTAATTGGCGCATTTTACGACTGGAAAAAATCCCAGTAGTCTGGTAACAACTTGGTGGTATCTATTGGGAATAATCCACATGTTTTGGATTCCAAAATGGTAACAATTTTCGAAATTGGCACCCCATGAACCCAGATCGCACAGAGACTAATCTGTGACTTTTACCTACATATTGGTATATTGGCAAAATATTTAATAACAAGTGTGTTGAACGCACTAGTAACTTTGTAATTTCCTATAATTACAAAGCGTTATTTTACACTATACTGATATAACTATTTATGCGTTTTATAAAATTAGAAAAAGGTACTGAAATAGAGTGGTTTGTTAGATTTTTCTAGGGCTTCGTAAGGTAAACACTGATTGTGTTCAAAATTTGTAGCTTCTGTCTACTAGGTACTTCCTTAGATTATTATTGTTAATGATCGATGAACTGTGAGTTATCAGTGCAGAGGTGACAAAATTAAGACTTACAAAAATTCTTAACTACGCCTACTACAATTGCAAACAAAATCTAATTGGGAATATACTTTTTTCTTTTTTTGAATACCACGTCGGTGGCAAACTAGCATACGGCCCGCCTGATGGTAAACAGTCACCGTAGCCTATGGACGCCTGCAACTCCAGAGGTGTTACATGCGCGTTGCCGACCCTTTAAAAACCTGTACACTCCTCTTTTGAAGAACCCCATACTGTAGACCCTCGGGAAAACCTCGGCACAGAACTCATTCCGGAGCGTCCGTGGGAGGAAATCCCTCTTAAACCGCACTGTGCGCGACCATTTAGGCTCTAGGGTATGAGGATGAACATTCTGCCGACGGCGAGCGGTGCGGTGATAGAAAGTGGCCGTTGGCATCATGTCAAACAATTCTTCAGAGCACAGCCCATTGTACAATCCATAGAAGGAGGCAAAATCTCTCCTTAGACTTACTTAAAGGTTCAATGCCGATGGTGAGTTTATTACTTTTATTTTACTATGCCCTATAGGCTTCGAGCAACACCGGCTTCCGACATGTCCTATAGGTCAATGAAAATTCAGGCTTATAGCTTTAGCCATATCATACGAGTAAGGTAGTCGGAAGTACCCAGAAAGTCTTAGAGAAAAGAAGGTACGGTTGTGCCTGTTTTGTTTATTTTACACGACTTGGCGGGGGCACTGCGGTGCCTCCAGATCAGGATAGTGATCGTGATAGTTGTTAAAATTATTATTACTCATAATTCTTGTTAGTAATATGTTTTAAAGTGTAACTAGATCTTGTTTTATTGGTTGTTGCAGAATACAGCCGCGTGGTTAAAGTGTTAAACCAAGGGAAAACGTAGTAATTATTATGTTTATAACTAGTAATATTTCACAGGATGTCGATTTCCAGGTTGTTAGCCCGTAAATCCATTACTGCTTGGGAAATCAGATTATTATATTCAATCACATGACAAATGATTGAGATCAAGCTAGATTGGCATATTTCCTAGGATGGAATATCGTAACAAGTAGATAGTCAATTAGCCTACTGGTTGATGTGGCCATTTGCGTCCAGTGCGGCTCCCGGGGCTACGACGAACGATTATTGTCCTCTGTTTACCGGCTCGTTATCTTCGCACTGACCTAACTCACTGAGACCGAGTGCCGCACCGTGGGGTATCGGTTTTCAATACAAGAAGGCCATGGCCGTTTATAACAGCTGTGCCGAATCGAATAAAACGCTGCGTGGCGTTGATTTGCATCTTAATCGATTGTTAATTAGTGATACTTAAGACTGTTAGTGACTACAAGGGGACATAGTAAACGCTCTATGTCGTCCTGTAAATGGAAGTTGCGTTGTTTAAATTAATGACTCACGATTTGTAACGATTCCTGAAGAGAACTGAACAGTTAGTCCGACTCGTAAGCTCAAAATACAGTCCCAACCGGAAGAAAGCATACAACTTGGCATGCAATAAATGTTGATTTATAGCACTTTATATAGCGTCTCATGGTAGAAGAAGATATCTAGTCCAAATTAAGTATTAATCAGTGTTAGTATTAAGTAGATTTAATGGAAAAACGTATTTACGCATCTTTCCGTATCGTAGGCACGCTTACCTTCAACCTTTTGTTTCACAATTAATAATAGCATAATAATTGACCAGTAACTATCACGTGATTTGAAATATTTATAACGTCACTATTTATACAGCATGACAGCTCTGTAGTTAAACATGCCTGACATGCTTAAAATGTCTCCATAACTCTGTAGTAATGCGCGAGCGGGCGTTTGACCCGCTCTCGCTGTTCTTAATTGCAGACAAAACACTCCGTTATCGGGCGGCGCGGTCAACAAGTTTCATTCCGTTTATGTGGAGTAAATACTAACATAAACAAAGAGCGCGGTCGCATAACGCAGCGAAACAGCGGTCTGCACTCGCCGCTGCAACGCTACTGCCGCGCGCATGTTAATATATCGCTGGGACGAAGAAGCTTGCGTTTTTTCCGCCCACCTAGCGATAAAATCATCAAGAATTTTCCGATAAGTTGAATTTTAATTAAATGTAAACTTAATAAGACGTGATGCCATTTTATGCAACATATCTTTACCTAAAATTGTATGCACATAGTATAAAAATGGGTATCTTAATTTAACGACATTTTGTTGGATTTTATTGCGTCGGTACATAATACTAGAAATATAGTACATGCATTACATTAAAAAAATAGCTATTATAAATTATTCCCAATTCGCCATACTAGCGGCCATAAAATAACTGGGCTATACGTTTTCTCCTAGCTAGTTTTTACCAAGTTTCTCGAAACTTTGTATCTTGTATTTGATAAAATGCGCATGACATGATTCATCAGGGTTTATTTGGAGTCGAGGGATCATGCGCGTATGTATGGTTCCTCCCATCTGCTCGCGGGATGTGGCCTGCAGCAAAGCCAAGCAGTGGACGTGAACATGTTTATAGTTGTCATAGTAAATAAGTTATACCTCATCACAGCAAGGAGGTAATTAAACTATAACTGTAATTCATTATGCAGTACAGGTTGGCGGAAGAGACCAGGCGTTTATTAACAGGTGTAAACATGTAGTAGATAAACAGTCTAAGAAGTTAGTGGCAATGATAAAACTACGACATCAAGATTAGACCCTTTCAAGATGCCCGAGGAACACTAAACCGGAGTGGCATCTTAACTTGTCTAAGTTAATTTGTCAGGTAGAAAGGAAACGACATGCGAAGTAAATGTAACAAACTGGTTCGACAAAGAACGCGGGGGCAATCTGTTTTGCTTTACAAATACCATTTTTATCTCGCACTGATCTTTTGGCTAGCGGCACCGATATATTGAGTGCAACAAAAATAGGGTTACCATTTGAACTTGTTACGACTTAAATAGGCCAACTGCAATAATATGATCATTAGGGTACCTATGCGCTCGTTCCTATTTACTTTGGTTATTATTAGGTTTTATGTTTGGATGCGTCGCCCACGTTACGTAGTCAACTATTTATCTGTGACCTGTGAGTGAGACCTGGATTTGCTAGAAAGCTAGACGATAATCTTGTGTGTCGTTAGAATAATCTAAACTAAAGTGCTCTACATCATCCAAATCTGCACGAAGGCAATGGCGAATAAGCAGTTTCACTGATGATGGTAACCCTATGCGCAGTTAGTCGTTTCCTCGGTGACTAACGGCGTATGTCGGCTCCTATTGGCTACTGTTCTGGCCGAATTCGATCCCGCGTGTAGTATGTTCGGCGAGAGGGAATTAATTAAATTTAATTCACCAGGCGCCATTACCGGCGAAGAGCGTTCCCAGAGAGCGCAACGGGACCTTATCATCGCTTTTAAAATTTATAGTTACGGATAATTAAGTGTACGTATAGTGGTTCGCTTCGTACGTCGCGTCACGAATGCAGGTCGGTTATACGTACACTGTTTCGGGTTATTGCCGCGATAGGCAGGGCACGCTAATTGAGGGGGTTATGCGATACCATCCGGACAAGGCCCGCCGACTCTAACGAGCTAATATAACTATCGATATCGCTTTCCTACCGGTTTAGATTGCAATTGGACACACTCACTCGTAAATAAATCTCTACAGCACAATAAACACGATTCAGAAAAGGAAAAGTATTGTCGTAGACAATACTTCCTTGTTTGGTCGGAGAGTATGAGATTTTACTCATTGTTATTTGTTAGCAGCAAGATATATCAAGATTATTTCATTAATGATCATCGTTAGAGTATAACATATCTAATATACCAAATAATATGTATTAAATAAAAAAGCTATATGTTAGTCAAATTAATCCATTAAAATTCCGATTGATTTCGACCGAGGCAACTTGAACTAGAGTAAAATAGTGCTTCTGAGACCAATTTTGTAACATAAACTCCTATCCAATGCAGATTCCTGAATGCATATCAGATAATTGCGAATGGTCATTTAAATGTATAAATATCGCACGTGCGGCCGGCTAAATAACTCACTCCTTATAAATCAGTTGATTTGAATTGCGCTCTCTCATTAGTGATTCCAGCTGTGGTGCGTTGAGCTGAATAACACAACTTATTACTTTGGCTACACAACTAAGCGCATTATACAGAATCTAGTTTCAGATATCACATGGGCGACTTATCTCACATAGATTACAATTAATGGCCACACGAATTAGATGAAAGAGCAATTGCCAGTAGTCATCATCAGTTTTGTTGTATATATTAAACATTATTTAGTTCCGGTAAAACAATAAAAAATAAAAAAGAAGAAACAGCTTCTGTGAAATTCCGCACCATGCTGCTCGGTGGTATAAATCCCTAATTATGTTTGATTACTCGGACTCCAATATAACTTTCTCTTCGTTAATTTATCCTTAAATAAATGAGTCTCATTTAAATCGTTTCAGTCTGTTAATGTGAAAATGTATGAATACAATTCAGTACAGGATCAAACCAACTTCTCGTGTAAAAATATTATTTGGTAATATTAAATTGAAGAAATTAACAATTTGCATAATGATTACATTTTACATACACATTTATAATACATATGTATACATGTATTTATTAGGAAGGTATTTGTAGGTATTCTATATACATATATAATATGGTTTTACCTCACGACTCCGTTATTTTTTAAATTGTACTTGTAAGGTACCTATATTTTTTTATTAAATCAAACAGAGTTGCAAATTATATTGGGATCTAATAGAAATCGATGGATTGATTTACTAGTTGTCCAGCATAATAATTTCAGACAGGATATATTTAATATAAATTTATAAACGGATTTCGTCGCAGATTACTTTTAACGTTCTCACTGGCGCCCTTGAGATTGTATAAGACCTCTTTACGACAACAGGATGCGTATCAACAATATCAGAGCTATAAAGCATAAACAGTATTTTGAAGACCACTTTATGGAAATATTCATTATTTTATACGCAGATTTTAATTACGTCCTATCACATAAACAAAGATAGAATTTATAATTGGAATAAGAGACACTCTATCAACTTCCGTTTTTCAAGAAACTACCCATTAAGTGCACATTTTAATACTCGTAAGTACCACGAAACATCGCTACTTATATTTGTACCACCAGCCCCAAACTGATGTTTGACTGAGCAAACCTAGGAATGATAGAATTTAGGTGTTCGATAACAAAAGTGACATTTCTTCATCCAGAAACGTTACTTTGGACACTGATAAATCATATGATGATAGACCATAAAAAATCTAGATCAAATTAATAACACCTTATTACAATCAGAATACGCCTCAATACCACAATCATTTATTAAGAACTATTTAATTTAAATCAATATATCACTTATTTGAATTAAATATATATCTAAATTATAACTTCAGATCCCGCAGTCCCAAGCATTGATAACTAAAATGATTTATTTTGGAAAAAGTACTTTGATCGCAATAATTGAAATAAACTAGGTATGAACTAAAGGGCCTTTACTTTAATTTAATGAGCAGTTGTCTTCCTATTCATTTGCAATGCGAAATGGGTCCCAATTACGGAGATTTTACTTTTAAAAATTACGTTATTGAGTCAGTATTTAACTTACTTTAAGGAATAAAAAATATTTTACGTACCAAGAGCGGCATTATTTATTTGATAAGGCTATTAGAATTCTTTCTATGCATTGCGCTCACTACTTAAGCGCGGCCGAGGGGCACTCGGTGAATAAAATTATGAAATCAATAACAGATATTTTAAATCGGAATACCATTCATCAAACGTATGTACTCTTATCTCGAACTATTATAGCCTTTGGAGATGAAATATCAAAATATATGCAATATTAATAATTAGTATGTTAATTACAATTTCCATAGCATTTTTAAGAGGAAAGTAATTAAATAGATATTAATTTGCATAAAGGATGAACTGTTTAATATTGATTCGTATAGTTTAAAGCGCAGAGGTCGATGTCCCCGTGTGAATTCAACGGACTTTTTTTTTATTTTAACCAATTAAGAGCGGTCCACACTACGGTATCGTCTAACGTCGATCAAATTGCTGCTAGAGTGATCTCCCGATTGAATGGATACCGCCATGTAAATAGGTGTGATTTTTCAGTTATCACCTTGTTGCCACATCATTGTTAACTATAAAAGCAAGTTGAGCCTACGTGTTAATTGAAACAGATTGACTAATAATTGGTGTTGTTGTTACAGTTCATTATTATGATGATAACTTAAAAACTGCATTTTCTTCCAATTATACCTCTAATTGGATCTGATTTACTTTAGCGTACAATGACGGCGAAACTAAGTAGATGGTCCAGTAGTAAAAATTTTTGAAAAATTAAAACGATGTCGTAGGAGATAATCCTCTCAACCAGGCAATAGCGGCTTCCGCGAACGTTACAACGTGAAAAGCAACGAAAATTCTTAGGATCACAAATGTTTCGATTTTATTGATCCATGACCACAACTGCCATGTATTATGTAACTTTGTATTAATCAAATTTGTATTAGTATTGTGCTGTTTTTTTAACAGCTGATAAAGGACCATCATATTCATAACACCAACTCACTCTTTGACGATTTGTTCTTATTCAAAGTATCATTTATCTCTAGACAGTGTAAAATGGGAGGCCCGAACAAAATTAGTTCAAATTAACAACAATTTACACATCAAGTTTCAAGACGGTGGCATACATTATATTGTGCGCTTTAGGCATTTGATGTTTCGCTATAATTATTTTACACTTAACATACATATAGTATTATTTTAGGTCGTTTTACAACATGGTATTTAGTAGACATTTAACTAAAAAACATATGATTTAATTTGTTCTAGCGATTCAGACCGTACCGGAGTGAGTCAACTTTTTCCTGTCACTCATCGCCACGGTTACGATTCCCATGGGTCACTCATAAAACCCGTATTTATGGTATTTTAATTAACAAAACGTGATTTTTTGTGGTAGTTATAACCTTTATTCATAATGGGTCATCTACAAAGTATGTTAGTAGCACGTGGCACTTACAACCATTCTTCTAATAAACTGTGCTAGTATTGTCCCCTGGCTGACGGAACAGAATGACTAGAAAAATAGTTGATCCTCCCACCAAACCTACACAGCTGCCGAGGGTCCATTTGTAAGTGATTGTATTTTGGAACATACTATAATGGACGTAAATAAAATAGGTAATTAAAATGGAATGGTGGTGAGACTGATTAACTCGTAAGTGAACCGTTATTCTGGACTGTTTCATTTGCCACATGAGAACTGACTTACCTGTCCGCAGCGGCAAAAAACATCATTAAGTTTAATTAATAGTCAATATTCATTAGCAGCATATTTTTTGTAAATTACAAATACGATAGAAATAGAAACCTGTTTGCTACTTTTATTGGAAGGGTCGTGATGGCGAAAATTAATTATACAAACCAATTTAATTTATCATAACTGCCTTTCCACAGTTTAAATATATCTAGCAACATTTTAAAACCGCCAATTCCAACCTTAGACAAACTGTCAGAAATTTTGTAATATAGATATGACTATATGTTTGAAATTAATTATTTTTGACAATAAATTTTGAGCGGATTTGTGGTTTACAAGCTTATTAAAATAGTATTGTATACAATACTTTTTCAGCGAATCATTTAAAATAATACTTTTTTCACCTTAAAAATTCACACACATTTTAAACTAAATAATACATGAATATTGGTAAGTATTGCATATAAGCGCGAAAAAAGTATATTATCTCTGTCTTACTGTGACTTCTTCATGCTTAAACAGATTTACCTACCAATTTAGATAAAATCAGGTACCATTTGGCGTCTAGACCCTTGGCCCGTGGGGTCCGAGCGCCCTTAAGCTTATTAAGTATTTTATTTATAAGTATTAACTATCCAAAACGATAACAGAGGTTACCGGTAACCGCAAAGCAGGCAACTTCCTCGCTCAAAGAATTAGTTTTGCGATACAACGAGGTAATGCTGCCAGCATCTACGGCACCATCATGTGCCGCAGGGGGATAGTTTTTAGCATTTTATTTTAAGATTAGTTTTTTTTTAATAATCATGACTTTTTATTTATTTACATAATATATATATACAGAGGAATTACAGTAAAATACTACATTACATTACAAATACTAAATTAAATTAATAACTAGTTCAAAATAAACTAGCCTAATATATGCCCTTGAGGCATAACACCAAGGATGCTGGCGGCATTTCCGCGTTGTATCGCAATGCTGATACGGTGTGCGGGATTAGTATTATTTATTTTTAAATTTTATATTTTATAGTTTAGTTAATTATTGGAAATCTGTTAAATTTAGATCTGTGAAGGACATACGTGTTTATTCCACGGAAATTATCTTTGTACGCAGGCCATGCGGTGAGCATTATAAAAATAAATGTAAAATTAAATATTTTTTTACAAAAAATATTATGATGGCATGCGTTCTTATTTCTGGACTATTAAAGTGGACCACCAAGGAATTATAAACCATTAAGAAACCAACAAAGTAAAGGCACCAGATAAGACTTAATAAATAGTTTAAATACAATTATTACAAAAATTCCTCAAAAGCGTTTGACAAGATTTCCCATTCCATCCTTATAATAAAATTAGAACGCTTTGGTATTCATGGTGACGTATTGCTGCTCACATCTTATTTACGAGATAGAACTCAAGCTATTGCATTTCAAGGATTAACCTCCATTTTCGTTCCAAAGGCTCCCATTTGGGACCTTTGCTATTCAATATAATAGTATTTTATGCAACAGTTGTATAAGAAGGGCCAAAAAAGGCGAGCGGCGTGAGTTACAAATTTTGGCTACCGTAGCCTACGGAGACTAACAAGCAACGCTAAGCGGTCTTCGTAGTCTATGGGTGTTGCTATATTACGGGTGTCACATGCGTGTTTCTGACTTATGAAGTAATTATTTTTACTATGCAACCAAATGAATATTTGGCAGCAATGCACTTAGTTTAAAACTGTATTCGTTTTGGTTTTGTTAGGTTGGTAGCCATTAATCGCAGTAACATTATAGCGATTAAAAGCACAAGAGCTTTTATGAGGAATAGACAATATAGACTTTTCTTGAAACCTTTTATGTATGTTCTTATATTCGTGTTAATGAATGCATAAATGACAGATAACAGTAGAGGAGTAGGAAAAGCTAATATAAGCTAATAGCTAAAGCTAATAGGTTTCAAGAAAAGTCTATATTGTCTATTCCTCATAAAAGCTCTTGTGCTTTTAATCGCTATAACGTTACTGCGATTAATGGCTACCAACCTAACAAAACCAAAACGAATACAGTTTTAAACTAAGTGCATTGCTGCCAACTTACAAAATATTCATTTGGTTGCATAGTAAAAATAATTACTTCATAAGTCAGAAACAAGCATGTGACACCCGTTATATAGCAACACCCATAGACTACGAAGACCGCTTAGCGTTGCTTGTTAGTCTCCGTAGGCTACGGTGGCCAAAATTGAGAAAAAACTGTCCAAAAATTTAATTTAGCAAGTAGTAAGTACCAGGGCCTCATGAGTTACGAGGTGTCGCTGACCGGCCGGCCGCGGCCCGGGGCGGGCTGGGCGCGTAACAATGTATGCTCGCGCGTCTTGGCTATATACTTTTGCTTTGTTTACCTAAATTAAGATTTATTTTTGTTGACTCGTAGGAAAAATATTGTATGCAACGTTGTATAAGTAGGTCAAAAAATGCTCGTGGCGTATTCCTTTACAATGTTCGCCTACGCCTTCGGCTCCGGCTCACATTGTAACTCACGCCACTCGCCTTTTTTGGCCCTTCTTATACAACTGTTGCATAAAATACTATAATTTAATCTACTATGCAGTTAGAAGTGCAAAAAATATTATCTCATTTGGTTAAATAATGTTAAACTAGAAATATTATTTTTATTTTGAAATTATAATCCATGCACATTTGTAAATTTTTTTGCAATATGTTTTAGTCCTATTTATTGTTTATTCTCTTCTTTTGATTGTGTTACATCTAAGTATACTCGTACTTACATAACATAGCTGCCGGTCAAGGGCCGATTTTCTATGGAAAGCAAACAATTGCGTTTTTATATTTGTTTATTGGCCAATTTTCACTGTTTTTAAATTAGTGCCGCGTGTTATTCAGTTACCTATTTTCTTCTGTTCTTTATAGTGTAGTTAAATTAATAAAATAATACAATTGAACTGGGAACCAACTTTCTTTACAAAAGCATGTGCGGTGCCTGGCTGAAGTATTTGCCAGTTAAGAAACCAGTTCTTTTTTCCAGAAGGTACTTTGGAAGTCGTATTTTGAGTTTTATACGCGTTTACTTTGGTTTTTATGGCTCGATGATAACAAGCAGTTGCAAGCTCTTTCGAAACTAAGTACTTACAATTTAACCGTAGCAGTAAAGAAAACCAGACCCGTTTCATGTTTGTGTTTCATATTTTTGATCCCCTATCCAAATCCACGCCATCCACGATGTAACTGTGGCATTCGTTGTACGAGTATATTCTTAGTAGTGAACGTTATTTACAGTGTCAATGAGTATTAAATATGATTCAAATTAAAAACGACTTAGTATGATGTCATTTCTTGTAAAAAAAAATATGTATGTGATAAATCAGCTATATTATCTACGTTATACCATTATCGTTATAAATATGGACAAAGTTATTAATTATGATAATCCATCCAATCTGTCAAAATCATCACGATTCTGTGATTAATTGCTGTTTGGGTGTTCTTCGTGTTAAACTCCAAAAAGTATTTACTAAATTTCACTGTCAAATTAAGATCTGTAAGCGTGAAACGTGCATATAATGTAAGAGTGGGTTTGTTAAAATGCATTATAGTAAGCATACTGTAAAGAGACAACTGCAAGAGTTTCAGAAGGCAGCTAGATATAGTAGCTAAGGTTCCCATTATTAATTACAGTGCTAACACGAAGGCACGGCGGCGGGCCGGTAGCCGCTGGCGCGGGCGCGGGCGCAGGTGAGGCGGAAGCTCACGACGCGACATCACCCGATTTATGTGTGGGAGCGGGGGGTTCGTGACCCCGCGACACGAAAATTATTAATATATCTCATAAATTAGTAGCCAAACAACAAATTAGAGCGTGAATCGATTTTCGTGGATTGTTACTTCTGTGTGTCGCTTTTCGACCAATTAGCTCTAGGCGTGAAAGAATTATATGACGGATACTACCGGTAGATGGAGTAATATACACAGTCAGTAAAGCCTTTACATTCACATAAATAATTTATTTTCTGCATATTGTGTTAAAAATCAAGGCGTGCAGAGATTTAATTTTGCTTAACATATACACGACTACCTGGACGTTTAGATCGCACAACGGTAAATTAACGACACACATGAACACGAATAACTTAAGGAATCGTAAAACTGAAATAAAACACAAATCATTCATAACAGTTTTCGCACGCTAATGTGAAATTGTGCGAGTATGCGGTAAAAACTAAAATTGGACGGTCGAAAAACGATGTGACCGTGTTACAAGGTGGTTAATGCCTCCATGGCGTGCCGAAACCATGTCTAATGTGCTTCTAATAGCGACACCGAGACCATGCGAGTGCTAAGTAATTGATAGCGTAAGTTGCTCTACTCCACATCAGTTATTAGTGAATATTACGAGTATCATTGCTAATAAGGTTTTAACCATGAATTAAAATAAATCTTTTCTTTAACCTCAAAAGGTCTTTTCTCTTTTGTAATATACACCTTAAGTTAGAACTGTGTTGTGAACTGTAAATCCATATAGGGACCGTGCGCGTTGGAGGGTCTGCCATCTTGTGGCCTGAATCGGAACCATAAACATGCACATGTACATGTCACGTCTTTTCTTGTGCATAGTAGGTTCTGCCATCTTGTGGGCTACATCGGAACAATAAACTTCACATTTACGCCTCGCGCCAAAAATCTGACGGCTCCTGTGCTGCCTCCTACAGTTCATGCACGCTCCCTATATGAATACAATATTTTAATTCAACACCTTAATTTGTTAATACTTATTGTTTGGAATTTACAGAGTAAAGTCTGTTATTGTTCGATAATTTATCTCTCGAGTCTATATTTCTACATAGAAAGTTCCTATTTATAATATGTGTAGTGAGGTACGAGCATCAGTGGTGTCTCAAATGTCCCATTACTATTAATACTTACCCAAAAAAAGCTAAGACATTAAATGTAATTATGAAGCATTAAGATTAGTTTGGTTCTCTACCAAAGCTACCGACAGACGCTTTTAAATTAATGACAAATTGAAGACATTCATCATGTTTTTATTCACTTTACAGGCATGTTTTTAAAACTTCATTATAAGTATTTGCTCGCATGACTTTTAGCACTTTAGAGACTCGTAATTCGTTTTGTCATTTGGTTTTATTTCTTTTGTTGTCGGTGTTGATTAATAAAGACATTACGAGTACATTTACAGCGACCACCAACAAGTTTATGTAATGTTTGTGGACATAAGTACATGTCGCAAGCATTATGGTGATGCTTAGAGATGAGGCGAGAAGAAAGGGCCTAAGGGCAACGAGTCAAATGACCGGAGACATGCACTCGTAATGCATTATCATGAGATTTATTACGTCAGCCTCAGTAAACGTCTCTGTTACACGGATAAGCATTATATGACCGGTAATGACAATTTTGAGTCATTCGATGACAGCCACGATTCTTGTTAAGAAAAATAGAGACCGATAAGTTGCGTATAAATTGTACAAATGGTTTAAAAAATATTAAAAAATACTTATATAAATTGCTCTACATATAGGTACCATTTAAGAACACAGTTTTATATACAGCCTTTGTATTTCATTAAACGATAATTTGGTAACCAAAATTTGGTGGCCAACGTATTTTCATAGATTTTTGATGTCTCCTTAGTGTCTGTCGGTGAATACTGAGCACATTAATACCGACAAAGATCTTTGACTAGACTTCGACACATATGTTCAGCTTAGGGTCAAAGTCAGCCCATTTCCCGCAGTCTTTATTGTTTCATATTCCTTCAGTTTTGCGATTAGCTAACAGTTTCAATGGTTGAGGAATGTACCTGTGATTGTATATTCAAACATATAACCAATTTGAGTTTCAATGCCTCTATCTCAAAACGTGAAGACATTGCATTGCCAGTATCATTTCAACGCAGCAAGGAGGTTTAAAACAATTTCATGTGCCCATTGTAAAGGGCCAATAACAATAAACAATAAGCATCTTTGCTTTCTATTTTAAAACTATGCACGCTCCGAGCGGCGTAGGTTTTATGCATTATCACCATTACAGTAATCGGTGAGATCAATGAAGTGAGAAAGTGGACAAAAAGTAAGCTCCGATTGTTTGGCTTAAGTTTGCGCACATCTACTTTTTAATGGGCCATTCACTAAATTATACGTTTCTGCGCCGAGAAAGTAAAGATCGGGATTCAAATCCGTGCTGGAAATCGTTTCGTCTATAAGTGAAAGTAGTTTTTTTTTACAAATGAATTATCGTCCACCATTATAAAGTAATATAAAAGATTTAATACTAGTGCTTGTTGTTAGGTTTTAAAATAGTTAACTGATTTATTTGAACAATCGCTTAAACATCAATAACATTAAATGATCCGACAAATGTTGCTGTTGGCACATTGAATCAATATCGTTAAGCTAAGTTAGGATATCAAGTTGGGCTCAATGACTGTTAGGTGGGCGCTAAGTGTACCGAGGTCGCTTTAGGTTACAGTGTACGCGAAGTATAATAAAACAAAGGATCGTTCATATTTTGTGGTGCACAGACAATGCGCGGGCCAGCCGCCCAGCGAGCGTAACGCGCGGGGTGAACGAATCCTAAATCAAGTGTCGGCTAAAATGACTATTTGGATAAATTTAGTAAATCGATATCAGTAAGGTTTTATAATGAAAATACTAGATTTTAAGTTTATGAACCTTTTAAACGAAAATGTATTTGATATTCCGGTAATGGCTACGATAAAATGTATTATGAAGAAAAAATAATAAACTCCGTAAGTAGCTATTAAAGATGCATAAGTACATACATTTATTTTTATTTTATCGGTTCTCAGGACAACAACAGCCGTAAATACATATACATCTTATATAAGTATTTTTTACATAATACGAGTATTAAGGTCAATAACAGTTATCCGTTGGTTGCAAAAATATACAGATAAATTATTAATAAAACAAAGTAGGTAATATTTAAGTGAAAGTGTGCAAGCCACACAGAAAACACATAAAAACACACATAATTAACATGAAAAGTGAAGTTAGAGGTACACATTTTTGCATAAAGGTAATAGGAATGCCTTAACATGAATACTTGTTTTAATTTATTTTATATTGCACTTGTAAATAATTTAATGTATAAACAGAACTAATTTCTACAATAGACATTTACATTCGCTGGGAACATTATAAATAAGAAAGTAACTCTGTCTGTCTGTCACCTCTTCATACTTAAACTGCTGAATCGATTTTAATGAAATTCGGTATGGAGATAGTCTGAGGCCCGAGAATGGACATAGGATACTTAATCAATAATCATCGTCATCATCCTCTTCCACGCAGACGAAGTCGCGAGAAGAAGCTACTGGTAATAGAAATGGATGGATCAACTTTTTTGTTTTTGTTATTCAGTCCCGTTAGCAAGCTGACAATATACATAGTAGTATAGTCTGTTAGAAGTAATGTTATGTTCTACTAACATGTTAAGTAGATGAACTATAAAGGGCTTATACCTAACTGCCATAAACATGTATGTTTGGTTATTTTAAATAACATTAAACCAGATAGGTAGGTATAAAATTATATAATATGTTATTTTAATTGAATTGAAGGCAATGTTTATACAAAATTAATTTTGTATCAAGCAGAAACGTCTGCAACGGATGTGCTATTACGAGTAAGCTTAGAAACAAATTAAAAGTGGAAAAATGCAACGTCTTGGGTGGGACTCGAAACCCACGACCACTGGATCGCTAGCTCAGTACTGGCATCTGAGCTACCAAGATAGTACTTGCCCAATACAGTGAATATTTCCACCATATATGAGCTCTAGAGGGTACTAGAGAGCTACTAGAGGCTCTAGCGACATCTGCTGTAAGAGTCTTACACTTCTTAAGTTGCTCATTTATGGTGTAAATATTTCACTGTTAATACAATTTTTTATACAAAAGGAAAAAAAACCGGTGTCGTTAAAAGACGTAATCGACTTTCGGTAGATGTCGCTATACGCGACCCCATAGGCGTCTATACGGAAAGATTTGCGAGGATTTGGTGAGGTTGCGGGTTCAATTCCTGCCGGAACCGTAAATTCTTCCTTTTTTTCCTTTAATATAAAAAAAATACTGTAGTGTCGCTCGCAGATGTATCTACTTGTTAAAAATTGGTCAAAGCTTAATGTTTATCCAATTTATGGAAAATTTCTAAATTGTAAATGCAATACAGGGTGTAATCGCTAAGTGTAGCCAGGCGATTATTCCATAAATATAACATATATTAGAAAACTTCAAACTAATATCGACCGTGCATGACCCAATGAGTAAAACTACAATAATTACTTTTTTTAATAAGAGCAGAAATATCCCAAACATTAATTCAAACCCTCCCATACATTTAGTACGTCGTTCGTTGAAAGAGTAGTTTATACCGTCGAGTCATTTCACCGTTATCAAATGATTCATTAATTGATTTATTTTATCCACTTATCCATATCTATTTTATTGCAGTTTATTCGTGCAAATAATGAATCGCAAGCAGTTTTATCTCTTACGACGACACAGACGTTCTTTGAGGGGTGAGTCGTCGTACTAAATGTATAGGACCATTTAAACTTAATATTTTTAATATTACTACTTTTATTAAAAACACAGTGTTTTAATGTTATTTTACTCATTGGGTAACGTACTTTCGATATCAATTTGAAGTTTTCTGATATCTGTTATATTTACGGAATTATCGCCTGGCTACACTTAGCGATTACACCCTGTATACTATATTACATACTTTATTCTTTCAGGAGTCGAAGATGTGTTGTTACTAGCACTGATACAGAAGTCAAATGCGGGGCAACTTAGGGTAAACAGCCGAAGCGAATTTCGGCTCCAGTACCGTCGACGGGTTAGCGTATCTAATGTGTGTAAGCGAAAGGTTCTTGACTCGTGCTCGCATAATGGGACGTCGATGGACTGCTCTGGCAATCATTTTATTTTAGTCGGTACTTTGGGTAAGCTGATTTCCTACGAAATACATATAGTACCTTGACACTAATTCAAAAGTGGTTTAGTAACTAGTATATAACAGTAAATCATCTATTTATTTTATAAGACGTATCATTATGCGGTTTGACAAGCACAAAATTTAACCTATCATGATTAAAGGTGAAAACCCGCAGTTAAGATTTACTATCATATTTAGTAAACCCCCAACATCACATGATAGCATTAACCCCATTTTTACAAACAATGTGCTGATAAAGATCAGGCTAGCTAAATGTCCGCTTAAAAGGTCATAAATAACACCTTTATTTTGGACCGTTTAAGGCCAAAGCGGTTAAAAGAACGCTGATGCACGATAGTACGATAATGTAACGTTATATCGTTGATCTCAGGGAAAATCTGAGCTTTGCTGCGTTATCGCGCTGGCGCCGTTACTGGAGCAACATGCAAATTAACACCACCCGCACCTGACTGCGAACTGTACGCGGCACAAGTCTAGAAATCTGAGCTTCGGTGTGTTACCGCTCTGGCGCCGATACCAGAACAATTCGCAAATTAACATCATCCGCACCTGTCTGCAAACTGATCGCGGCACAAGTCTAGAAATCTGAGCTTCGCTGTGTTACCACTCTGGCGCCGATAACAGCACAACCCGCAAATTAATATCACCCGCACCTCACTGCTAACTGAGCGCGGCACAAGTCTAGACATCTGAGCTTCGCTGTGTTACCGCTCTGGCGCCGATACCAGGACAACTCGCAAATTAACATCATCCGCACCTGTCTGCAAACTGAGCGCGGCACAAGTCTAAAATCTGAGCTTCGCTGTGTTACCACTCTGGCGCTGATACCAGAACAACTCTCAAATTAATATCACCCGCACGTCACTGCAAACTGAGCGGGGCAGAAGTCTAGACATCTGAGCTTCGCTGTGTTACCGCTCTGGCGCCGATACCAGAACAACTCGCAAATTAACATCACAAGCACCTGAGTGCAAACTGAGCGCGGCAGAAGTCTAGAAATCTGAGCTTCGCTGTGTTATCGCTCTGGCGCCGATACTAGAACAACTCGCAAATTAATATCACCCGCACCTCACTGCTAACTGAGCGCGGCACAAGTCTAGACATCTCAGCTTCGCTTGGTTACCGCTCTGGCGCCTATACCAGAACAACTCGCAAATTAACATCACCCGCACTTGAGTGCGAACTGGACGCGGCTCAAGTCTAGAAATCTGAGCTTTGCTGTATGACTAAGAAGTAATTAGGGGAAACTGTTACAGTAACTATTAATATCTAAAAAAATAAAAACCTGATGCAACGAATTACGACGCTGTTAAATCTGGCAGCAAGTCAGTATTTCCACTCACCGAAAAAAAATCAAGATATCAATAATGTCTTTCCCCTAGCCTACCTATTTGGGAAAAAGTTGGCATACAGAGACGGCGTTTCATGATATTCCTAGGAATTTCATGATCTTACGCCGATTTTACGCTTGACCGCCGACATATACAATAAAGACATATGTACTCGTAATTGTACGAATACAACAAGAAAAATTCATATAGCCTGGCTCAATTTTTTTTTACTAGAGTGTAAAACAAAATTTAAACGTTTGTTGGGAACATGATGATACTGGTAATGTCTGGCTCGCTTATGTCGCCTAGCAATAATAAACAGAATGGTAAAATCAGTTGCCATTCGTAATCCGCTGAAAGTTTAAATCTTGTGTAGCACCTTACATTCGTAGTTCGTGGTAATGCGTGGCGCTGGCGCGGCTATCGGTGTGAGGGCATCTGCCTCCGTAAGTCAAATTAACGGACCGGAACTGGGAACGCCAATCAACATGCCAAACTTTAGGTACTAAATAAATAATGCAAAAATACATATATTATAACATACCTTGTTTGCGTCATCCAAACTGGAACGAACTTCCCGAGTTATGAGCTCCGACAATTGTTTTTGGAACGAAGTTCTTTATCGGACGGTACGGATTTGGCGGATGGGGTTAGGCGAAAAAGTACAAGAATTTTCCGTCACTAACAAGGAAAGGTACCCAACTGTCCGGTTCCCATTTGATTTATATTTATATATGTTATAGAGTAGTCTAAAATAACGGACACGTATTTTTTTTTAGCTGCCCAAACTCAACCTATTGGGAGAAATTGTCCTCCAAAGTACTAAAAAGTTACTAAATCTTCTAACTCCTATAGAAATTGATGCTCAAGCAATTTGCTAGTTAATGGCTGATTTGAGTATATGTTTGAAAGCAGCAAAAAATAATGAGCACGTGTTTTGTTATATCGGCTAAAACTCATTTTTTCCTAAAAAAATCGACATTCGAAGTTGTATAATATCTTATCGCTAAAGTTACACATAAAGACGGGTGTTTTTTTAGGAAAACTTGAGTTTAAGCAGATATAACAAAACACGTGTACATTATTTTTTCCTGTGTTTTAGGTCAGAACAAAACTAAACTGAACAAGATAGATAAAGAAATCTGTAAACAATGACCAAGTAGTTTCTTTACACAATTTATTGGTATCATGTAGTAAAAATATTTAGATTGATTGATTACCACTTACAGGTAAGTTACCAAATGATAGCATCCTAGGAACAACAAAACACTTGTTTTTTTTCGTTTCGATGTCGATAACCACATTTTGTACGAGTATTAAACAGTAAAAGTTTGCACAATACTAATAATAGGTATATTATCATAAAAGTTCACGGTCCGTCTCCTGATGCATAATACAACCCAATTATAGTAACTAGCGGTAAAGAGGAAAGAACTGCTTTATTCAGTTCTTGCTAAAATTGGTCGTTGACAGTTTTGAGGAAGTATGTTTTTGCTTTAAATATAAAACCGTTTATAGAGAAGAATGAACTTGTTTAAATACCTAAAAAGTTGTGGAGCAGAAAACTGATTTGTCACGTTCTCCGAACACGCATACTTGCACGAGGCTACAATTTCCCATGTCTCAAAATAAAAAGTATATAATTGTAGACATTCACTGCTATAGAGTTACGACATGAAACGGGACGTAATCGATGATTGTTTGCACACATTTGCGTGTTCGATCAATCATGTCAGACAAAAATTCAAACAAAAAATTGACAATAAGTATGACTGATAAGCAGACTCACGAGTCAGAGGAACGCTCAACGGAATCGCCCACTAAGTTCGCTGGTTCGGATGTCAAGGAACTGCTAAGGATCATTCGGGCAATTTATCTTTAGATTTTGTCACCCAAAACGAACGACCACTAGTCCACAAGCGGGACTTGTAACTGTAATTTAATGAGTTTGTTTTAAACTCATTAAATATTGTGAAGAGACAGTGGTCTGTTAATTCCTGGGCTTTTTATGGTGCTACTATTTCTAAAGACGTTGTTCTGTTAATTTATTTATTTAAATAAGGTTTCTCCGAATCGCAGGGCAGTCTGCGACACGAGCGGGGTCAGACGGCGCCCGCGAGCGCCTGCATGGGTGGCCCCGCTGCAGCGTAACTTCGAAACGTTTAAACAGTGAACACGTCCTTTTCAGTATGGTCGGTAGGTTACGGATATACGGTTAACTAACCTTCACAAATCCATTTCCTAATGATTTTACTAAGTACATACAAAATCAAATATACAACAATAAAAAAATGATTTAAGAAATTAATTGCACATGTTTTCAAATACATAATCATGTCATTGTACATCAAGCTGTAAAATTACATGGACACATTATTTATTTATTTATTTATTTAAACTTTATTGCACACATAAAGAAAAATGTACAAATGGCGAACTTAATGCCAAAAGGCATTCTCTACCAGTCAACCATTGGGTCAAACAGAGACATTTGTGTATGTTGGTGCAGGAAAAAATAATAACAATTAATAAGGAAAAAATTAAACGTGAAGTCAAATAATATTAAAAATATATAGATAGTTAAATACTACTACTTATATAATGTATAAAAGATAGACTAATACATATAATTATGTACATATACATGATGGTGAACCTTATTTAAGTTAAGATTCATTATGTAAGAATTCATTGATACTTTATCAGTGGCAATTAATTTTTGCGGCTGGGTGTGTACATAAGAATACGATAAGAGACTAGCAATATTTTAAGCATGATACATTACCTACATATGAGTATCATATCTTTATAAAACAAGAATTTAAAATAAATGCTCGGATATGTTATTGCGCATGCTAAAAAGAAGAGAAACAACAGACGATAGCACAAAAATCAACAATATTTAGGTGGAGTTTATTAAATTATTAAAAGCTATCAAGATTGGCGCATGCATATTTAAAAATCTAAGATTACCCAATATTAATTTAAGGATAATGCTAAGTCATTCGTTATCCATTTTACCAAACTCTGGCCAAATCCATGTAAGGTTACAGTTGAGAACGTAAAAATAGGCGAGTTACCGATAAAATCTCGAGTGCGTAATTACGAGATGAAAATACGTAGTAGCATTGCGCTTACGCGCCTAATTATTGCTTCACAGATATTCGAGATAAGAGTAGAATTTTGTAGTTCTCCCACCAAGGAGTCACTCTTTTTAAATTTAGATAATGTTTTCTGTACCCCTAGTGTAAATAAATTCGATTTTGAAACGTGACGTACGCGTTCGCGTTTAGTCTCATTTTGTATTGGATTTAGAAAGAGCGCGCCAAGCGGGACGTTTTGGAAACTCAAAATCCTATACAAAATGAGACTTAACGCAAACGCGTTCGTCACGTTATGATGTCGATAAAATTTACACTAGGGGTACAGATTTAAAAAGTTCTCAATTGCGATACTAAAATTCGTTTAATTTTTATTAGGTATTAGGTATTGTAGGTTGGTTAAGTGTGATATTAATATAGTCACTGTATTTTTATTTTGTTATAAACAAGTGTTTCATAAGCGTCTACATTACCAAAGGCAATAGTCGATTAAAATAAAACTTAATTTCAGCTCAAGTGCGCAATTTAAATCTAATTAAAGCTAAAGTTGTTAAATTCGAATGTAAGTGTTTGATAGGTTTTTAATACTTATGCTTCCACCTCGAAGAGGGTTGGTAATGCTTACCGAGTACATGACTTTGACTTTGAGTTCAGTGCAGCAATTAAAGTGTGAATTTATAGCAACCCATAGTACTATTAATTAAGATTGCTTGAATGTTATTACCAAATCAATCCATTCACGAGTTGTATCCAATCAAAATATAAAAGTTTGCTATCGTAAAAACGAAGCAAAGGTTTCAATTGTGCCCATGCAAAATTTATTTAATTTTGCTCTGATGGATGTGCAAGTAAAAGTGCATGTACATGTGCTGTGCCATCATTATTTTGTTTAAAATTTGTTACAGAAGATGTTAAAAGCTCTGATTTACAATCGGAATTTTCTGAGGAGACTTTTTGGCCTTGATCCCCTAATCTAGTAAACAAAGGGTATATATAGTTTCTTTTATGCAGCGGTTACTGGCTTCTACTGCTACTGACTTAACGGGAACAAGCCCGTTTAAAAGTATTTTTCACCACACCAACTGGCCCTCTTGATTGTTCAAAATCGAATGAGAAAGTTGCATTTTATCCATCCTATTTAATAGAGTCAAATTCATGTAACCTATTGTTTAACAGATTTAGGTTTGAGTCCAAAAAATAACCTCAGAAAATTCTAACAATATATTTACATAAATATTTGAGAATTGATGTCGGTTTTATGTGGAACAAAGCGCATGCGCAGATAATACGTCTGTCTGACAAAGTTGCGGATGCGGGTGTATCCGGACGCGTGTATCTTACGCCGCACCGCGCCTACTGCGTTTTACTGCAACATTTGCTTGCACTGATTTTTATGTTATTATTCCCAAATAAAACGAACTTTTATGTAGGTATTACTAGCGTTAATATAATGTTTGCCTACATAATTTTTTTTTTAAATATGCGGCAAGTCTAGTTTTTATTTTTCACGATTTTTATATGTACATATGCCATTTAACAAAAAAAAAAACTATCCTCACAAAACAAACTAAAATGTAGCATTTTATGGTATTAATCAGTATTCCTCAGAGCAAATGCACGAGATACTATACTAATTTCAAGTTCCCGCGATTTCTCCAGGGTCTCAGCATCAGATTCAGCAGTCTTCGAAAAATAAAACATAAAAAAATAATAAAGAAACTCCTCTTTAGAAATCGTTACGTTTTTTGTTGCTAAATGTTATTTCTAATTCTAAGCATCAATATTCTTATGTCTGTAACAACATACAACGGCAATAAATAGCTTGCAAGTTAAAACGATTAATTGTGATATAACCCGCTATGTTATCCGCATGTATTGTAAAATTTTATAGTATTCTTCATTACCCGCTTAAGAGTTATATCTTAATAAATTATTCACGTAATTACTACATTTCAAATAATTCTAAGTTAACTATCAGGTCTATAATGACACAGGGTAGGTTCGGCACAGGGCAGCCCGGGGGCGCTCGTTTCACATAGGATTTGTAATTAGTGGAGGCCCGGCGCGGGCGACGCTATCGCCGTATCCGGTGCCGCCCTCCTATCATGTGAGAGATCGCCAAGAGCTGGAAACTTCTAAATACATGTACTTTATGACTAAATACACTCATTCTGCGAAGTCTTTACACGTCATTCAGATGTATTTTTTACCTTTTTAAATATTTTGCAAGTGACAGGGAAAATTGAAAAGAGTATCTAGTTAAACGTGGGGTTTAACGGTAGGTAATGCTAATAACCATCACAATGATCTTACCGGCAATTTAAAATTGATTTACTGAAGGTATATGTTGAATGTCAAATTATATATATAATAATAATTATTATAATATTACAGTTAAATAGAATGGACACATTACAATTTACAGTACGGAACAAAATTGGCACTCGCCATGTTAAAATTGTGCTCGAGAAATGGAACAGGCAGACCTTCTGGTCGGCTTCCGACATTTGGCACATCGTCTAAACCATTCAGTCAATACTAAACTCGTTTCATAAGACGAACACGTAATAGTAGTTTATGTGACTGCTACATAATGTAAGGTCTTAAAATACAAGTGTAGGTTTAAGAAACAAACGAAGTAGTTTCTAAAAAGGACGACACAAGTGTTTTGATGCCTAATTATGTAGAGTTACATATACTATTTTATCTACACACATATTATAAACATTCTATAATATATATTCACTAACCCAAATTACAGCAAATATTGGGGCATCTTTGCTCGTGGCGGCGTCGCCGAAATATCTTTATCGCTTATTTTAAACGAAACTTTTGCTATAGTTACTTTAAAAATAACAAAACAAATTCATTGTATACGTAAAACTAATTAAAAGATAAACTGTACGTCAAATGGCGGTAAATGAAAACTTTTTCACGCATGTCACGCATACGTAGTTTTTTATTAATTCAGAGACAAACTACATACGGGGGCCTATTTCCGTATCGTTCGATACAAACTAACATGCGAGATTTGTCAAAATTGTATGCAATTGACATTTCATTTAGAACAAAAAGGCATGTCGACTGGTATTAGATTGAGGTTAAATCGAATGGCTTTTTTTTCAGAGATGTTCGAAATTTGAATGTCATTACCAAATGGATTTTGATGTAGTAATGAAGCAATGACAATTAAAATTGTCACAGATAAGAAATTTGCTATAACAAAACAGTTTATCTTAATGTTGGCCATTATTTACAGATTTGGCATCATAGAAGGTTTATGATATGTGTGTAGATAAAGTAAATAAATACATAGTAATTTAATCTAGGTACATAGTACATAGGTAGTAACAGTATGAAACAGGTGTTAAAAGTTCCCTTTCAATCCCATCCAATATAATTATGCGGGATTATTACATTTAATCAGTAAATATTAACACATGTTACTAGACGTAATATTTCTCTCTGTAGAGGGTAGACTAGCTCCGGCGACGTGGAGCAAGTTGCCGCGGTTTGCGGTAACTGTTGATAATTAAGAGTGGTCTTTTAATAGCTGCTGATGGTAACGGCGCGTGCGGCGGTGCGCGCTGTTCCACGCCACGCCCGTATGGTACTGCAGCTACGGGATTTTTTAATCATCGAAAAGATTACCTACCAAAACTATAGATATATTGTAGACTACACCCCTGAAATCACCAAAATCCAAGCTTAGCTGAAGAAGTAATTGCGGCATTTGATCACACGCTCAATAAACAACGACATCTCGACTAATACTAAAAATCGGACAAGTGCGAGCCGGACTCGCCCACCGAGGGTTCCATACTTTTTAGTGTTTGTTGAGCGGCAACAGAAACAGATCTGTGAAAATTTCAGCTGTCTATTACTGTTTATGAGATACAGCCTGGTGACAGACGGATAGCGAAGTCTTAGTAATAGGGTACCGTTTTACGCTTTGGGTACGGAACCCTAAAAATGAGGTCAAATCAAATTCCTTTATTTTTCTGAGATGTATGAAATTTAGATGTTTAAGCGTACGTAATAACGCAATAATACATGACATTTTTACAGATCAGAAATTGGTATAAGTATAACAACTTAACAAGACAGTTTATCTTTGTACCGACCGGAATTTGTGTTTTTAGACAACTATACACGTAGAAAATAAAAACGAATGTCACCATTTCGTAGCAAAAGCAACAAAAATGATTAAGACACAGATAGAAAGATTGGACTACTCAAATAATTTGAAGACATCGATGACTTGATTCAACAATACACTCATACAAGGATTGACTGACGTTGAAAAATGTTCACTGGTCGCCGACTACCAGCAAATAAAAACTAAATATTTATAAGCCATCGATTTACTCTCACTGACAGTGCACATTATTTTTTTACTGAACGATTATCATGTTTTGACGAAAGAATAATATCGCATAAGGTGGTCCGTCTTTTTCAGTACAGTATTAAAACTTTTATAAAGGGATGTTCATATGTAGTAGTTCGGTAAAATAGGGATCTCATCTTAAATTAAGTAGGTTATAAAAGCTAGGAAAAATTATATTTTTCGTCTTTGTTTATTAAGGTACTTGACGCGTGTAACATAAGTCTCACAACAGTCTCCTTAAGTGCCTAACAAAGCTTACATTTTTATAAAACGGTTACAGTTAACTACACATTGTTTTCTAAGCCAATGTTACTTTTAATACGTTGATGATTAAATAAATGTAACTTTTCTCTTAAAACTCGTAGTATTATTTTTGTACCTAAAAGTAAATAATGTGGGCCTTATATGGATCCGGTATCTAACTTGAGGATATTCTCTAGAATAATTCTAATAGGAGTTTTAATTATTGCTACAATATAAAAAAAAAATTGGGAGATTTCTCTAATTTAGCATTTTTAGCATTGAAATTATATGAAAGTGTTTTATATTACTTTTCTAATGCCTACATTTAAAAAATCTATCAATCTCATATATCAATTCAATACTGCAGGGCATTTATTATTTATTTAAGTGTTTAATCTACTTGTATTTCGTTGTATCTACCAATAAAATTCAATATCTACCTGTATCTTTGTGGTGTTTGTGATATTTCGGTTCTTCCAAATTCTCGTCGTTTCACCTCATCTTCACAGTCGCCTGTGTTTGATATTAAAGGTCTAAAATAGTTGTAGGATTGTACCACGTCATAGTTCGAAATCTTAGTTATTCTAGGCGAATTTGTGTCGACGTGTTTAATTATAATGATCTTTGTCTCTTTGCGATTAATCTTTAATACAAACTATAACAGGACTAGCCTAAGACATTACTTTTCTTATAACTAAGGTCATTATATAAGTATATTAAAAAAAAAAACAATAATAATAAATATATGGAATAGCTACATCTTGTACGGGCCCTCGTTTTTCCCATATTCTTATATGCTGTGGAGACTTGGACTATTCGAAAGACTGAGAACAAGAAGATAGATGCCCTAGAAATGTGGTGCTGGAAGAAATGCTGGGGATATGACGTTCGGAGTAATTTCTCCATCCTTAAAGAACTCCGTATCAAGTAGCGCCTTTCGACTCTCGTAAAGACCCGCATAATCAGTTTTTTCGGTCACCTCTCGAGGCGAAACGGAAGGTAGAGCAAACGGAAAAAGATCGGAGATGTCAGCAGTTGACCACGACGCTCTACAAAGAGTACAAAGACAAAGAAGGAGAATGTTTTATTTTGTGTTTTAGTAACTCATATGGTAGAGCACTGCGCTGGCGATCCAGTGGTCGTGGGCCCAAGTCCCACCCAAGACAGTGAATTTTTCCACTTTTCTAAGCTTAAAAGCTCGAAATCTCTAGAACAGTCCTGAAATATGTTAATTAGATTGTATGTTAATAAAATAAGCTTTTTGCTAAAATTTCATTTTTGGTACAAGCTTTTATTGCTGACTGTACCTTTCTCCACGGGAAACTAATACTCATCGAGAGAATTCTAAAAACTCCAAACACAATTAGGTTGCGTTGTTTTATCATAGAGTTCCTGTGGCCACATCCAGTCTCCATAATCAGATCAGCTCGATAGTACCATAATATTGCATTGTCACCCAACTTACATATGTATACAATTTTTCAGCTTCATTCATTCTGTAACGGCTTAACAAAAAGTGATGTCTTTAATATAGAACAACTAAGACCGTAAAAGATATACTTTTGAATGTGAATTTTAGAAATTTATCTATATATGGAAAAGTTATCCGGGATGTCAGATACTTTTGGCGCGTTGTTTCATCCGCTACTATTGATGCTGACTGTACATAGCAAGTTAATATAAAGCTTATAAAAAACAAACAAGATGGCGGTGGTTCTCCGAGGTCTCCAAAAGTCAAATGGTGTGGACATGAAAATGGGACTTTTCATTAATATAGATACCTACCAAATTTCAGGACTGTGTAGAGATTTCAAACTTTGTCCTAGTTGGATGGTGCTACACATAAAGATCATGTCATAGAATACATTTAAACATTTGAATCATTATATCAGATCAGAAACTCGCATATTTTTAAACAATCTTTCTCAATAACCGTCCAGCCGTCCGCAAACAAATAGCAGGGTGTTGCACAGCAGCGAGCTTATTGAGCGTGTTCAACGCTCGGCAAACGGGCGAGTTGCGCCGTGATGTATGAGCCTTAGGGGGGCTCTAGCCTGGCAGAGCACTGGGCTAGCGATTCAGTGGTCGTGGGTTCAAGTCCCACCAAGACAGTGAATTTTTCCATATTTAATTATTTTCTAAGCTTAATGGCGTTTCTGTTTAATATAAAATTAAACTAATTAAGTCAAAAACTATTAAGACGGGCTAACACAACATTATAGTTTTTATGTTGAATTGATCTGCCATCCCAAAAAAGAAAAGAAAGTCACACGGAAACTACGAGTAGGTAGAATATATTTGCAAGAGCAGGCTGCAACCAAAACCTTACTAGGTTAAAAATAGCTTCAGGCTAGGCTGAAAAAATCAAGAAATAATATACCTATAATCTTTATTTAATTTCAATTGTATAGTTCGTGTCATCCGGGTCAAAATTCTTTTCGGTGTCTTGTTTCTGACCACTCTATCACGCTTCTATTTTTATCTTTTATCAAATAAAAAAAAAGTTTAGTGCTATTGCATGTCTTTCCAGCTGTAGATTATAATTATTTTAAGAAAAATTAATAACTTAATTTCACTCCATACAAAAAGCTCCACTTTGTCACATTTTTTTTGACAAAAAACAAGATAACGAAAATAATTTTGACAGATTTGTCAAATCTAACCTTTCATAACATGACGTAACGGGTCAAGGCACGCGTCTTCGTGAATGATACCACATACAGTTTCAATATAAATGTCTTATTTTCATAGAAGACATTAATTATGACATTGACACACATTGTCATTACAAATGTCATGCAGTATTAGCTTGGTCCGACTCTAGTGATATAGCCGACGGACGTGACAAGCAAAATATTTAACAGAAGTATATTTTCAGAGTTATGAAGGTCTTCCATCGCAAGTTTCGCGTGGCGTGCCATATATTTTATACCCTTCTAATTTTTTGATTTTATCCTCCTTCTTCTCAAGTAATTTCTCCTCAAGTAATTAATTGAGGATAAGATTTTCTCCTCAAGTAATTAATTGAGGTAAGAAACATGGAAAAAACGCTCAGGTGGGATGAGAATTTGTCAAAAGTTATAGGTACAGTTAAAAACATAACTATGTAACCAGCAAGTAAACGCATATAAGGAGAGTGGCGCCGGCACTAACGCACGATATCCACACGATTGTATTTGAGGTATGCTGAGTTGAGTTATCGCCGCTCGTCCGTCGGGGCCTTTGCCTTCACGAGGCGCTTCCGCGACCGTCGCGTGTCCTCTCCGATACGAGCATGACGCCCGCGGCCCTTCTAATAATGCTAATGTCCCCGCGATAGCTAGATGAAATGCCGCCTGATACTACCATCACATACAATGACCGCACCGACTAAATGGGCATCAGGTGGAGTCCACGGATTCCGAAGCGCAATATTTGCCGTCCAGTAGAAGATTACACAGGTATTCCATCTCTTAGATGTTGATAATGTTTCCTAACAGTTTCTAAAGCCGACGACGCCGAGTATTTACCGATATGAAAAAGTTTTAATAATCCCCAATATAGATATACTGAAACAATATACTGGAATGACTAAGACCATTCAAATATCTTGTATTGAATATATTGTGGTCGTCATAATTGTACATATTTATCATTAGAGGGCGGCGATGTGAGACAATCGCTCGTAAAGTGACAACACAAGGCAAGCGCGCATCGCGTCCATGTCGATAAATTTCACGCATAGAAAGCATACGATATTGTGCTGCAAGGCAGCATACGATTACTGCATTAGCGAAATAGACCGAAAGTCAATAATTACCAGTTGTTGTCTGCCCTAAGCTCTCCGCCCGTTACACTCACTCTATGCCAACTTTAATTAACATCGATACAAGCGCTCGTGTTTAAAAGGAGTCGAGGTGATGTACGCCGCAAATTTATCTTGCACTTGTAACTAAAAACGATTTGTAATCTAAAGTGGAAGGCATTCTTGGGACAATCGCCTTTGCTTTTTACTTACCAGTAAAGCATTAACATATACATATACTGTGATGGGTGAGCGTTTTAAAAAGTATAAAGTTATAACGGGAGGTACAATTAAAAAAGCTCCTCCTAACTGCGCTGAGAAGCCCATTGAGCTGGACAATACACACGGAAGCACGGCCGCACGTGATCCACTGCGGACTTATTCGATTAATTGATAAAACCGTTACGAAGTAATGACAAACTATTGTTAAAATAATTTAACTATATTTAAAGCAAGCAGCAGCAGGTGAGCTTGGTGCAGAAAAACTAGACCGGTTAATGCAAAAGAGACCTAAAGACTTGGAATTAATAGTGTCCCACGGGACGCTTTGATTATCACGGGCTTGGCACTGCAGTGCATACAAAATGTACTGGCAGTGATTTGGTAGCATACTTAATACCTGGTTCCACTCTATAACTAATCTAAAAAAACATCAAACTTTACAAAAAAATGTTGACATATCTACGACATCTGGTACGCAGAAAAAGGATTAATATGTACTAATATTTTCTACTTGATTTGTCATTGATATGATACGAACTTGACATGTCTCGCAATGCAACTTGCTCACGCTTATAGGTGCGCGCTAGATGTAATGAGTCGTGTCAAGAACGTTAAATCCAGTCGGAAGTTCGTCTCATACTCAAACTTTTGCGTCTAACGTTGACTTTTGAATGGCTACTTAGGGTAGGGGATCGATACGTCGATATACGAGTACGCTCGACTACTGGCTCGTCTATAGCAGCGGAGATTTGGGGATTCGGTTCATAATTGCTACGCTACGCCAAGAAAGGAGATTCCTTAGGTCGTCAGGTCGCAGGTCTTACGGCAGGTCGGCAGGAGCGCAAGACCTTCCTAGCTTCCTCTTCTCCTTCCTAGTTGCCTTAGTAACAAATTAACAATGGACTAATAGCATTAGTTTGGATATGGGTTATTGAAGTACGAGCATACTTCAATAACAATTTAAAAAATAATATTGGGTTATTGCATAATTTTTTTCCCACTTCTAAATTTTCTTGATATTTTTAGTAGTCTCGGGAATATTCTAGAATAAATATAGTATGTAGTAGAATGATCTCGAATCTTTCACGTAGGGTCACAGAAATTTAGTTAAATTCGAAAAAATGAACCAACAACATCTTCGAGCGATTTACTTCTATGAACACAAATTGGGAACCAGTTCGAGGGAAACTGCAAATAAGATTAACACTGCTTTTGGCCCAAACACTACTACCGATCGCACACCACATTGGTTTCACCGCTTTAATGAGAGAAACAATGTTAATACCAAGTAACACTCTTTATTGTACCATAAACCTACAACTAGACAGGGTGGATAATAGTAAAGTACAGTGCTATATTTAATCATTAATTGATTCTCTTATTAAATACAACATGTAAGTAACCTTAGCAAGTTAAAACATAATCTATACGGTTACTTTATTTTAAATATTGATATGCAAAGCAAAAGGCAACATTAGCTAATTAATACCTTTATCAAAATAATCAATACTTAATCTGATACTTCTTTACATCTCGACGGCTGGTTAGCGAATGAATGCTCCGTTGGCTGCGTCAGGGTATTTATTAACGACGATGTGACGTCACCGGAACAGGTCTTGACGCCGTTCGTGTTGAAACCGCTCGAACTGGCAGTTTTGCTGCTTGAATAATACTCGGCGACTACATTAATGAAGGAGACACAAGTCTAAAAGACATTCCTCATACTGGTCGCCACGTCACTTTTAACGAAGAAGCATTGCGACGCGAGCTTGAGTTGCATCTGGATTCCACTACAGTACTACAGATCGCCATCTGCAGTCGATGGGTTACCGTAAAGTTATGTCAAGATGGACGCCTCATGCTTTGACCGATGCTCAACGTGCATTACGTGTCAACATTTGTGAAATTCTGCTGCTGCGCCCCCAAAGAAAGAACTTCCTGGAGTCAATAATCACTGGAGACGAGTCCTGGGTCTGGTACGAGAACGTTACACGAAAAGCCTTTTGGATGCCTTCCGATAAACGGCCACCAACACAGCCGAAAAGCAGTCCGCATGGCCAGAAACTTCTCCTGTCAGTTTTCTGGGATTCGCAAGGAATGTTGCTGTGGGAGTTACTGGAGCACCATCAGACTATCAATGCCGAAGCCTACGTGAATCAACTACAAAAGTTGGCGAACGCTGTTAGAGAAAAAAGGCCAAAACGTCTTGAAGTATCATTACTTCACGACCACATACGGTGAAAATAACCTGTACATTTCTAGAGGAGCGCGGTTGGACAACAATACCTCACCCACCTTATATCCCTGATCTAGCACCTTCCGACTATCATATTTTTCGGGCTTTGAAAAAGCATCTTCATAAAAAAAAATCGAAAATTCTGGAAACCTAAAACATTACGTTGCAAATTTCTTTACCTCTCAGCCACTTTCATTCTGGGCCAAGGGTTTTGAAATTTTGCCTAGCAGATGGTTACATGTTCTAGACAATGATGGTGATTATATCGTCAATTGATTGTTTCAATAAATAAATATTACAAAAAAAAATTAAAGTGGGAAAATAATTATGCAACAACCCTATAATAATTCAGAGATGTGATAAACCATAATTGTTAGAAATATATTTCCAACTGGGGGATGTATCAACATGACACAATAAAATAAAATAAATACTGAATTTTATTTTTAATTAAAAATTATTAACATTTAAATTTTGCATATTTGCTTAATATTTTTTAAGTAACTAGTGTATTGTAATACGTTAACAAAACAATATTAATACTGTACCTAATAGCAAAGAGAATTCGAAACAGAGGTAGAATTATTGTAATGTTAGTATGTCTCACAACAGTTTAAATTCGATTGACAATCCACCTCTATTTCAAATTCTCATTGCTAATAGTTTATGAAGTATTATTTGCACCGATTCACATTAGTTATATATTTATATTTCGTCAACCAAACTACATTTCAATAAGCATTCACATAACCTCGATTTTGTGCTGATATGTCAACATTTGACCATTGCTACTACCAAAACAAACAAATTCGTTAGAAAATAGGGTACTTGCCTTATATTAATCTCTACGCAAGTTAATTGTACATATGCAGAAAATATATTTACCATGATACAAAAAAACTAATTGTGAACAACTATTCATAATGACAGTGTAGGATTCGAGCAGAGAAGCTAAGTGATAACGGTAAAAATCATCCAAATTCCTGCATGCATCGATATAGTATGTACATTAGTCACGATTACACGTAGAACTTAAAACATTAGACGTGTGAACCCATAATTTACTCCATATTTTTAGTGCAATGAACTGCGGGCAATTTGGTAAATGGCCAGAAGATGAACTTAGCACTAGTACCTAGTCAATTCTGTTATATTATTGGTGAGAAATGTTACGGCGCGGCGGCTTGTGGTTTACTGATGACTGTGTCTATGGTTGGTTACTCAATTTGCCTAGGTTTTTCATGTAGGTTTATAATGGCAAATTTTGTATAGGCAAATTATTTTAGGGAGTGTCTACGAAACAATGATAGAGCATTGAACTTTGTCGTGATGTTATATTGTCACGTTCATACGCTGTGTAACGTCGGGACAATAAAAACTAATTGTGTTCTCATCTATTGTCCACCGACTGATTTCAGCACATCTCAGAAGAGGGTCACGGGTCACTTTAACCTAAAAACAACTTCTGCTTCTTATAAGATAAATCGTTACATAACTTTTGTTTTAACGTCGTATAATCAGTTTATTATTGTGAGGCGAGCGAGGGCGACGAGAATATTGAAATTTAATGTAATCATAGCAGTGAAACGTGACGTCGGCCGACAGTTAGCCGGATGAGTTGTGGGAGCGGGCAGCACGGCGCGGCGCGCGGCCCGGGGACGCGGTGCCGACGTCCAGCGGGAACAGCGCCTCCACGAAAATTTATTTATCGGGTATCGCGGCATACATCAGCGCCTAAGGACAAGCGGGTGGATGGAAATTGCGGGCGGGCGAGGCGCGGTCGATGCGCTCGTCGATACGGGACACTTTGCTCACTTCCTAACATAAATTCGGTACACGGTGGAATCGAGTATTATTATTCAATCGTACGATCGTAGTTCGCGCGGGGGCCATAAGTCACGGCGACGCGAGCGCCGGCGGCCGCCGTGAGCGGTGGCGCACGACCGCGATGGCATCGCGCTTGTAGCGCGGACCGCTAGCTGGGCACCCGCTACATGAGCTCCGCGTAGCCACCGCGGCTGCGCAGCCCGCTGCGGCGGCGCAGTCTGCGCGTGCCCAACGAACAGCCGTCGCAAATTATACTTATTCAGCATCAACAACGCACTATGTTGCGATGCAAATAACATTTTTACCATACACTGATCAATCACCTTAAATAACCATTTCTGAATATTTAACCCATATAATTTAAGTAGACGAAAAGTAAAAGGCAAAATACTATACATACCTACTGAAAGTTATCAAAGATCAAATTAGATCTAATTATGATGTCATCACAAAATAAATCTCGTCTCGATAGGATTTTTTTCTAATTGTGTTTTTATGGTCATAAATAGTACTATTAGTGTGTTAGTTTCCACTTTTTTTACTTGACTTGTTGAAGATGGAAGAGGAAGACGATCATTAATCATTCCGCCACAACCCTTTAGGTTCAAATACAAAACATATACATAAGAACAGAGCAAGTAAGGTTTGCTGTTAGGTGAAATGAACTTCATTTGCAATAAAAAAGTCATTTCTCATAGACTTATTATTAGGCGGCTGCATCCACACGTGATAGTTAAGACTCTAAGACGGTTTTATTACCAGGTATTTAGAATGACTTCAGTTTAAATTTGTTTATTATTTTTAGAAATAATGAAATACGAAAGTGCGTACTAAGAAATGTTGGACATTATGATTATGCCTTCCGTTGTAAAATAGGTAAAATAAATTGCATTCTAAACTGGTTCAAGAAAATGAATGGACCATCAATAATCCATAATGCGAAAAATATAACACTAATATAACAAATGTACAGAATGTATTGACGATCAGTCTGGCCTAGTGGGTAGCCTAGACCTTGCCTATGAAGTCGATGCACGATGGTCCCGGGTTTAAATCCTGCATACAAATAAGGGCATTTATTTGTGTGATGAGCAAGAATATTTGTACTTGAGTCATGGGTGATTTCAATGTATTTAAGTATTTATAAATATGTATACCCACAACACAAGCCTTATTGAGCTTACTGTTAGTTAATTTGTGTAATAATGTCCTATAATATTTATTATTATTATTTGTATGTCTTTTCCATACCTCGGGACCATGGTCTCTTTGGGAGGCGTGCGTGGGGCCGAAGCTAAGAGCGCTGAGGCCCTTTAAGACAATTAAATCTAAAAGCAAGGGATATGCGTTGCGGATACCATCTCCGAATGCATATCATTATACATGCGGAGATGGTCCCCGCTAGGTGCAAAGACTATTGCAGTGCAGCACTTTTGTGCTGCGATGGGATCTAAGGTAGGTCATAGGTCGGATGGACTGGATGATGGACTATGAAAGGATAGCGGTCACCTGCCGTGACAATAAGTTTCAAAATTGTGAAAGACAGGTGGTGCCTTGCCAACTCATTGAGTGGGCCCCGCAATGGCCGCACGCATAGTGCGACAACAGAGCAACACTTTAGAGCGGCTGTGAGGTTGTCGAGAGGTAAGTCTGCGGTAGCCAGATCCCGGTAATCTGTTCATCAGGCCGCCGGCGTTGACATTTTATACTTCCAACCTGGGGCATAATAGGTCCCGCTCTTGCGACTCCACTCTGCCCGGCAGGTGAAGGCAAGCGCAGAGGGGAGGGCCAGATAAAATGGCGCTCCGGAATCTGGGCTCTGCGGTGTCGCCCCTCACCGTCATCAGCTCGCCACAAGCTACCCCTGCGGGGTTATTATTATTTACAGAATGACCATATTGATTAATACGTGGTTAATACTAAAAGTTTCTGGAACCGACACTAAGAATACTGAACGCCAATAGTATTAGAATAATATTTCCGAATATGCAAAACAGAAAATGGTTTTAATTTATTGGGCATTAGTGATTGGCTGTCTATTGACAGTTACAATTCAATACCTATGAAGTGTGATGTGGCAATTACAATTTGTGATGGACGTCAATTACATTTTATAGTCCGCAACATTTTTATAGACTTTCACTGGGACTTAAGTTGTCCGCAACCACGACTGTCCTGAATCACGACATCATAAAAACACAAAGTAGGTATATTTGACTATGTTTGTGGCTAAATATACACATGTTCCAACTAGGTACTTAGTCCAAATTCTCTATCGAGTAAGTAGTCACAAGCTCAGGTCGCAACAGTCAGCCTCCCGGCAGCGCGGTACAATGGTGAGTCGTGTCCGGCGTACGGTAATGGTGCCTAAATGTCCACGGCTAACAAGCCTACGACGTCGGCGCGCACGCTGACGACTTCATGGAATATGTTACGTTACATGAGAACCTCTGGCGTGCTGCCGTGTGGCTGCGACTACAATGGGTCCCGCAGACGCAGGGCAGCCGTAACAAGTCTTAGACTGGCGCGGTAGAACAACCTACATATTATGTTTACGAAATAATATCTCAGTGACGCAGTAAGTATTGGAAAACTAAGAAGCTTAGGTACCTATATAAAAACCGGAGAAAATAAATATTCTAAGATTTTTTACCTTCGTATTGCAAATCTCATATATCTGCGTTAGCCCGTTTTTGAGACCTTATTTCTAGCTGTTGCCGCTGTTGCTGTAATTTTATATTGGTTTTTATAACTCTACATAATTTGTTGACCATATAAATAAATAAATAAATAATAAATAAATAAATATTATAGGACATTATTACACAAATTGAATAAGTCCCACAGTAAGCTTAATAAGGCTTGTGTTGAGGGTACTTAGACAACGATATATATAATATATAAATATTTATAAATACTTAAATACATAGAAAACACCCATGACTCAGGAACAAATATCCATGCTCGTCACACGAATAAATGCCCTTACCAGGATTTGAACCCGGGACCATCAGCTTCGTAGGCAGGGTCACTACCCACTAGGCCAAACCGGTCGTCAAATAATATAGTCAAAATATTGATTAATAATTTGTTGTTTTTGTATTTGTTGTACTACAATCTACATAATTTGTTGTTTTTGTATTTGTTGTACTAACACTTAGTTTTAAACCTTAAATGTTACTAACCATTATGGACCATTGTTGTCTTTTGAAATAAATAAATAAAATAAAATTAAATAAACATTGTGCAACACATAATAGTGGATGAGTTAATAATTTGACAACACGTGACGTCTGTGATACTGATTTCTAAGAAGTTTCATTGAAGTCCCTCACTCAAAATAATTGTAGTCCAGTACAAGATGGGATTTTTGGAATACTCGAGCGCGTCAGATTAATAAAAAGGGGACATCTTCTTCCTGTTAAGGACAACATCCTGTTGAGTACCTCCACTATTTTATGAGTCCTTAAAACAGAGGACCGCGTCCGTAACGGCCCGTCAGAATATTAAAAAAGCCGACCGTCAGAAATACTCGAGCGCGATAAATTAAGCTATAGGGGATGAATTACTAATTAAAACGTGTTTATTTAACTTGTAACTAGTTAGTTGGCTAACCCTGGAATGGGCAAGTGGCCCTTAGTAACTTAACATTAACCGAACTAAATTTCTAAACATATAAGCTACAAAAAATAACAACCCAGAGCCCAAATTAACAAGAGTTATAAAAGGCAACAAAGCTAAGAAACACAATTTGCCCTAACAAGTTTCATAGGTATGTCGCGCAATTGCTCCCACATATATTTATTACCTAGGTACCTGGAAAAACCTGGAAGTAGGTAACATATGCCGCTGAAAACTCTTTACTTGGAACTCATAAATCGCGGCAATAGTAAAGGTCTAGCTGGCGGCATATGCACATGCTTATATGCGTTGTATTTTAATTCTTCAGCACGGGAAATAGGTCGTTTAATAAATTTATTTCACTCGGCAACAATAAGGGTGAAATTGAGCGGCACAATGGAGATGTCGAACCAAAGCATCCGTGTGTTCATGGACTTATTTTCACCGTACAATCGGGATAATAAAATGGCATTTGCCTCACAAAAGAAAGTACTTACGTTCGACTGGGTCAAACATTATCGTGAAGCCGATAAAATTAACTCACGACGTTAACCCTTGCAGCTGTACCTAAGCTGAGAGTATCGTCCTTGCGTGAACAACTAAGCTTTCTATTTACCTAGTTTCCACAAGGCAACATAAATATGTCAAGTAGCGCTTTAAGCGCTTTTTATTTAATTCGTCACCATACAAGGAGGACATGCATTTTGCAAATACGTGGCTGAAGGTTTGTTTGCCAAAGGTTGATTTATTATTTATTTGATAGCAGACAATATAAGACTAACATACCACTATACCATAGAAAATGTAATCTGATTTCAGAATACATTGTCGGCTAAAATTAACTACTTTTTTACTATTCGATTTTCTCACATTGTAAGGCAATTTGTTTAAGGAAATGAGTAATCAAAATCAGGGTAAGTAAAACTAACAGACATATTGTTTTCTGTGTTCATTAGGTACTAGTAAATATCTACAATGAACCGATACTGTAATATATAGCGAAAATGTTAACATTTCATATATTTTAAATATTACGACTGCAGGTAAACTTGTTTAAATTTGTTCAAGCATAATTGTCTACTAAAATTCAGAGTAAATTACAATTGCAGGTATCTGTTATATATTAATTAAAAAGGATTCCTTAGCAGATTGTTATGTCACAGAACTTGTAACCCAAGTAAATTTATAGTTAGCTAAAGGAAAGATCATGAAATACCTAATTTGTTGTTTTTGTTATACTTAGTGTATATGTGTTTGTGGTCTGTGTAAATAAAAATGTTGGCTATCATTTTCTCTGCATGGCGACACTTGCTTCGGAACCAATAGTAAGCGCTGTTATTGTACCAAATATCCCGTTATCAATGCATCACGCAGTTATTACCCATCTTATCTACAGAAACCAGCCGAACGTGTACTTTAACAGTGAAAAATGATTACCAACGTGTAAACCGTATACGATCTTAACATTCCAATTCGTATAATTATAAACGCGCATCGCTTGTTTATTTCGGTACGTATTATTATTGGTACTACTTTTTTGATTTATAGCGTAGGGGACGTTGAGTACGGTTGAAACAGCTCGAATATTTACGAAACTATCTATAGGAGAGAGAGGCTTTCCTGAGTGGGGTCCCTTTTTACTGGCAAACCAGGGGTTGGGTATGGTTGTAACAAAAATAATATGTTCCCTACTACATTACAGTCGTAAAAATGGTAAAAATCAAAGTAAATGTTTACTATTTAAATAATTCTACAGTCGTCCTAAACCATTCAATCTATGTTTTTAACTGAAGAAAATGATTTACTAGTAATACTACCAAACAAATTCCGTAAAGCAAAAATGTCGGGAATTTCTTACTAACTTTTAGGTTTATGAATTTGGAATATTTTTGTTTAACACGTAGGCGACGACTTAAGACGAGATTATGGCTGCTTAAGATAATACTAAAATGTACCTTAAACTAAATGATAAGTGTTCGGTATTTCAACTCTTGCATGTGATGTTTTCGGAAAAGAGTTTAAACGCAATTACTTGCATTGGATTTCATTTGGATATGTTACAATCGTCCCCATCACTGATACAACCGTCTACGGTATGGGGACGGTTGTAACAATGGCACACAACACACATATTAGAAAATGACTCGCTGAAGAAAAATTACTGCGAATAGGTTATAAAATTTAAATTAAGCATAAACACAAAAGAGTATGCTTCAGTAGGTATATACTCGTAATGTTTTATTTTAATTTATTTCTTGGGAAAACTTACAGCTAAAGTAACAAAATAGGTTTCGAAATAAAAACAGTAAGCCAATTACAAGTTTCCACAGGTAGAAACTGCATAAAGTACATGACGTGCGAAATTGCAGAATTAATAATAACTATTTTGCTTATAATTATGTTGCTTGACAGTGAGACTGAGTTAAATATTTAACGAGAAGAACAAAAGATAAATAAATAAGATGGAATTGCATAAGTGTTAACAGTGGGAGAAATCTTGGCTCATTAGTTTACGAATTGAACTAAAGCTATCACAGAACAGATCGATGTGATCGTGATGTTAACAAATCTGATTAAAGGACTTAGCAGCTCTTAGAAGAAATGAGTTATTCCTATAATTAGTATGAAGGAGAGGAATATGGAACGTTCGTTTGGTGCGAGAGGATAAGTTAGGTTAGGTGAGGGGACTGAGAACCATAACTTAAAAAATTTATTTGATTGTTTGAGCTGTAATTGCAATACTATACGTGATCAAAGTAAAATGTTACAATCCTCCATCCTCTCCCCTATTTTACATTACAAAACTGTTTTCAAAAGCATTTACACACTTTAGCCCTCGTTTAAGATAAACCGCCAGTGCTAATAAAACATTGACATGACGGCAACGTAAGTGACCCGAGACCATAAAAAGACAATGACTTAATTACTTCACAAAACAAGCCCGAGTCACCGGTTAAAGGAATACTTTTAGTAAAAGACACACACGCCCTTTAAGGTAATAGAAAAATGGGCAACAAGAAGGGCTGTGAACAGCTGCAGCGTGCTGACGGAGCCATTTAGACGAGAAGAGGCGGCGAGAGCGTGCGGCGACCGCGAGTAGCGTGAGAAGTGCGCCGCGAGCCCGTGTGCAGCGTGCGCGCCCAATTCCTTATGCAAATGTGCGCGCGGCGTATCAGCCAGCTCCTCGCCGCGCGCCGTGCCGCCGCCAATGCGTCCGCACGCCGCTGCAGTCTCGCACTCTAGCCATAACTAAGTGCACTTTTAGTGCTTTATTGACCACATTAGAAAGGCACTAGACCTAGTAAGGTATAGCTTTTTATGGCTCATCACAAGTTCACAACAATAGGGTATAATAACGACACAGCATAGCTCGTTACTAACCGACGTTTCGTGTCATAAGAAATGGCCTCCCTATTAACGTCAACCTGCTTAACTGACTGGATCCGTAGAGTAAAAACCTTAGCGAGCAGCAGAATAACATTTATCTTTCTCCTTGTTAAATTATGTATTGTATCCCTTATTGTATCCAACATTTATCACAAATATCAAAATTGTTTCCACACAAACAAAACACAAGTAAAACACTTGAATCCTTCACTACGCTTAAGATTCTATTTTATAATCTTCGTTCATGATTCATTGTACGTCCTCGCTGTGAATACGTCATTTTGCTCCCTTGTGACATAATTTACTATTTTCGAACAGGTGATGTGATAAGCAGTGATTGTAAAAATATTATTTAAGCTATAAAAAATAGTACGAGTATGCATATAATGGATTATAAAGAAATTGTATTAGATTTTGTGCATATTATTTTAATATCTATTATTTTCATATATAGGTATTATAAAGTGTCCTAGAACACAAAAGTGCCAATTTGATCCCTCTTGATGAGAACTGCTGGTATGAAAAAGGTCCTTTTCCCATCTATTGGTTTTGTTTCTTAGTTCAAATTAGTGTCAATTTATTTATAAGTATATATATTGTTATTTGTGTGTTTGTACAATTTAATTAATGTTATGTTAAAATTCTGTGGCCCTAGTGAAAAAGAGTACAAGTCTCTGGCAGTTTAGGTGTATAAGGGTATAAGTGTTACGTGGAACTTACACCCCTTTATACCTGCGCTGCCAGAGACTTGTACCCTTTTTCACTAGGGCCACAGGTTTATATATTATATAAATCTATATAGGTATGTATCCGCTATTTTACTATATTCATACCGATTTAAATAATTGTAAGAATGTGTATTCAAGTTGCATTTTATTACTTTTAGTCGTTGTAAAGAAAAATAGTTTTTGTTGTCATTAATTATCGTTCTTTTCAACTCATTTTCTCAAAATCCCTAACATCAGGAGTTTATAACTTTTTTTTTAAAATAAGCCTTTCGCGAGCCGGATCTTTTTATTATGGAATTTGGTACTTTTTAGGGAGTGCAATCTTGCAGCATAATCATTGGATCTAGGTGTTTGCAAGATTCAAGAGGTCCAATCTCGCAAGATCTCGGTATTTTGCGAGATCTCGTAAATCGACGATTTATTTTTAAGATTCTTTTGAAACTGAGTGTTAAGTATTGTTCTAGCGACGAAATAATGCATATTACATATAATAATGTTGATAAGGGGCATTAGACTTTTAATTTCGTCAGGATGGACGCATTAGTGCTGCGATGCCGTCCCTGAAATCCCTATCTTGCGCCAACACCACATCTCAAATACATCAAGTCTACTCCGAGTACTAGATTTCAGAGTCCAGGTTTCCGAACCATACAGAAATATATATATAGTTTGGTTTGGGTTACTTTGGTTGTTTGCTGTTCCGGCAGATCTTCTCTAACCGCCTTACCGCGGCTTTTGCGAGCTGAGCTCTTCTGACCACCTTTCGGTCACATTCGCCATTCGCGGTAATCAGCGATCCGAGGTAAATGAAGTCCTGTACGCTTGTACGGTATCCAGATCTGATAATTTTCGAGTTCAGTTTAACGGGCGTGTCCTTTGAACTAACGTCAGCTTGGTCATGTATCTTAATAGATTTCCCTTTCTCTAGTCTGGGCCCTCTAGTCTTGTAGATTAATATAAGGAGACCATATTCTGCGCTCTTTTCTCTTATCCTTTGCAGAATCACAGTAAGTTAAGATTCGTTTGTTCCTATAATGGTGGTATCATCTGCAAAGCGTTGATTATTGATGAGGATCCCACCTATTGGTATGCCTCCATTCCAATCCTTCAAGACCCTTCTCATGATGTGTCCACCTAAGAGATTGAACAGCTGTGGCGAGAGAATACACACCTGTCTAGTGTCTGACTCCACTATTAGTCAGAATGTGGCTTGATTCGGTTTCTTTAATTCTTATCCTCGAAGTGCCGTAGAGATACAGGTTTAAAATCGCATGTAGTATTATCTCTTTTAGCTAAACGGGTTGATTTATCTGCCACTCACTGAAAAAAAATATACATGAAATTTCTGTGTCGACATTTATTATCGTCAAATTGTTTAACTGTTAAAAGGCGGCGTACAACATAATTGGACACGAGGTCTGCAGGTTAATTGACCTGAACGTCAGCAGTCCGTGCGTCGCGCTGATCTGTCCGAGAGCAGACTGGCGGAGTGCAGATTGAATCTGACAGTTGTGATGACACTCGTGGAATTACAAGAGAATGTGCGCGAGTTAGTATCGGCGAGCGCGCGCCGTAGTCGAGGCCGACAATGGCGGTGCTGTCACGCTAAACGTTGAATCCCGGCGCCCGATCACGACCGCGACATCGGAAATCAATAATCGGATGATTTAGCCACCGCTCCGCGTGCGAACCTGATTAGACACGATAATGCTTGCCACGTCGCTCTGCACCGAATGTTCTGAAGCTGAGGGGCGATAGGTTATCGTCGCTTGAACCACATACAACTGTATTATTTCTACTAACGTCGACTAACGGAATGGCACATATTTTTCAATGATACCCATCTCATGAAACCGCGCACGACAATCCGATTTACAGTAACATATTCGATATCAATGGCAATAAGTTTTCCTTTTACGGCTAAGTGCACCGTAGCCATCGGGGTAAGTAACCAGGATTTGTAATAATACTGCCTAATCATAGAGTAAGTGATTGAAGACAGACATTACGAAGATAGTATCTAGTATCAGCATGATACATTAATGGAATAAACGTAAACGGCTTATAATTGCAGAATACTGCAATTATTAGTATTTTAATGGCCAGCAGGTAACCAAATAAAAGACAAAAATGGACTCGAGTAGAATGCATAAGCGTCCGAGTTGGCGCTATGCTGTCCATTAACTGTCTGCAACTCATCATTGTCTTAATACTATGATAAATGAAATTGCACAAAGAGAGTAGACCTTAGTGCTGCACTTAGGTGGAACAAAATCTAATTACATTTCGTGAAGTATCAATGAGCGGCGCAATTACGTCAGTGGTTGTATGTAATCGATACCGCGAGCGCATTTCCCGGGTGTTTCGCCGACGTATCTAGAATAATGTACCATTACCATGATTTATATCGGAGCGATCATAGGGCTAATGGCAGAGGTAGGGCCTCCCAGCGTTGCACATATGGGTTTGCAGCGTCGGTAATGAGAGCGCCGCCCGCGCCACCCCGGAGCGGTGCGCGAGCGCATCGGGGTGCAAAGTGCACCCGCGGGCCTAACGCTAACACAGACAAGAAGTTAGCGCAATAGACATAGACCTTCCCTGCGTCACATGTACAGTCACCTGCAATAACATGTTACGCTTCCAAAAATATGTGACTCGCTCTTTTATGGCGCTAAACATAAGATCGTGTCAGATATTTTTTTCGGTCTTCGTTGTGTAACATTATATTATTGCAGGACTGTACCTAATATATATAAATTAAGGATAAACTAAGTTATTTACACGAATTGTAGGTTATACATATAGGTAATATATGTTTAAGTTTCTAATAGGTTCCAATTTAGTTTCTATATTTAGTCTATATCTGGTCCGTATAGGGTGGATTCTAATAATCGGATCGGATCAAATTTAACTACGCATACTTGGCGTGACAGTAATGTGACTTAAACCTTCGTTATTATTATTAATAATGCGTGGTATTCTGACGTCTCTTGGTGTTGTCAGGCACAAAATACTCCTTGAATTTGTGGTGACATTTACATGCCTAAATAAAATATTGGAAATACATTTTGCTTCAACTTTTACTTCAACGTAATCTGCCGTTCATGCGACGGATGCTTCTATTTATTTATTTATTTATTTATTTATTGATATTTAGGACAACAACAGCCGTAAATAAAAGTTTTACATATGAGTGATTACATAACAGATGGCCAATGACAGTTATCCACTAATTACATTTTACTTAGAATAACGTAATTCGTATCTAGGTATTATCATAATAAACAGTTTTAATAAGACGGTGTGCTCATCACAACATGCTCATCATTAATTATGAGTTTATGATTCTATACAAATACATAAATTTTAGCCAAGACGGATACGTCAATAAGTTCGTAGACGTAAAGATCTGATGTGACGTTATTATATGTATGTACAAATATTGTTCATTTTATTTAAGTGCATATGCCTCAATAAATCCGCAGTTCATCGTTTATTTTGGTACCTTCTACCCTCCATTTCAAACAATTGCTAAATTGTTTACGTCATGACTCATGACATGTGATATGAGTAAAATCAATCCCACCAAAATCATTTTCATGTAAAGTGTTGCCAAGACGAAACCATAAGGCTCGCACTGTCGATAAGTTATCAGATTTCATGTAACTGCACAAACTCTACATCTTAGTCAAAATATGTGGCATGGCCGTTTCGTCATATGAACTATTTTATTTACTTATTTATTTAATTTAATAGGAGAACAAACAGAGTAAAATGTACATAAGGTTCTATTAAAAGTAACTTACACATAAAACATGCATTTTCCTCCACGACAGTCCTCACCGAGATACACAGTTCAATTCAGTTTACTTATTCTAATTATTGTAGGAACCTATAACTATGACAAAAAAGCGTTTGTTAGTCGTATACCTCGAAATCAAAAATTCCTTGTAGCTTTTCACCTATTCGCATTTCGCCGCTATCTTAAATCGCATAAATTTCTGAACAGATTTTTTTTCTTGTAGTATGATTACTGGTCGCCAGTTAGAATGGTGTATTTAATTCATAGTATATTTACTTTCCTGCCTTTCTACACTGTAGTCACTTTTAACCTCGATATATATTTGTTTGTAATGCGTTATTACAAATCTCCATATTTCCTTTAAACACTATACTTCTGTAGTTTTGTTTTGTAAATGCATTTCCCACTTGCAGTTTATCTTCTGGTTATGAGTGTGATATATGTAACCTCGTTGTACATATCACTGATATGACTAATAATTACCTAATTGCTTAAATTTCGACCACTTTTTTCCCAAATCATCGTGTTCGCATTAGAGGTAAATTTCCTGAACAACAAATTCTCCAAGCTAGTTAATGTATGGCTCTAACAATGAGGTCAATACGCGACCGTATTTTATTATATCCCAGTGATATAGCCATTTACGATTAATACAATACACTATTTACAACAATATGCGACCCAGGTAAAATGCGACTAAAATATTTGTGGCTAACTAAATAGGCTATGATAATACATGCTACATCAAAATTTGCTACTGTTGTAAAAATCTATTAAAACTATATGCGAGTAAAAAAATATACCACCGATATTACACGCTAAAACAAATACGCTAACACGGCGAAACGCGAATAGGTCAAAAGCTACAACGATTTTTTGATTTCTAGGTATACGACTAACAAACGCAAAAAAGTAATAGTGAAAATAATTCTCACCTGACGCCTAGGTATGTGACGGAAGCTAAACGGCCAAGACACATATTTTGACAGACGTGTAGAGTCTGCGATGTTACGGCTTGTAGAAATAGAAGCTTGGCTCTACATGAGATCTGATAACTTTTTGACAGTGCGAGCCTTATGGTTTCGTCTTGGCAACATTTTACATGGAAATATTTTTGGTGGGATTTCACTTCTTTTTGTAAGTTGCTTATGACAATCTTTCATCCCCTAATTTAAAGGGTGAGAAGTGATTTACAAAAACATTCTGAAATACTTATTTTATTATTTATAACAAGGAGTCCTTATATAAGTGTTAAGACCACTAGCATCAAAATTTGCGGAAGTCTCATACAAACTTTCAACCCCTAGTTTAAGGGGTTGGGGGGTAAAAGTACCAAGTTTTAGAATTTATTTGTTGTTTGTGTACTAATACTACCTTACATACCAAATTTAAATTTTCTAGGACTTCAGGAAGTGCCCTAAGAGTTTTGATGATCATCAGAGAGTGAGTGAATGTGTGAGCGAGTCAGTGACGAAATCGAGGTTTTTTAGATATCAATAAAATTTTAAGTATAAGAGCTATGTAATTAAAAAAACTTTGTATGTTTAATAAGTCCACTTTTTTTAGCCTTCTTTATTCCTTAATAAAATTTCAGTAACATTCCAATTATAAACACCTCCTCCATTGTTCTCTACAAGTCTCTATCAGTTGCCTTTTCCATCCAATTATTTCCCGCTCTTTTTACTATTTCGTTCAGGGATCGGAAACCGGTATTTTTTGTATGGGAACGAAAACGGTTTCGTTCTTTGTTAATTATTCCCTTTCTAATTGGGCAATCTAATAATAAGAAGTCGTTATCTAAAAACACAACCGAGTCCTATATTTAGAGTATAAAATAAACCGAAATATATGTTTATTTCAAAGTTTTTCCAAAAAACCGGTTCCGATCCCTGATTTCGTTACCCCATCTCTGCGCTGGCTTTCCTTGCTTTCTCTTGCCGATTGGGCCGCTCCATATGGTTATCTTTCTTGTCCATCTATCGTTCTTCATACGAGCAATATGGCCGGCCCATTTCCTTTAGCTTTTTGTGATGATGATGTCCTCCCAGACGTATCCGTCGACGGCGACATCCTGACAAATAAAAGGGTCTTAACTATTACGTGCATGGGCGCGGACGTGGCTTGCGAATCCAAATTTTGTTTTAAAAGTCCGGCAACACGAATCACAGTAGAGCTGCCCAGATGCGTTGTATGTGTAATGGTAGGAGGGCTTGGGCTGAGTTTTTCGGAGCTGGCGTTTGGCGTCAAGATCTTCAAGTCGGGTGTGCTCGAAGTTACTAAGACCTGTGTTACCACATGTGTGTTGTGTGTTGTGTGTTGTGTGTTGTGTGTTGTGCTTTTTGTAGTGTTGTATCATACAACTTGTATGGCGTTTATGACTTTTGTTTTGTTTCTTATATCTGCACTTTTCTTTGTATCTTTTAGTCTCAGTTTCAGGATGCTGCGCTCTATGGCTCTCTGAGTTGTTGTTATCTAATTTTTGATGTGTTTATCGAATATCCATGTTTGTGATGCATAAGATAGAGTCGGTGAAATAGACGAGTCTAAGACTATTTCTTTCAGTTTGATCGGAATATTTGACTTAAGAATTTCCTTAAGAGGCTCCAAAACTTGTTCCAGGCCATATTTACACGTTTAGTCAGTTCATCTAGGTGTCTAGATCTTTTAAAAGATATTTGTTTACTTAGGCATATATATATATTCCTCAACATATTCTAGTGGGCGTTGTTAACATCTATGGTGATTTTTTTTGGTTAGTCATTATTTTAGTTTTTGTCGTGTTTAAATTTAGACCAATAAGTCCACTATTGATGTCATATCCTGATAATTTTGTTTATTTGGTACAATCCAAATCCAAGTTATGAGGGTTCAAAAAAACGACGAAGCGCTTCGCTAAAAGGTAGGTAGTGCCCTTGCTCTTGGCTCGTCTTGGCGAGGGCACTGCCGTGCCTCCAGATTCAAGATGTCAACAGTAATTCGATGGATACCTACGTACTATCTGTATTTAAGATATAAACTAAATAAATTACTATACTTTAAAATTGGAATAGAGTAATCCTATAATAACCTAAGAGGGTAAATCTGCGGTAGCTGGCGTTCTGTTTAGAACGGCAAGTTGTCAAATACACGTAATTTCTCGTTAAGTGGAATTTTGAACGTTACGAGGGCTTGAGGGCATGTGGGTTAAACAAGCTTTGGTTCCGAGTGAAAAACAAAATGTTTCACTACACCAACGCGAGGAAAATTTTAACTTTCCCTCCCTCCCTCCACTTTTTCATCCCCATTTTTAGTTTTTATAATTTTTTCATGAAAACTGTGAAAGCTAAATTATTAAGACTTTCAAATTATGCTTTCTACTTATAATATTTGCGTCCGACGACTAGTGGGCAAGTGCAGTGAGTATGCACTTTTGTCTCAGGCGATGCCTTCGCACGATTCTTTCTTAGGTCAAACAAAGCTGATTTAGCTTGGTAGCCACGAGATCGTGCGTGACTACCCCCCAAAAAAAGTAGGGTAGTCACGCAACATGCGTCTATGCTTTTCGTCAGGTGACAAACAAAACTCACTAATTACTTACGGGGAAGGACACAATAACTTCTCGGCGTGTGTCTACTTTTATTATTCTAAACATAAAAGCTATATGTATGCCAAATTTTGTGCTTTCTGCCGGATGGGCCCATACCTCCATACTAAATCGAGCTAAGTAGCGGCACTAAACGGCAAAACACTATATTATTAATCTGATCTGGCCTAGTGAGCTTTAGTGACCCTGCCTATGAAGCCGATGGTCCCGGGTTCAAATCCTGGTAAGGGCAGCCTGGTAATTCATGTGATGAGCATGGATATTTGTTCCTGAGTCTTGGGTGTTTCCTATGTATTTAAGTATTTATAAATATTTATATATTATTTATATCGTTGTCTAAGTACCCTCAACACAAGCCTTATTGAGCTTACTGTGGGACTTGGTCAATTTGTGTTTGTTGTTTTTCTCACTTGATGGTCTCATCGGAAGATCAGCGCTGGAAGCCACCAGCAACATGCTGAGATGAGGCCATTTCGTGGCACTTTATACTTCCTTTGTTTTTATTATATCATGTAATTTAATGTGTCTTGTTTGTGTCTACGAATAAAATTATTCTATTCTATTCTATTCTATTCTATTCTATTGTGTAATAATTTCCTATAATATTTATTTATTTATTAATACACGTACAGATATCTGATGCCGATTTGTGTACTGGTGTTCAGAATAAGTACTTTCTTTAAAATGTAACATCTCTGCTTAACAGCCACATGTAATTTGAATACCTAGATATAAAAATAAGTCAAAACCTTCAAGATGACACTAAATTGAAATATAAATCATTCAATCCATGGTAATTTGGAACAGTTACCTCAATTACAAAGTAATTCATTACTATTAAAAAGCGTGGACAATCGAAAACAAGAAGAAAAATATTGAGTCTGAAATTGCTGGATGTCTAGTGGCATCTCATTACAAGCACGGTGATTATCCAATTCGATCGCCGTTAAATGTCTGTAATTTTCGTAGAAGCTGCTCGACAACAAGCCTTATTATGAACGAAAATAATAAAATTCATCGTGGAACCACACTTTAGCAAGTCGCTGTCGCCTAGCCATAGCCCTAATCTGCAAATGTACGTGCAAAAAAGGAATAACGAGGTGTGCAGAACGCGAAGTGAACAGTAAAATAAAAGAGGCGTAATCTTGCTTGACCATTAACGTGATATGAAGTGCCAAAGTGCAGATGTTTGAATCACTGTAGCCATTGCGCAATTATCAGGGTTTAGTTTCATAAAGCCTAGGAGGTATTTCACTACAAGTCATTAAGTACTTACCTATAATTTTAACTGCAGACGCTGTCCGTTTGATTGGAATGTGTGTTGTTAAATATTATGAGTGGACGCAGGAAATTTATAGCTTAATTGATTTATGGAACAGTCGCACAATGGCAAATCTTAAACACGATATAGCGGGCTTAAAACTCAATCTTGACAGCGGACAAATTTAGTGTTAGTATGACATGGCAAGTAACAGATTTTAAAAATATGCTTGCTGTAGTTGTTCTTGCAAGCACTTAAGTCTGATTACACCGTCTTTAAAATAAATAAAAACGATTTTTAGGGAATGCATGAGCCATCGGGTTTCTCAAACACCACTGCACCGATATGGCAATTTGTTTTTGGTTGTTAAGCTTAGAGGGAGTTCGGGAGACTTGAACATTTTATTTAAAAAAAAGTGCCAATTTCAAAATATTTATTTTACCTAACGAAACCAAAAAATAATGGATAGGAAGTACATTCAGCCATAAAAGTGTGTATCAAAAAAAATTTTTTTACTTATTTGTAATGGATTTGTGATACATACTCGTTAGCTGTTTGAATTGGAATCGTAACAATGATATTTTTCTAAGTTCATTAAAAAACAATTGCGGTTTGACTTAACTTCAAGTAACCTACATTACACTAGTACTGATAATATTTTCGATAGCTTCATTGATCGACAAGATATAGACGTGCCAGTACCATTATCATCGATATGCATTACTTTATCAGCATCTAACTGTCAAACTTTATCTATCGACGTTTTACTCGTGCAGTAGGCCTGTCAGTGACGTCACGTTCGTGAGTACCTCGGTGTATGATTGCTGTATAACACGGTTATTATACCGTAATACAGTTCGGTGCAGTAAATCACGAGCTGGCTCCCCGCTTGAGTGGCTTTCCATGGAGCCGCTTCGTTAACCGACGACATCCCATGTTAGATATTACAAGATATTTATAATAAGCACATTATAGTAGGGTCATTAAAATGCAAATCTATGCATACCTACTTAAATTGCAGGTATTCAGTGATAAACGGCGCATTTCTACAGAAAACACTAGACCAAATGTTTAATTTCATTCTCTTTTAAAGGCTCAAGTCCTGAATTACCTACAGCCAATTTCAACTGATCTGGAGATAACAAAAAAGTGCATTATCTACACTAATACGTACCGTATGTAGGTATTTATATATGCGTACGTTTTATCTTTTTTAAACTCACGCTCTGATATTTAATAATTAAATCTTATGAATTAATAATTCAGTACATTAGATAGGCGCCGCTCAAGTGCGAGCATTAACCACCGATAAGGTTTCATACCAAACTCTCTATAGGTCATTAGAGCAACTCAACAATATACGGAATTTAACTAGATGAAAACTTAAATAAAATGACTTACTTGATAAGGAACATACTCTAATAATAATTTCTAAACTATCCACTATTTCATAGGTAAAAGAAGAACTAAATACCTGCTCCTATAAACTAATGCCCGAAGTGAATGCGTAAATACATTGTAAAGGAGAAACTTAGATGCATTAGTGCACCTTTTGTTTCATTTTCAGTATCGCCACCTCAATCACTCGAAACGGCGGTTATATTTCAAAGCGACATGCGTAGTAGCAGCCTTAAAAGGTTCCGTTCAAGCGCGATTTTAAAAGGGCTGTGCCGTCGCATTAAAGATTCCTCGACGCACTGATGAGCACGAGCAGCCCTGCTTAACTCGACTGACAATCGGATGTGAAAAATACCATCTAGTTGCGATATGAGCATGCACTAATGGACGCCATTTCTACACCAAGTTTGGTCTGCATTTACGGTGGAGTATTTACTGTGCAGATAGATGACTTGAGATTTCGATGGCTTTTGAAATTGCAATAAAAAATTTGTTGAGGCGTTTATAAGAGTTGACATTTTTAATCATCATAAAATAAATGATAGTCTGGATTACGTCTTCGTAGTTCTCACGGCTAAACAAAAAAAAGGATGTATAAAATTCCTTAACACTCAACAGGATCGAGCACCTGGTGTTGCACGCAACATGAAATAACTACATTGTACTCGGAGTCTCCGACGCCCTCATAATATTCTGCGAGACTATTATCCCCGCGATCTCATAAAAGATACAAGTTCACGCATTGATTAGCTCATATCATCGTTTGATTATTCAGTGAGGCGCCAATGGTCGGTGTAGAGCAGGTGTCGTGCAGACCCAAGTCTAGTAGCAAATGGCCGCATTAACAACCAGACGACTGCTTGCTAGCTACCGGCCGGCGCACTCCTGACTCACCAACCTACAAAACCCTTCGACGATCGGCAAGTCTGCTCATGAAAATTCATAAACGATTAAATACAAAGCTGGAACTATGAAACAACCTACTAGATATTCTTAATAACCGCTAGTACAACGTAATTATAAGTCTAATAAATTCTGATAGGTAAAGATCAATACTTGTTCATTTATAACGTCCGTCGCGTCGCGTGGCCTGCATGAAATAATTAAGAGGCGCCAAAGGACATGTCTGCGGGTTAAAATTATTAACGTACTAATTGTATTTAATGTTGCAAAACGTGCACGTATACAAGCGAACCCCGCTTAAAAACATCGAACCATTTATTTTACATTTTATCATACTAGATTACCTATATTATTCGACATTCTTTGGCGTATATCTTTACATGACTTTAAGAGATAATGATATGCTAATGCACAAGAATAGATGTTCCCTGGCCTCGGAGGATGTAAAATAAATAAAATAAAAAACATCGCACATTGATCAAGAATTTATATTAATAGACAAAGCGTTTATAATGACAAAGTCAGCAGTTGCAACAAATAACCAGCGATAGGAATTTATTCAGGCATTATTCTCAAGTTGGACAATAAGAGGGACAAAACTGTATCTAAGGGTGCAACTTGTTTAATAGGACATTAGTTCGCGTTTCGCATATCAACGACATTGTTGAGTACAATTAGGGATTTTCTAACGCGACGCTGTCTCTATAAGGGTGTTCCTCATTAGGCGGGTACACGCACCCGCTTAGCGCGCCGCCGGGTGCCTTCTACAGCGCCCGCGCCTGCTCCCGCAGGCTGCACGCTGTTTCGCCCGCCCCGTTTTAATATTCATTCTACACCAGATTATATACGGCCACTATAAAAATGCGACATTTAATGAAAAACACCATTACAATTTATAGCGTACGGCCTGTAAGTTGTGCATAAATTGGTCGCGAAGCTTGTGTAACTAACTGCACATCGAAAAAAGAATAAAACAAATGCCGGTTTGCTAGATATTAAAACGTATCACACTTGAAAAGGGTTAGTTATTATTATGCATGATACGGCATCTTAAAAAGGGTCCATTCAGTTGTAAATAAAAATGAAACAAGCGCGAGTAAACCCGTCCCGTAAAACAGCAATGTAAGAGCTGTCAATGAGAGAGATTTATCACTTAGTAGATCGGCCGTGGGGCTGTTGGAGAAGCGAGAGAGCAGGAGCTGCTTGGACGTGGATAAGAGAGACGAAAGCTGCGAGGGATCCTCGGTCGGGCGGCAAGGACGCCGCGCAAGGCCGTCCGCAAGTATAAGCTTGCGTGGCTGCCGCCTGCACCTTGGACCGTAATAAAAAACTATATGATATAAAAATATCCCTATATATAAATATTTAAAAATCTTCTAATTAACCCGTGCTTGAATGGAAAGCGATATAATATGATTTTTTTATAATTTAGATATGCCAAGTAGATAGTTGTAGTTGTGAATTATATTTCAATGAAGTAAATTGATTGTCTGACTTCAACGAACATAAAACGTTTGAGATATGAAACCGGAACGTCAAAATATAACGGGAAAATCTAAAGGCGCTTGAAATAGGCTTACATAAGTTATGTTAAACGATAACAATTGAATCATCACGAATAAAGAACGAAGCTTAAACCTTATTAATATTTATTAATATTATACTAAGATTAACGCAGTAATATTCCATATTCAATATTAAATCGTCCTTACTGTAATAAATGTCCCGCTAATAATAAGTATAAAAAAACAAATAGCTAGGAAGGCGGCGCGCGTTGCGTCCCGACGTTCATTAATTACTACGCGATGGTGGATCCCCAAATTAAGAGTGGGTGACTTTATGCCTGTGCCATAACTACAAGGCTCAGTAGTTATTGACTTATATTATTAGTTCCATAATAAAATAACAGGTTATTATAGGCTACAAGCATTCAAATGAAAGGGTATTTTACTTAAAACATGTATAGAAAATTGGATAACGTACGGTAAAAACGATTATGACATTGCGGTTAATTCCCATAATGTTCGGTAAGTCGGACGTTCGACTTAAATATTCAAGTTTTATTAAAAACTAGCTGTGCCTGTGGATCATTGAAATCGGTTCAGTAGTTTAGTGTAATAAAAGCAACAGAGTTAGTTTCGCATTTTGAACATTAAGGATTCAATGCGAGTTTACGAAAAAAAAACATGTTATAGAGATAGTAAAACATGCGTAGATTAATGCACAGCAGTAACTCACGTCAGAACTTCTCACAGCGTCAACAACTGTGGAATTTCAGTATGAGGGATATCCATATACGGTTAAAGTATAATTTCAAATTCAAATCTTGCACTATTACTTACTTCACATTTTCTCGTTGCTTTTTTTGCTTAAAATATTCGCACTCATCATAAATAACTATAGCATGTACAAATTATATTATAGCCGTATAAAAAATAGTATTGCATTGCAAGTACGTACTAGTCGTATTACTACCGCCGACGGCGATAAAGAAAAATCAACCCATGATGACTCACACATAAGCCAGACTAACAGGTTCGCGGTGTTATTTTTAAATCCCATATCATTTAGTAAGGATCGGAAGCTTGCTCAAGACCTACATTATACACGTTCCAGGACCAGCTATCACGCTAAGGCATTGTAATATTTTATTCACAACACAGGACTATTTAAACAAATGGAAAACAACTAGTGACTTTTAATATTAGGCGAAGCGCGGGTAATCACGAACGCTGGGTAATCGCGAACGCAGCTGTTTCACTTTAGAAAGAGATAACATAATTTCACTTATCGCCATCTTGGAAATCTCGTTAAAAAAGTAGATGAGAGGAGACAGTGAAAAGTGGGTGACAAATGCAGCAAAATGTACAACGAGGTATCGGAAAGGCAAAGGATATAAATACTGAAGTTTTTTTAATGTTATAGGAAACTACCTCTGTGTCTGAGATAACGTCAATCGATTACCTCTTTAACTAGGACAATTTCAGATCAATTCTCGTTTTTTTTACTAATTCTTACTTTACCCACCCACAAATTCTGCATTTGGTTAATTGTGACTAGTTAAAACTACAGAAACGAAATCTAGAATCATGATAAGTAACATGGAAAAACAAAAATTAACTTCCATTTATTAAAATTGTGAGATGCAATAAAGCATGTATCAAATTCAATGTGACAAAGTCTATCCTTTGTAGAATCATAAAAAATAAATGGGAAAAAATATTAAAATAGTCTTTAAAAGTTTACTCAATGTTCTGTACCCCTAGTGTAAATTTGATCGACATCATAACGTGACGAACGCGTTTGCGTTAAGTCTCATTTTGTATAGGATTTTGAGTTTCCAAAACGTCCCGCTTGGCGCGCTCTTTCTAAATCCAATACAAAATGAGACTAAACGCAAACGCGTACGTCACGTTTCGAAATCGACTTTATTTACACTAGGGGTACTGAATTATATTACTTTATTTGCATTGTTAAAGATTACAACTCACATAATGTTTACAAAATTACTTACTAACGAACCACCTCTATAATTGAAATAACCTCTATTTTCACCTCTATTAATGGAACCCGTCTGTAAATGAGACAGAAATTTATTTATACCTGGCTAACTGAGACCCTGGGTAAGTGAAATACTTCTTTAAGTGAGACAAATTGGCAGGTCCCTTGAAGTCTCAGTTATCTAGGTTTGACTGTAGTATAATAGTTATGCGCAACCATCAAATGTATGTAACAGTGGTTACGCCAAACTATGTTAATGCGTTTATTTCTATGACTGTGTACTTAAAAAAAATGAAATATTATTCTTCACGTCTAGTGCAACACAAAACACCTTTTGACACCTTGACTATAAACTCACGAAATATATGAGTTTATTAGTTTTCACGCTCACCAAAAACTTTAAAGTCGATTTACTCAAAACTGTGTTTTTTGAAATAGTAGAGATACGTCTGACATGGCAGAGTTTTCTCCTTTCGACAAAGGTACAAAAAACAGAATTAAAAAGTTGGTTTGCCCAATGAGTAAAGTGGAGTATATACAAATTATGTAGCTTTCCCATAGCAGTTTTTAATAATGATAACTAATTTCTGGCTAAATCTAGAACGCATTAGAGATTATTGCGTGCGAAATGTCAGCTTTCTAGGTTAAGTGGTTCAAAAGTTATAAGGCTATTATGATGAGTAAAGACAATGATACGACGGTCCCGTTTCCCCTTCATGCTTGTCGTATAATGAAAAAATGTTGATGAATAATGATTCAATATTAGCTGCATTTGCAAGACCTGTTTCGTTTTGGAATTCAATGCGTAAATATAAAAGAAGCTCGATCGAAAGATATTGACCTCAGATTGAGGTGGATGGCTGATGATCGATGATGGGATTAAAGTTACTTAATTGATATGTTAGGTGGCGCTCGGACAAGTATCCGGCTGTGCGAGCGATCGTGACCGGAATCTAGAGCGTCCGTAATGATCACAGATACAATGATCACATTTCACTCTTTAAGATGATTTTCGATTAGTCTATTCAGGCGCTACTCTAATTTCATTCATTTACTGTAATAAGATTAATAAGCATTCCGACGTAGAAGATTATTCAACCTCCTAATTTTGATGAGCGTTAAGAATATCGTAACTATTTATATGTATACCCTGAATAGATCTGTCCTACGCTGTTCTATTCATAGGTTTGGATATTCGCAATATTTAAAATAAAGTAATTAAATATCATAGGAAATTATTACACAAATTTACTAAGTCCCACAGTAAGCTCAATAAGGCTTGTATTGAGGGTACTTAGACAACGATATATATAAATACATAGAAAACACCCATGACTCAGGAACAAATATCCATGCCCATCACACGAATAAATGCCCTTACCAGGATTTGAACCCGGGACCATCAGCTTTGTAGGCAGGGTCAATACCCACTAGGCCAAACCGGTCGTCAAAATACAATAAAATCAATATTTATACAAAATAAACAAACACACAACACATAACTCATTGAATTTTCCTATTTTCTTTAGCAACTTCTACATTATCCTGCAAAATTCTTATGGCGCTTAGTCATGAAAGATACGAGAAAGAAAATGTCAAGTTAAAAATCAACGAATTATATATACATATGTATAATAGGCTACCTATTATCCCGAAATGTCTACGTTGCGTCTAACCAACACTTCTTTTTACAAACCTACTGTATTTAATTTAAACTCTTGGATGCTTTCTACGAATGGGCAATAGAATTGTGCCTGCTCAAAAAACTGGGCTCCGTGTACAGTTCATCAATTTATTTTCGACAACGACAATGACTTGTGCCCGCCACACTTCGTAGTTTGTTTTCGTTAACTAAAATAGCCAATCAAGAACAAAACCGACATAATTAAGAGGAACAAAGCAACAAAAGAATTGATTTTGCGCTAGATACAAATAAGAACGATCAGTCTTGAAGGCGATCGGTGGAAGTAAAAGTGTGGCGCCTGATCGGCAGCCGTCAAATGTTTTATTTATTTAAATATAAAGGCAAGTCTCGACTCTCGATCAAAGAGACAAAGTGGAGAATCTTCTACTCAGCCAGGCTACGCAAATGTATAAAGTAACATTAACTACGTACTTATAAACGAACAATATGGCATGAGGCTTTGAAAGAGATTTACGAAGAAAATATGAACTCTTTATGACTTTTATAATAAAGAATATTGGAGTAATTCTAAGTTTTGAGGGCCTATGAAAAATAGTCGGAGCGAAAGTAAGGGGTAAATAATATATTATACCTAGAAACTTATATAACTCTTATCCAATAAAAAAAACATACAATAATCAATTAATCACTTTTAATTTAACTTATAAAAATTGAGTCGGTCTTGTACTTCGACCTTCATATAAGTGTACTCTCTCCGGCTCTGTACCTTTTTTCTTTTTTTCACAACTTTTCTAATGTTTGTCTTTCTTAAAACTGACTCTTGCGTGTCCACTTTTATCGTGTTAATACATATTAGAATTCCACCCTTGTGTTCTAGTAGATATTATTTATTTACTTAATCTTTATTGCACAATATAGGAAGGTAGAAATGGCGGACTTAATGCCTTAAGGCATTCTCTACCAGTTAATCAATGGGCTATACCAGAAAGAATAAGTAGATGCAGTGTTTTAAATAAAATGAAATTGTAACCAAAACTATATATGTATGAACATAAACTATACATATTGCAGTAAAACAATAACTTTTGCAGATTACGTATAATTTTAAAACATTTTTCCAAAAAAATGAAAATTAAATTTCACCCTGTATAAAAAATTTAAAATTTACAAAATTTACCAAAATCACTTTTTAATAGTAGAACTAAAAGTCTGCCTTCCGCATAAGGGGGGAGGAGGGGTAAAACTGAAAGGAAAATAAAAAAATACGGCTGAAAATTTAGAGAAAAAAAAAATGAATTAATGTGATGAATATTATAGACTATGAGGGTTGATACGATGGCGAATGATACCTAAATTTTTAACCGGTTAATTAAACAGCCGGACAAAAGAGGCTTTTAGAATTTTGAGGAAAATTTAGTATGGCGGATCACAGAACTTTAGCAAATGGATAAAACAAAAATTATGACACAAAAATACACAAGTAATAATTAGAACTAGATAATACTGACGTTAAAATTTAAAATAAAGTATTTCAGGGGAAACAGGGTAAAGGGGATAAATGTGGCACACGCCAAGTTACCAGCAGCTGGATTCAGGTTTACTTGTGTAGAATGGATGGCGCACAAGTTGGCGACTTTAAACAGGCCGACGAGGTAAGTCTTACTCGCTTTCTGGCGAGCACGTATGGCAGCAGACCGGGCGATAACGATGAGGTTTCTTCACTTCACCACTGCTTAGCGCCGACCTGCGCACGGCTTTGGAGACCTAGTCGCTTCCTGGCTAGCGCGTATGGCAGCAGACCGGGCAATAACGATGAGGTTTCTTCACTTCACCACTGCTTAGCGCCGACCTGCGCACGGCTTTGGTGACCAACTGTTTATGAGAAGCCTCTCCTCTTCGAACGCCGATTTACGCGCGCCTTTGGTAGCCAACTGTTACCAGGAGCTTCTCCACCCGTGGATTTACGCGCACTTAAAAAGACTTCGTGTTAACTATTAAACTGGTTATAAATTGCAAAACTGGTTTAAAACGACCCGGGAACACAAACGACTTCTCCACTCCAAATTCACAAAACAATCTGCCCAAAAAACAACTTCAATCTTCTCTTTTTCAAATATTCCATAAAAATTTAAATTCAAAATAAGCGCAAATAAGCACTTAATTTATTAGAAACTGCTAGGAATTATACGAAAAAAGGTCGGCGCTTTCTTTTTTTTTTGCTAAAAGCGCCATTTAACCATCAACGCCTGAATTATGAAACCGCATAGAGAGACAACAGAAAGAGAACTGAGCCAGCTGACAACTAGAAGAAGAAGTTCAAAAATAAACCGACAGATGTTGATTATGTAGCAATTTTGCTACAGCATATGTAGAAACATCTGAATGTAGAAAAATCTGTGTATCAATGTTCGAGTATATAGAGCATATTATATATTTACAAGGAGAAGCAATCATACGATATGTTACGAGTGCCTACAATGATAGCGCTGTGGAGCAAAGTGCTCGATGTGGTTTGTTTTTCGTGTCTTTGACCGCGATGATCTTGCTAATTTATAATATAAGAAATACATTGTTAGGGTTCAATAATGATCAAGCAGTTAAATCATACATTAATTTCATAAAATTTAACCAACATCAGAAGGAAAGTTACATTAGTTGTCATTTTAATTAGTTTACTGCACTTTAATGCTGAGGATTAATGTCATCATGTCCTTCTGTCGCAGACCGGGTTCTTTCGTATGCTTCCGTCCCTCGCCAAAGGTGTGAAGTTGCATGAGTGCAGTAATTTGGGCACAGTATCTAAAGGGGTGAATGCCCTTAGGTTCTCAGGCCTCATTATGATTTCTAGCCATCAGGAAACGCCGTAAGAGGTGTCCGAAGAACGTGAGCACGTCCTGGAATGCCGATGTCAATCGGGATTTTATGCGTAGCTCCTTTAGTATGAAATTATTACTACGCATTGCGTCCAAGGTATCTGTTCAAAGGCTGCGTCAACATCACATCTCAAACGCATTGATTAATTCATTATCAAGTCTGCTCGGATATAGGTACCTTATCTAGCAGAGTCATGACCTCAGGATGATGTCTCGTCCCAGCTACCATCGCTAGAGATGAGTGAGCTGAGGTAGGGGAAGGTGATGACGTAATCTGGATCATGCAGTTCTAGATTTCAGAAGAGGTTGTTTTCGGTATTCCTACTACAATTAGCTTGGTTTTAACGCGATTGACGTTGAGTCCTAATTCGAAACTCCCGGTGTCTATACACTGGAACAATCGACCTACTATATCTCATCCACAAATGTAACCAATAAAGTGACACCGTGCACCGTTATCAGTGGCCTTCGGTAAAATGTATTTGTATACATGTTTGGAGAGCTTCAGCAACAATATACAGTAGTGTCTTACTCCCCTTTTCTGGTTTGAACTGGTCCGAAAATGCATGTAACATAATTTCGGCACATGAATTTATTATAAAATATGCTAAATGAGCAGGTACATCAATCTCCAAGAGCATGATCAGCTTGTTTATATAGCAGTCTGCATCTCAATATAATAATCTTACGTTAAAAATCTGCTTCCATGTCTACAGCCCAGGCACAAAATTAGCCTGGTCTGCAGGTATTTCTCGCTTCAAGAACTTGTCCTATGGCGAGTTCACAATGTAAAAAAATACTGTACAACAAATCAGGTTTTAATTAAGTACATTTATTATGATGTGAAATTAGTACTAGACTAACGGGTCCATTTACACGCGCAAAATTATCTAAAAGTAGATTTTGCGGCTACGGACTCCAACGGTTAACGCTGGCTCGCACTTGTTCGTCGATTTTTTTCATGATGAATGACAAGCTTATTTGCATGACATTAGCGATCAGCGATAGGTGTGAGGGCGGGTGCCGCGATGGTTGATAGCTGGCGCCCGGGAGATCAACAAGCTTCTCATTAAGCGGATCAATTCAAAATAAATCGTACGGATTTTCATTGGCGATTAATTCGCCGGGCAAGATCGAGTAACGGTGCCCGCGTGCCATTGACATTCGGCAGTGATCGCCCGCGCGGCCACCACCAACCCCGTTGTACATGAATACCTACATAAGTAAATTTACATACCGTAGCTGATAAAAATAAATCTGTTTTTAATTTCGATATATCCGTTATTGAATACATTTTATCTGTCAGGTCAATGATATTTTTACCAGATTAAGGCGAAGCAAAATAAGAAACGTTTTAATAAATATGAGATAAGTTTTACTGAAAGGTCGGATAAAAGTTAACACAATAGGGAATATTGATTTGTTATTTCGCGATATACTATCGCAAAGTAACGCGTGATTCAACGTGTGACGCAAAATTGTAGTTTTTATATTTGTTCCACGGAAACTATAATAGAAAGTGAACGACCGCGTGAAATTGCCTTTTCATACAAACGTAGTTCTCATTATCCTATCTAGATTCTGGATATTACCATTATAAGAATAAGAATTGTTTATTTAAAAGAATATTAACATTTCACCTTATTAACATTTAAAATATATCCTGCGGCCCCACACTAGGCTATGCCTGTCACGTGGCAGCCAGATTCAGCAAGGTTAATTAAGAACTAGGTAATATAAGACCGATGCTGCGCTTTAAAGACTGTGTTAAGCGAGACATGTCAGCATTTGAAATCGACCACCATGCCTGGGAAACTTTAGCTGAAGACCGTGATGGATGGCGCAAGCGTGTTGTGGAGGGGAGAAAGCTATGCGACCAAGCCTGGTTTACTACGTTAGATAGCAGAAGGTGTCGCAGAGAGCAAATCGGGACTGGAACCTCAGGTGGCATGAGCTTTCTCTGCCAAAAATGTGGGAGGTCGTGCCGCTCACGCATCGGCCTCCACAGTCACCAAACCCGTTGTCTAAACAGCAATGCTTAAATCGTCTGCAATAGACGCAAAGGCCTGTGATGATGAATATAAGAGAAAAGTATGTCTAATATGTAATCTAATAATGAAGGAATACACAAAAAAGTTTGTTAGTGTGTGTGTGTGTGTGTGTGTGTGTGTGTGTGTGTGTGTGTGTGTGTGTGTCTGTGGTGTTTGGTGTGTGCATGTGTGTGTTTGTGTATGGGCATGGGGTCGCGTATAAAAGGCTACAGAGATTGTTAGCATGTAAGCGATTAGGTGATAACCTTCAGCAGTATCTCGGTTTGACTGTAGTTAAGACCTTTCAACCAGTCCTGAATTATGAATTTTGCTTCACGAGGAGACTTTTTAGATATGTTGCAGGCCTTTACCACTGTATTGTAATTATACGGATGGAGATAGGTAGTTAGGAAAACGCCTTGCGAAAGCGGTTTATGTGATGGGAGTAGGGATTTTTAAGATCGATTACGGATATTCTTCAGAATTTATAGTTTTTTGATGAACGTGAGTTGCAGCTCGGAGGATCAATAATTGGCTCACACTAAGGAATTCTGCACTTTTATAAAGGGTGGCCGTCGGGAACCACCGGGGCTTCCCAAGCATGACTTTGAGCACAAACCTTTGGGCCTCTTCGAGAGGCAGTAGTGCAGAGCTAGTGCAGCCACCCCACACGCCAATACAGTATGATAGGATCGATTCGCATCTCGAAATGTATACGAGCTTCAGCGACTCCCTCGTGGCAGAATTTCGTAGCAACTTCATAAAGAATACCACCTTTCTGACTCTAGCCGACATTACTTCGATGTGCTTTTTGAAATTGAGGTTTTCATCAAGCGTGGGCATTACGCTTGATGAAAACTAGTTTACGGTGGTACAATTACTAACCACATCGAATTGAAAATATTTTGACAAAGTTAGATGTACGAGTATATTAACCACAGCTCTGTCCCTTCCTTCGAATTTTAATTATTAGGAGCATTTGAAAATTTGTCTGGAAATTGTTTTTTCTTCTTAATTCTTGAATATTCATATAGAAAAAACCGGACAGTTGCGAGTTGGACCCATTGTTCGCAGACGTTTCTGCTTAACAGAAAATTAATTTACAGTACATATGGTGCTACTTTCCCGCACGCGTGCGGGAATGAGCACTTTCCGTGCATATATCGAAACTTTAAAGAGCCATATGTACTGTAAATCGTTGTACGATACACGTGCGAACAGGTAATTCGCAACTCGTGTCGATTTAAAACACTCCCTATTTTCTGCACTTAAATAACTACTGTATCGTAAATAACTATTCAATACACCGAATTCTAAAGTATTTATATATTACTTAATAATCAGCACGTAAATAATTTACGATTTCAAATTGAACTTTATAGTGATTTAATTTTAATTCACATTAATAGTGTAAAACGTGGTAAGTTTTTAGGTTCCTAATATCATTTTTTTTGGAAATTGGGGGACACTCATTTTTTCACTTTATCGTAAATCCTGTATCGTAAATAACTATTAAATACACCGAATTCCAAATATTTATATATTACTTAATAATCAGCACGTAAATAATTTACGATTTCAAATTGAACTTTATAGTGATTTAATTTTAATTCATATTAATAGTGTAAAACGTGGTAAGTTTTTAGGTTCCTAATATAATTTTCTTTAGAAATTGCGGGACACACATTTTTTCACTTTGGAAGTGTCTCTCGCGCAAACCAATAGTTTGCGCGAGAGACACTTCCAAAGTGAAAAAATGTGTGTCCCCCCCCCCCCTGTAACTTCTAAAATAACAGAATGAAAAATCTAAAAAAAATATATGATATACATTACCATGCAAACTTCCACCGAAAATTGGTTTGAACGAGATCTAGTAAGTAGTTTTTTTAATACGTCATAAATGGTACGGAACCCTTTATGGGCGAGTCCGACTCGTACTTGGCCGCTTTTTTTTCCTTTTGAGGCACGGAACTCTAAAAATCACGAAAACATGTCTAACTTTCAATTAATTTCAATTATACAGCGTGAATTTTTGATATTAAGGGCCTACTAAAGCCGTGAATACCGGTTCGTAAGCCACGCCCGCTAGCTTCCTCACTCCCCGCTAGCACGCACACATGGAAGCGCTCCGCGGAGTCCGCGGCGCACGTGAAGGTGAAAGCTCCATCTAGCGTTACAAAAGTTAACTACGATTATACGCGGTCGGCCAGAAACTTAATTCTTAGAAAATAAAAAAGATGGCGTTATTACTTGCTACTAGAAAATAAAAAAATATATTGTTGTAAATTGTAATAAATCTGAGACTACAATATAGCCAATTTTTATTGTTGATTTTTGGAAGATGTTAATAGTACCGTTAATTGTAAGTATAACACTACCTATCTTTTTAAATTCGGTGTGATAACTAACAATGTAAGATTACATTGTTAGTTATCATATTTTATTTAGTAATATATTGTTGAGGCAGGAAATACAGGGTGCCGTTTTCCGACGACCAATTTTTCGGATGATATTGAATCACAGTTGTCAGTGGTAACTACCTACATATAAAAAAGAAAAAAGTAAGTAATATGGTAACAACGAAAACTACCAAAAAAAGTGAAGTAAGTATTTTTATTACGCTGAAATATGTAATATTCAACTAATAACTTTTAAACAATTACTCAAACAATCAGGGTGATTCTTAAATTGTGTCCAGAAAAATATTTTTTCATAAAAGATTTTTATTTTTCACATATTGTTACGTATAAAAAGCATTTTTTGATGCATATGGTCAAGCTTAATACCCTCAGGAAAGGTAAATAAAATGAGTACATAATCACGGTTGTCACAAAGTGTCCCTCAGTCGTGACGTTTCGGCATTTTGGCGGCCAACTCCACTATTTTGAATTATACAATATTTTTAATATAGCCTAAGTTACTCCCATGACTACGACACATCGAATGACAGCTCATACGTTGAAATTCGTCATACTAGCGCTGTAGAGCGTGACAAAGAATCGGATACACATCATATATCCACATACACGCGGAAACCATTTTTCTGCTTTGGGCAGTTGGGCAATAATAACAAATGAACGTAGCTAATAAAATCCATTTCTAAAGAGTGAATATGCCTCTAAATTAATCAAACTAATTGAGAATGTCACGACCACGTGTCTATATGACACGAACGTGGATTCAATAGTCCGTGGCGGGGACAGAATTTTGAGGCCACTGTCGTGACAATTTGAAACATGTTCGGCATTACCTAAAAATTACCTTTGACTTTGCAAATATTAAATAATTAGCTCAATCTCGAATGTATTAGGTATATCTTATGTTACAAACAATAACGTGAAATGAGTACTGACTTTTAAAACTCAAACACGGCGGTGACGCGTTAAGGTTGACCTTTTTTTTAATTAACACAAATAAATAATTTTCGGTAACACTTCTCCCTTCAGCCATTTGCAAATCTGACAACAACACAGTATTGCTGTTCTAAAAAAAGCGTTAAAAAGGCTGCCAGACGTAAAGGTAACTTTCTACCGAGTACTGCATGTTTATATTACCACGCGCGTCGGTGACACGAAAACTGATCACAAGATGTATGTTATTATAGTACATTACGATACAAGTGCGAAAAATAGGAAATTCGAAACGAGTGGCGATAAATTAAAACACGACCGAAGGGAGTGTTTTAAATCGACACGAGTTGCGAATTACCTATTCGCACATGTATCGTACAACGTTTTACAGTACATATGGCCCTTTAAATGTTCGACACAGTAACGTAATATGCTACTTCTCGCACTAGTGCTATAAAGTAGCCCCATATGTACTGTAAAAATTGTTATAAAGTCGTTATATATCCATACAATTTTTAAACCGTATTGTGGAATAGGTGTAAGTGTTAACATTTGATATAAAATTCTTCCAAAAACACTTTCAAAGAAAAATAAAATATCATAAAATCGGAGGAAGTCACACTACACGTTCCGTGACATTTAGAACTTCTTAATATGTTTCTAATAAATGCTCTTAGGATATTAGGTTGACATAAAACTAGAGGTAAATTACTAAGTATATTGACATTTAGTTTACTTATTTTCTTAAAAATATATGCTATTCTTACAGGTAACACAATTGTTATTTTGACTGTTTTTAATTTAAGTTTATTTGTATTGTATTTTCGATTGTTTGTGATGTAATTATGGGTCTTTCACCTGAAATAAACGATTTCATAATATCGTTCCCCTGGCTTTGGTTCACTGTGATTTTCATTCCCGTGTGTTTTGATATAAAATGTATTCTTCATGGGCATGTACAATGTTAAATCATATGTCAAGTAAATGATTATTTACTTTCATGGATTAAGTAAAAATTATCGTAATCATAACAGTTGATCAAAGACATACTTATTGCTTTTCCCCTGGTTCTCATTCCATGCCTTTGGACTGGGGTTTCAACTAAAATCAACGTGTGGTACTTCGTTCTATAGATCTTAAAAATAACATTATGTTGCTAAGGGTGTTCTATGATTCAGTGTATTATTTTGGAACGAATTGTTCCGAAATTCATTGTCATTATGTCATTCCTTGTCATTCCCTTATCGGTTTTTTTCATTCCCTCGTCGCTTTTACATTCTTTTTATCGATTTTATTATTCCCCTGATAGGTAATAAATTGACCAAAATGTATGCCTATTCGATTGATGGGCTTATATTGAAATTATATTTAATAATCTGATTTCAAAGAACGACCCTTCAATGCCCGCCATAAGCTAATTGGTTGGCTAATGGTTTCAAGAGCATGGACAAATAAAGTATAGACTAACATTATCAACACAGAATCGCGTTCCTCTGAAATGAAAAGTTTGATCGGGATATCCATAATTGCACAACGCCGTCTATTAGGAACTACTTTAATTATCAGACAGTTAGACAAGAGGTTGAAGCACCGAACCAAGTGTAATGAACTGATACTGCTGTTAAATGGCTATAGCAGTTGCCTAAACTTACAGGAAAGCGATTTTGTAAAGATATTGTTAGTAAGCGATTTTGCTAAGTATAAAACTTTAATCGTCTTTGTCAAGACTAAGATATATTATTAAGGTATAAATGTAGAGCGGTATAATTTTAAAATTTGAAAAAAAAGAAATTAAAAACAGTTTAAGTTCTAAGATGTACATTATCAAAAACCATCCTGTATATGTTAACATTATAGTATTTTTCAAACTCGATGGGTAGGGTGACAGGTGTTATCTTTATATAATTTTTAACCTGAAAAAGGCCAAATCTCGCAAAATCGTATTGAAACGACAGCTGTCAGCGTACCCATATAAAAAAAAACTATAGATAGCACCACACACGAGCTGAAGAGTTACATGCGCGTTGCCGACCCTAAACTCCCCCCCCCCCCCCCCCCCCTCGTTGAGCTCTGGCAACCTTACTCACCGGCAGGAACACAATACTATGAGTAGGGTCTAGTGTTATTTGGCTGCGGTTTTCTGTAAGGTGGAGGTACTTCCCCAGTTGGGCTCTGCTCTAGATCTAGAATGACATCCACTAACTGTGCCCTACCACACAAAGCGAGATGAAATTCACAATGCCCTACCTCTCTTATCACAATGCCCATCTCTCTCTTTGAATGGCAATTTTAGAAAGGGACGATTCGGTACGTTTTTCTTATTGCTCCTTGTCAAGTAAAATCAAACTGAAAAGCATACTTACTTTACTCTTTGCTGAAAAGTCATATTAGTCATTGACGTTTTGACAGTATCCTGTTGAATAAGTTATGTGAATTGTTCTCAAGGCATGCGGATTACAAATCAGAGGTTGCTGGTTCAAACCCCGGCCCGTGCAAACGAGTTTTTTTTTCTAATAAACGTGTTGAATTTTTTAGTTTTTTTAATATAATAAGTATATTTGTTTTACATAAAGATTACCTAGGCTATACAAAAATTGGTATGAATAAAATAAAATTATTCGTGTCATTAAAATATGCTTTTAATACACATATTTAAAAGAATAACTTTATTTCTGTATAAGACAGACAAGATTTACTTTTACAATAAAATAGAAAATAAGCAATATAGATATTATATAGGAACAAAAAAAGAAAACAAAAAGTTACGATTAGATTCGATGGGTCTATAGATGACTCGCATTTTTTCTTTGGTGTCTACACGACCACACAGCTACCGATACATTACAGAAGCTGTCGAAATTTCCTTACCCGTTGTAATTGTTCAAAGAGTATTAGACTTTGACGTAGCTAAGCAAACACGCACACATGCGTAACGTATAGGCCTGTAAAGATAGCTCCATTCGTAGTAGACCTCGGATTCCGTTACTAGTTAATAGAGCTACGACTCAACGTTTATTGGATATGTCGATTTTACGTAATTTGGAGCGCTGCGCGATTTGACATAGGTCTTACCTCTTTGAGGCACCACGGCCATCTAACATTACTGGCATAAAGGACGCATTTATGACTTTGACGCATGACAGAAAGAGAAGCCGAACTGCGTAAAATGGGCGTTTTCTGTTGAATTCATAAAATCAAAATCGAGAATAAATCCGTTTGTATAAGATAATAAGTTAATATTTAGTTGAATGATGTTTAAGACGAGATGAAAACCTTTACTTTAAAGTGGATTATGCTGGATGAAGATGTGTTTTCTAGTTGCACTGAGGTAAACACTAAAAATGTAGATGTAACTTTGGATTTATATTCTATCGAGAAAATTTTAAGCCTTTTTGTTTCGACTAGTATCATACCTCTTATCATATAGTCAAGATACATATATCCGAAAATCACGTCTGTTTGTTTCCGGGGCTAGCCACTGCCACGCTTCAAAGATCCCGTTATTTTTCGATGCAGGGCCTTAACACATAATCAAAGAGCAGTTAGTTTAGGCTGTAATGAACACACTTTCATAGGTTTTATAAAAAATTTACGACTTTTATTTTTTTATACATAATAATTCAGCAAGCAATGTATCACTACTTTGTTTTAACTCAAAACCAACAACAACTGTCAAAATAATCATGATGTACGATATACATCGCCGCTCGAAAAAATTTCAAAAATTATTTGTGCTCTGGCGGTGAAAACTAAACTAAAAAAATCTTTCAGAATTGTTTTATAGCACTAAAACCTACATCTAGTTTAAGTTTGAGGTTATATTTAAAAAATACACACTGTATGTTGTTACTCTGCAAACCACAGCAGTATAATTGTAGTATAAAATAGCTAGTTCATATAATCTTAACAACATAAGATTAGTTCTAAGTGAATAGAAATGTAATTGCTTTTCCTTTTTTTTATCTTAAAAACTGATCGGCGATTGGCTCTAGTCACACCTGATGGAAAGTGAAGACAGGGCCTAAGATGGAACTCACCGGTTCAGTAGTCCTATTCACTCTTGATTTAATGCGACCGAGGTCATATTTATCAGGGAATACAGATGGCGGGAGCGAATTCCATTCTTTAGCCGTCCGTACCAAAAAAGAGGAGGCAAACCGTTTAGTGCGAACAAATGGAATGTTTACCATGAACGGGTGCATTCGCTCCCCACGCCTGGATGGCCGATAATGGAATGGGGAAGGTGGGATCAGATCGTGCAGTTCCTGTGCGCACTCCCCGAAATGTATCCGATAGGCTAGCGACTCGAGGGCGATGCTCAAGGCTCCGTAATTTTGACTTGATAGATGGGTCATCGCCAAAAAGTCTATGATCCCGGCGCTCTATCGAGTCTAGGGCTGCCAGCTGATATTTGGCGGAACCGTCCCATAGGTGGCAGCAGTATTCCATGCTCGAGCGGATCTGTGCTTGGTATAAGGGAGACAAGCTAATTCGGCGTGAAATACCGCCTCACCTTAAATAAGGCAAGTTTTTTGGCAGCAGTTTTAGCCCTGGACTCAATAGTCAACCCGAAGTTTAAGTTCGATTTTAACAATAAACAGTTTTTTTTACATTAAAACTATCGGTTATTTATACTCCACCGAGGTGTTTCCCATTCATAAATGTTTCTATTGTTGTTAATGTTGAACTTGACAAGAGTTCAAGGCCGGACGTTGATAAGCATTACTAGTCAATTTGCACCGAATGGTGTCTCCGAAAGACAATGCGGTCCGTTGTCCGTAATGCGGTCTCGAGTGCCGGAGTAACGTTTTTATTAAATAACTCAACCACACGGCTCCGGTAATGAATGAGTCGACGATCCACCGGACCACAAAGTTCGGTTAGCGGTTTTTTTCCCACTGCTCTCCTAACTTCGATTGATTTCTATTATTATCTGACATGGAACAGAAAATTGCACTATATGATTGAATGCGTTGCATTATTTTTAGGTATGGTTCTGTGTCACTGAAATTTGCAGTAGTAATTTAACACCTATAAAAATGCCTAATGGTTACTAATGCACATTTATGGCAATTGGGCCGCGATTCAAAGATATCGCCAAGAGGTGTGGCATTTTATACTTCCGCTCAAGTCCATTTGGTTAATACATTAGACCGTTAAAGATAGGTTCCATGCAGTGGTTATTAGTAGATTAAGGTCATTTTTTCGACCTTAACAACGACTAAAATACATTGTAGAGTAGTTGTAAATATGCGAGCGATTAAAAGGTATTAAATTAAAAGCTTCACGATCGTAAATCGAGCCCCCAGGTGTGCGTGAGCATTTTAGGTTTGAGTGCATATTCATGATAACTTGAACGCGCTGTAGGAATAACTGCAACTTCTCGGCCAAGTTTAATTTAAAAGTCAATAATGACCAAGCCGCCGTCCGTTATTGGTGTAGTGTAGAAAACAACAATTTTGATTAATTTTTCTTGGGCGTTGGATGTATCTTGAAAGGAGGTCTACTCAACCGTGTAAGGAGTGAAAATAAGACTAAGATGACAGCATAGCGTGTACGACTTCTGTAAAATGGGATTTATATCTACGCTTAGTGTAAATATTTCCTTCATAGCTATGACTATTGGCTGTGAGCATTCAAAATTTGCCGGTGAGGAAATTGCGAGCTTTAAGGCGATAAACTTGTTTTAAAGGCAAATACTGCATTCAAAAAGGATTTGAATAATTTAATTACTTACCTACCTAAACAGAGCCGCATGCTGGCAAATATACATAGGTAAGCTAAATATTTACCGTACGAAACGATCATAATCTTAAAGAAAGGGAGCTCAGGAGACACTCCTTAATGTGTGGGGTGATTTTTTTTTATAAAAAAAACATCATGAATAAAAGTTAAGATGTTTTTTCGAGTTTCTAAAAAATTCATTCTTGGTGGGACTTGAAGCCACGACCACAATTACAGTGCTCTGTCATCTGAGCTACCACCCGCCTACGCAGCAGACAAGAAACGCAAGCCAATTAATCTTTGTGTTCCTAAGATGTATTTCAGGAAAGGAGCCATCCAGATTTTTGATGCAGTTCCCAGCGGTTTAGGTTTAAAGTAAAGTTTGGTATGATTTTAAACTAAATCAAAGAATGTAACTGGACGTAGATTTCATTTAAATCAGTACAGCGGTTATTGATTCCCCATACAAACTTCCACCTTCCTTTTCACCCCCGTAAGGGATAATTTTTGGAATAAAAACTCAGCATAGTTTTTCCCCGAGACACAAATTATGTCAGTATCAACAAAATTGGTTCAGCGGTTTATCAGTTGAAAGGAATTAAAAAAAATTAAAAACTAATTTTATTTTACATGTTTTTAGTTCGGAATAGTGTCAATACCTATAGGTATGATACCATAAATGAATTCGTCATCTCCGATTTATGCGAAAACGATACCAAACTTGGCCTAGTAGCTTAAATGGTATAGATATCAAGCTAAGGTTGAGAGCCCCCCTCCCCTAAAAATTTAAATCAAAAATCTAGGTGGCTCCACTTCTAAGTCCATCCTTGGGTACTAAGGACCAACCCTGCCAAAGAAAATCTTTTGTTAACGAAACGCCGTATTGTGCTACAAGTATGTAGGACTATTAGTAACAACCACAACTGTGCCCCTTCTGCACTTATTATATTATCATTATAGGTAGTGTAAATTATACTTACGTAACTTGAATAAAATTATGAGACATTGTTCAACTTTTCCAACGGTTAGTCTCCTACTGTCTTAAGGTCCTAGTTACATTTTTACTATGCTAACAGTCTGCACCTAAGCGAGTTCAAGAAAACGACATGTAAAAAATGGAAAGTGGACTAAATTTGTCCAGAACAGTTTGTACGTGTCTAAGTGATAACGGTACCAGTTGCTTGAATAAATACTTGCGTTGTGCGTCGCAAATGACACACGAATAGTGTATAAAGTATAAGTGTATAACGTATGTTGCTGCCGCCGTGAGAACCGCAGTAAAGATAGTTATCTCCCTTGTTACAATAGTGACAAACTATTTATCGCGCTGTTGAGCGCTGATGTTATAATCGTGCCTTAACAGACGCACTATAATTAAGATATATAACTCTAGCTATGGCGCCCCAAACGTATAACTGAAAATAATACTAAAATAACTACAACACATAAAACGTAATCGGATATGCATAAAGACCAATATTAGTACATTGTACAACGAGGGGGGTAAGTGAAATATTGGATACGAGGGTGGTAATTGTGGTGGGAATTAAAGACCCGAGTTTGCAATATTCTTACCCCCGGAGTTACACACAATGCTTTTCATCACAATTGCGAAGAAAAAACTAAATTTTAAGCGAAATAATTCTTAAATATGGTAACATATTAAACATTCGTCTGCCATTTTGTCATTTCTTGGCAGGTGTGGCATCGAAGGCACAGGTTTGCATGAATAAGTGACATAATTTAAAAATCCCTAGGGAGTTATAGTTTTTTTTTCACAATCCATAACTCCCGCGGGAACAAATTAGGCTTTTGTCGTTCAGCACACCTGCATGAAATAAGATCTTTTTCGAACAAGTGCGATGAAAACATAATTAATAGAAAACTTCTAGGATTTGGGAGAAAAACGGTGACAGAAACTATTCAAAGCCACACACAAAGCTTAACTACAAACAAAATAAATAATGTTTATCTACAACAATGATGAGCCATGCAGTGTTCTAAGGAAATTAATATGTACTCATGATTCTGTTCTAGGACAACATCTTTTGATCAATTGATAACAATAAAAACGGTGACTATGGAATTAAATCTAAAAGTGCTAAATGTTGTTTTTAACGGATAACAATTAAATATGAAAATTTCATATCAAAACAAGGTATGTAAATACTTACCCCATTGCCACTGTTCGTAGCGCATTTTAATTGGAAAGCACAATGTCATCGGGAACTTACCTGAAAAAGAAACACATTTGTTGACAATTGAAGTTGTTTTAATAGGCATTAGTTAAAAGATAACAAAAAATAAAATGTGCCTGTTTTCTTTTACATTATTATAACCTGTGTTTAAGAATTATTGTGATTGTAAAACTATTCAAACGAGTTTCATGATTTTATTGACACAAGGTGTTCATTTTATGTATGTATTACCAACGATATGTTTAAAACGAATATTAGAGCATTTCATAAGTTAACGATTTAGCCGGACCCGTTTAAAGTTTATATACAACACTGCTTGGGCTGTTTGGTGGCTGGCAGTAATTTGAGCTGTATTCTGTACACTAGCATTTACATAAGCGAAAGTAAAAAATTACTTAATAATATACTTGTCCGTACAAAACTGAATGTCAGTTAATAGCCACCCCTAGGGATCCTTAGTGAGTATGCAGATTAATTTACTCCCAATGCAGCCACGCGATCACTCATAAGTCCATTCAGGCGGCAGCGGGCGGCAAGGAATATTATTAACAGCATGATGGGTATTTAATTCCATCAGGCTTTATAGTGTCTGTTTTTATACGCCGTGACTTGCCATAGATGGTAATCTATAAGTCTAACATATTTCATTTTTTTATTTTTCAAACATGAAGATATACCTAGTTACCTAGTCCTTATGCTGAGAATAAGACCGCATTTTGGCTGCGCGCGTGTTTTATGCCTGCTATGGATTTTCATACGGTATTGGCAAACTACGTCAGCAAATGATTTAGCGCAATATGTTAGGGCGGTTATCAACGAGTGTATTTTTCTGTGCGTATACGGTCGTTTCGGCGTTACGAGCTTACATGCGCGTTACATTTGATACATTTCCTTTCATTTGGTTTTTACGTGCTTACATGTGCGTTACTTTTCCCTACAATTGATCTATATGCGCGTACGCGCGTATAAAATGCTACTCTGAAACCACCCTTATGCACTGCCTTATGCAGGGCAAGTGAGGGGCATTTTTTTAAATACCACGTCGCTGGCAAACAAGCATATGGCCCGCTTGATGGTAAGCAGTCGCCGTAGCCCATGGACGCCTGCAACACAAGAGACAACTTCCACATTGTGGCATTTTGGCAACAATATTTTTATTTACGAGTAGATAGAAAATATGACTTGCCATATCCAAATGGCGATTTCTCTGCCGTCAGTAGGAAGAAGGGCGTAACTATCAATTTAAAAAAAATAAAGTGATTTATGTTGCCGTGATCAACAAACAAAATGTTTTCACGTCATTATGTACAGTCACAACAAAAGTTTTAGCTTTGGAGTTTCAATATTTATTTTCTCGGATTCAACTTCATGTCAATTGCGTCTTTCTTCTTGCTGACGGCAGTTCTGGTGACAGACAGAGTGATAGACAGTGTTGTATTTTTTTCATATTTCTTTTTTGTTTTTTTTTTGTACAAGTGAGTATGAATTTGTTTTTTAATCTTTTTAAATAATTTTCCTGTGTGATAAATATTCATGATGTATGTACATCTACATACATACTTTTCGCCAGATGCCCGCGTACATATATTTTTAAATTAATATTTATGACTCAAGATCGGTACGCGTATACATGCGTATACACTTAAGAATTACTTGAAAAACCGGATATCGCGAGTGCTAACCGAGTGACAAGCCTAGTGTGCCAAATGTACAAGATCTTTTGCGGGTAGTTCGAAAAACTCGCGCAGCTAGAATATGTGGATGTCAACTTTAGCCAGTCTTTCTCCGGCACCACGAAGACAGAGTCGTCTTCGTCAGAGGTATTTTTTATATTTATTTATACATGATTAAGTCCCTTTTAGTGAAAAATAATACGAGTTATTCTAGCATATTGTAAACTTGCATGTTACAGATTGGATACTAAAATGACCTCACACTTTTAGCACATAAAATAGGCACGATAACAGGTAACACACACACTAGTGTTGTTACCTGTTATCGAAATAGTATCGTATCGGTACATTAGACTCAAATACTTAACAATCATCGACTCTGTATCAACCAGTTCTCGGATTACCAGAGAAATTCAGTTGCACTCGCATACGATTGCGATGTAAACTAGAGGCCACGTAAGTGAGCAAATTTCCAAGCAGCCGGAACAGAGCGCTAACTAAATGCCGCGGCTAAGCAGTGATAAACGCTTTGCATATGGTAATTCAGTTTCATGCCTGCGCAAAACTATGGAAATGTCGCGCGAGTTTCCAACCCGCCCGTGTTAAAATTAATGAGAAGAAATTGTACCACAACAAATCTAATTAAACCTAAACAACGTTGGTTAAAACCTACCGGCTTAATTTTCGACTCTAAAGCAATATGCCGTTAAATTGTTGAACTGCCAATTGGATGTGTTATATCTTCGCTCGTAAAGCTCGAATCGTCTTCCTGTCATTTATTGCGCAGTTCCTTCTGTCTGAATAACTTTGAATCGCACAACTATGGCTGATAGCGTTCATTATCTTTATAACTCTTTTTGGAAAATCTAGAATATTACGAGTGTTAACTAAGATTTACTCAAACTTACAATTAACAAGATTACTTTACGGGCGGGTACTTACGAGTGTATTCGATTTCCAGTGGTAGGTGGTAGTTTGTTGGTGCCACACGTTAACATTAGATAGTACATAACATATAAACAACTTTATTTTACGTATCTTTAACTACATTATCACTATGAAACCACTATGTCTCACTATGGATCACTATGTTTTCACAATGAAGTAATTTAAGGGAAGCGCATAAGTTGGCGTGTTATTACCGAGCGACATACGTCAGTTTCGGTAGTGTCGAGGCGGCGGACACGTGCACCAGCGCCCTCAATCGTGATGCGCATGCACACGAGATGAGGGAAAAGTGAAATTGATATGTGTTCACACTTGATTCGATTAAGGAAACTTTCAACAGGAGCATGTCAACAAACGTGAGTCACACGAGTAGAGAAGATTTGACCGGCTTTCACGTAAATGTACTTATTTATTCACTGAGTAAATTTACAAAGATTAGTCAAACATTGTCCGTAATAAGTATACTGTTATAATTCCACAAATTTCGGTCTAACTGTTGTAGACATCTAAACCAGCTGAATTAAAATGATTATGAGAACCCAAGAACACAATTGGAAAGGATGACTAATGGGTCCATACAAATGTTAACATTTGGGACAAATATTCGTAATCATAACCGTAATGTTTGGGAATTTCCGTCAGAGAAAATTTAATCAAGTGAATGAATATTATCTATCATGGCAAATGTGGCAGTGATAACCTATATTTATTGTTTGGATATAGGTAACAAAAAATCTTTATTGCCAAAGTTATTATAGCTATTTTTTTTTCTAAACCATAAAGTCAATTTAGAATTATTTATATGTATACTGGAACTGAAATCGTTTACAGTGGCGGCAAAAAATCTATCATTCTGCTGTTTTTTGCAGGCATTCATTCGAAAAATCGTGAAATTAGACTTTATATTATCGGAACAATTATTGCATCGTCATCACGACCATATATATTCGCTTACGACCGACTGCACCTGGCAACGTAGGCACTAGGCAGCCACGTTAGCACAATGCGAATTGGGGACTTCACACCTACCAATTAATGTATGCTATAAATATTGAATTTCTTCTTTGAAAACACTTAAAGCCAATTTTACCAACAATAAAATTGTATCATTACTTTACAATTTAATAAACCACCAATATAATTCTACCAGTATAATACAATTTAATACTGTGAAAACTCTGGCAAGTTAATTATTTTAAAAACGAACTATAGTTTGATCGAATTGTTGTTTACATTGTAAATTTCATTGAAATCGCTAGAGCCTTTTTTGGGAAATTTATAAAAAAAATGCGAATGTATAAAAAACAATAGATATATAATTTGCCGCTACTATATAGTGAACATTTACTATCAGGGAGCCGTACGGTCGTAAGCTTTCGTCTTGTTATCATTAAAACACCACGGCTGCTCAGACACGTCAGTCTTTTGGCCAGCTAGGTACGATATTTTTCGGAAGGTATTCAAGACACCGATGAGTAAAAACAAAGACACAAGGTAACTTATTCTCTGAAAGGTTTTAGTTCCACGTGCCATGTCACATATAAAGCTTATATTATGACGATGTCTTATTCAGCATATCCGACTTTCGACATTCAACTATTTGTATTCAAAACTGCTGTCAAGAAGAGACAATGGTGCCGTGAAAATTGGCTTTAAAACGAGTTTTGTTCTCGTATGAACTAAAAAGTATTTACATTTACACTAAATAGGTATCTATTTTTTTAATTTCGAATACATCATCTAAAGATTCAAAAGCCAATAATATTGTGTCTTACATTTCTTAATAATACAACTGAATCTTGTAAAAGTTAGAAAGTAGGCACGACGCAAACTCTTGTTAAAATCATGTCTAGCAAGTTTAGTCAATTCACTACGCTCTTCCTAATTGCAGGCTATACACCCCGGGTCGGGCTCCTGGCTCGGAAGCCTCTCCGCTCAATAGAAAAACCCAATAGGAAGGTATAGATAACCCTGTAAATATATCGACATTTAAGCGTCAATAAAAAATCAAGTCAGCATCTAAAAATATATTGTTTGACATTAATAATAAGATCTGTAAATCTCAACAGTGGACTGTTAAACTATTATTTGTCAGTCAACGTAACGGTTTTTTTTATATTTAAAAACAGGTTAATAATCATAACTTTTTTATTAAGTTAACCAACAGCAAATCAAGCTTCATCGTCTTATTTTATAATAAAACTAAGCGAAATAAATTTACTTCGTAGATTACTTTAAAAGAATGTGAACGACTTTAGATTTTACTGCGTAAGTGCTCTAAACGATATTTTGTAATAACTACATAAGTACGAGCAGCGTTAAAAGAAGTATTATTCCATCATTTTATGATGTAAGTACTATATTGAACGCGTCGATAAAAAGTTGGATTGGCTTATAAAATACATCGGTTACGTCAAGGCGTGTTCAAGTTAGAAACTAGTCTGATTTATCGAGAACCACATGAAAAACTGACCAGATCAAAATTGCTTCATCTGGACATGTATAGGTATTGAAAGGATCCATGACCACCCCTATCAAAATTATGTTACAATATTCCGTTATATCCTGTAATTTATTTCAAAATGAACGGGATACGTACTTACTTAACGTCACGGTTTTAACGCGAATCTTAAATTTTACTGTGGGAATGCAAATGTTGGCTTGAGTGACATTACTTTGGCCGCCGTGCAAATTTCCGTTTGCGAGAATTTTAATTGATTTCGCCTTTGCGTTGAAATGGCAGACGCCACCACAGATTCCTTGCGATTTTAATTACCTCGGGGTCCATTGGCTTATAGAGGTGTGTGATGTTAGGGTGCACGCTAAAAGGGCCTTGAAGTATAGCGAACTACATAATCAATGTGTCAATCGATTCTTCTTTTTATAACTCGGGTGATATAGACTATCTGTATGTTTCAAGGAGTAATAGGTGCTACGTATACACGTACAAAAAAACCGTGATTGGGTATAAAAAATAAAAACTAGTTTTACTTGTTTAATTTAATTTTAAGTCCAGTTAAGACGAAAGTGGAGGACCCGCACAAAATCGTCTTTTCATGCAAACGAAGTCCTCATTTACCTATCTGGATATTAACATTATTGAAAATATGTTGACACAATTTGTTGTTGGTTGATATAACCACGTTATGCCTTACGTTTAACTTTTTTCAATTTTTTAATTAATAAAGCATTTCAATATTTATATGAAATCTGTATTTCGCTCCTAATTTTAAAAAGAAATAATTTTTCGCTCCTAATTTAAGAAAGATTTTCGAAAAAATCAAACCCCCTATGTTTGATTTGGATAGCTATGGTTAATATACATTAAATTATGTAAAAATACTTTCCGTGATATCAAAATCCAGTAGGTAGGTACTTATGGTTGACATTGTCTATACATTTTCGTAGACTCTTCTGCGCGGCATATTGCATACGCCTTTCAATAGCAGATAATTACAAAGCAATTAGGTAGATGCAATGAACGCAGGTAGGCATCCGATGGGTTTACGGGAAAATTATTTCATACTTAACTACTCCTAATCACAACCTTAAATAAATTAGCCGGCAGAATAAAATAGCCTCCGACGGGCGATGCTAAACGCCAAACAATGTTACACAGTTTATTAGTTACCGGAGTCTATTCGGAGTTTTTCACGGCTACTGACTACTACTGAGCTGACGGACTGCGGGAAAATTATTTTCACATCAGTTGTAGGGGTTCTCACGAGTAATGTAAAAAATACATTTCCATTTTCCATGAAAATATAGGTCACATTCACATCTACTAATTGTAAAAAAAATATAAACGAAACCATAAACCATTTCATCATTACAATATTAGTAGGGATACTTAAAGGAACAAAGGAGTAGAGCAATTGATAAAAACCTTACATAGTTTAGATCTTATAATATTAATTAGATTTGATTGCTTTACGGTCGATAAAATCTACATTTTGTTATCAAATCTTAATTTATCTTGACCGTAAGCGAGACCAACAACACCAACATGTTTGAAGTTCCATGACTTAATGTTTTGGTAAGTGTTTGACTAAATGTTCATGACTTGTGTTTTTCAGAAATGTTTCGTAAAGTACATTTTTCAGGCTAAACATTCTCATATGTCAAAGTGTAGAGTTTACGGTTTAGTAAAATTTTAAAAAATAACCGGCCAAGAGCATGTCGGGCTAGGCTCAGTGTAGGGTTCCGTAGTTACCCAAGATTGTTAACCAAGGTATGAATGGTACCTTTCACCCGAGTGAATAGGCAAATTTGGATAATAAGTACCTAATTAAAGTAATAGACGACGGCCATGATTTTTCCTTTGGGCTGACTTGCAATCGGACACTTTGCATGTCTAAAGATAAATATCCCATAGCGAAAGATGAAAAAACATATTTTAGCAAACTGCAGTAATTTTAAAATGATTTTGTTCATTAAAGCATGAAAATGTAATGTATAGCAATAATATCTAGACATAATGCATTGTTCATGAGTGCAATAAAATAATATGATTAAAAAAATTGCGGGATTGCCTCTTACTTTTGATTTTTTTACTCTTTCGTTCTAAGACTGCCAATAGTCAACGGCATTACTCATACAGCCAATGAAACTGTTTTAGAGAAATTAAATATGAAATAAAAATATAATGAGTAAAATAAGATATTTTTATCTTAAATTTGAGTTTATATCACACAAATCACATTAACGACCCATTTAATGTCGTAATAACGTTTAACTGTGGATGTACGTCTTTTTACTATGAAGGGGAGACTTTTAGCGATAACTCAAAAATAGCTAAACTGATAATGTCCGCTATAGTTTTCATTTAATGTCTTTCTTAAGCTCTACTCCTACGATTTTTTTAACGGACATGGCGAAACTATAAGGGTTCCTAGTTGATTACGGAACCCTAAATAAAATAATATTTTAGGCTTCATTTATACACTCGACTAAAATGTTTTATAAAATGCATTATGTTTATGTGCCTTTATGCAATTAAAAATAATATATGAAGACATATAGTCGGTGTAAGTTAAGAAGTAAATTTTGACAATTATGAATTGACCCTTATATTTGCGACCTTTCACATATATAAGGGTCAATTCATAACTGTCAAAATTTACTTCTTAACTTACACCGACTTCATGCATGTAAAGTGGAATTCAATAGAAATTCCAAATAATGTAAACCTTTTCTTCTTACGAAGGTTGTTTTCACTGAAATCAATCAACAAATATTTACAAATAATCAACATATATTTTAACTAAAAAATGATGATAATAAAATATTTACGTAGGTATATAAGTTGTCGATAAGGACAATTAGGGTCCTGAAAAAGTGCGATACTGCGAAGTAATTAAGGTAAATTGGTTTATTTAAATTATTTTCAATTTCTATGGTACTTAAGTTTATACCATATATCATACGTTCATAAGTATAACAACGATGTCACTAAACATCAATTTTTCTGTAATATTTTTTATTTAAATCTATTAAAAATGTAGCCTTGTTTCATTGTGTATGTAGAAATTAGGCTGCAGATTATATGAGATGCACTTTATTTTAGTGACCATTTTTTTTATGTACAAAGTAATATATGTCTTGAAAGTGTTGCGTGGCAGACCACCAAGATTTTTATAAAAAGTGGTATTATTAGTCCAGTACCTTGAAACGATGATTTGTAAACCCATTATCCGACCCAGGAAGATATTTCCCTGGTTCATTGAAAGTGTGGAAAAAATTGTTCACATCATGATTAATATTCCAAGACGGACTAGCTATAATTGGACTCGAGCGTGTGAAAAGAGACGTCACCAGGAAAAACAGCGCTTAGCGGCGAAGAAAAAGAAAATGATTCCAACGTACGTATAAAGAGTAGTACCTAAAGCATAAAGCAATGCAAGTGGGTGTGGCCTATAAATAATGGCAACTCCTGGGCGATGATTTCTAACGCCGGCATTACGAATATAAATATAATTCAAAATGCTTTACTGATTTAGTTGTTATACATAGTGGGGTGCATGACTTCTATTCTGGCATTTATTTATCGCTGATTCATATCATAGATGCAGAGGAAAGGCTACTCGTATATTTTTCTGTGTCCTGTCTTTAAAATATCTAATGTTATTAAAACACAATCACTACGCTAATATTCCTAATATTCATGGTGAAATATATTGTAAAAAAATACTAAATACATCTAAAATAAATTACTAAAATTACGTTTTAGTTGAAATTTAGTTTTTTTTTTATATAAATAACTTTGTTATTCAAACATAAATAATTAACTATTACAAAGTTACTTATGCGTTACTATGTTTGCTAGAAGCACCTGAGCTTATTGATGATAGACGAACTGTGAGTGTGTCATATACTGTATACGTTACTGTATTTTTAGAGGCAATATTAAAATTATTGCGAGTCCCTATTAACTACAATTAAGTACCTTTCAAGAGCTAAAGATGCTCGTTAAATTACATAAGAATGCGCATATTAAGGTGTTAAGTACCAAACGGAAGCTTGTCAACGTGCCGGCCAATTAATGACGGCAAGGTGTGAACACTCATTCAATAAAGCGGTAAAAGCCAGTAGCAGGCCAATTATAGTTTTATTCATTAGATAAGTATCATATCAGTATCATATTGGAAACAGATCTAATATCTAAAACTAGATAAGGCCCGTAAGTCGAGTAATTATTACTCTTCATCCTCGCGTTGTCCCGGCATTTTGCCACGGCTCATGGGAGCCTGGGGTCCGCTTGACAACTAATCCCAAGATTTGGCGTAGGCACCAGCGGCGGCGCGTCACAAATATTCGTGGGGAACTCGGAGCTAATTTTGCTTTCCTTTTCTCCATGAACCGATCGTGAAAGTACTCAACGGGCTGAAATTAGACAAGCCGGTGGGAATCGAGTTCTTTGAACGATCCGCCACTGGTAGGCACTAGTTATTACGAAAGCGATTGCCATCTGACCTTCCAACCCAGAGGGTAAACTAGGTTCCGGTTTCCTCAGGATGTTTTCCTTCACCAAACAGCGACTGGTAAATATCAAATGATATTTCGTACATAAGTTCCGAAAACGACACGGTAAAGGCCAATTTAGCCGGCAAGTCTTAAGAAGAGAAGTAAGTCTCTATACGTAGAACAATTAATGTGTGGTAGATTCTTTTTAACGTGAACAGGCCGCGTAGCCAACGTGCAAATCGCTTACGCTCCGTAGCGATCGAAACGCAACTGTCACTGTCGCACTAATATGGACGAGTGATAAAGAGACACAAAGCGTTTCGTTGTCGAAGCGATAGCGATTGTCACCTTGGCTAGGCCGGCTGTAGAGATATATCTGAATGTATTTGTGAAATAGTGGTGGCAGATACTTACTAATGAATGATGCTGACTGAATACTTTTTATAGGTATATCGTATAGCGACACTCTCAGCGGTAGAAAACAGTCGCTGTGGCCGGAAGCGGGTTGGAGATGACGATGATGATAATCTTTATTAAGGAATCAAGGTTTATTTTTTCGTGTGAAACAGATGTGTATAAGAGGATTAAATGCATAAAATAACATTACCCGGCTACTTAATGTGATAAAATAATTATATATTTAATTGGTATGGAAAATATAAGAACTAACACTTGGCTAACCTGTATAAAAAACCACAAAAGATAAAGGCTGAAAAAACTGGTTTAATGAACTCATTTTAAATCTTTTGAAATTAATCTTTTGTAAACTACTTTCATTATTCATTTTGACAAACATCAGTACTGGCCAAGCGGTTCATAACAAGGGTTAACCGAGTAGGCGGTTGTATGGACGCCTGGGCTATCAAGATACAGCAATCCCACACACGAGTAGCCGCTGTTGATATCTTCATATCCTCTTACTACTAACTCCTGACTGAGGTTCCGCTTAACGGGTAGGTGAGACTCCTTACCTTTACAATAGTTGTAATTGCGGTTGGTTGCGAAGATCATAAAGAGCTTCTAATGCCGTGACATAATAAGCACATACGTACGATGGGAAACATAAAAATCTTGTTGGATGATCTTGGGAACATTTCTGTACGATGCAATCAATTGACGGTGAAGATCATTCATAATTACACTAATGAGGTAGCTTCATTACGACAATGAATGCGTCTACGTCACGACACGGTAAAGGCCAATTTAGCCATCCATCAACACATCTCTGGGCAAATGAAAGTTTGTAACTGATCTTGTTGGTTTTTGTGCAGTGTTTTTTTTTTTGTACTCATTTGTACTATCGTTAGGTATATCGTGGGAAAAATATACATTATCAATTGATGGCTTTAATTTTAATTTAAGCTCTTACTTAATTGTTACTATTGCTGAGAAAATTGGTTTGTTAATTAATCAGCAAAATATTACAAAGGGTACATACACCGATTTGGCTGTGTAATCGGTTAAATGTTATTTTAGTAATAGGATCCTTTTGGCTTGTGAAAGTAAAGACACAGTCGTTTCTTTGTAACCAAACTAGCCAAAGCTCCGGTAAGATAAAATGCCGACGGTTCAATTGTCTCGTATGAAAGTGAAATGCCTTAACATTAAAAGTAAAGTTATAGGTACTAGACATATAAATGTTGTGCCGAATGGGCACAAATTGTTTAAATGAGATTCAACATAAATAAGAGACGTTAACGATGTCTACTGTCGTTTTTGCGAAGTGAGAATGCCATTGCCTGCATAGTTTATGTTGTGTAGGTATTGTGTTTAAAAGAGGTTGACTTGTTAATAACCTAATTAATCGGTAATGGGAGTTTTAGTATCTTAATGTGTGAAGTTGGTGATGAACAATAGAAACATATTAATTAGCAGCTTTGAGTGTCGGTAGGTCGCAGGGCGCGGTCGGTGCCTTAGTGAGAGCGCCGCCCGCGTCGGGCGATAGCGAATGATCACTCGTATAGTTTATTCTTTTAACACAATAAAAGCTGTTATTTCTTACGAGACGACTTTATTAAAAAACAAACTACATAATAATATTTCTTGGTTTTAGTTAAGAGTTTATGGCTCTGATACATTTTATACGACTTCAAGCTAACAGGGTCATTTACATTATGGCTAAAACAAAAAACGGGGTATTTACTATACGTAAGTATTTGATCTAAGGAAGCGGCACATTTAGTTTAAAAAATGATACGAGACTATCATCTCGTGCATTTTATTCGTTCGTTTTATCCGTACGTTAACCTTTTGTCTGTCTATGATATGGATACTGACCGCATTTTTCATCTTTATGCTTTTTTTCGAGAACGATTATTTCTGTTCCATGCAGTTTTAACCCACTATTTTATACCACCATTACACATTATGAAAGGTTAATTATTGTTTTATGGGGGATTTCATAATTCACTGCTGATTGCCAATGGTCAGGAGGCAAATTCGAACGTATATTTTGATGTTGATGTCATTTTGTTATCATTCGCCCGTGCGTCTCACTCGCGCCTATACTCGTATATGTGCGAATAAGTACGAGACCTAGTCTGGCTTCCTTAAGTAAATTGAGGTTGGTGTAACTGGCCCTTTTACAGCGTTACGGCGATATTGATATGAAAAATCGTATTAAGTAGCATAGGGTGATTGAAATGGCAACAGTTCAGAGTTCAAGGGACAAAATTATAAAACTGATAAATCACATCACATGTATAGATCGAAATATTTAAAGAGGCAGACCACGAAAGAGGTAGATTGCGTAGAACACGATATGGAAAGAAATGATTTCCTGATGTGACGAAATGGCAAGCGATAGGCATGTAAGAATAAAAAAGGGCTGCAGCGTTACTTATAATACATTTGTTAAAATAAAGTGACAATTTAGAGAGGACGCTACAAATATGAAAAAAGAAAGTCGTAAAAAATGTCATGAAAAATTTCAAAAATTATGTAAAACATTATATTGTTGTCAACAGCTAGACCGGAATCACTGATGTCATATCGCATAATTAAATACACCTAAGTTCATCCCTTAAGTAAAGGCTAGGAGTATCGGCGCGCGGTGGCCGCGAGGGCCGCGAGCGCCGCGAATAGGCTTTGCGCGTCGCGAGCGCCGTCCGCCGTCCAGCCATCTCTCCCTTTCTCTCGCCCCTATACCCCTCTCTCTCCGTCCTTCGGCGCTCTGTTCCTCTTCTTCTTGCAAGGTTAAGGTTACGTCAGACGTGTTATGTTATAACCGTTGAGGCGCGCTGAAGCAAGTTCAGTGTCTCGCCGAGACTGGCCGCGACACGAGCCCGTCTCCCTCGTGTTAGGACTGTGAACGAACGCTGTGATACACAACCAGTGACAAAGTTCATGAACCGGGTGTTTTGTTTGAACTCTCTCGTGACCCATCTGACGTATTCTTTCGGTGCATTTCGGTACGTACTGAAACTTTGAAATTACATTTTTTGAGTATTTAAATGAGATTTTTCAAAAGATTGCGGCAACTTGAGGACATACTGGCGCGTCCTGGTCAACAAACTGGTCTATAAATATTTTATGGCCGGCTATTGCCGCGGCCAAGGACATTAGTACTTAAGTCTTGTGATAATTAGTCTTATCTCGTACGGAGTGAAAGCTGGAAGGATCGAGCGATTTCAAGCTCTAGAAGCTACACGCATGAAGGCGAGAGTTAGTTACAATATTAAAGATAAGGAAAGAGCTGTTAACTTCTTCACGGATATGTTGGATACAACAATCTTGTTAAATTATATTAAAGTATTAAAATCATGAAACCAAATTAATAATGCATATAATATAACTGTACCTATTGTAAGTCAAAGTTTTATAAAAAAAAATACTTTCGTCTGATATGATACCAAGAACAATTTTAGGTGTCACAAAAATGAAAATATATTCAAAACGTTTTAGTTAAATGCTCTTAACTGTTGAATAACATAATAATTTAACAGAGATAATTACATATAAAAATCAATTATGACATAAAAATGTATAAACGACGGTTCGATACCGTTAGGGTTGGCTCAGGGAAGTTTTTGCAGCGCTCGTCTTCAATCATGTAGCGATAAGCTCGGTTGCGCATACTGCAAACATTGGCAGTGTGCTATATTTAGCGCTTATTTATTACTATGGGAAAATTTTATGTCTTTTAAATTTGTAACGATAAAAAAATATTGGTTGGGAATCTTATTTAGACAAACATTAATGAATTAATGTATGAATTATATTCATGAATGGAGCAGCAAAACTTGTAGCAAGTAGATTGAGCGCTACGCGGCAACAAAAGACATCAACGGGATCGCATCACACGCGCACTTGCGGACTGCGGATTAGATTCCACAAATGTATATTATAACATTTTTAAGAAAATTAATGGATTGTTAAACGAAAGGAATTTTATTATTTAATGATGTAATATCAAAAAACGTTTGAATTGGCTGCATTATTTCCTAATGGTGCATTCTTTCTAAATTATTAGTGGTTTATAAAAAATATAAAAACATTTATATGAATTGGCTGTTTTATGTAGGTATATCCTGAGAAACCTACTGGTACTAATAAGTAAGGATCAATGGAAAAGCCAATTTGCGACATACACTGTTATAAGTATTATAACGTTGATTAATTAGAAACATACACGGTTCACGGTTTGTCACACACAGGAAGGTCATATAATGTAGTTGAAGTCATATAAAAGTAGGTATATAGTTTTTAATTTTTTTGTTCAGTGAACTAAGATTTAAAGTTAGTCGGAACTTTCATGGAATGATGGATGTGTACTACTTAAAATGGTCTTTTCTCTTTACGTCTTACTAAAAATAAGTAAACCACAATACATAATATTACCATAATTTAAAATATTAATCAAAAGACAAAGATATTCATTTGAAATCATCTGGAAATAAAATCTATAAATAATTTTAACCAGCAACAAAAATAAAGCCGGATTATTTATTCGTTTGTGATTTTCTCATGACAATACACAATTAAGGTACATTTCTGGGGAGCCTTAGCTCAGGGTTTGTAGGCTACAATTTCGCTTGGAACAATTGGTAGCGGCGCAAAAGTATAACGAACGATCTTCGGAGCACGATCAGGGCCGAGGGTCAGCACTAGTACTATAATGGTATCGCACAACAACCGCCTTAATGGTCAATTAACTGAAATATTGAAGAAAAGTATATTTACGCTTATTGAGATGTTGGGCTCTGTCAGTGAGGATTCTGTGGGAATCGCAGAGGAGAGGACTAGCAGTGATTTATCAACGGAGTAGCGTTAACCGTTTACGAAGTGATAATATAAATACTTAGTAGATCTATACTTGCAAATTATACGGCTGTGGTATTTCTTGCGACAATGCACTGAAATTATTTCATACTTACGAGTAACAATTAATAGAACAAGAAAGAGTACGGGATGGCAATTAGGAACTTGAATCCAAACAGACCAGTTTGAACAAGGCAGTAGCATTTATGGCTGAAATAAAAAACTTCTATGCAAGTAGGTAAGTAATTTGAAGAACTTAACGATTAGACGATTGGCGCCATCGTGCTAGAAGACAATGAAATCACACGATAAGTTGATAGCACACAAATAAAATAAAATAGCGAATAAAACTCGGAGAACAAGGTTTAGTGGTCAAAATATAATAAAGCGCGAATTTAACGAATGAGCCAACTACTGGTTTCAAGGCGCTCAAGATGCGGGTTCCGCAAGACCCCATTGCGGTTTCGCAGGTCGCTTCATTGAGTTCATTCACGTCACATCATTCTTTAAAAGATTTTTAACTTGGAGGATTTAACAGTCGGAGTCGCCTTTAAGAGCTTATCCTTATGTCGAAAACCTCTGGCCCAATAGTCATACATATTGTATGAATTGACGTTTAAATGACATGTATTGTACGTAACATACATTTGACGTGCCCCTCCCCCGCAAAAATTGACACACTGTTTTGTACAACAAGGCGTCTCCAATTGTTAACTCCTCCAAGATTTTTAAGGTAAAATAAATATAAAACATAAATTCAATGGCAAGAGTTTGTTGTATAATCTCTGTGCGATTAATGTGACGTTAATGGTTTTTTATACGCTTGTCTATTTATAGTATATTTTGTCTGGATCCTAGAATAATGCTAACAATATCAACGCGCCTTAGTCATTCAACCAGAGATACAAAATTCAGTATTAATAAAATGTTATCATTGATTGATTGGACTGTCACAGTTTTCATTATTTTAAGATCCGAATAGAATAGACTAGTTTTTTACGTCTATTTCCTCTTCATTATAATGTAGCAAAAATTAAAAAAAAAAAACAAACAACCAGTGTTGTTTGACCCCAATGCGTCGCAGATTATAATTAAGAAGATCACGTGAGAAAAGGTGGTGTCGTGACAGCGCGGCACGCGATGACACGCCACCTATCGGGCACAAGGCGGTGTTCCGAATTACTGATTACCTTTACGGTCAATTGATTCTAGTCAAAATCAAAAATAGTGGTAGTAACCATATAGAAGGACCAACTGTTATGTTAATTTTAAAATGTGTTTTTGTGTAGTTGTAATGGATTTCGTCCATGGTTGACTGACATACTTTATTTTATCGCTGGCAAGCCTCAGTAATAATATAGAGCTAATAATGATATGTTATATTATTTATGATAAGCCTTATCAATCTGAACTTCTTAGTAATAATATTTGGAACGTCTTTTTTATTATAATTAACAATTGTAGCTAGATTAGGAATCACTGCTATTTTTATAAACGATATTTAAGAAAAACATAAATGATTAAGTAACACACCAGTATTTAAATTGCGCATATAGTAGAAGAGTGTCCTCGGAGACGGTATGCTGGAAGAGTTGAAGAACTCTATGAGCTTACAGCGGGTGCCAGGGATTGGCTATTAAACTTAGATATAGATTTATAATATAAAAACTATAATGTAAAATGCTTATAACGAGGATAAAGCCATACGATAATAATAATAATAGTATTTAAATAAAAGTAGCAAAATAATATTGTGTTTAACAAGCAAATGAAAATGTATGAATTAATTTGCATCTTTGAATGTGATGACATCAACAGCCACATGTAACCCTTATGGGAACTACCGGGCTTGCGGCGCGTTCCGATTCTCGATTAGCTGGAGGATAATTGATTAGCGGTGACTCGATTGACTCGCCTCGGCTTTCCGATGTTACTTCCACCTTGTTAACAGTACTCTGAACGAATTTATCATAACGTCCAAGACACTGTAACTAATAGGTAAGTAATATAAAATGTTTATGCGTATTTTTTATAACTAATTTAACCATAAATTTGTTTTGTAAATAAAATGTAAATATAATCTTTTACTGGGATATATAATAATTATTAGAAGTCTAGCGGGTTTCATAACATAACGTTGAATTTCAGCATTAATAAATAACAAATTATCGCAATTATTAAACAGCACAATAGTGGAGGCACGCACAGTATCCGTTCATAATTCACTTCGATTGGCTGAGTGATTGCGGGTGCTATTTCTTAAACAGGGACTCGGCGAGGTTAAAGATGTCAATGTAGGGGAATTTATGGTTGTACCGGCGTACCGACGGTAAGCTGAGAAATGTGCGTAATCTGTGCGCGCGAGCAGTAATTGAAAACCTATGGTGACTTATTGACGAGTGGGTTGCTTATGGTGAAATTATTGGAAGATAAATTTGTCATGACCTACAGAAGTAGGGCAATTTTGATTGCTTAATGATGTGAAGTCTTATGCCATATTTAACGCTTGAGCTGAGAATATTAACAGTATTTTTATATACAACGGCAGCTTAAACATTTAATTTGCTGTTTCTATACATAATATAAAATATTTGAAGCCGGTCGTAGCTTTTAGATGAAGATGATCGGGGCTGTGGCACGGTGATCCTATTTATAAAGTAACGTTTAAAGGGCGGTACTGTGCGGTCGAGCGCGGGGTCAGGACGGATTCCATCAGGCGTGCTTTCCATGAAGGATTTTAATTACGTCGCTGTGGGTGAACGACCTAGGTAAACGCGGTGCGCGAGATACTTTTCAAATAAATTGTTTCACTGTCCTTAAAGATACGCAAGCTGTGACAACTTCATTCAAATATGAAATGGCTTTTTAGATTGTTATTTATTATACCAGAAATTAGTAATCATAAACCCACTGATCATAGCAATTATTTGAATAATTCCTAAAAATGGGGTTAACAGACCGTTACTGCAAACTAGTTTTTTTTTAATAATAAAATGGCACTTGTTATATACAACAAAACGCTTCCATATATTCAAGATTTAATTTGAATATTATAATCAACTTGAGTTCGAATTTTTTTTTTACAAATGAATTGAACTGGTTTTATAACAGTATTCCAAATTAACAAAATTCGCTAGTAGCGTTATGATACCAGTCATAAATCTGAGTAGTACCTACCTACATAGTTGTCTGGGCATGGAATATCGGTAAGATTTTGGAGACGGAGTGGGCAGACACAGATGACTCATCTGGGACAAACGAATACGAATTACCTTATAAACAACATATATGACAGTCTACAAATCTGTGTTTGGAAACTTGTTTATGATTCCACGAGCCATCGTTCTTCAAACAAGCGGGGTTTTAACTACAATTATGTGTATTTATACCGAGGGACATTAGAAATATGGGCTTGTCTACTTAAGGACGCATGTCGTTACGTATTTAAATAAATTGATGATTCGTTAACTTTGAGGACTATGTAAGGTAATCGTTTTGGTTAAAAAAATACACCAAATTTTGCTTTCCTTTTAAGGCTTCTAATTGTAATACTAACTGGACTGTCGGACAGTATAGAATGATGTGATGTGGAACACCCACAATCAAGATAGCTTTCGTTGGCTTTAATAGGGTTTTTTCTCAATGATGACAATGATTCAAGAAACATATAATTATAAAAGAGTAGAGACCTAGTTTAAACTTTGCATTTTATTTAATATAGACTTAAATGTTTGCATCATTTTGTAATTAATACCGATTAACATAAAGAAATAGACAACAAAATTTGTGGTTGTATATTCCATAAAAGAAAAACTGGTTGTGGTGTCTAATTGCTGGAAGTAAGGTGCCATTCGTTTAAATGAATGACTAGTTGGTTGGCTGATATCACTTTAGTGAAGTTCATGGTTTACTCCTATTTGAGATAAGTAGAAAAAAAAGACAAAACTAGAGCCAGCCTGTAAGGTGGAATGGATGATGGGATGTGAGATGTGAGCTTGGAAGAACGTGCCTGTAAAGCGTTTTATGCCTGGTAATGCGTTGCAAGTGGAGCGAGTTACAACGCTCGCAACGTGCTCAAATTGATTACAGGCGATACACGCGAATTCTAATAAAATCACTAATGGAACGGTACTGGTGGCGTGCGTCGCCTAACGGCACCGCACCGCGTCGCTCCCACGGCTAGCATTATGCAACCTGCTAGAGCGTCAACGAACACAATACGAGTACGAGTTATTGATCGCGATCGAGATCTGCGCGAAAAACCTGGCACCGTAAGTGAAACCAGATGCAATTGTTAGTGATGAGCCATAACGCTGTATCGTGTCTCCGATGTGGGACGCAACGGATCGATGAGTTATGGCTTCAAATCTTTCAGTGATTATCAATTTGTTACACACAAAATTAAATATATTGGTTTACTTACTTAAAGTAACAAAATACTCGATGTTCCGTGTTTTTAAATGCATCTGCCGTAATCTTAGATGAGAAAAGAAATGTGGTAAAGCTCACGTCACTTATTCTACTCGTACCTGTACGAGATGTATCTAAATAGTGGGGCATAAATACAAGATTTTTTTGTTATAATGCTGGCTTGTCAAGCTGAACAACAGATCAAGCAATGACGTGAGTCTGAAGCTGAGTAAACGCTGGAATACAAATGAAAAGAAATGTAGGAATGTAATGTCGATTTCATTTACATTTAATTATCTATAGAATACAGACGGGTTTTCTCACATACATAATTAGATGGGAAGTTCAGCATCATGGAATGGATGTGAATAGCTCAACAAATACACCTGCGAAAGAGAGAAAATACATATAGAAAATCATTATACGCACTTATGTTAATTATAGTATTTGCAGTTTATATAAATAACAGTTAAATATTGTGACCATGCCTATGCCATAAGCCGTTTCAAATCGTAAACGTTTATAAACATATAATCATCGGTTTATGGCGGTATTCATTTCGTTACTTAGATAATAAACATTCCTCAGAGTTGTAAACATAACGGCAATTATGTGATCAGTGAACTCTTAGTTCGGCCATAATGGTATTAGTGGTGACAGGCGAGGCCACGGCCCGTCGTCGGACATCGCCGTCGTCGGCTGCAGCGGAATTTGGTTGCGGTGGGCACGCGCGTGACCGCACTCCGAAACGCACGATCCGCAAATTAGTCAGGAACCTCTTACGTGCCCGTAAGATTACTTGCGGTAAAACAGCCCATACTTCCATTACCTAGAATTAGTGTGTGACCCAAATACACCCCTCTCAGCACCTATTGAGGTGGAATGACATTTGCTGCTCCGCTGTTCTCGACCGCAATGAATGTGTTCATACGGAGCCGTTTACGACACTCATTAGGTTTATTTGCCTTGCGAAGTGGTTGCCGCGCTGCAAATGATCCTGGGACGCGGAAACAATGTGGATGATTGTATCTACAAGCCGTATATTCTTACATTGGTATGGTACTGGCTTTGCCAAGAACATGGTATTCGCTACCGAACAGTTCTTATCACCGTATTAAATTATGAGCTGTCAAGTAGCATATATGTTTTGCTGACAAAATAAATGCTGGGTGAGTAGTATACTTTAAGCAAACGCGCTTTTAGTTTTCATGTTTAACAAGTAATTGATCGAGTCACACTAAAAACAATAAAGAGACGATTGATAACTACCAATTCTAACTAACATTGTGACATCAAAATGATATCAGCCGCGTGTGAATTTTGCTCGTACGTACTTGTCTGTACTTGTATTGGCGCAAGCGCGACGCAAGGGCGGCTGACATCATTTAGATATCATTTGGATGTAACAATGTAAGTTTGAATTGGCCTCCTGCTCGGAATGAGAAATAATGACATTAGTAACTACACCTAATGCTGAATGATCACCGGAATACCAACAAATAGTTCCAGGTCTTTGTAATTGGATCACACATTGCCTTGGAATAACACCTGGAGCCCATTTCTTAAACGGTATTGGACTAATATTATTAGTCCTCGAACTGTCAAATCTTATTTGGGTTACCATGGCAACACACTAATAATATTAAACTGATACTGTTTGAGAAATGGGCCTCAGCACGCGAATAATAATAAGGTGCAAGAATTGTATGACGATAAAACGTTATTCAGGACGACATGGTTTTTAATTAATAGTTAGTAAAAAGTCAAGAAAATCAGTAATACACTCTAAGAAAATACTTTGCTATAATCATATTACAGTTGTCAAAACAGTTCCAATTATTTTATATCATTGTAATACCTACTATCCTTATAGCTCTAGCTATAAAATCCTTTTAGCTGTAAATAACACCTAAGAAATGTCTATAATTTCACAAGAAATAATTTATGACACTGATAATAGTTAAAGCAGAGAATTCTAATGACGTCGATCGCAATAACAAGGCGCGCGCGCTTTCCGTAGATCCCATGCAAATTGAGTAGGTAGCGATTTGCCCGCGCATAAATCAACGCAAGCACTACCACTCTGCATTTCGTCAATTAACGTCAACCATATTGTACGCGATAAAGGCTTGCTTCGCTTGATTTATATTCGCAGCCGCGATAGCCACCGCAGATAGCAATGCTTTTCACTGCTTCTATTCAAACTTACTGAACTCAATATCCGGATGAGCGACTGTGAAAAGTAGATAAAATAGTTATGCCACTAGGGTAAACAATGGATACCGTTAGTCGAGTGTTATTAGACAAGAATACTTACACGATATAATCGTTTGTTTCGACCAAGGGCGGAACCGACGCCTTAAATCACAGCTTAACGGTCTCTGCGATTATCTATGTTTATCCTGGCAGCATACACGCGCACGCCTATCATCGATGCTTCTGATTAATTTTGCAGTAAAGAGATATTAGCTATGGTCGCGAGGAGCGCGCGTTGGAAGTAGGCACGTTGTGGGACCACGGTTAATATCTCGGAGATGTGATCGCCGGTTAAGGGATCTTCGACAATACGCAATTAATGAATAGTCCGCAGGCCGTCTCGTCTTGCGTAACGAGCTTCTGTAGGCACTTGTTATCGCTAATGAGCGAGTTGGCCGTATTGTCGCGAACTGCGCAGGGCGAGCGTGCCCGACCGTCACCAGTTCCACTCCGCGCTAACTGCATCTTCAAACGAAGGCACCTCCATCTAGTTTGCAATTTGCATAGGAATTCTTAATTTACAACTACACGTCTTCACAAAGCTAAATCGAGCATAATATCGGTAAATTTGGTAAAATATATTATCATAACTGTCGCTGTGTTTATAGGCGATAGATTTAGACGAGCGTTACTTACTATAATATAGATAAGGCTTTTTTAAAGACCAGTTTAGGTCATGAAACTTTAAATAATAGACTGTTCTATGTCCGGAAACGAATGCGAATGTATGTAATAGGTAGGTATATGTAAACCGGTGTCCTATGAATTATCTGAGTAAATTTAGTAAAATTTCTAAAAATAATGCTAGCGTTTAATTAGCAACCGTTTTTTTGGTACGAGTGTATAGAAAGGGTTCCATAGACTTTGCAATGAATCGTATGCCATTTTCGATACATTGCCGAATTAGGTGCAACAATATATAATCGATGAATGTGGTGGGCACTGCAATTGCTAAATGTACAGAGTGTCACTTTCTTCGACACTAACTCAACGAAAACTTAAAAAATGTATAAAATGAACTTTACTCGACTAAAGATTGTATAAATGAAAATATATAACCTGCCTAATGAAATTCTTCCGATAATTGTTCTGCTATTTTACACACATGCCAACCCAACGTTAGGCGACGAAAAGTTACATCTACCAGCAAATCACTCTGCGAAACGATGTTCAGCGAAACGTCATCTGCTAAGAATTGGGTGAGGAATTATACGTATCCGCGTAGACATTGACCGCCGTAAGCGTGACCTCCCAGATTTCTAGTTGAACTTTGTTATTTAAAAATTTAGTTTACCATAATGTTGGCTAAAAATAGTAATATGTACATGTCTAGTTTTAAGAGGCGAAGAGAAAAGGAATGATGTTGTTGACGCGCTGCCGCTGACCACGGTTTTATACTACTCTATGTATTGTTTCTGAGGCGCGAAGGGACACCAATAGGCTAAAAAATAAACGAAAAGTATTAATTAGATCAATAGGGATTTTGAGACTGAACATGAAAACATACACATTATTATTCTAATAAAAAATAGTACATATATAAAATACTCAAATACATCGATGATAAAACTGGCATTACTTAGCTCACAACAGTTTGTTTACAAAGACCTCTGAGAAAAGGTATTAATAGATGTTTATGTTTATAACATGAAAAGAAAAGTGATTTCAGTGTTTTTTGCATTTCCTTCCTTACGGAGGTAAAACGGGCTGGAGTGTTTATAAGGGTAATTTGTAAGTTTATGTCTCTGGTACTGTCCGGGGGCTGTTGGACGACATCTACGCGCACGGAGTCGGGCGCAAAGGCTACCTGTGTAATAAAATACGATTCCTCTAGCCCGAGAGATATATATGAGATATGCGACTGAGTGCGAACACGCAATAATGGTTTCGCGCCCTCTGCCATCTCGTAAGGGTAAGGAGATAATAATTTTGCGCTACTGCGCGGAAGACGTCCCCAGTTAGTTAGTGGTGCGGGAGGTGTTCCCGGGTCGGGTTGGGGGCCGTGCTATCTAATCGGGCGTCGCCTCGTCGCCGGTGGGCGGCGATCGGGATAAAGCGCCACTGCCGCGCCCACACGCCAATTATGTGGGAAGAAGTTACGATTGCTCGCGCGATACCGCGACTAAGGCAAACGGACCCACCTAGAACCGATCGCGCGCATTAATCGGGGAACTATTGACAATGTACTCCAATCAATGCTATCGGATAAATATTAAATGCAGACACAGAATCGTCTACTTGCCCACGGAGATGGCGGAATATTCTCAGCTGCCTGACCATTATTATCACAGCGTGGTTGATGTTTTCGCTTGGTGGGCGCTATGCCTCGTTGCAAAGATGACCAATGATACTTCTTCGTACACATCTCGACGTTACATAATAATAGCATAGACCTTTGATGTCATAAGCCGTATTAAAGTTTTTTTTTTCAAATTTTAATTTAAAAAAAACAAATAAGGTATAAAAGGCAACCCCGTTCATTCAACGTGAATCACAATTACATCACACATAAGTATTTATAGCATAGTTTTACAGCAACAGCAAACCCCGTGTTATTTTGCAAAATAAACATTAGAAGTAGTTAAACCCGGATAATTGTATGTAAATAAACCTATTAATTATTGCTACAATTCAGTATATAGGTACAAATATATCGTGTGTCGCAAAAACGATTCGATTGATACTTTATTTATGAAAATCAGTAGGTAGGTATAATAGTTTTTCCTGTACGTGAATACCTACATACCCATATCCTCCCTTTTGAGTTCGTCGTAATCGGGTATAAATATAAATAAATAGGGGGCTGAATACACACTTAACTGTGCTCAGCGAGATACATTGGACACGAAGGATATAATTATATCGGTAGATGTATTAAATATGGTTCATGCGTGACCAGGAAAAGCCTGCGCTTCATTAATGCCATTGCATTCTAGCTACCTGATACGCAAACTATTCAGAGATCAATCAATACTGAATCGTAAAAAACAAACAATTTCGCACTTTGTAATAACACAAGCTTTCATCACTAAAAGCACGCCGTTCCGTAGTCAACTAGGAACTATTATAGTTTCGCCTTGTCCGTCTGTCTGTCTGTCCGTGGTTTTGCTATGTGATCGTTAGTGCTAGAAAGCTGCAATTTGGCATGGATATATAAATCATGCATGGCGACAGAACGGTAAAATAAAAATATGCTTGTAATGTAATTTGTATATGATACTAACTAATAGTCCCCGTTTAGCCTATTCTGACAGAATAATAACTACGGAGCCCTACATTGAGCATGGACATGCTCTTGGCCGAGTTTTGAGATATTCTTTTTTTATAAAAAACATCCTCCGTTTAACACTCAGACCACGTAGTAAAACTGTCTCAGAAGTTTTAATGCTACCGTGAAATAGCAACACAAACAGGACCTAGACTGTCAAGATTATATAACTTTTCCCGTACTCGGGTAAAAGAAAACAAATAAAAAAGCAAACCCGCAAAAAACATACGCGTTTACTCCCATAGTGCTACATAAAATATAGAAGTATTTTTTTACCTATTCCATTTTATAATAACAGCCAACACAACAAAAAACCTATATAAACACAAAATTATTATGTTAATATTTTGTGTATAAATAAAAAAAAAAACTCGTAAAACTGAAATGGTTCTTACCCAATTAATCAAAGTAATTAATCCACTGCATACAATTATTTTAAATATCATCTTAAGTGTCTCAACGAAATTGTTTAGACGTGCTGTTTAGCAACAACGTGCCAAGAATTATTGCCTCGTGTTTCATCGTCAGGAAGCTCAACATTAAATAGTCTATTATAGATAAGACGTCGTACAACAAGTAGCAGAATAAAACTCGAGCTTTCTATCAGCGGTTCACGATCACTAAGAGTATAGACATTCGGTTTTAATGTATTCCAAATGAAAAAATGGGTTCGCTGACTCGAGGTGAAGAATATAATGACATAATGCGGAAAGATTGGCTTGGTTTATTAGATGAATTGTTTTGCAATTTCTACTGAACGTACCGACGGCCATGTTTAGAGGTCAATTACTGTTGCGAGTGAATTGCAAAAAAGCAGGCTTTGATAATGAAAAGGTGGTGGATCTATAAGGGTGCAATCATAGAGAAATAATATCTGGCCGCTCGATTAATATCACGCGCAATGACCACGCAGGGCGCAGGCCGTGCGCGCCGCCACTGTCTAGGTGCATTACTTGGACCTGTTTGTACACGCATCGCTGCTTCTACCCGACCGCTGCCCCGCATCAATTATAACATCATTACTTCACAAGCAATCGTACATAACAACCAGCGACGTTACGTAATCACGTGCTAACCTAATAAGTACCCACTACGGTATATTCGAGTAAGCACAACCCATTAGTCTCCAAACAAGTGTTCCTAAGTACCAGATTCAACATTAATATTCTTGGTAAACCGACACAAATTCCTGGCGCGGTGTGGATATTATAAAATGCAATTGCAAAGAATATGGCATATAGAAATAAAAAGTCATATCTTTAGCCCAGGAAAGTGAACAGAGTAATGACAGAAGGGCGGTTCAGAGTTATTACAGTAATGTCAGGTTGCTTGGTTGGCTAGCGTTACATAGCATTTCTCTTCAGCGTCAGCAACACTAAAAAATAACACAAATTACCGGCTCGCCGCAAACTCTATTAGATTTTCAACTTACTTTTTGTAGAGGTTGTTGTCGCCCAACTCGATCTTGATGTGAACGTGAGAGAATAGTAAATCTTATTTTGCAATAACGTTTGACATGGGCAGACTCGCAGACAGTATCCAATCTAAACCTAATCGAATAATAGATACGCTGTCTGATAAGTTACAAACACATAAAAGGCGACTACCTGTCTTTCCGGTAAATGTTTTTAATGAGATGATGATTAGGATCAAACACGAAAGATTATTATCTATTATCCACTTGAGGCAGATGCTCACTGACAATTAGTCGTGGTGTGATTCCGTAAACGACAGCAACGTAGAAAGGAAGAGCGATGTCAAAGCGCAGAGTTGCGACAGGGAAAGCGCTTTGCTATATCGCGAAAGGGAACTTCAAATCCACACGAGATAAATCAACTTCACTGGAAGTTACCTCATTCGATCTCCGATGGGATAGCGACTATCAGGAACTAGTTAGAGCACTTTCTTAACGACAACGTTAATGTTTTTTATACCGAGTAAAATGGAATCGTACAGCCTGTTTAGCAGAGTTTATGTGCAGGTTTAGTTTAAATAGTTGCAGTTTGCAATTGGAATGTCGGTGCCGGTGTTTCCTGCGCGCTTGGTGCCTTGCGGCGTGATCGGATTTCCCGTTCGCGATTATTACCTTTCTTTATTTCACGGGGCGGTTCGTTACTGTCGGTATCGGTGTGTAACGGTGCTCCGTGGGCACAGGCATTTGCATGGTGAGCCCATTATGGCGACCGGCGGGTGGAAGTTATTAAAATACGTTTAAGATCGCTCCGCATTCGGTGGGGGCGATAAAGAGTAGACATTGCGGAGTCGTGAGCTAGCTTCAAGCTTTATTGCGTTGGGGATGTAATCGAGCTCAGCGGGCAAGTGCGATCCCAACGTAAACAAAGGAGGATTGAGGTGTTCCGAGAGCGGGCTTCGACGGCCGCCGCGCGAACGCGCTGCACCTGAAGAACACCGTCGTTATCTCGTTAGCGAGGTATTGTTCCGTCGCAGGCGCCGAGGTCGCCTCGACATCCTTCTGTAATTCTCTACCTGTACAAAATATTCAGTACCGTCTCAATTATACAATAAAAAGCTTCTCTCTCAAATTACATTGAGCTCTCCAGTAAATTCTATTTATTGAAAATGTATTAAGTGTTTTATACAATTTAAGGGCACAAAATTAATTATATACTCTACTATAACGATTACTCGTATTCCCTTAACAGTTAATTGTACTATTTTCGCCCTCGATCACTATCTCTCTAATCCTCCTTTATACTTACACATATAAATATCATATTAATTTATAATGTACCTTTACAATACCCATGACATATATAAATTATATTTCATCACTTCATTTTTCAGATATAATTTTATATAAACCTTGTAGTTTCCCTATTGTACAGGTAGCATCGCACATATTAAAGAGTAACTATTTTGATTAAAACACTTAACATTTAAAATTAACAATTAAAATGGCTATAGTATTTTTCAAACTCGATAGGTAGAGTGACATGTGTCATTTCAATACAATTTTGCGAGATTTGGCGTTTTTAGGTTATAAATTATATGGAGATGACAGCTGTCACCTTACCCTATAGTTTGAAAAATACTGAAGCCACCCAAACGAATACGATTGTTTAATACCGATCAATCTCTGAATATATTCTAATTACAAGATTTGCAATTAAATAACGCTAGCACAGGCCTCGAATATTATGTCTTTAAAGGCTGGTCTGGTCAATATTTTTATGTTATGTTGTAGGAAATAGTGAATAAATAGTTGTTTTGTATTGTTGTTACATAGTTAAATAAATATAAAAGGACATCTTCCACTGGTTTACTACCTGTAACAATACCAGATTGGAGATTATAAGGGCAAGGTCATTGAATGTAGGTTGGTAGGTCTGTTCCGCAAATCGCGTGACAAGTATCGCGGTATGTTATCATTCTGCGTACGATGTAAAAGCACTTATTCGGTTTGTAGTGACCGTTATACGAGGCACGCACGCTGTGCTTCAATGGCGGCATTTTTCCTCAGCGAAACTTCTCGCGCTATTACCATTCAAGGTTAACCCGGTCAGTATATCGCTTTGTTTGCACAATTGCCAGTGTATGTCCGGCATGGAAGACGTCATACCATCTCTGTAAAGCCTCTGACTATGTTACGCATAATTCCAAAAAAAATAATTATTTAAAAACACCCCACTGACTGTCAGTACTTTCCAGGTATCTGCAGGGTTTGGGTCAGACATTTATGTAATGTAATATAGTGTTATTTTTATGACAATATCAAAAACAGCATTTAGAGTAGAAACCTTAATAAGGATACGAGTTTTGAAGTTCTATACTTTATGCAATGATCATGTAAAGAAGTTAATCAAAGTTAATTAATATGATGCGAAACTTACAGACTGGGATAGGAAACATTGTTAATGATAACTAGTTAAAAATACTGTGTCAGTTTAAATAAGTAGCAGTAACTAATGTGTGTTGTTGTTCTTTTACAGATACGGCGGACAGCAGATACGTCAACCAGGTAATTAAAATGTAACGGAGCTTTATCGGATATGGACCGTTTTATTTTAACAATGAGTGATGTTGGTCTATCCATTCGGTCCGACCGAAGCAATTTGGCAACAGTACAATCAGTGATTTACTCATGTAGTAAAAAATGTTACTCACAATGTAAGGTTCTATATAGTGTGTAGCTGTGGAGTTAATTACGCCAATCATTGTCGGTAGACGGACCGTTATCAAAGTTTAAATAATAAAACATATCTTTATAGAGTCAAACCAAATCGAAATACTCAAGTAGATTAAAAGGTCTGCTGAAGCTGGTGGTGCTGCTAATTAAATTTTGTAGAGCGAAATTGACTTGCAATTCTTATTGACATGGAAAAAGTCGCATTTATTTGGAGCAATGCGAACGGGACATGTTCCCATTAATATCGAAAGTATACCACATCCGCGAGTGTGGAGCACGGCATGTGTGGAACTGGTGTGTAAACCTGTATACATCAAGCACCAGTTTCATCGCGACTGGTCGCGCTGCGAGCGAGCTTTTTAATAAGCCTTTCAGCTCGGATAATCACACGTCCCCCTAATAGCGTACCATTTACAGCTAAACAGCTCAATAATGTCACATAATCATACTCGGTTTACAGTTATGTTGTAACTAAATGGATTCTACTGTTTTAGAGTTCCGTACCAAGAAAAACAGAATCCTTATTAGATCACTCGTGTATTGTTTGTCTGTCTGACACGGCCAATTTGCTTCGAAACTGATATCCGATTGAGTTGAAATCTGGTGAGTGATACAAAGATGTGTGTGCGTTACACATACGTTTAATGTAAATAAATGAACTTTGAACATGGGGGCCACTTTTGGGGGGTAAAATAAAAAAAGCTTGCGAACTATATGGTACGACATATAAAATGAAAGAACTCGTTGTGTGAATCTTAATTTAATTTAAAAAATAGGCGAAAATAATAATAAAATAGGTTCGTCGCGCTTAGCAAGCTGATCGGGTGAAGCACGGATTGCACATCGTTTTTGACGGGAGTTGGTGGATAACGCTTGCGTGTGTCGCGCGCCCAATACGAGCAGCCGTCATGCCATCCGTACATTTTAACGAGAGCGCGATCCCCCGCACCGATAGCGACAGTCTAATGAAAACCCCTCTGAATAATGCATTAATACCAGCGTTAAATCGTGAGCACCACCAATCGACGCGGCGACGAGAAAATACGAGATGCAAATTTAAGTCAACACCGACGCCGATAAGCTTCCGGAGTTAATCCAAGAAATACTTACTGTATACACTGGGATTTTACCTGCTAAAATGGAATTAATATGGCATTGGCTCGCAATGTAGCCGGTTTGTCAATAGCGAAAATCTTGCACATATTTCACAGATTTATCGTGACGCGTCCGCTCGGCTCACGCGGCCTGGTAGGAGGCAGATTTATCTTGTAAAACAGGTGCTGTGTTATATAAATACTTAATAGATCGATGAAAAATGAGTTCAGTGTTGAAGAAGTGAAGAAGAAGTGACGTCGGCAGGGCGGGCATAGTTGGTCGTTGTGCCGTAGCACGGCGTCGTGCCGCGCCGCACGCTCGACCCTCGCTCACCTTCCCTATTGAAATGTCAGTGCGCGGACCGGTGACGAGACAATCGTAAAATACAATGTTAAGGTCACATCATGACTTCAATAAACAATTCTTAACATGGGAAACGTGACGTTGTCGCCGCGTAAGCGGAACCCCCTGGAAGTGTGCCAAGCATGTTCAAGCTTAGGGAAGCGACACGATTGAGAAGCTATGTTTTTCAATAACCTCTGTATTATTGTGATCAAATAAGTATTCATCTATATATATATAAAGAGAATTTTATTCAAATTAAATGTCCGTCACTATATGTACTAATTATCTGATTGTTTTATCAAAATATTTGAAACAATGAAGCTTCATTTTGTTCGATATTGAAATAAATGATATACTTGCAAAATCAGATAGTTCTGTACCTACAACAAAATTTCTGCATTCGTGTTTATAAACACACTCAAACAAATGGCTATCGATAATCGAATCAAAAGCATGGACGCAAAGCGATGTAATGTAAAGCGAAAACATGTAGAGAGCAGGGGTCGGGGCAGCCCAGGGCAAGACTGGCCATAGTCACACTACCGTTCCCGCGTTCCACATACGGCGCGCTTGCGATTGGGGTCGCCGGTCGCCGCCTGTTCGCCTGCTCGCAATCGTCGCAAACAATTGTTGCCTCTTACAAACTAACGATAAACATGCACCTCCTTAAGTGTATGTTACCTGTTACTTTGTGCTAGCAGGACGTGATTCCCTGTCCACGATTACATTTAACGACCAGATTAACAAAATAAATTAATGATACTTAAAAAGTATAGCTAATAATGTATATATAAACAAACAAAAAATAGCATGTAATACGGCTACTGATTCTCATGCTCCGATTATAAAACATAAAGTATTGATTGTCAGATTCCAGCGTGAAACCCAAAAGGAATGAGAGTAAATTTAATAACGCCTTTGGATGAACGCCAGTAGATCTACTACCCCAGAATAATTTATCATCGCAATTTGTATGTCAACAGGACGGACGCAAACATAGCGGGGTTTTACTTTCTTGGAGTGGCCTCAAGAAACTAGTTAAGAGAAAGTAGGATTAGTGTCTTCCATGCCTTTATCGTTATATAATTCAACTGAACTACGTTATCAGAGGACTAATCACAACTCAGAATATTTATAATAGCCACAACGACGATAATTTTTCTAATAGATCAAGCGAAACCAAGCGTAAAGTCAAGGACGCAGTTATAAAATAATACATACAATTAGATATAAAATAGTTGTGTGACACACAAATGCAGGTAAAGAATTCCCGTCAGAGTGAAACAAATTCGCACCTACAGACGTCCAATTAGGCCCGGCGGTATCGTGCGTATCCACCGTCCCACGTGTGTAGAAAATAGGCACTTACTCATAAATATTTATGGGGAGCACAAAGCCGTCTTTGTACACTTCCACATTCGCTTGGAATTATAATGGCTGTCACAGTAGGATTTCGAACAAGAGCCGAGACGGCTCGCATTAGGGAGAATAAAAGATTCTCGCAACGGTTTCACTTAGCAACCGAAGACGTAGAACTTGAATAGAGATGACATAGAAAGACCTTCGCCAGCTAAATTCTTGGGGAGAAAAGCTCGTAAAAGCCCAATACAATTCAAGATTTACTTTCATGTGTGTGAATCGACAGTCATTTATGGAAGCGGTTAGTTTTTATTACTCGGTCAGTTAGGTATCGTTTGCGGAATCGTTCTGGCGAGTAGTTTTTCGGAGGAAATTGAATGGTTGTGAGTGAAGAGGATTAATTTGCGGGCAGTGAAGCCAGGCATTTCCCGTTGCGGTGGTAGTATCGACAAGCCGGCGGGCGGACAGGCGGTGCGTGTCGTACGGTAGCGGTACAGTTAGCCAGCCTGGACGAAGGCGGTCACGGTGTCCGCGAGCCAGGTTGGGATCTGTCAATTAGAACCCAATGACCTTGTTCACATCAACAACTACTAAGCCTAACGACAACAATTACTGTCTTTCTACAACGATCTAGAAGCGTGCTTTTCACTGGTCATCACACTCATGTTGCTGGCAAATAAAGTTATAGGTAAAATTGGTTCGATCCTTGATTTGAAACCCCGTCTTACGTTTTGATGTCGCATGCCTACCAGCGGTCACTGTACTGGAGACGTGTGTATGATGTGAAGTTACAAGGTCGAGAATAAGTTATAAAAGAAAGTGATGCTCAAGCAAAGCATTCCGGTTAATGGTTTGGCTACGGTGTAATTCAATAGCTGAGTATCCTGAATCGGATTTCACGCTCTGCGGTAGTGATAGCCAGCAGTACCAACTACTTTTTCATTTTTTATTTCAAGATTTTATTGTTTTACTAAAAATAAGGTGCACAGTAACCTGAGAGGCATAACACTGTAAGTCAATTTTTTGGTGATTTTCGGTATTTTACAGTATCGTACATAATTTCTGATACTCCATCGATCGATAAAACTGCATTTATCGATAATACATACCGATCATTCCAAGTTTTTCTAATGCATTTTAGTGCATAATCCTCGGGAAGCATTTGATGTAAACGAAATACAGTAAAATGCTACTAGATTCATTTTAAAGTATGTCCAGAGAGTTTACGGTTCTGAGAACACATACACTGTTAAGACGAAGAAGCAGGATATTGTAGTATTGTAGGGTATTTTCTAGTTTTCTTCGTAAAAATATACTTTTAAGTACTGAATGTTATCTTCAAAAGTAACAAATAAAAATGTCAAATATATTTACTGTTCATTAATTAAAAAATGGTGTCTAAAACATTGTGTATCATTTAATGTTGTTTGAAAAACCTTGTAAGACAAATTTTGGCAAAAAATGGCTTCTCCTGTAACATAAGTAAAATGTCACTTACAGTGTTATGCCTCTCAGGTACGGAGTTTAAGTGTGGCTGTTAATTGTCAAGATTTATAGCTTATGCTTTGGTTAGTTATCCTCTGTATATTATGTATGTGTAGTGAGTAGTGTCATGTAGTAGCAAAGGCAAACGGATCTACTGGCAACGATCAGGGTCATAATTTCATAAATAAAAATGCTAACAGTGTCTCGTTAATGATTGATACCATGATAGTGAGTTAATAATTATTTGGCCAATTTTCTACAACATTCAAAAATCTGTATTTTAAATACATTTGTTATTTACATACTTGTGTTAGAAAAGTCGAATGCGTTTGATACTGCGCTTTACGGCCCGATTAGAAAGATGATTAAGACACGTTTAAGATCTTTAAAAGATCGATAACTAAACAACATGTCAAAATTGACGTTTATTTCGATTCCGCTCTGATCCCAGTAAGATCTATTTACGATATTTCTAGAGTCAAAGTGACATTGGTTGCCCGAATCGAGCTGCTTCTGTCAATTATACGACATACAAACGAAATCTAAATGAGAACTTATCTAAACCAAAACTTATCGTTATCGTATCTCTTTCTTCGAATCGGGCCGTTAGTCTTTTTTCGCGCTTTTTTACATCAATAAATGAACATTTGCAAACAATTCAACTCAGTTCAAAATATTTCATGCTAAAATTAACAGTAAATACGTAGATAGCATGCGAAGATAAATTTACTTGAAACTTTGCAAATATCTATTTACGTTGATGCTTTTTTAGAAAGGATTTAGTTTCTACAGAAGACTCCAAGTGTCTTACAAGTTCACTATAGCACTCAGGTTTGATATAATGAGTAGCATAAACAAACAGAGCAGAGTCCTTTATATAATAAGGAAGAGACGTGTAATACGTGTAGCTACGTGTTTGAATTCAAATATACGGGTATATTGTGTTGTTAACTGACTATTATTGTCGCTATTATCAATTGTTGAATTTCGTCGAGCCTACGCTATCGAAGTTATTTTTGGAATTAAAGTGGCTCGAGACAAAATCACGTTTTCCGTCACTGTGAAATCTTTCAATAGCGGAGTTGTCAGGTGAAACGGTGTCTCGGTAAAAGGCGCGTGGCATCACGTAGTGTAGCTTAGTTTAAAAGAGCGTGGTACCGGCACGGGCGCAGGTCGTTGTCCGATTTACCGAAATTTAATCGGAAATTAAATTTTTAGCTCATACATACAGGCCAATTCGAACGTACACTGATATCAGAATGACATTATTCAGATTACATTTTGATGGCAGTGTAATATATTTTGAATTGGCCCGATAGACATTATTTGATGTTCCTAACATACATATTATAGTTCCATGTTTTTTTTTTGTATTTATACGATATAAGAAGTCATGAAACCTCAAAATACGAACCATAAATTTTGTCAGTGTTAACTTTTCATTTCCTCTCCATAAGCTTTTTACAAGTAGAGTTGAGTTGAGTGGTAGGTTAGCGTGGTAAATATGGGCATTTAATGAGGAGGGATGAATGCCATATAGGAAAAAGAATGTTGATGAACGGAGAGCGGATGGTAGACTCAAAACACGATGGATGGATTGTGTGAAAGAGGATATGAGAAAAAAAGGAGTGAGTGCCGAGGTCACGAAAGATAGAGGAGAATGGAAGAGAAGAACATGTTGTGCCGACACCACATAACGTGGGATAAGGACAGGAGGAAGAAGAGAGAAGCTTTTCACAAGTAGGTATTAAATATACTTTTGTTATATTAATAACACCTGTCCGATTGTATCACCTCCAACGCAATTTCCGAGATTTATATATTAAATCCCATACGCACGCGATTTATACCATCAAAATAGTCCTTTTTGAGGTGAAATATATTTCAAATCGAGTTTAGCGGAGGTGGGAAATGGAGGTGGAATAGTTTATTTCCCTATTGTTCTGAAAGTGCTTTGTTCGAATATTTCCATGTGTGATGTTGATGTAGTGTTTTGTTGGATGAGGTCCGTCGATGTTTAGTATTCTCGAAGCTATCGACGATTCAGGTATTGTCACTGAGCAACAGGGATGATCTATGATGCGGCGTAAGATTCTATGCCACCAATAGCGTAGGAATCGCTCCTACGATCACACACACATTTATCCGAATGTAAGAAATGATTGCAAATATGTATCGATACAATGTCAGCATATTATAAATATAAATAGACAATTGCAGTAAATCGTATGACATTTGTTCAGAGTGCCACAAGAAATCTTACCTTAATTTTATTCTCTTGATATATTTTACGAATCATTCTCTCAAAAAAAGTTTTTAACTTGTTCCATCAAGAATAGTAGATTTAATGTATTTCAGTAAAAATCTTAAATACCACAATCTGAATCCTATTAATTACATTTTTAATTGTAAATTCATGAAATGCGTTCTCTTGCACACAAAAGAAGTACTATGGCACAAAAGCGCACTGTGTGTATAGTCACATACCTGTGCGAGATGAGTCAATATTTACAGGTTGACGACCCTAGTTCCCTTCGTTCAAAGGTCGGAAAGGATATTGATAAAGAGGGCATATTTTGTACATTAATATGTTCCAACAAATGTTTACAGATATCGAGAAATTTAACACCCATTGCGTTCGATAAAGATCAGATATCTTCTTCTTCTTCTTTGCCTTTTCCCACTTTAGGTGGGGTCGGGTCTCCTAATTAATTTACGCCAGGCACTTCTGTCCTGGATTGTCTTTATATCTAGCTTGGCATGCTTTATTGTTCGGGTCATGTTTGTCCACCAGGTGCCGGGTGGGCGCCCTCTACCGCGTTTTATTTCAGGCAATTCCAGCGCCTTACGAACCACATTGTCATCGTCTCTTCGCATAACGTGTCCGTACCATCTTAGCCGACTTTCTGTTATTTTTTCAGGTATTGGGGCTACCTTGAAACTACCTCTTACATGTTCGTTTCTAATTTTATCTAGTCTAGTAACACCCCCCGACCATCTCAAAATTTTCATTTCATTTACATGAATTTTCTGTTCATGACTTTGTTTGACCGCCCAACATTCAGCGCCGTACAGTAAAGCAGGTCTTATTGCAGTCTTGTATACCTTTCCCTTAGTTTTGATTGGCATTCGAGGGTCACACATGATTCCTGTTAAGCTTCTCCATTTTTGCCACCCCACGTTTACTCTATGCGCTACGTCTGCATCGATGTCGGCGTCTGCTGTCATCAATGAGCCCAGGTATTTAAACTGTGTCACTTTTGGTACAGGTGTTCCGTCGGGGTAGTAAATGGTATTAGCTGTCCTATAATTTGGGTTTGGATCGTACAGACATTCCATGTGTTCAGTTTTTGACTTGCTGACGCGGAGACCGTATTTTTCGAGGGCTGTCATCCAATCCGATAGATCTTTCTGGAGTTGTGTAGGCGTATTGGCCACTAAAGCAATATCATCCGCATATAGCAGACTCCATGGTAGAGGAGCTTGAACATCTTTTGTTAGATAGTCCATGACCAGGTTAAAGAGTAACGGGCTCAAAGCCGATCCCTGGTGTACTCCTACGTTGACTTCAAAGCTGTCACTCAAACCAGCTGGGCTTTTTACCCGAGTTTTGATCCCTTGGTACATATCTTCGATCAGTTTGATGTAATACTCGGGTACATTTTGGGCTCTTAATGCTTGCCACACAAGTCTCCTCGGCACTCGGTCAAACGCCTTCTCTAAATCAATGAATATGAAATGAAGGTTCTTTCTATTCAGTCTGTGTTTTTCCATTAGTACTCTTACTGTCTGTATTGCATCCGTCGTGGATTTGGAAGGAGTAAAGCCGAACTGGTTTGGTGATATGGATGTTAATAATTGTATTCTCTGGTTGAGTACACGCTCCCATATTTTTAGGGTGTGAGATGTTAATTTTATTCCTCGATAGTTTCCGCACTGGGTCACTTCTCCCTTGTTTTTGTAGAACGGCACTAGGAGGCTTTTTCGCCATGAGTCTGGTATCTCTGATGTTCTTAAAATGAGACAGAACAGCTTTGTTAGCCATTCGATACCCAGAGGTCCCAGCGTTTTCCACAATTCTGCCGGTATCTCGTCTGGCCCAACTGCCTTGTTGTTCTTCATTTGAGATACTGCTTTCTGTACTTCACCTATGGTCATTTATGGGACCCGGCACTGGTTCTAAAGGAACGAGTTGTTCACTCGGAAATTCCTCATTCAGCAGTGATTCGTAGTACTCATACCATCGTTTATTTATATCTGCATTTGCAGTTAAAAGTATGTCGTTTTTATCTTTAATATATTTGTTTATTTTTACGTCTAGGGTGGCGTTGTGCCTTTTCTTGGCAATTTTGAATATTTCTTTATCTGATTTACTATTTTCTATTTTATTGTATACGTCCTCACGCGCCTTAGCCCTAGATTGAGCAACGGTACGCTTAGCAAGCAATTTTGCTTCTTTATATCTATTTTTGCCATCTTCATCGTTTGACTTCTGCCACTCTTTAAAAATCTGTTTCTTATTACGTATTTTTTCCTTCACATTTGTATTCCACCACGTAGGATCTTTTCCCGTACTGACGCCACCTTTGGAAACACCCAGCATTGTTGTTGCTTGGGCTTTACAGAAAGTTTCAAAATTTTCCCACATTTCATTTGACGACACGTAGTCTCGGTCTACTTCATCCATTAGGTATTTGTGAATGACGGCAATAAGAGGTTCTCCTTTCGCGCTGTTTAGATCTTTCCATTTAATTTTGGCCGTTTTATCCACAATAGTTTTAATAGGTTTGGGCAGCCTGAATGATGTTACAAGGATTCGATGCTGAGTAGTCAGGGGTTCCCCAGGAATAACTTTACAATCTTTAAATTGGGATTTTAGTTTTCTATCTGCTATTATAAAATCTATTTGTGTGGCTTTTCCTCCACTTTTATATGTAATGATATGCTCGGGTTTCTTTTTAAAACATGTATTTACTAAAACTAAGTCATGCCGAGCGCCATATTCTAATATGGTCATCCCTTCTTTATCGAGATTTCCATATGCATATCCCCCATGAACATTGTTAAACGTATAATTTGATTTCCCAACATGACCATTTAGGTCTCCACAGATGATTTTATTTTCATTTTGGGGTATGATTTGGGTAAGTTCATCTAGGTCTTCCCAGAATATTTCCTTTTCATACTCTGAACACCCTACTTGGGGGGCATATGCTGATATTATGTTTATAATTGGTTGATTATCTAATGCAAGTTTGATCGACATAAGACGGTCTGTGCGTCTATCAATGTTTATTATGCGGTTTTTCAGGTCTTTATCCAAGACAATGCCAATGCCATTCTGGTTGTTGACAGTACCATAGTAGACAAGTTTGTACCCCAGTCCTAAGTCTCTGGATTTTGCACCTTTCCACTTAGTCTCCTGTATACAGCAAATATTGACTCGTCTCCGATGGAGAGTTTCTGCCAGTTCTTGTTGTCGACCAGTGAGTGATCCTAGATTCCACGTTGCTATGCGTAATTGCTGTTGCGAACGCTTGTTCTTGTCTACGTCGCTTTTGGGGAACGCCCTAACATTTCGGTTCGCTTCTTTCGCATTCGGAGCATTTACGTCGCTTCGGGGGTACGCCCTAGCAATTATACTATTTCGTTTCTTGTGTCTTGCCATGTTTAATTAGGAGATGTGGTTTTGTTTGGCTATTGTTGTTTTTACGGCCGGTTGCCACCTGACGCCAAGACTGTCACCTATCCTCGAGGTGCGAGCGCCGCCGTTGACCCGCTAGGGGTTCTTTCGCCGCCGTCTCTTCTGCATGCCCCAGCCTAAACACGCAGCGCTGCCCACGGCCTCTACTCCGAATATGTCGGAGAAGCCCGGGGCAGGGGTTTGATGCGGAGTATCCGTCTCCGGCCTTGTTGGTCCGCGGGAGGTATTTTATTTCCCTCCTACCCTATGGAGGTGTTATCCTCCATCGAGTTTTCCCCTATCCGCCGCCTGGGGACGCGTCCTCTAGGGAATCAGGCTACCCCGATAAAGATCAGATATAAAGGCATAAAATCGCAACGAGCATGCACATTGCACGTTAGCTGGTTATCTAAAGCGAATTTATTGCCAAGATCAGACATGCTTAAACCAGGGTGTCGGAAGTAATGCTCACCATGCGTTTCTGGTTATGGGTTCCTTACCTTTTACAAAGATAAAAACGTTTGGCAGTGTTGATCACGCGAGGATCTTGCCCATGGAGCGTGACAGTGACGGATGAGACGCGGGTGGCGTGACCGCGGCGCGTCAGACAGACGTTATGCTGATATGACCCGCACACCTCCCTAGCGCCTCGGATGCGCGAACACCGCAATTTAAGTGTCAAACTAACAGAGACGAAACGAACGTCGACCGACTTCCACGAACTTTGCGAAAAGACTTAACAGCTCCGCGCAGGGCTGCTGTAATGATGGCTATGGATTGTTTGACCACATTTATGATCATTACAACAAATTGGAAACAGCTACAAATCGATCGGAGGTGAAAAGTTATATTTCTTCGGTTATAGCTTTTGCCTGCGACTTCGTCTGTGGGGAATAATGATGACGATTGATAGAAACTATCCTATGGCCATTATATCGATTTCCACTAGATTTAAACTTAAACATGAGTAATGGATATTTTTTTATTTTACATCACATTTTTTTTGTTTAATGCCTGCACCTACTACTGTGTCTATTTAGCCTGATGGTTGACTGATACAGAATGCCTTTAGGCATTTAGTCCGCCATTTGTACTTTATTCGTTATATTGTGCAATAAATAAATAAATACATTGAGTTAGCTCGATAGAAAACCGCACATCCACCCCGCGCTTTGAAGCAGCTTTGAAAGTTTTTTTTATAGGTATTGCTGTTAAAACAAATAATTAAATTAAATTATTTCAAGTAAGTTAATTTATGAGCATGTAAAGCGTTACAGAAGAGTATATATCTAAAGTTTCAGCATGTGACGAATGGCCTCGCACGCTCTAGCTGAACATGCGTGCGACGTGCGGCTTGGGTCAAATCGGGTCCTACAAGCTTTGACATAATGCAGTACACTAAGGCGGTAGATTACATCTTGCTCAATATCAAATCAATAACAGTTTTAAAATTTAAATGCCGCTCCTGTTATAATACCTACCGGTTATAACTTGTCATAATCTCTAAAAGCTGTCAATGTCGAAGTGAAAATATAAAAAACCGAATCAGTTGAATGTCATCAGGGCACCAAATGTCGTTAACGGTAATTAGATTAAACTGGTTAAGCCTAAATTTAAAAAAATCTTACCCTTATTTATTTTCAGGTAACTATTGGCCCATAGATGAATACCTTAAAACTAGCATAGATATAAAATATATCTAAAAATTAAACCACACAATTATGGCCACTACAAATAACCAAAAAAAAAACGGGGCTATAACACTTGGTAGGAGAATGTAATTCATAGTTATACGTCAGATCAAGACTGCCCGTTCCTGCAATATAAAAAATAATGGTCTCCAAGGAATACATGTAGGAGTACCGAAATTTTTTACATTATTTTTCTATGAAAGTTATTAGTAATGATAAAGAGGGGGCACTATTAATATTATAAATGGAAGTAACTCTGTTATCTCTTCAGCTGTTCGCCCTAAATCCGCTGAATCAATCATGATGTTGATGAAATATGGTATGGATAAAGTGTGAGTCCCGTCTCGGGAAAGGACATAAGTTTTTTCATGAAAATCATAATTCCAGCAGACACAGCTACAGGCAACAGTCAGTTAGAATTATATACATTTTTAAATTGGTATAAGTGAAATAAAATAAAAGTTGAAGCATTCTGGATAATCACTAGTAGCGCTGAAGCTCGAAGTGATAAAGTTAACAAGCAACCGTGAGGTTTTATCTTAATATATATAATTTGTTAACGATTATTGATATGAGACGGTATAGCGATAGATAAATGCCGCTAAAGAATAAAAAAAAAAGCATCCACCTATAAGTGTTGGAATACATCTGATAAGTTTACCTTCATAAAACCTTAATAAGCAGGGGCTATAAAACGTTTAACACTTCAATCTGTCAGTGTGTTCTTAACACGGTTTCGAATACCCATCTAGTTGCAGACGCACGAATGTCGGATCGCCTTCTACGGTTCAATGGTCAGCAGATCAGAGCGGCCGCCACTGACAGTTCGGTAGCTTTTTTCAACGATACCAATCGCCTCCGTGGGATTGTAATTGCAAGCCGATGGCCTGCCGTGTACTGATCTGCCGTAATGTAATTTTACCAAAACAACAGATTGTTAAGAGTCTCACGAATCCGCCGCCAAAAAGCTGCTCCCATACAATCGAGGTTACACTCTCAATTCAAAATCGACATGCTTAAATTTGTATGAGACTTGGCATGAACATTTACAACATATACTTGTATATGTATGGTACTAGTTTTCATTGCTAAAAATTATTATACAGTGGAACTTCGATAGCACGAATCTCAAGGGAAACGCGAAAAAGTTCGTTTTAACGAGTTTTCGTCTTATATAGGGATCAACTTAGAGAGGTTATTCAAAGTTATTCGTTTTAAAGAGGTTTCGTGTTACAGAGATAAAACGAATGAAAAATTCGTATTTAAGTGGTGATTGCGTAAATTCATTCGCGTAAAGTACGGTATTATTATTTTCTTCGAGTTGCAGAAGTTTGTTGATAGGAAGTAATTTAGGGAGAAATATAGAGGTCATAATTTTTTTTACCTGTAGAGATCAAACTTCAGTTCTTAAGTTATGGAGGTAAAATTTGTATTGGATAGCCGTGAAGGGAATCGTTGGTTACTTCATCTAAATGAGGTTAAATATTTCGAGTTATGGAGGTTTTTGGCTTTGAAGGGAAGTGAATAGCATTTTATTTCGTGTTAACGTGTTCTTCTTATCCAGGTTTGAGTTAGCGAGGTTCCACTGTACAAAGAAAATAGAGCAATTGGAAATTATGTATGTAAAACATTTAGCAACGAAAATTAGTACCAGATTAAATACAGATATACGTATCTTACTTAAATGTTCATGTCAAATTTCATAATGTCGTTTTAAAATGAGCGCGTAACATCAATTGTACACCGGCTAGATTCGTGGAACTCTTAATAACATGTCCGTATGGTGATCTAAAAACATATATGTAGATTTTTTTTTTTTGCGTCCCAAAGATAAAATACAAACAATCTTGAGAGTAAACGTGGATGTTGTAACTTTCTAACATTTTAAAAATTCATTTGATGTACTGGGAGCAGGTCAAGTAACGTAGAACGTAGTTTATATGTAAAGCGGACGATCTACTTTTTGACAAGAATACAAAATAACGTCATTCGTATTTAACATTATAAAATAAAAGTTCTAAAAATGTTTAACTTCCCTATTAGTTCACATGTCGTTTTGTTATATAATATAAATAGTACTTACACTAATCTAATTCAAAATAATAATCAAAATAAATCGTATTCGGAGTCAAAGTAACACTAACGAAATAAAAAATAATTTTATCGGTGTCAATTTAGTTTGCGTCATCATGGTTTTCATCAAATAAATCACATTGTCCCATCATTAAATTTAATGACAAACATAACCCAATGTCACAAATTAGTTCACGCGGGTGTAAAAGATCTCAACGGTCTGCAAATGAATGATTATATGATAAAGATAAGTGTTACGTGAACTTACGTGTTATTGCTGGATCTACCAAAAAATAAGCCGATCGATATATGATAAATATTCATAGATAATATATAATTATTTGAAATGTTTGTTACACTACACCGTGTCCAATAAGTTCGAATACAAACTTTTAGCACTTGCTGTATAGACATACGGATCGCTGGATATAAAATTCTTATTTTAATTTAAAAAGTATATTGACATAAACATAGTACTATAATTTCATGAGTCACGTATTTTTAGTTTGGCTTGAATACACGATGAAGTACGTTCGTGAAGAAATTATTAGAAAATTCCTTAAAGGCGACAGGCCATGTGCTATATTCAAGGCGTTACAACCGCATGGAATTAAACGGAATCTGGTTTATACTACTATAAAAAGGTATAAAGAGATCTCTTCTACAGAGGACAGGAAAAGATCCGGTCGGCCCCGCTCAGCTAGAACTGAAAAAGTGGTAAAGGCTATAAGAGAGCGAATTCGGCGGAAAAAACACCGATCTATTAGAAAATTAGCTGCTGATCTGAAAATTTCCAGGGGATCTGTACATAATATATTGAAAAAAGATCTTGGATGTCATGCTTATAAAAAACGAAAAGTACATGGCATTTCAGATGCAACCAAGAAAAAGAGAGTAGAAAGATGTAGCACCATACTTTCTTGGCACGCAGGTGACGAATTTGTTTTCTCAGACGAGAAACTCTTTGTGTTAGAGCAGCCTCATAACGCCCAGAACGACCGGTTGTGGGCAGCACGGATAGAAGACATTCCAGAGTATGAAAAGAATGTGCCTAGGTTCCAGAGCTCACCATCAGTGATGGTTTGGGGTGCTCTTTGTAAGAGGGGCAAACTGCCTCTAGTTTTTATTGATAAAGGCGTCAAAATCAATGCGGCATACTATAAATCGGAGGTTTTGGAGAAAAATGTTGCCCCAAATTTAAAAAATATGTTTGCAGACGATTATTATGTTTTCCAACAAGACGGAGCTCCGTCGCATACGGCAAACGCTGTTCAAGCTTGGTGCAAGGCTAATTTGACCGATTTTTTGCCGAAAACTGAATGGCCACCAAGTTCTCCAGATTTAAACGTACTAGATTATTTCGTATGGTCATACATGCTCTCGAAACTAAATAATTATAAAGTCGCAAACCTGAGCCATTTTAAAAAGGTTATCATGCAAATTTGGGACGATATGCCGATGGATGCGGTGCGTGCCGCTTGTGACTCTTTTGAGAAACGTTTGAAACTTGTAAAAAAAGTTAAAGGTGGAGTTATTCCAAAACATTTGTTGTAAATATTGTATATAAATGTGGCTTTCATTTAATATAATTTTCATAACATAAACTACGCGTAAATTTATTTTATTAAGGATCATAACTGTATTCGAACTTATTGGACACGGTGTATGTGATACATAATACGTGCAGTTACGCTTATCAGGTATTACCGTCGATATTATGCAGTGTAAACATCGACGCAAGGTCTAGTTCAAAAGCAAGCCAAACACGTTAATGTAAATATGTTGCCAGTCTAAGGAAATTCTTCGCTGAGAAAATCGGATCGAGGGATACTGGGAAATGGATGCGTTTCCTGGAGACTTAGCACGGAGGTGTTTATTGGGGTCGAGGCCTGAACTTGTTGCCTCTTTGTGCCTCAGTTTTTAGTTTGGTTCATACAGCACCATGTCAGTATCAGACTTGACTGTCCCGGAGTTTTGTGAGTGTGAACACTGCATTAATATGGGAGCCGCGGACTGTATGATTACAGGGCAGCCCTGCTATTCAGTTACTCACAATTGAAACACACTCATGTGTAAACTGTGTAATTAACAATAGTTTTTCCTTTCACAGGACGGGCGCCGACGGTAGCGGTTGTGGAGCTCACAGGTCAGTGACCCAGAGCACCTTATTTTACTCTCTGCGATCGGAATTCGTGAATCTTCACAAATAACACGTCATTATGTCTTATTAGCCGTTGAGGAAGCACTTACAGCAAATGCAAGGAAAATAACACGCTCGCATATCGTGGGGGATTGCTCAAGGATAGAGTATTGCACGCATTATAGAATTAGTGTAAGAGTTACAACGGAACATTAAAGATGAATGTAATTCCGGCTAAAGCAGAAACGCATGTGCGCGAGTGTGCTCTAGAAGCCTTAGAAATGATACCAATTTATAACAAACCGCGATAAGCGATTTTACAGATTTATTGTGGCTGGTTTTTATGTATCCATAAAGCAATGAGTTTATTTTTTCTGTGCATTTATAAAGAGACCTTCATTTCGCCAGAATGTTTAACGTTTCTTTTTCTAACAGGTAACTTTCCATATAATCTAATTTCCATACAAAGTGATCTTTTTCGTTGCTTTTGAATGCATTTACAACTAACGACTGACCGAGTCATCTAACTCGGATAGCTCTAAAAGTTAACAAGTTATCTTAAAAGTAAATCACGAACTAAATTATGTTACGTTCCGAGCATTTGAACGTCATATTATCGTAGAATATGACTCGTAAAAATAACAACCGACGAAACCAACGAAGTGCGAATATGACGATGAGTACAGTTATATATTCTGACAACACGCGTGGTGCCGGCCGTAAATCGTCGAGTACCTAAATAAGACTTATCATTATAATGCGGGGCACATTACCAAAATCATAGTTGTCATTACCGTAAAAAACGTTACTAAATAATGTTAGGTAAAAACTGGCAATCATAATATAACGCCCGAATGATATTCATCAAATGCCAGCAAGAATGTTTGGTATAAGTTTTTTAGTTAAAATTACTAACTTTCCAGCGATTGACCCTAGCCTAAACCGGGGGAGAGCAGCATAAGATAAAGCTCTCAAGTTCAGTAATTACCTTATTTATTCTTGTTTACAGGATGAAACAAAGTTATGGATAGGTAGTCTGAAAAAATACTGAAAAATTAAAAGGGTCTAGCATGCTAAGGAAGGAGAAGTGGCCCCTGTGACGAATATCGGATTTTTATAATGGCATTTGTTGGATATCTTATAATATAGAAACACCTTAACTTTCAGCCCCCCTATCTTCAACCGTCACCGAGATAATGTCAAAAACGTCATTTTATGGACACATTTTTCAAAGTCGTTTTTCTTCTGAACTATATAAGGTAGAGCAAGCAAACCAAATCATAGCTACAAAGAATAAGTAGGAATATAACCCAGGTTTTTAAAATATTTAATTCCCTGAAAAAAATATAATTAAAATGTCACATAGTTTTTTGACAACTCTTTTCAACAAGTATTCCCATAGGTGTAGGGAAAAATCACATAAACTGCAAATAGTATTAGCTACTACCATGGGAAAAATCAATTCAATATAATTGGTGCAACATACTTAAAAAAAATTAATGACAACGAAAGCGTTTAACTATCAAATGAGTCTTGCAACCTTCTTTGACAGCCATGCTGTCAAGTTTACAATAAATACTCTCTGTTGCTAGGCAACGAAATTAAACCTCATTAAAGCAGAAAATCTCCTTCAGAATAAAATACGTCTTTGATAGCTAAACGCTTTCGTTGACATTTTTTTTTGAAATAAGTTGCACTAATTATATTGAATTGATTTTTCGCATGGTAGTAGCTAATACTATTTGCAGTTTATATGTTTTTTTTCCATAGGTGTACCTTTACAAATACTTTTTGAAAAGAGCTGTCAAAGAAATCTCTGACAGTTGTAATCATTATTTATTCAAGGAAATAAATATTAAAAAAAATCTGACTTATTCTCTTACTCATTCTTTGTAGCTATGATTTGGTTTGATTGCTCTTACTCATATAGTTCAGGAGTAAAACGACTTTGAAAAATGTGTCCATAAAATGACGTTTTTGACCTTATCTCGGTGAAGGTTCAAGATAGGGGGCTGAAAGTTAAGGTGTTTCTATATTATAAAATATCCAATAAATAACATTATAAAAATCCGATATTCGTCACAGGGGCCACTCTTCCTTCCTTAGCCTGCTAGACGACCCTTTATAATATGTAAATCGCATTGAGTACTATTACAATTAAGTCCAATTTTACTTGTAGAACTACAGGTGCGTGGGAGTTGTTTTTTTTGTTAATGTGATGATCAGATGTCAACTGCATTACTGTTGCGACATTATCGTTACTGTGTCTGTCATTTCCTTGATAAAAAAGTGTCGTTCGCCGCCGCATTATTGTCGCGATTATGACGTTCAGATATTAAGGAAATTAGCATATACAGCGCCCGCGTCAAGGCTACAACAGTCGCATCAGCAATGAAGCGGCAGTTGCCACTTGCCTGTAAACGTCACATTTAGAATCACTGTCTAATTCACTTGAAAGTGTCATCGCAAATTTCAAAAGTGTGATAGAGATCAACAAACATTGTATTTCGTATACCATCCACACTGAATAAAAAAACCTTAGAAATAGGCAGGTTTAACTTTAATAGGCATGACAATCGATTACAATGTGCCGCGTATGCGTCATTTAAGTTTTTTTTTAGTTAAAAGGAAACGGACAGGTCCTGTGTTGTATTCGATTACCAAATCCAGTGAACCGGTTTCGGTGTAACCCCGTCCTGTTACTTTTTACCGTTTAGCCGGCATAATGGAGCACGTGGCCCACATTCTGGGATACCATGCATACTTGTACACACGTATCAATCAATTTTTATTTATTTCATTTTGTGCTCACCCTAGTGAAAGAAAAAGGTAGATAGATGGTATGTGGGTGGCACTGCGCAACGCAGCTGAAGAACTTGAAATTTTAATTCAATGTAGCATTGAGCGACGTAAATGGTTTCAATGAGCTATAAAATTAATTCAAGCGAAACTTTTAAATAGATGCTCCCGAGTGTAGGTACAACTAACTACATGTATTAACAGTAGTTGAACCATTTATTTACCTTAATTAAAAAGCAATTAATTAAAAACAAACTTTATATCTACATACTAGATTCTGTTACATGGGTGTTGATTTGGGTATCTTGCACTATACATTTAAACAAACACGCCAAACAGTGGGTAAGCGGTGTATCATAAAATAAATTTGACTTCTCATATTTTTCTCATACAAAGAGACTTAACTTTAAGTAAAAGTTTACTTTCCATAATGAAGTATAGTAGTCATATAAATAGGAACTGTTACCGAATAATATGAAAATAGAAGTATACAATAAAGCCCATTAATATGTGTAGTTTAATAAAGTACTTTTAATTGCATATTTCTAACGTCAAAGTGACATTGGTTGCCCGAAACGAGCTGCTTCTGTCAATTATTCGACATACAAAAGATATCTAAATGATAACTTCTCGAAACCAGAACTAATCGTTATCGTATCTCATTCTTCGAATCCGGCTGTGTTACATGTTAATACATGTGGAGAATTACATTTAGTGTTCAATTTTACATACTCTTTGACCACGAAGGCAGGACCACTTCATCAATTCAATATCCATTGCAGTTCATTTATTTGCGAACATGTTCAGATTAAAATAATCGATATATCGGCGCCGGTGATAACTAAGAGCGAGCAAGTCTGACGGCTGCCTAGATAGGATTACTATCACATTGTCACTTTCGCGCTTACACCTGCGGCACTAATTCATACCTGTGTCGTTTTATTTTTCGTTCCATGGCATTACTTCTTGCGGTTTTAAATTGAGTAGATAGTGTTAATAAATGAAAGGAATCGTAAAAATATTTACCCGTTCTGAATGACAAACAATCGTCAATTATTTATAAGTATGACTTGCAATTCAATATTGGTAAACACATGTTTATACTATTAATAACCTCTTATCGTTGTTAGTATCAGTTGGGTAATAAGAACAGAATTACAGGCTATCAGTTACTAGCCTGGAGCATCTCGAGTAAATATCGTATTGAACCGTTCATTAAGTCATATATTAAATTATGATTACTTTTATGAGCCACTTTTTAGGTAACGAAATATATTTTTTAGGAGATATAAGAGAAAATTATAGCTCATAATTTTGCTGATTACAAAATTAGCAACTTTTAAAGCGACATTTTGAAATTATGTAGCTACTCGCTATATGCGCTAAAATCAATAAAAAATAAACTGACGTCGAAAAGGAATTACATAACTATTGTAAGATTAAGATTGGGTATTAATTACCTAATTAACGTTCTATTGGCATTTCATTGCTGCGGTGTTTGCATAAACTATCGATAATGCAATTTCAGAAAACACTCAGATTTAGATTTATGTTTATGTAAATTTAGAGAACACTCAGAATAAAGATTATTCGAGAAGGCATATAGTAATACAGGAAATGTCCGAGCTACATCCACCCCGAGGCGTAGGGTATGCATCGGGAAGTAATCGTGGCACAAGCTTTTGAACAAGCAAAAGGCGGTCGCTATGTTTGCCGGGGGGTTATAATTGACAATGGATACCAGCCGACCGACTTGCGTAGATCTACCAAATGATAAGGACTTACCTTTAACCCGCTCATTAAGGTGGTGATTAAGGTTGTGACACTTGAGAGCTATATTATGACCTAAAATGGGAGCAAATTGGCTGTGACAGAATCGGACAGACAGACGGACATGACGAATCTATAAGGGTTCCGTTTTTTGCCATTTGGCTACGGAACCCTAAAAAGGGTAGATGTATTTTTATTTAAGAAAATGTATTTATTGTACTTACTGGTAACTAGTTTAATGTTTTACTACGTTGGTGGCAAGCAAGCATACAGCCCGTCTGATGGTAAACAGTTTCTGTAGCCTATGTACGCCTACAACTCCAAACACTCCACACCCTCGTTGCTCTGGCAACCTTAATCACCCGCAGGAACACAAAACTATGAGTAGGGTCTAGTGTTATTTGGCTGCGGTTTTCTGTAAGGTGGGGGTACTTCCCCAATTGGGCTCTGCTCTAGATCTGGAATGACATCCGCTGTACTTTGCCCTCCCACACAAAGCGAGATGACATTCACAATACCCATACCTATCTTTTGGACGTAGTTTAAGGACGTACCCCGGTCCAAATTAATTGCTAAGAATCACGTTATCTACAGAAAACAAGGTTTCTCGTATTTTGGTTAAATAGAAGTTAGTCTCGCTAACTGTGCGCTGCTAACAAATGCAAGGCCCATCGGCCACCCGCTAAGACGAGTACGAGTATGTACCAGCTAATTATCATTAGTAGGTACCAACATAATGATGGACATAAAACTCGGTAATTGAAACTTCAATGACCTATTACAACTACCGCTTTCCGACGTAACATTACCATAACTGAACTCATCCCAAAGAGTACAAGGAAGTAAAATATTTACGAAGATTGTGTGCGCATTAAACTGCCCGAAGAGATCATTGCCTTATCAAATAATTTAGATTTTTATATTTGTATAGTAAACAATCAAATTCAATGCAATTTTGTAGTGACGCCTGGAAACTAACATAACCAACTTGTAAATAAGCAGAATTCTTGTGGTTTGTGGACTAAGTAGATTTATAAAATATGTAGTTCAAGAACAAGTTTCCATACTTTCCATAGTTTACTTAATAACTGAGAATTGACAGTTTCAATAAAAGTAGTCCGGGGTTATATAATCAGCTCACTGTTTGGCGGCGAACCACAGGAACATCGATCTGGAATGTCGATGCTGTTACCGACGGACCGGTCTCATTCCCGTGAACATGCTTCTTGGACTATGTACCTATGTCATAGTCAATAGAATATTCGCGGCCTTATAAAAGTCGACCCTGCTGATACTTTATAAGGAACAGGGAAGGGAGCCATTAATATTAAGCTCTTCGTAACGAACCTCTTTTGATATAGGACGACTTGATAGCAAGGAAAGCTAGACCTAGCGTACGTGCTCAATTATGTAGGTACTCTGATTTACACGTGAGCACGTGAAGCGCATTGCTGATGCTAGAACTTTTCTCTTGCTACTCTTCCTTTTTGGAGAATAGTAGATAGTTGAATTTAGACGTATGTCTTAATAAAATTTAGACTAGGGGCTACACCGGATAGTTAAGGAAGTCAGATAATGATTTATTGTTTTGGATCGATATATTAGATTTAGATTTATTTATTTCAAAATACGAAATTTCAATATAAATTATATTTAACTTATCTTTATCTATATGAATTTATATTATGATCGTCAAAGAAAATTGATTATATACAATAATAAAATGTCTAGAAATATATGTACAGTCAGCATTAATAGTAGCGGATGAAACAACGCGCCAAAAGTATCTGACATCCCGGATAACTTTTCCAAATATAGATAAATTTCTAAAACTCATGTTCAAAAGTATATCTTTTACAGTCTTAGTTGTTATATATTAAACACATCACTTTTTGTTTAGCTGTTACAGAATGGTAGATACTTATGAAGCGTTATTTGATCCGCTACTTTTGATGCTGACTGTACATACAAGTCATCATCAAAAATCAATACCAAATAAATTCTTCACAACGTCAAATAGATAATGAAATAATAACAAATTGTAATACATACAAAATTGTATATATACAGGATGTTTGGCACATGACCCGTCAAATTTTTTAGGGCTGTAGGTAGTGTCATTTTCTTCCTTTCTGTCCTTGGAACCTTGGTCCTAGGAGCCACAGTTCTGGAGATACGATTTTTAAATGTTTTTCCTAAATTATCCCAAATCTGATATTCGAAGCCCCATAACTTCTTTTTGTGTATGGTTTTAAACGCATAATTTATTTCATATCTTACGTTATGTCTGTCTACTTCCAAATATAGTTTTTTGTTACAAATACAGCACAAAATGAACAGATGAGTCTTTTTTATTGCAAATAAACTAAAATATAAAAAAGTAACAGCTATTGGAGGGTTCATTTTCTTTCAAGAAATTCTTTGATTTATGACGTGTCTAACGATACCGTTAGTGAAACCTACCGTTACGCTTATCGTAAGTGAAATTAGACACATGTTTAATTCAAAATACATTTTGTTCAAATTGTTGTCCTCTGTCCCGAATGCAGACATAACGTAAGACAAGAAAACAAATTATGCATTTAAAACCATACACAAAAAAAAGCTATGGGGCTCCGAATATAAGATTTCGAGATCGTATCTCCAGAACCGTGGCTCCTAGGACCAAGATTCCAAGGACGGGAAGGAAGGTAATGACAGCACTTACAGCCCGAATATTTTTGACAGGTCATGTGCGAAACATCCTGTATATATCCGAGCTGTTTAATATATATAAACAGGCACTGTTTTGATACGTGATGAAAATAGTAAGAAAATGCAAACATTTTTTTAATATTTCTTCGACACATCCGTTACACGAAGGACAACACGGTCAGCCCTTTGCACGCTTACCTAGTGTCCCCTGTCTATGCTATCTAACTTGCCAGAGCGAGCGAGGTTTTACTTGCTATCTGGTTCACCCCCTTTCCCCTGTATAGGTAATTTAAGTGAAACATAAAATGCAAATCGGCTTATTTATCCGAGTTTTGTGAAAATATAAAATTAACCATTAACGAATTATTCAGATTATTTGGAGAGTCGCGATTAATCGTGTTATATATTCCATGGGCCAAGTTGAAAATCTCCTCAAATACAATTATTGTTTTTTTTTCTTAGTGTTTTTTAAGAGCATATAGCGACTCTATCAATAAATAAATAAATAAATATTATAGGACATTATTACACAAATTGACTAAGTCCCACAGTAAGCTCAATAAGGCTTGTGTTGAGGGTACTTTAGACAACGATATATATATAATATATAAATATGTATAAATACTTAAATACATAGAAAACATCCATGACTCAGGAACAAATATCCATGCTCATCACACGAATAAATGCCCATACCAGGATTTGAACCCGGGACCATCAGCTTCGTAGGCAGGGTCACTACCCACTAGGCCAAACCGGTCGTCGAATCAATGAATTCATGCATTTCTCTATGCAATTTTGGAGCTCACTGTATATATTTACGGGAATATGAAAGCAAAGCAAAAAAGTAGGCATGTTAAGTATAGATAGCGAGGCGATGTGGATTCATCAAGTATTCTTCCAATGTTTATCAGTAGGCGACATCTTTATGTTGGGGTCGGTTTTTCTGCGCAAGCGTGGTGCGGTGGGCGGTAATGGCGTCCGCCCCAACGGGATTCGCGCACCGACATGGTTTCGCGTCTCATCGTGCGGCCGCAATACATCGCTCCACATATTACCTACCTGCGAGTTTGTTCCGGTAAACTCTCGTGATATACCATAAAAACGATGTTGCTTCGCACCTGACGGACGGCCCGATTCGAAGATTTAGATAAGTTCTCATTTAGATATCGTTTGCATGTCGTATAATTGACAGAAGCAGCTCGATTCGGGCAACCGATGTCACTTTGACGTTAGAAATATCATAGATAGATCTTATTGGGATCGCAGCGGATTCGAAATAAACGTCAATTTTGACAGGACGTTTAGTTATCGATCTTTTAAAGATCTTTTCACGATCGTAATGTGTCTTAATCGGCCTTACGGAGCCACATATAAATGTAGCTTACATTGTAGATTTTTGTAGTAAAAGCCACTACGACTATATTGTTGCTTTACGTATTAATAGAATGTAAATAGGTACATTTAATGACAAAGCTTGTAAACTAATTTTATTTGCAATTAATTAATTAGTTAATCTTGTCCCGGGCACTAAAGCAGACATGAAATTAATTAATCACTTCAAACAAGCCGCAAATAGACTTCATTTATTATCTCAAGTGATAAAATCAATGACAATGTAGCACCGATTATAGTGCGATTGCGTCGTAATGAAGAGCGCTATGACGTACTCAACGAACCTTGTAAACATCTGATCAATCATCGCTAACGGTACATGTTGGACCTACGTGACGCCAATACAAGTGCAATGACCTTATTCGAAATAAATTGCAATATTTTAAAACTCTTTTATGAATAAGTATCCAATTTCAATACCATTTTTTTCCAAATGGAGTTTTAAGTCCAGTTAGATGAGAATATATTTAAATAAAATAACACAAAAAGTGGATATTTTGATAGCAAAATTTACAGGCTATTTTAAAGATAGTATTTGTTGATAAAGATCCGTAAAGGCAGTCAACAATAGTATTCCTCAATGGAATTATCCCACACAACGGAACCTCTTCCGCCATTTAAATTATAGAGCAACAAAACTAACGGATGAAATTTGTTTGCTAAGTAAAATACTCTTATTCAACACATACCGTTAATGTTATGTTACCTTATCATAAATGATGTCAGCTCAGCTCATTACTGTTTCAGTATTCATTAAGTCATTGAGACTCATTTATTATTAAAACAACCTATTTACGCAGTCTCGTTTGGCATCAATTAATTATTTATTGTTTATGAACGGCGTGTTTTCGTCGTTTAAAGGAAGAGGCGGGATAGATATTATTCTTGGTAGTTAATTAAAAAGAACTACGTGGTCGGCATGATTGACGGTTTATATCTCACGAGACACAGATGTGATTGATAGGCTTTTAATTTAATTGGCCGTGTTGTATTTGCTTCAATGAAAGGCGAGCAACGGTGCAATGGAACCGAATCTGTTCATTTACATGTTCCATCTTAATATCACGTTCACATTCCAAAATTAGCTTTTACCAAGGCCAGACCGGATGGAGCTGTGATAACTGTGGGATGTGAGTGAAGTGAGTTGATGAAGCTGGCAGGCGAATCTGGGGCATCGCTGTCTGTCGCCCCAATTGAACGGGACTATTCAATTTATCAACCGTCAAAAGTAAAGGTGATCGCCTACCGGCACTACCTACTGCGTGCCGGAAGACCGATCTACCGTTATAGCATTAATGTTTTTTGCGTCCACATCAGTGGGATAGGAGTGTCGCCTCCTGAGCACAGGGAAACCAATCAATTACATATTAGCGTAATGCGACGTGACGTAGATGGCAGCGGTTCGCGGCACATTTTGTATGCACCTCTGACGGCGCCCGAGTCTAACGGCGCTCCTAGACAATCGCCTCCTGATTGTTGTTTATAGTTTCTCTTACCTCTTGTATGTAGTTTGCCATATAAATAAGCTTAGTATTCAACAGTGAAAGCTCGTAGGTGCATAACCAATTATTTTTTGCCGAATAAGGCTTACTCAGAAGCGAAAGAGAGTGCAATTCAAATCGAAACAATGTTGGTGATAAGAGCGGTGAGTGCACGCAGCCGTATTGGAATCAAATTTATGTACAGCGGTGTGGGATTATTTCATTAGAACAGGGTTAGAGATCGTAAAGCAAGTTTTAATTGGTGGAGTATATCGAATGCGGGTGCTTCGGAGCCGTAAGGAAGCACAACAATGGCGGCGTGCGCAGAAGGCGGAGGGCGTCGTGTTTGCCGGCGGCCCCAGCGCCAGGCCGCCCGTCCAGAATCGCACTTCGCCACAAATTTCGATCCGCCTACGAAACGTGCCAAAACCATACTAAAACAACAAGTCTCAATCCTTATACAATTCCATTTTGTACAGCCTATAAATATAGTTAAGCCTTTCGCTAATAATTTTCTCTATAGGAACCTATTAAAATAAAGACGCGAGTTCATAAATTCGCAATGCAAAGTAGGCAGTAAAGAGGGCGAATAAACATCGAATTTAATAAAAGTAAAGAATAGAAAGGAGATAGGATCGACGTAGGGCATGGCAAAATCATAAAGTGCGCGGGGCGTGTAATAAACATGCCACCGAGGACGCGAGCTCAATACTGAAACATATTTTCATATGTAGCTAAAAAACAACATATATTGTATTGCAACTACGCAAGATGAGCAATCCAAACGTTCAATATACGGAATCCGTAAATCTGAAGAGCTTAATATTTTATTCGAAGGGACGACGGCATTAAATATAGAGAAAAGTAAACAACGTCAATAATTTGAATTTTATTTATATTTAAAAAATTGGTGAGATTAAGAATCTTAGAAATGGTACCAAGGAATAACTTGAGCTCATCGGGACATTTAGAGATTACAAGGCATGAGTTATAATCGGTTGGATGAATTCGTTCAATAACAAGTTAACCAGTGGCCCGTTAGCCCGACCGGTCGCATGAGCATGCGGTCCGTGCACAGGTGGCGACCACTTGATTGCCCACCAATTAGTACCTACCATCAAGTCTTATGTAATTTCATCATTGGCATGCCGCGGCGCTAGCGAAACAGATTGCTTCCACATGCGTTAATAGATACGTTCGACGTCTTCCTAATTCTAATCACAACTAGTTTAACGGTGCTCTACACAGCGATAAAATTTAATGGATGGAGACTAATCATAAGTATAATACCAAAATTGAATGCAACTCCGATTTGATACAATGAGCATACAGTGAGGTAATAGTAGACCGTTTATCACGTTGTTATACGACTATAAAACATGTAATAAGTATAATATAGGCACGTCAATGTTGAACGACAAGTCAGCTGCATCAAACAACACAATAGCCCCCATCTGAGTTCTCTCAAGCAACGCTCAATTGTCGGACACGCGTATAACGCGATTCAATCTCGCTGACTATGAGGTGTTAACTAACTGCTATTACGCTCGGAACTACAATAAGGTCTATGAAAACGAGATTTGTAAGTTTCTAAAGGGAATATCACTTGAATGTTCGTGAAGCCACAATACAATTTGTTTCGTGTGCTGACTGCCGCGGCTACGAAGATTGAAGCGAACCTGTAAATCGAATCTATCACGTACGAGCGGCTGTCATTATGGTGAGTTTAGATTCCTTGCGGTCGACAACTCAATGCGCGGCGAGAAGACAACGTAGCGATTTGTTAGTCTTTCCCACAATTATGCGTTATACTTCGTAAGGCCACACATGGCAGACCATATTGTCTTTGTATATATATGAAATACTTCTACAAAATTATTTATACTTATTGATGTAACCACACATCTACCAAATTCATGGTCATAATTGTTGGTTCTTTATTGCTTCGAAATAATGCATAAGGATATATTATGCACAAGGATAGTAGGTTTCATTAAGTAGATCATTGATCTATTTACGAAAATACCTATATAGAGCGAGTTTTGCGAAACTAATTTCTAATAAGATTTTAGCATCATAAGTATTACATATTAAACGAATTTCAACCTTATAATAAATTCGTTTTAATATAATAAAACGTAGTACAACTCCCATACAACTTATTATTAAGTAAGGAAACTCATGTATGAGCATTCTATGGGTACAATTTTTTTTTATGATAGTACACACTAGCAGGTCCTGCGACTAACATCGAAGACATAGTTATCTAAAGTAGCTAGGCAAAGGAAGACGAGATGATTGTCGATTTACATATAAAACCGTGTGAGAATTACTTGTACTGGCCGTGTAAGATTATCCTTTGTCATTTGTATGCTGGATTTAAACGGTGGAATTATTGTTAGGATGTAAACCTAGAGACTTTAAGTGCCGGGGACATGTCATGCTCGCTTTATGGTCATAGCTTATGGCGGCGCCATGGACCGCGTCGCGCGTCGCCTTTCCTTATGTTGTTAAATGTTCGACAGAGTTGATGAATCGTGAACGGGTGCTGTTTATGGGAACTTGGCCTCCTTGTTACTTAGTTAGATATGTATCTGTTTGACTTATTGTAATACTATATTCTGGTATTATGGACAAATTATTTTTATTACCTCATATTGCAGTTGGAAGAACGCGGGTATTTAAAATAAATCTCTTCACATGATATCAGAATAGAGAGACGATGTTATCCTGATTTATGGCATAAATTATATAACTGATTTGTTATGGCCCCGTTTGAGATTTACCGGTAGCATAGTAGCAACGTCATATTGTATCATATCTTATCAGCGTTGTTCATAACTCTATGCGAGGTCCGATTCATTTATTAATATTTCTCCGGGTATCGAGGGATGTATCACCGCTCTGATACCAGATTCTATTTACGAGCGTTGGCTTTGCTTTGCCGGTAGATAGCACAGATTCGATAATGCGGCCGTTAGTGCAATACTTATAGCGCACTGCAAAAGCATACCGGTATAGTCTCAGCTGACCTACGACAAGTGGATGCATTTACTGTTACCTACCTGTCGAAGACGGCAGGGTGACAAAGTGCAACAGTGCTTTATGACATATCCGCTAATGTACTCTGTAAATAGTTGCAGTGACACTTGTACCGTCGACTCCAGGTCCTCGTGGTACGAGTACTGTTATTAGTTATTGTATTTAAACAATAAGTTACTAGCAAACTCATGCTAATTTAGACGTGCTTGCTTTTGAAAATCAATAAAGTGAATATTATTTACAATTATTATATTTATTTCAATTGTGGGCAGTAACAACCGATTTAAATTAAATCTTTGTAACCGTATTTTAGATTGTAAGTTGATAAAAACGCGATGACTGTAAATCACGTCTCCAAAAAAGACAAAAGTTGGTGACGAATTATGATTTGTGACCATTGATGACTTGGACATTAGTGGAGCGAGTTTAGGAGGTGGAAGGGGAAGTCACTCGTGCGCATCACGACGCGGCACCTACCGTTACACTGCGCCACTTTGACGGACAGCGCGTGAATCGGACCCAATAATCGTTCATTGTTAATATCATTCCTTAGATAGATTGTTAGTTTAAAAGTATTCATCATATTTCTCTCTTCCTTGCTTACAGTACGAAAGGCTAAATTTGATGAATCCATTTTTTAAATTAAACACTTATATTTCAACTCAAGCGAATATCACGTCTATCAGTAAAGTATCTGCCGCAATCGTCAGTGAGATTATGTCCAAGACAAGGCCGCATCAACTCGTTTTCAAGCTCGTCCCGAATAGGCAAACCCATCTCGTAGTAAACAGTGCACCTGTCAACGTCTGTCACGCAGCCATGATGGATGAGAGCGTAGAAAGTCTGTTTGTTATGCCCGATTAGTATCACACTTATTGCAACGATCGACAGCCAGTTTCTTTGACACACATTTAACTGTGATGTACGTCTACAATTTGTTTATGTGGCGGACGAAAATAACGCGTCATTCATCATTTACGCCAGTACAGTCAAGATAACTATGTCTAAGACCGTAGGTTTTACTAAATCTTTCACTCCAAACTTTTCTAGTTACGAAAGACCCGTGAGAGAGACATTTACGAGGGTACGAAAAGTGGACATTATGCATATATCCAGGCATAATAAATATTTAACGATCTAATCCAGACACGCACACGGGCTTTAGTGGCAACAAAAAAGAAAAATCATAAATGCGGGACGAGTGTCACGACTATTTCGGACTGTCTTTATGGTTGCGGTCGTTCAAAGCAACGGGTAAACGAGTGCTATTACCTAGTTTGACAAGAATAAAGATTGTTGTCTAAAAAGTTGCCACCATTTGAGCGCGTAGGCTTCGGCAGCGTCACCCGAGGCGGCGCGGCGGCGTGCTCGTGACCGCTGCGCGTGCGCGCTGTTGTCATGCGCCACTTGTGATTATCATGTCGAATGTACGCCGGGTTACCTTGCTCACTTATGTTTCTACTGCAATCCGTATCGTATCCCAAATAAAACTAAACAGCGCCTCGTGTGGCCTAGGGTACAGACGTCTACGTTGCGTATATTGACGCATCGCAAGGCAGACTGATCCTTAACATGAAGTCACGACTTGTCTACAATTGCTACGAGTGCACTGCAAGCAACGGAAGCAACACAAAGAATATATCGTGAAATCCATCAGGATTTAATTTTAGTGAAGCTGAATGACTGTAATTTAATACGAAGTCTCCTATAATTGCGTTGTATGTGTATACATTTTTAACGAAAATAAATGGATGTATATTTTCTTTTTTTTTTCTTTTTTATAAAGATGTAATAAGGCTTAGAAAATGTGTTTTATGTATCACGCAGTTTAATCGGAATTTAATTTTAGTTTCCTTTTAAGTTGTATGGCGGACAACGGCGGAACGGTCGTGCGGCACTGACTCAATAGAACATCGTGATGATAGACACGTGACATAGCGGCAGAAATTAGATACGCATCCGAATCTGAGTCTATTGGATACTTTAAACGCTTCTGTAATTGTTACACTTTTGTTGGATGATAAATTTCGCATTGTTTAAATTGGGTATTGTTTTCCAAGGGCTTCCCTTTTTAAGTGGCATATTTCATTTGCAAAGTGTAATAGACTGTGAATCTAGATACTTGGAAGTGAAGTGTGCGGCCGCGTCGACCTCCGCGAACGCAATAATTGAGTATAGAAATGAAATTACAGATGATTGATGATGCCGTTACAGCACGAATGAAGCCACAACGTTGCCACCAGGGCGAACCGTGTCACTTGATTAATCAGAAGGGGAGAACGGAGCGAAATATTTTTACTTTTATGTTATACCTTAAAACGAGCAATTCTAGTATATATATATATTTATATTTATATATTTCGGGAATCTCGGAAACGTCTCTAATGAAATCGATGAAATTAGCTATATGGTGGTTTTCGGGGGCGAATCGATCTAGCAAGGTCTCATTTCGGGGCAAACGCGCATTTTTGAGTTTTTATATGTTTTTCGAGCAAAACTAGGTGTCCCAGATATGTATGTTTCAAATATTTACGTAAGTATTTAAATTTGTTTGCTCTAAAACGTGTTTCAATCGTATTTTTATTATTATTGTCTATTAAAGGGACTCAACTATTTATTAATTTCGAAAAATCGAATAACATCCATAACTTAGGAACAAATATTCGTGGTAAACACATGCCCTTACCGGGATTCGAACCCAGGACCTTCTGCTTCGTAGGAACCGTAGGTACCGACTAAGCTAGAAAGCCGTTAACTTAAGGTTAAATTTAGGGTTGATACTCGTATATCGCTGTCACCTTGTATTATCACCTATAACTACCACGACAGAAATGGGAACCTTTCATCCCTTGGTTAACAATCTACTTGTTATAGTGGCCATAACCATATCAGTATCCAACAAGGCAAAATTAGCTTTGCATATGTGTGTGTTACATATATGTACGTAAACATAATTCAGTTTGACAGGATATTAGACATGTAGTATGCCTCGATAGCCTACGCATAAATCAATTATAGCTGCTCCAGATACACTGCAATCTCTATAGGTTCGCGCGTCAACAATTTGGTTTGCCTTTCTAACCATGCTAATAAATTCGATTAGATCCTTGTCTAAACTGGAACATACCGATACAAATCAATCTTTTCAGCAAGTCTCCACACCGGACGACATCTGTAATTTTACGAGATAGGCCATATAAAACCATTAAGGGCAATAAATGCCCGATTGAATCACGCGTGTGATGCTTTACAGCGACCGAGCCGCTTGAGATATCGCGTTGTATATGAACTAACGCGAACAGCTCGATGCGGACGGTGTTCTGAAATACTTATATATTTTGGTATATATTATAGAATTTTGTTCAGAAAATCCTCATTAGATACTACCCCTCAGGACCACTCTAATTCCCTGCAATATTATAACTGTTCTTAAATTTAGTGCAAATAGGTAAGGTTGGCTACCATTAGGTATGACTGATTTTGATAAGTGGCTAAAGTGGCGAATGAAATATGAAATGTCGTCACGTGCGTGCCGAAACGCGCGACGTTTTGTCATTTAGGTACACCGTGGTTACGGTAGCCACGTAATTTCTGGCACGTCGTCGAGTCAAACGACGTAAACCCAGATGACGTAGAAGCATCCTTCTTCTGAAGTCAAAAATGTCACACACATATGGGGTGCACCATTTTTGCACTGTGCAATTCAATGTACCAATCAAAATGCCAGTCGGTGCTTCCGCTGCGCAAGTTTAAATTAACGCGACATTCATCGCACCGTGACCTGCGTACGCGCCCGCAATAAACGCGTGCCCGAGCGTTCTTTAGGCGTTACTGGGAACAGAGGAATTATTTATCATAACATCTACATCATACATAAAACAATGCGTTGGTTTCTATGCGCGATATATCTATAATTTTACGAGTTAACATTTACAAGCGCTACATGCACTATGGATATTTATATACGTTTGGCATAAGTTAAGAATAAAGATTTATATACTTTGATATCAATGGAATAAACAAACATGCAAAAATGAACGAAATTCTATGTTCAACAGTACGGAACGGAACCTCTTTGTATTTATACAAAGAGCCGATGCGCGAGCACCTCGCTGTTCGGCGGCCCCGAGGCGCACTCTCTTCCATTCTTAACATTTATTGCTTTATTTCATTTGGCTAGAGTGAAAAGTGCCTTCAGCCAGTTTATTGGTATACAACATTGTAGAACAGGCGCACCCTGAGGTGTTCGCCACTCAGGTCGTCATTGTAAACACAATAGAATAGACAATACTTATAATAGCAATCTATACATATAATTCAACATATTACGTGTGTTTATATGGTTGTCTAGGAATTACAATGAACTTAATTGATTTATAATGAGCTTACATATGTGTTAGATTTCTACAACAGTTATAGTAATTTATACACACTCAGAGTTCAAAGGTGCTTCTTGCTGCACAACGTGCAAATTGAAATAATTCGAAGCGGTTTATGCTGAGCTACTAACCTAAAGCATCTATTAACATGTATATTATATCATAGACATTCCTTTAAATAAAAGTTAAATATAATAGTGTAACTAATCAAAAAAATGTAAGAGTTAACTACGAAACCTAAAAAAAATTAAACACTGTTTAACTTAAATTTCAGGTTGTATCCTACCAGAGACTAGTCACTGCAATTTTGCAATTCAAGTTTGACTACCTCCATACAAAACTGCGTTCCTCGTGTACCTATATTTTTACCATTTTTCTATTTTAGCTTTATCATTATCACACACATCACACACATGTATAACATCTATAACTTCTAAACGTAAAAATCGATTTTCCTTTTCAGCCGTTGTCATATGCACAAAAGTACCAGCATTTTAGGCATATTCTTTTTTTAATGGTGCCATCTAGTTTTATCATTTTAAAACCCTTTCTAAGAGCTCAATAGTTATTTGTTTTACAAGGGGTTGCTGTTGTTGTTTAACTGCTCCTGCTAATATTGATACCCGAGCAAGCGAAAGATTCCAAAATTGAACCACGAGCGTAGCGAGTGGTTCGAGAAGTAGAATCTTGGGCGTTGCGAGGGTTTCAAGGCGCGAGTGTTAAACAAACTTTGCCTCCGAGTGAAACAAACTCTTTCACCACACCAACGCGAGGAAACTACTAACTAAGAAATACCAACAAAATCCAATCAAATCAAATCCAAATGAACGTAATAAAAAAATTATCATCCAAAATCATAATTTAAAAGTCAATTCTACCAGATAATATAAAGAAATAATTCAAAATTTGCATCTGATTACTTTGCCCCACATGTGAATAAAACGCAACTTTCTCATTAGTTTTTGAACAATCAAGAGGCCCTTTACCAGTTGGTGTGGTGAAAAATGTTTTATTTATGCTTTGAATCTACTATTGTGGCTACAACTACGGTCAGTAAAGTTCAATTTTATGTTTTGAAACTATAAATAGCAGTAGGGGGCAGTTTACGCAAATATCTAAAATGTAAACTCAAAACGATATTTAATGTCATCTAAAACATTGACGATTCTCGCTAGTTTATGTGGGTTTGACGGTCTTCTCAATTTAATAGCTTCTGATCCTTCTTAAACTAAATAACCCGCAAACACAGGGAAAGGGTACCAAACATAAGGAAAAAGTGGTTTCAGTCAAATCTTACAAAATTTTAGTATGATGTAGGTTACAATGATTTTTTTATAAGGACACTAATCTCTTAGAGGTATACTTTCAGAAATAATCAATTAAGTTGCTTCTTCAAAAATATACGTTACATACTATTTTTAATAAATCCACCTCTTTGTTCTGTTATTGCTTGTCGTTCGTAACATATAATATAGATAACTGATAATATGCGATATCAACGTGACAGAAACATTATTAAGATCATATCTCCGATAATTACGTTATTATAGGTACGGTCACGTCTGAAAATATCGATACATTCAAAGTGCCAAAAATATGTATATGGGCTATATGGGCAATAAGGTGGTGTATACATATTTTCGGCACTTTCTTCGTACCGATATCTTTAGACGTGACTGTATATGATAGGTACAAAATAGGTAATAATAGTCTGTTCGGAAAGAGAAGAGTCGTGGAATTTATTGGGCCCCATACATTCCACGACTCTTCTCCTTCCGAACATACTTCAACACATAATGACAGCAAGAAATCCTTGCTTTGTCTATAATAATCTGACGACCGGTTTGGCCTAGTGGGTAGTGACCCTGCCTACGAAGCTGATGGTCCCGGGTTCAAATCCTGGTAAGGGCATTTATTCGTGTGATGAGCATGGATATTTGTTCCTGAGTCATGGGTGTTTTCTATGTATTTAAGTATTTATAAATATTTATATATTATATATATCGTTGTCTAAGTACCCTCAACACAAGCCTTATTGAGCTTACTGTGGGACTTAGTCAATTTGTGTAATAATGTCCTATAATATTTATTTATTTATTTATTTATTATTTAATCTGCAAGTACGTGGCATTAATGTCAATTCAATGTATCGATTTTAGGAAATATCTCATAGAAAATAGAACAATATAAACTTGATTATTTCTAAAGTATACTTGTGTGAGATTTGTGCCCTTGTAAAAGAATAATCAAGACTTAAATCTACATCATACTAAAATTTCGTGAGATTTGCCTGAAACCACTTTTTCATATGTTTGCTGCGGGGTTCTTTGGAATTTAGGAGAAAAGCACATGAAATAGCGTGCTGGCAGCGGTAGTGCGCAAAGCGCGAATCCAATATTGGTGCGCGTACGGCGCGGCGACGGAGCAGGGAACGCGGACCGGTCGAGTGGGCGCCGCCGAACAGGTGCGGTGCCGCTGCCGCCGCAGCCTTACATGGATCTGACAGGATACAAACCAGTATTAGGCGAAATTTACGGGCCTCCGCCAGACTACACAAACGATAAAATAAGTTTTAATGGCACAAATCGATGCTATCATACAGATGAATCGACCAGTATTAAGCCTAGATAAATTGAATACAAGCGCAAGCTTTGCATAGAAGTATATTTGTATCGAATGCTTTTGCTTACGACGGTTGCGACACAAATGCCTATTATGTGTATTTATTTCCGTTCTTGTCAGATAATTTCCTATTTAGCAATTTCCTTCTGTAAACCGTTAATTTTCTGTTTTTTTATAACCTACTCTACTATCTACTTACAGATAGGTACAATCACAAATTCTTATCGGCCAACAATTAGGTACTCATTGATCTAATTATCGCGCCTGATTTTAAAATGAATATGATATTGCTGTTAGTAAGTATGGTTATGTGGGACTATTTAGGTACAAGTTCAAATATAAAAATATACTTAAATGTTTTATTCGTTATGTGCACGACTGTCACGCAACCTAGCAGACGCAAATCTAGGGGAAAACGTCAATTCACTACATCTCATAAAACTACTCCAAAACTAAAAACTCTTAAACGTATTTTCATACGACTTTCATCTATCAATAGAGTGATTCTTGAGGAAGGTTTAGGTATATAACTTGTTAAGGTTTTGTTCAAATTGGTTGAGATAGGTAGAGAGAGGTTAGTTGAGATATAACGATGTTGTCGGAAAAAATCACACTGGCTAGGAGCTTTAATCGAAAACGCTGCCTAATTCGTTTGAGCTATAACAACACAATGTATGGTGGGTTTGTCTCTCTTTCATGGGTCTACAAAAAAGTCCGCGATGTTGAATGTCTATCTTTTAAGTATATATTATACCCATTCTTAACTTCTAGAAAAAGATCACATAATACGAGTACGTGGCATTTGCAAAGCTATTTACACGGATACAGTATTAATAATTAACAAATGTATTTATTTAATCGCATAGCGATATTGTCAAATAGGCAAAGATACATGAAGATTATAAGGACACATCCAGGTTATGTAGCCACTGCACAGTTTCGGGCGTCAGGTTGATGAGATCATCTGGTCTCCCCGGGTAGGCGCGGAGAGGACATCTCCGAATGATGTGCTCCATGGTGTGGTCTTCGATGCCACAATCACAAAGCGCGGAGTCGGTCCATTTCATTATCAAATTAAATACATTAGTTATATTCTGCATTTCATACAGATTACAATGGTCTTTTACACCATACAATTTAAATGAATATTTCAGGAGTAATCGTAAATTAAAGTTTCATTTCGAGCCATATAACTTGTACGAAATGTTAAAGACGCTATCCGCAGTTAGTTCTAACTTTATGTAAGTACAGGGATCGCTTCACTTACCCCCACCATGCACTTCGCACGGTCCCAATAACACACTAATTTATGGAGCAGCGACGTAATTTAAGGTAGTGGTCTCAATGAGGTCGTACAGGTGACTGAAATTTGGGTTTAATTAATTAATTATATCCATTAAAATTGTTATCATTTGATATTTACCAGTCGCTTCTCGTTGAAGGAAAACATCGTGAGGAAACCGGACTAATCTCAATAAGGCCTAGTTTACCCTCTGGGTTGGAAGGTCAGATGGATGTCGCTTTCGTAAAAACTAATGCCTACGCCAATTCTTGGGATTAGTTACCAAGCGGACCCCTGGGTCCCATGAGCCGTGGCAAAAAAGCCCGGGACAACGCGAGGAAGATAATGATGACTTACAAAAACTAAGTTTCTTACTGGGTATCTCACTTTCGGCAACGGTAACGTTTTATTGAATTACCAAAATACGAGCTTTGTATGCGATTTCCGAACGGTGTATACAATTAAATACAAAACGCAAACGTCATTGTAACATATTGGAGAACGACTTTAATGACCAGTCGTAGACATAGCAACTGTACAACTATAAATGATGTGAGTGCAATTACGATATAAAATGTACGTGGTTACCTCAATTAAAAAGTACAGTATGAACTCGCCGTGTAGAATAAAATAAAAGGTTAATTTTTTTCTCACAAATACTTTTTGTACAATGTACGTAGGAAAAGTATTATAAAATAAATTGCAAGTGCATCATTAAGGTATAAAATAATTTAAACAAAAAAAAAATACAATAGCGTCCTCGGGAGTCAACAAAAAAACGAAGGAAACTTAACGTAATTGCATATACTACCACAAAGGATGATGTGGGCAGATGGAGAAACAAATTCTGATGTCGTACCTAGGCGAACGCAGACAACTAATCGCACAACCAGGCATCATTAGGCGGATAAGGCGGTGTGGTGATATCCTTTGTAATGGAGCACGGACCCTAATAAAGTTACTCTCGGCCATAAGAAAACTTAGCCAGTAAGGAATCGCTTAAAGAAAGTCGAAGATGCGGCCGAAACGATTGCACCGAAAACCTACTTCCGATTGCCGCTTCGAGCCCATGCCGCCGCCACGAACAATGCTACAAAATTATAGGATTTAGTCTCCAGTCCCTCATTGAGTTAGCATGATTAATCACGGAGAAAACTGGTTGGGATTATACGTTAGTAATATGAGATCGCACGTTTTACACAGTACCGATCATTAGTAGAGTCATTCCGACCACGATCAACTAATTTTTTCGTTCAAAATTCAGCTAGAACCATCCAGAATGTGTTTAAATTACGCGTATTATACTTCTGATTCCCGCGAGTTTGATTTACATCGATTTAAATTGCATGTTCATGACTTTTGTGTTCAGCTTTTACTGTGCCACATGGTACATATATAGGTAGTCATGTCTTGCAATTTGAATACCTATTACTTTATTGCTTTATATTGAAAATATATATGGCATGGAATATATAGGCGTTTGCATCGTTGAAAGACATTGGAAAATATATTAAATACGGAACTCTAATAAAATTATCTTAACATTCTTTACCACCATCACCTTTCATAACAACACAACATCACCCCAGTGTCACATAATTAATTCATTAGAGATATAAAACATCCCACAGACCTTACGGATCCAGCCGCCCGTACACCCGCGCCCGGACACTTCGCGGGGACTGGACCCAAAATTTTAAACGCATAATAAAATAAATAAAAAAACTCTAATAAAATAGTAAGTCATTACAATACGAACAGGAATAAAATAACCTAGGCTTATAACTTGGAAAGTGGTTCATTTTTCAATTCGTTCCAGAGGCGTAGAGTTAGGCGAGGCAGGGCATCGCCCAAGGGTTTGCCATTGGAATAGTCATCTCGTGGATAGAGTGCTTGCGAAGTACCAACCCCCGAAGCAATATGCAAAACATTAATCAAAAATGAGACTAGCTAGTGCTCCTTGTCCATTTGTGCGCGCTACTTAGCTTATGTTTATGAATAAAAAACTTCGTAATAGAAAACACTCCTGGACATAGCTGGGAGGTAAGCAGTTTATACCTATGAATAGTTAATTGACGATTATTGTTAACTACCTTTCGAGGTGTTAAGCAGCATATGCGAGCTCTCAGATTCTGACAGGCGAACAGATTAGTAAACCTTGTTCATTGGTTGTTTTGCCTTAATTGAATAATTTAGAATTAAATGTAAGAGAGCCGGTCACGTAGGCGGTAGCAAGCTGTGATGCACCGATCGAGGCCAGAGAAACTGCGATTCCCTCATTAATGTAAATCGCACAGGGTAAGGCACAAGCTCAGGCGCGCTCCAACCCACTAACCTCGCGCACTCGCGGCCGGGGACATCCGAGAAAACCATGCATCAACTTACTCGCCGTATAAATACCTAGCATTACTAACTAATTTATCCGTAGAGTCATCTAACCGTAATCCGTATTTGTGTAAACAAGGATGTAATTTTTAACCTACTTAACTCAAACTTGGTATCACAAAATTAGTTGTGCAATTAATTTTTTATTACAATTAGTATTTTACACGAATACAATTGTTCTAACAGTTAGCTGTAATAAATTATTTATTTATTTTAAACTTTATTGCACAAATACAAGTAAAAAGTACAATAGGCGGACTCAATGCCTTGAGGCATTCTCCAACAGTCAAACACTGGGCCAAACAGAAATTCGCTAAGGTGGGTGCAGTGTGAAAAGAAAATGTTCCAAAATTAAATACTAAGTCTAAACAAAAATAGTTATGTTGTAAACTTTTTTGCTTTCCTTTGCGTAAGATTTATTTCTTAGAAGCTCTAAGTATAGAATTACTCGACAGCCTACGATGTTGGCGTGTAATGAAGAAGGCAATTACCCATGTTAGAGCGTCAGCCATGCGAACAAGCAGAATTCCTAGTCAGTCAAATTATCATTGTACGTATCTAAGTTGGCATAGCTAGCCGTTTTTATATTGTATTGCCTCGAGAGAATACAATGAAGTTATCCTCTCTGACAGTTCGCACATAACCATTATGCAACGCCGATTTATCTATCTTGCATTAATTTAACTGCCAGAACTCATTATCTGCAGTGCTTGTGGCTTTGCGGCCTAAGAGGTGAAAGTTTGTTATTAATAGGTAACTGCCTGCAAATGGTATGTAAGATTAAAGATGGTTTAAATTCCATATCGGTGCGAAATTAATAGTTAATTAGCGGCTCAAGACAGTTGATTAAGATAAAGGAGATGCTTAATTGAATCGAACTATTCATATCGCTAATTGATATAAGTTATCGAGCACGAACCGCACTACCAATTCAGGTCGTACAGACATTTGCCAACTCCTAAAGTACTATCCGTCCGAGACGTCATTATTTTTCAAATATAGGCATTGGACAACGAGCGACATTGATGTCTGGCCGGCAACGCCTTCCTTGTAAGGTCGTAGTGGCCCTATCGTTGCATTTCATGTCAGCACATAAGGTAACCTCTGCGCCCCATTAGAGAGCGACACAACAAATTACAATTTCATTCAATGTAAATAACCTGAGACATTATGCGCCTAATAGTTGAACTTAGACACGCCTAATACTTTATATACAAGAAGATTAAGCTATTGAAATCTGCTATTGTATGAAGATAGATTGAATCAATGTATCTTTTACGATAGACCTGAAGATGAAGTCCAACAGCTTCTTTGATTAGCTCTAATAGGAAAGTGGTATACGCTATAAACATTTTATTACAAAGGACCTAATGAGTTATCAGATTACATAAATACGTACCCACTCGTGAGTTAGCTAAGGTAACGGCCTCCTAGCCTAGTCGGTAATGACCCTGCCTACGAGGCAGGAGGTCTCGGGTTCCAAACCCGGTAAGGGCATTTATGAGTGTTCATCACTTAATTTGTTCCTGAGTTATGGGTGTTATTTATGTTTCTAATATCTTTATCGACATACATCTCATATATGCTTTATAATTTGTACAAAAACCGCAAATTACGATCAGCATAAAATAGAACTTGTTCGAATAAATTTCTTAATGTGAAAACGTTATTATTGCATAATCATATTCAAATTCAGTTCAATAATTTAATATAGTGTTCGTAGTAGTACAACAAATCTTAAAAGTGATTATGATATCAGTATAGATTTTATGATTACATTCAAATTTCGAACAGCTCTTAAAAACAAAGCATTTTGGTTTGACCTATTATAATATCAGTCGAGATGACGTTTTCTTCGAAATTAAGTGTCTATTAAAACCAATTATTGACAAATTTCGCGCTATTACGAAACTCGCTTCGCTCGTATCATAAATACACGCTCCTGTTTTAATGCATCAAACTATGTAGCCGTTACATAAACAACTAAAAAAACCTGCACGTTATCGAAAACTTGTGGAAGAAATATAACACAGTATTAGGAAACACGTACCAAATGGGAACATCACAGTAAAAGGAAGACATGGAAGAGGCGACAATATCCATAGTGTGCCAACAAGTATCAGTATGGTGAAACGTAAATAGCAGGTTGAAGGCATCCGGCTCATTGAATGCGCTGACCCCATCTGATCGGTGCTCGGGGCGCGCTGAACGTGCCGGCACATTCAGTGCCAATGCTACCCAACATGGGAATCTCAGACATAGTGGTATCTATTGCCAATACTGGTAAGAAATCGATGCTCATTGCATATCTTTTGATACAGGGCACCACCATATCTAAACTAATTTAGCTAACAACTTTATATACATCAACGGTACTTTATCACTTTATTAATAGGTAACATGCAATCTATATCGGTTAACGATTGAAAGTTTGGTAGGTATTTAGGTTGATCACTCCGATTAGTCCATTATCTCAGTAATGACTGTGAGAATGGCTAAGATAGGACAGGACTATATTTATGCGCATATAAAACGTCAAATAGGCACATTATGCTTAGTTGCTTCGATAGTCTATTGATGCTATATTATCGTATAGTATGGGGTACCCTGAGCCCACTCATCGTGGACCTCGTCGCTAGCGCCTGACCTTTCTATGCGGGTCAACATATTACTACGATGGTCTCGCAACCTAACTAAACAAGCCCCGTAAACTTTGAATTGGGATCAATATGCCTCTAATTAACATAACTACGCTTTAAGTGTATGAGACAATGGATAATAGACGTAGTGACGAAAAAGCAGGCATTGAAAAGCTGCCTTATTGCACTTTTGCGTGCAACCTGTGCGAACTCGAAACAAGTTAAGTATACCGCTTAGCGAATGATCTCACAAATAAGTTTTAACAGTGTAGGTAAAAATATACTTGTAATCGTTTTAAGTAAATAAGATAGACCAGAAGCTCAAAAACATATCCATTAGCGCTTATATGTTAAATTTAACTAATTAAATACAGATACAAGTTGCACGTATACATGGTAGTTTACATTTTAACTTGCTAGTTAAAAACGGGGTATTTACCAGTTTTTTTTTTTGGGAGTTCCCGATATTTGGGCATAGTTGCACATAACATATTTTCGGAGTAGGAGGTCTTAGACATCGAGGAAACGGCATGTGCAACTGTGTCGAAATATCGAGAACTAACAAAACCAAATACAGGATGATTCAGGAGACGTGAGCAGGATCAAGCTTGACCATTCAGTAAGTTATAAGCAACTGTTTCGTACCAGTATTTGTGAGATTAACGTTCTTTTATTTTTTACTGTTCAAAAAAAAATGTTATAATTTATTTACACCATGTATGGTTACCCTATTTGTTTTATCCATAACAAGTGACAAATTGAATGTCATCGGAGTCTGGTTACTTTTGAAAAATCGTATCTCACTCAAGTGTGACATTTTGTTTTCTTCATAATCAAACTGCTGTCATAACGGTTAAAGAGGTTTTATCTTTCTTAATTAAGTGTTGTAGGGTGTCCATGATTGTAGATTATCAAATTTGTCCTTCCCAAAAAGTTAAATAACAGAAATAAAGCGAGATTGTTTTACTTAAATATGATGGTGAACGGTTCATTAACATTTACTGATTGTGTAGGCTTAGTCCTGCTCACGTCTCATGAATCACCCTATATATATGGGAAATACCACGTTTTTAATGGTAGTTATAGTATAAATACAATTATTGCAACTTATACATCATATGGAATATTTAATATGATTATGAGTATATGATACCGAAAATGATATATTATTTAAGAAAATAGTCTGAACTGTGTTTATTCTGTCTCCCATAAACTGTAACAAATGGCTGTTGTCTACTACGTTGACTTTTCACTTTGAGAAAATTGTTGCGATATAATGTTCATGTTATTCAAGACAACTGTTACTCAAGCAACACGAAGCAATTTACATCAAAATATAATTCCTCACGACGACGCTGGAACTCATAAATGATTTATCCAGGACTGCCGTAACGTTTCATAAATAAAGATGATATAAAATGCCTACGTTTAAACAACAGTAACGATATAAATTTACACTTACTATGTCAGAAAAATTCATAATTGCACATGTGTAATTTAATTTTCATAATGGACGAGTTGGCCAAACAACTATCAAGCCGTGAGCGACATCCTGCAACGCATGAAATGAATGACGACTCCCTAGGCAAATTATGCACCAAAGCGCTTTAGCCGCCTTCAGAAGGCAATAATAAGAATAGTTGCTCCATCGGGTGTGATACAAGAATTCAATTATCAATAACAAGTAATAAAAGCCAACTATATCCCGAAGGATAAGTCTATTACTTACTACCAATGTTTGCTGGCGATTTCGATGTTTAAACTTTAAACTCAAGGTTGCCAGAGCTCAACGAGGGCGGCTTTAGGGTCGGCAACGCGCATGTAACTCCTCTGGAGTTGCAGGCGTACATAGGCTGCGGAGACTGCTTGCCATCAGGCGGGCCGTATGCTTGTTTGCCACCGACGTAGTATAGAAAAAAACCACGAAGTAAATTGGAAACAACAGTTGTCACGTTCTGTAGGCGGAAGTCCCCCAATGGCGGACACCTAAGCCTTTTTGAAGAAAATAAAAAAAAGTATTTGTAAGAATACATCTTTATTTATGAATTACTTTGGTCAACAAAATATAGAATCAAAACAAAATAACACAAATGCAACTTCTATATAAACTATTTCAAAAACGAAAGTAAACTTTTGTAAAAAAAAACTAAGTCTGCAAGAGGCACCTAGGCACCGGTTTAAAAACATTTGACACCGATTTTTTGAACCACCTCAAGGGACAGGAAATCAAAAATTGTGTACTTCAACTATTTAAATTATGTAAAAACTCTCATAGACTACGTAATTCAAGTGAATAGTAAGTTTATTAAAAATAAACACATTCAGCTGAACACATAAAATAGACCAAAACACTCACCCGAATCTTATGCGTCGCAGCGCCTTCCCTACATAAACACTAAAAAACGCTTCCATAATCACAAGCAATGCGCATCCCGTGTCTCGACATTGGTACGTCCCCCCGCGCCCCTTTCATTTATCCTTGAATTGCTTGCGTTGTTAGTTGCCGAGATAGTCCGTGTGTCCGGCACTAGGTGCCGTCCCGTGTTACGGGACTTTCCCTCAAAATTTCAACTGGCTATCCTACTTATATTTTACTCTATATATATCATTACGGTAGACGAAGAAGAATTAATAATAGGATTCCGTTTGTCACTCTTCAGAGAAATAGGAGTCATATAAAGCAAGCAAAAAGTAAAAAAAGACAAGGTTACCAAGCTACAGACTTTATTTAGTTTGAACAAAAAAGACGGACGGATTGTATGGGCTTTGATTGATTTATTAGGGAAGAATTGCCAGCACTGACGATGCTGAAATATAATCTGTTACAAAAATACTGACTCATTGCCTCACATTACTTAACCGAGACGATATAACGGTGCGAGCAATTTGATTTTATTTAGTCAGCAGGTACTGCACTCGTAATAGCTGAAATTCCCATGACCCCAAGGCCACACTTAACATAGAGACTAACTAATTAAACATACAAAATGGCGTAATGTAATGACATAAAAAGTTGCGTCAGTAAATGATGTAGGGCTGTTTCTGTGTACTACAGAGCATTAGAGTGGAGTAAAAGAACAGGAATTTCAGATCGGTGCAATTCATGAACATAATTAAGTTTTGACCCTAAAAATGTTTCACACTCAATGGCTCAAATATGTTTTTAATACAGTCGCTCAAAAAGTGCTACTTTACGTAGCTGTTTAACGTGCGGAAAGTTGGTTTTCGCGAACTAGTGCTTTTCACTTTGCCATTTTTTTTTATACTTGTTCCGATTCGAGTGATGTTGACTAATTAATGCCATTACCAAGATTTGAACCTGGGACGTCCTGGTTCGTAGGCAGAGTCACCACCGACTAGGCTAGGAGGTCGTTCAACTAGTTGTATCACACGATTGAAAATAATAGAAAATAGCATAATATAATATGTATGTGTGGGTAGTTTTTATGAAATTATCAGTGAAATGTCATTCCCAGTTTTTTCGTATTTATCCCGCCAGCCCTATTCGTCCCGGTTGACGGTACTCGTTTACCAAATAATTAATGTAAAGAAGTACACGAACATCAAATTGATATTTGAGACTACACGGTGTTTTTTTAAAACTCCATTAACTTCGGGGTACCTACGGCTAAGTATAGCATAGTTTTTTTTCTTGTAAAAAGTAATTAATAGCGGTGTAACAAGAACATTATTTAAAATTTAAATCCATCAAAAATTACATACTATACAGGGCGTCCCAAGACTATGGGACATCAAGGGAAAGTACCTTAAATATCGTAGATAGGATATTATGCTGAAAGAAGACTTTATTTTATTTTTAAAAGTAAGTAAAGAAAAAGTATTCAACCGAATCTTGAAATTTTAATCAAAAATGTTACTCTATTCATTTCTTTTGCGATATCATATTTCTGAGATGACTTATTTTTTATGCATTCTTTCGATTGGCATCATAAAAATACAGGATGTTTTTTTTTTCACATTTGAGTCAGTTCAATTTCCAAACAAAGTAACTTATTTATTTTAAATCTTTGAATGCAGTATTACTCAGTTTTGAAAATAAAATAAAGTCTCCTTTTAGCAAAATATCCTGTCTTATATTTAAGGTACTTTCCCTTGATGTCCCATAGTCTTGGGACGCCCTGTATATAACATATCAATGACATTTCTAATATCGATCGTCCGAGATAGTACGGTCACGCCTGAAAATATCGATAAGAAAAAAGTGCCAAAACTATGTATACACGACTTTATTGCTCATATATTAAGGTAGTGTATGCATACTTTTGGCACATTTTTCGTATTGATATTTTCTGACGTGACTGTACCTGCGTCTGTTAACAAATGTATAAACTCATACTAAACACTTATCAATAATATATAAACAGGCCCTTAGGCAAGTGTACACGCCCGTAGAGGCTTTGTCAGATAAAATAACCGGCCAAGAGCATGTCGGGCCACGCTCAGTGTAGGGTTCCGTAGTTACTCTTCCGTCACAATAAGCTAAACTGGAGCTTAAAGTATAGTAAATTGTTAACCAAGGGATGAAACGGTACCTTTCACCCGAGTTAAACAAATAGGCAAATTTGCATAATCAGTACCTAATTAAAGTAAGTCTTTTTACTATGAAGGGAAAACTTTTTGCGATAACTCAAAAACAGCTAAACTGATCATGTCTGCTATAGTTTTCATTTAATGTCTTTGTTAAGCTCTACTTCCACGATTTTTTTCATATTTTTTGGACCTATGGTTCAAAAGTTAGAGGGGGGGGGACACATTTTTTTTTCTTTCGGAGCGATTATCTCCGTATATATTCACTTTATCAGAAAATGTTTCTTGAAAACCCCTATTAGTTTTGAAAGACCTTTCCAACGATACCCCACACTCTAGGGTTGAAGCGAAAAAAAAAATGCACCCCCACTTTACGTGTAGGGGAGGTACCCTAAAAAAAATTAAATTTTTGGATTTTATTGTACGACTTTGTCGGCTTTATTGATTTATATATCCATGCCAAATTTCAGCTTTCTAGCACTAATGACCACGGAGCAAAGCCTCGGACAGACAGACAGACAGACAGACAGACAGACAGACAGACAGACAGACAGACAGACGGACATGGCGAAACTATAAGGGTTCCGTTTTATGCCATTTGGCTACGGAACCCTAAAAAGGGGTTGCACTCCGGGAGTGCCGGCAGAAGTGAAAAACTTGAATATTAACGTTGTGAATTTTTGATATTTTGGAGAAATTGAGTAGCAGTTTTATAAATACATTCAATTTTGCTTCGATGACATTCAATTTGCACGTCACCATGATGTCACGTGTCCGTGTTAAGAATGTTCAATCTGGCGGTCACGTGACACCTGACGCGAGTTTAACATTTTTTCTCAATCACAAAAGTGCACAGCGCCGCTAAAGAAGCTTTCACTTCAATAATTAATTGATTATCTCCAAAATGGAGCTAATTAGAATACCGGCTTCTTTATTTAAGTTACTTAATTTATGGTCAGGCATGAATGAGGAATGCACCCTTGAAATTAACTGACTTAAAAAAAAACACCGTGTATAATCGGATGTTGAGTTCTGTAACTAAATTTCCCATAGGTACCAGCGATTCAATTAAGTATAAAAAATCTAATCACATTTTTTGTCTTGTTACAGATAACCAATGTTGCCACGGCCTCTCACCGACAACACAATGCGCCTTTTACTAAGTTTTATGTTAGTGGTGTGTGCCGTTGATGCAGCAAAGAAGTTTGAGGGAACGTTACGATCAGCGGCCGAGGCGCCTCCTCAAGACAATATAGCAGTGGAATCAGGATCACCCGAGCAAACTGTCGTGGCTGCTCCTCAAGACTACAAAAATCCGGGGGCTCCACCTCCTCCTGAAACTTCGTCCGAAGCATCGGCAGCAGCTGTTGCCCCGGCTGAAGTGCCCGAAACTGCATCTGGAGGTGTCCCTCCGTCGGCACCTAGTGGTGCCTCGGCTCCTTCGGCGCCGGCAAACTCACTTGAGGAATGTGACCCAGAAATGATTGGATTTGAACTTGTCACTGGGTATGCAAAATATGAATATTAACTAATATTTCTTGAGGGAAAGCTTCGTATACTGAGTGCATTTATATACACTCAGTATACGAAGCTATAACAGGAGGCAGTATTTTACCTGAGGAGTACTGACCGATAATTGTTGCCGTAATTAAGTCTATAAAGCCTTTGAAGCGGGTCTGCTAGAATAGCTATCAAGATCAAACATCTGTAATCTTGAGAATATTTGTTGAGTTTTGTGTTCGTGATATAGAAATAAACTAATTAAATTAATGAATTAATCGATTAAAAAATAATCAAAGGAAGAGTGAAACTAGCAAAGATTTTATCTAAGATTTGATAAGTATAAGCTGTAACATAATCCGCACATAGTTGATGTGTTTTATCTACACAGGTATGTCTTCTCGGCGCCGTCTCACATACTGGACGACATACCAGGCACTCTGATGCTGACCGACTGCCTAGAGCAGTGTCAGGCCAACGACAGCTGTCGCGCTGTCAACTACGAGACCGGCCTCTGTGTGCTCTTTAGTTCCGATTCGGACCAACTGCCAGGTGAGTCAATCCATATATAATTTTATTCCAAACATGTCATTAGTCGCAAATATGCAAATAGATTTAATTGCAGAACTAATATCCGACTGCACGCGATTAAATTAAATCTTATCATGAGCATCCGACCTTAAAATTATAATGAAAACGTAATAATATTAATTAGTTTATTGGCTATAATAGCTAATTATGAGACCAAACTATGATAGAAAAAGTATGTTTAAGTGCTTTTACCGCTAAAGGCGTCATTTCGCGTTGTTCACCGGTAATTGTTCTGGGAAAAAGAACAAAATTAATAAACCTACACAAGAATACAATGGCATCGTATGGTATATAGTTAATGGGACACAGCAGGTGTGAACCCACATACCTACATGGTACAATGATATCTCGAACACTCTCGTTTATCCGCTCAGAGGTGTGAGCTCTCGAATGAGCGCGTTCAGATTTTTTTGTATCATAAGATCATTTGAATGCCAATAACGGCATGACTCCGCACGCTTACCTCGCCTTATTAGAAAAAATGTAAATACTCTCACCCGCGAAAAGTAAAACTTGACCTAGTGAAGGCTTAAAATATTAGTCATTTTAAGCTTGAGTCAGTGGGCCACGTCTTGACCTTTACTAAGTTTACTATTTGTAATATCATACTAAAATTATGCAATTAATTTTATCTCTAAATTTTTCGTGTGTTTATGTATAATAGCGAAGGGTAGCGGCGGCAATTATACGTTTTGTGTAATAACTTAGGTCAAATATCTGCAAATGTAATCCTAAGAGGACTTTAAGGTAATAAAACAGAAAAAACATCATAAATCGCTATTCTCTAAAATGTTTCTCTAACCACAGTCTCACCTCAAATAAATCTCGGGAAATCACATTGACTCGAATGAAATGAGTAAATCGTGATAACTATTGTGTGAACGACCTTACTAATTGATCATCTACTTAACGTCATGGGTAACTTGTGTTTTATCCTGCGAAGTGGAAATATTCTTCATTTTGCATCAAAAATAAACCTGTTTTTAGGATTTTACAAAAAGTTATCAATGTATTGTAGAATATTAATTATGCCGTGCGTGCTACGTTCATGAATGTATAATGTGCCTGAACTAAGAGGCGCAGTAAACTGTAGTATTATCAGTCATATTGAATTAAACCGTATAAAGGGATCCAAACGCCAGTGTTCGATTCGGGGAACTAAGCTAAGGGAGCCAATTACGGATCGCTCGGTTCCCTGTGTAAATTTCCTGAAATTAGCTAAGGTTGAACGCGCTTCTTGATGCAAGAGCGTCTCGTCTTAAAGCGTAAAATATTTAATGATGATATACGTATCAGAATTGCACCGAAACCTGTAGTTCGTTCACTCATTCTAAATGAAGTACTAAGGCGCTGAAGCACCGAAACTTATCAGAATATTTTAGTCGTGATTTGAAAAGGACACTGGCCTTTGCAGTAAGTTTTTTGGCAGTCTATTCTACTTTACACAGTGCAGCACGCCAGCTCGTGCCAATAAAAGGCGTCGTACAGAAATGACAATAATGGCCATTTTTACAATTGTATTCGTGACAATCTTTCATTGTTCGTTGACGTAAAGTTATTCGTAATAGGAAATCGTGACTATTTATTGTCGAATTACTTCAACTGAAGATAATATAATCGCGAATAATTTCTGCAAAGAATTGCATAAACTGTAGTTTTTTTTTATTACAGGTGCTTTGACAAAATCTCAGTTCCCGGTATTCACAATATACGCCCAGAAGTCCTGCCTCGGTGTGAGACCGTGCGAGAGAGCGTGGTGCTTCGACCGAGTACGCGGCTATCATTTGAAAGGACGCGGCAAAAGGACGCACACCGTCGGCTCGCGGCAGATGTGCTTGGACCTTTGCCTCGGCGAGAACGAGTTTGTCTGCAGGTTTGTTTGTGTTCTTGTCAAAAATACCTTAAATGAATTTAGCAAATAATGAGAACTTTAAACTAGATAATATCATGGCATGAGCAAAGCATGAAAATAAGTTGTCCTGAACTGAAGGTAACAGATGTCTAATTCGGGGAGGTGTTAAATAAACATGGAAGAGATAAATTATCTCATGCGAGGAAGTAAAAACGTTAATTCTAAATGCAGTGTTAAGTAGAAACCTTCGAGGGTATAGCAAAATACTCTGCTAAAGAACATGATCGAGTTTTCCTATTAAAAACAATGATTTGATATACACATGTTTACCAACTGGACCTGATTACAAAAATCTTGAATATGAATAATTGCAAGTAAAGAACAAAAATAGCCGCCAAAGATTTGATATCGAATTCATTTAAAAATTCTGAATATTTCAAAATTTTGTCAATCGGATACTTTTACTTTTATTGATATGAATCAAGAAAGGCTATCAGTGCACAACATTAAACAATTTTGCTTCAATAATTAAAGTAAAGGATAATCCGGACATAGACATTGTAAATTATTTGCAAAGAAATGAACAAAGTGGAGCGTGCGGTGGGCGGAGCGAGCCGTGACCTGCGAACTTTCTCAGACCGACCACGAATGCAACTAGCCCACACTTCTACTACTCTATCTACTCGTAAACCTAAATACGTAAACATGCTGATAGTGTTTGATGACAAACTCAAAACACGTTTTTATTCATGAACTAATATGCTTCCAGGTCAATAATATTAAACTATTTATAATCACAAAAAAAACTTTATTTTACAAAATAATATGCTTAAAAATTCCACTAATTACTTGAAGCACGTAAGGTGATGCACCCTAATCGTTACAAACAAAGACGGGATGTTACATTTTTGTAGCTACTTAAGTGTTTTGCCGTATTAAAAACGAGAATGTTATATAATAAGCATAGACTAACAGGGCTGACCGTAGTGGTTAATTAACGAGCCTAGGGTATCATCGTATAATTTTCATGCAATTAAATCACAAAAGCAATTTTTGTTGTATCCAAGATGCGCTAATGGTAGACGAAGAATTGCAGTTAATTAAACTGTCGAAGCATTTAATGCGTTAGCCATAGAAGAAGGCCGGAAATTGTTACACGAATGATACTTTATAGTGTCCGCGTCGGGTTCCATTGAGAAATTTTTTACATTATTCATTTAAATATATATATTAACTAAACAACAAAACAAAAATAACCTTGTAAAATGGTTTAGCAGGTATCTTCTTGCACCATTTAGCGTTAATTCGAGTAAAAACAACGAATATATAATCCTTTGACGTAAGCCTAGTGATAACTTAGAAGTGACCATTACAATCGCACTAACAAGACAGGACAATAGACGTTGTAGCGGGTCATGTCTCTATACTATTCAATCAGATCCGTTCATTGACCCGCGTCAAATCGTACCAAGGACAAGTACGCGTAACTAGTCAATTGTTATTCCCAGACTTCGAACCTTTGCATAATTTAATGCTCCATCATTTCATTAATCATAGAAAACAATCACTTCATCTGTAGAAAACCAGTTTTCCAAACTACCTCGTTAGGTTAACATTCTAGCCCATATGCTTATTTACGGTTAGAACCGATAACGAAGTCAATCAGACTTCTCCGGTTCACCGTAGATGGTGAGACTTGCGGCACATCTTTGCAGCGCACCTCGCTGGATAAGTCACGGTCTCTTCCTGGTAGCCATTTCGTTACTGAATTCTACAAACGAGCATTATATACAAAGCAGGGAGGCCAATTGCACGGCCCGCGACTCAGGCGTCTAATGTAGCAGAACACGACTGTCCTATTGTGTTTATTTCCTTGTACGGTTTTTGATATCATTAACATAAATAGTGTACTGCATCCGACGTTCACATTCGGTGCTGTAGCGATTGAGAACATTACGTATGGCCAGTGCGTCTACGTCTTGTAATGGGACGTTGTCGCACTGCCTAGAGTCGCTGAGTAACGGTAACAAGTTCACCCAAAAGCTTTTTGCTAGTGAAATGGAGGTCGCGTGTAGTAATCAATTCCACGATTTCGCGCCTTCGGATATTCCGTTAAAAATTATGCGATTACAGTGATTTCACGTGGTCGTGTCACTGTTTAGTATCGTCTTGACACGCGTACCGTTCGCTGGGTACAGTTGGGTCGGGTACTAGTTGTGATATCGCCATTGAAACAAGCGGGTGGCAGGTTGCGGCGCACCCCAGGCGGCGCGCATCGCGATCGTCGACAGTCACGACATTTGGCAAATATTCCCCGGACGTGGCGGGCGCTGCGCCCGCGCCCCGTCCGCGTGGGTCCGCGCGGCCGTAGCTTGCGCATGCGGCGGTGTGGGAGCGCTTTGCCCTATCGCTTCCTGCTTCCATGATACGATAACCGATAAATACACTGTTCTCAGACTTCAAACTGTGTAACAATGTAGAATTAACTCAATGTTTTCATACAACACAACTATCAATTAATAAATCAATTCAACATTTCTATCGCAACCTAATGGGTCGTAGTAAACAAGGTCGAATTACGACCAATTTATTTCAAACCGTATTTAGACGAGCTTCAGGGCATATCGGGAAATCTCAGGGTTTAAATTACAACTAATAGAAATGATGGTATATAAATGGCCTATTCTTTGTTCACAAAGCTAGGACCACCCGAGCCGAAGCATTATAATGGATATTGCAATGCGTACCCGTATTATACCAAATCAAAGTGATACAGTAATTTAAGTTATTGTTGAAGCTGTAATTCCTAATATTGTAAATGGGCAAGCTTATTAACCTCGCGTTTAAAAAAACATATTAACGATAAAAAAAGAAAATTATGGCTATTTAAATCCGAAAACGAGACATTTGCGCTATCTTCTGTGAAAATGCGTTCCCGCAGGTTATTGGGGTCATCTGATCGGGATCGAGTGCGCATCACGAGAAAATATTGAGTAAGATCGACTTCGATAATACGCTTGTGGGTGGTCACTAAATAAAACGAAAATAAGGAAGGATGAACTGCTTCGATTATGTAAACAGCCAACTCATTAAGTTGATGAGAATAATAAGTTTCTAAGTTATATTCGTGATTAACAAAATTAAGTAACCGCTATAAATGGAAGAGCATGATAACAATAATAATAAATTACCGTTTCGATTTCCAATATCTACAACGTGTCCCAAAACTCAACGATAAGCCGGCACCAGAGGATGGAGCTGCTTATGATTAGTCGAGAAAAAATAAGGAAAAAAATATATCTCAATTATTTTAGAAATTACAGAAAAAAAAATGAAATTCATTGAAAATCGACATCCCTAATGGTATTTTTAACGACCATGTCTACAAATATTCAAATATTACTGTTTTTTTATTTTGTTTTTGGAAACTTCAGTAGCCCTGCTATCTAACACAGTTCTTAAAAATACCAAAATACATGTAGTTTTTACACAAAAAATAATCAAAATTCATTTTGTCCCTACACTTTTGAAAGATTGTTTCTTACAGTCCACTTTCAATCATCATGGTGTAAAAAAATAGTATCGACACCACTATGGCAATTATTTTCAAAAGTTGACGCAACTAACCAAGATTCCAAAATGGTATAATACTTTGGGAAACCTAGTCAAAATCTACTCAAAACCCGTAGCAACATTGGACGAGCTTCGCCAAAAAATCACACAAGCTGCGGATCATATCAATGGTAGAAGATATGCACGACGGATAAAACGATCATTTCTAAGGCGATGTCATGTCTGTATTAATGCCGGTGGCAGGCAATTTGAACATTTACTGTAGTATTAATAATGTAGTAAATGAATTTAAAAAAAAGGAAAAAAAATTGTACCATTTCTTTGCATTTATTCAACATTTTTCAACAACAAAAATCCTTTTTTGGGTACAGTAAAAGTGATTACCGCCAACATTAAATAATGTCGATTCTTGTTTAAAAATTCGTTGTTTTTTTTTGTGACTATGTTTCCTAAAGTATTATACCATTTTGGAATCTTGGTTAGTTGCGTCAACTTTTGAAAATAATTGCCATAGTGGTGTCGATACTATTTTTTTACACCATGATGATTGAAAGTGGTCTGTAAGAAAAAATCTTTCAAAATTGTAGGGACAAAATGAATTTTGATTATTTTTTGTGTAAATACTACATGTATTATGGTATTTTTAAGAACTGTGTTAGATAGCAGGGCTACTTAAGTTTCCAAAAACAAAAAAAAAAACAGTAATATTTGAATATTTGTGACATGGTCGTTAAAAATACCATTAGGGATGTCGATTTTCGATGAATTTCATTTTTTTTTCTGTGATTTCTAAAATAATTGAGATATATTTTTTTCCTTATTTTTTCTCGACTAATCATAAGCAGCTCCATCCTCTGGTGCCGGCTTATCGTTGAGTTTTGGGACACGTTGTATATACTACTTATGAATTTGAAATACATGGCATGTTAATGTTAGTTACTTATTATTGATTAATGTGAAATTAAGACAATAAGCCGATTAGAGAAACAAAATTAATAAAGTCAGCAAACAACGCGCCAAAATAGTTCTCCAAATAGGGACATATCTCTACAGTTTCCGTTGAAAAGTATCTGTCAGTCTTATATATTGTTCTACATATAGATACATATCTCTTTTTGTTAAGTTATTATACATTTTTTAAGCATAAGACTGATCCGTTATTTTTGTTGCTGACTGTACACCCATATTGAATCAACGACATGGAAACAAATGTATTGCTTGAAATAAGACCGACTGCTTACTTCGATTTGTGATTATGATAAATTAAGTCGTCAGCTAATACCAAGACGTCTGAATAAAAACGCGTCGATTGTATATACCATGCGGTTAAGTTAACATCTTGGGAAAGTTCACACCAATAAAAAATATACAACTCTATACCCGATGCTAACCCGCGTGAAACATTGTTACAGATCGGCGAACTATAATAATAAAACGGGAGAATGCGTGTTGTCTGATATGGACCGCATCACATTGGCTGGCACTAACTCTTTCCAACAGAACGAAGGTAATTGTTGTTTATTTTCCTGCATTTGTAATTATAGCCTCCGAAAGCAAATGACAGCTTCAATTAAAATCAAATACTTTCTATTTTACAGACACCGATTACTTAGAAAATAACTGCGTTGAAGAACCCACCAAACTATGCGAATTCAAAAAGATGGGTGGACGCATTTTAAAAACTGTAGATTCTGTGTACCAAGATGTTCAAACTGTAGAGGAATGCAGAGAGCTTTGCCTGAATTCACCTTTCCGCTGTCATTCTTACGACCACGGGGACACTGGGGATCATGTGTGTCGCCTTTCACATCACTCCCGCGCTACTCTTGCAGACATTCAGGTAGTGTTGAAATAAATTCCTGGTATATGTTTATGTTCTCTTTACGCAGTACTAACTGCATGTAGGACATATTTTTTTACAAGTATTATTCCTTTTTAGGATCCCTATTTGGAAGTTCCCGAGGCCGCAACGTACGAACTGTCCTCCTGTTATAACGTTTCTATTGACTGCCGTGCTGGTGACATGGTGGCTCGAATTCAAACATCTAAATTGTTCGATGGCAAAATATATGCAAAGGGAAGTCCTAACTCCTGCGTTGTTGACGTTAAACAAAGTCTCGAGTTTGAATTACATATGGGATACAACAACATTGAATGTAATGTTAAGCAAAACGGTTTGGGCAGGTAATACAAATGTATATGCACTATTTTCCACAAACAGTATGGCAAAATACAGTTGTACTAACAATTACGTTTGCCCGTTGCAGATACTTAAACGATGTTGTAATTCAGCATCACGACACTATAGTCACATCATCCGACCTTGGTCTTGCTGTGACATGCCAATACGACCTTACCAATAAGACCGTAGCTAACGAAGTCGATCTCGGAATCACTGGTGATATTCAGACAGGACTCTCGGAGGAAGTAATCGTCGACTCACCCAACGTAGCCATGAGAATTACGGACAGGAGCGGAGACGACATCATTGCTTCCGCTGAAGTCGGTGACCCCTTGGTAAGCTCATTATATTCGTGCATAAAGTATTGTGATATACTCGTAATCAACAGTAGTAGAAAACAGCTCGCATTCTCCTTTTCTAGTAAAAAAACGTGCCTTTCTTTAATTTTATCCTAACATGTCGGGTGCATCTATCAAATCTCATATGATTGATCTACTTCCTATTTCATCAAGGTAGCAGTGGTGATTTTTTTGGGTTAATAAGGACTGATGGCTTTAAAGAGCTTTATTTTAACTTATTTTATATATTTATGTGTTTTTTTTTGTTTATAGGCGCTACGATTCGAAATCATGGATCCAAATTCACCTTTCGAAATTTTCGTACGAGAACTTGTTGCCATGGATGGTGTCGACTCTAGCGAAATCACTCTCATCGACAGCGACGGTTGCCCAACAGATCACTTTATCATGGGACCTCTATTCAAATCATCTATGAGCGGAAAGGTGAGTCATGGAATATACATACGTATTACGATCAATCCTGCAGACATATATATATCTTTTTTTATTATTGACAATCTAATTCGTTTTTTTTTTGATATTGCAGATGTTGTTGTCACACTTTGATGCATTCAAGTTCCCATCATCGGAAGTGGTTCAGTTCCGAGCCTTGGTGACGCCTTGCATGCCTACTTGCGAGCCTGTGCAGTGCGATGGCGGCCCGAATGAGCTCCGCTCCGTGACGTCCTACGGACGCAGGAAGAGGCGTTCGACTCCTGCTGCCCCTACCGATGACATGCTACTCGTGCAAACCATTCAAATTACCGACAAATTTGGATTTGACAAACAACGTTCGAAGAATGTTACCGAGGACTCTGTTTTCGTTAGAGAGACTGAAATGACCTGCGTTAACGCGGCAGGTGCCATGCTGGCTGCTGCTGCTTTCCTGGCCGCACAACTGGTAGTTCTTGCAGCGTGGACCTGCAGTTGGCAACGACGACGTGCAGCCGCTAAAGCTGCGGAATTACTTCCCGGACCCAATGCTCCTTCAGCTCTCTGCAAAGTCTACGATGCCAGTTTCTCTCGTGCTCACCAGAGGCACTTCTGAGTTAATGTAGACACGTCGACGTGATCAACGTTCGCAATAGTAGTATATGTTAGTTTTAAACCTCCGACGAGTTTCAACTCATAAAGGCCTTCCCCATTTCTTCACAATGGTGTTGATCTTTTTGGAGTGCGGAACGACGACAGAGGTTAGTTAATGGTAGTGTCCAAGCACGTCAGCGCCGTGAGCTACGTACGGGCGAGCGGCGAAGACGCGCGCGACGCCGAGACAGGGACGACCAGAGGAGCGTGCGTGACTGTGGATGGATGCATGGGATGTTAGGAACGGAGCGATCTGTCAGCTCGTAGAGTGCATGGATGTATGCTACTGGACGCTCGCTTGTCCCCGTCTCCGCTGTCGAAGACGGGACCGCGGCCGTGAGTCGTTATCGAGATCACGTCGCTCATTCGTTCACTTTACGCTCGGCCATTCACTTGCGAAAGTCCGATAACGTATTGTACCATATTTTTTTATAAAAAGTAGCGTAAGTCTGATTCTAATGATAGTGATAAGTAAAAAGTAACATTTTTGTACCTTTTAAGTAGATAACCGAACGTGCGACCTAAGTCAAGAGACGATGGATTGACGGCCGTCCCGACATCGTAATTTATTCAATTTAGCGTAGTTTCTTTTTTACTTAATTTATGTCTGAGAATGCAATTATAGCTATTTAATAAATTCCTAATATAAATGAAATGCCTAAATGAATATGAAGTGCTATTTTATACGAATAAGCCGACTTATGTCTATATTACTATTGCCTTGGCAGTGAAACGATTTCAATAGTATCAATAATGATATGTAATACACCGACTCATTCGGCTAAATCAATTTTACCTACAAATAAATACTACAATGGAAATACTTTTGTTTTTATTTACATATGCCCTTATGTCCGAAGTTTTGTCTTGCTCAATAAATAATCAAGAACCTGTTATAATGTGGAATATAATAACTGTAATTGGCGAAGCACAAGTGCAAATTCATTGGCGTCCTGCTGACTAACCGCAGAGACTCGGGGTTGAATTTAAATTAAGGCATTGTCTTAAGTGCTTTACCATGTTAAGTGGCTAAGATGAGGCCATTGGCATTTATATTCATGGACAGATGTTTTCTACCATTTTAATACAGGGTTCAGGTAATTCATTGCATTTTTCTTTATTTAACGTACCTGTACCTACTAAGCTTAAATGAGTACAGACCGCTAGCATACATTTTAAATCGAGGCGATTCTGGGGTTTAAATTGTGAGCCCTATTTGTTTAGATGTAACATAACAACAGGTAAAGCTATTTTAAAATGCAATGAAGAAATCAATATTCGGTCGAGGATTCAGGCTCAAAAAAGTCGAATTAAGCATTTCAATAAAACTTAGCATTTTTTGCTGGAACGCATACTTTGGAACTGAATAATTATACAAACAAGAAATAATGGTGTCAAATAGTTTTTCTTAATTATAAAAAACTATATGAATATTACGGTTAACATTTACAATTAGCAATAAGTATTATTTTATAAAATATTCAGAGGGGGAATTAATGATTAATTTTCTTATTGAACCGATTGATACCGCATTTAAATAAATTCGTTATCCTCCCGTTATACCTCACTTCAACAATTTATAAACAATGTACACAGTGTAGAAAAAAATAATGGGCCCTGGAGCGAAAGTACCTCACAACCTTAAGTTAGCTAATTTTACTTAAAGGAAACATTCTTTTATTTTTAAAAAGAAACAAAACTGCATTCAGTCTTTTTGCAATTAACAATCGCTATTTCATTCCACTAATAGTCGATAAAATTTGTCCAAGGAACATTAGGTAGGTATTATACTCGTCTGTTGTACAAAATATCCATAAAATCGAATATTTAGTACCCAAGAATATTTTTAGACAATCAAATTGTAAAAAATCTTTAATTGCAATTTTGTTACTTTTTCAAAATAAAATAATGTTTCCTTTAAATAAAATTAGCTAACTTACGGTTTTAAGGCCCTTTCCCTCCAGGGCCCACAATTTTTATTCCAATCTGTATAAACAATACTTCGGTGGTCTAACTAATCAGGTAAAATAAAAATCAGGAAATAAAACCGCACGCACTCGCTCTCAAAAGTCAGAGCTAATTTGACAACCCGGCGTAATGTTCAAAAGCGAACTTAAATGCACTCCGAAAATTTTTGGTAATTTTATAGCCTGACGGTAATAATCATAATTGTGTAATTATGTTATTATGCATGAGGCGTTTGATAAATATAGCATATTTAGTTAAGATGGATACAGCAGGATGACGAATTTAGGTGGTTTAACGTGAGCAGATGGCAAGACATTACCACTCGTAATTGTTCTTGTAGTATTAACACGACTGAATCGAGACTTGTGATGTATTATTTGGAAATATATTTAATATAATTGATAAACATTGCTGCCCAAGCCTGTTTATACAAATTACTACAGCAAATAGTTGCGATTACTTTATTACATACTTGTCTATTTAATCTAAAAATACTTTAAAACGTAGTTTTACTCATAGTATCTATCTTGCATTGGTCCATATGGATTGATCCAGGGATCGGAAACCGGTATTTTTTGTATGGGAACGAAAACGGTATTTTTTCGTTCTTTGTTAATTACTTCATTTCTTATTAGGCAATCTAATTATACGAAGTCGTTATCTGAAAACACAACTGAGTCCTACATTTAGAGTATAAAAACCTCCTAAAATAAACCGAAATATATGGTTATTTCGATGTTTTTGCAAAAAACCGGTTCCGATCCCTGGATTGATCATCCTGTATCTATCCTATACTATTACAAACTATATTAGAAGCGGAGGCCGCATGCATGCCTTAAAGGTCACAAATTACCTTTACACTTTCTTGTGGAATACTTGAGCCATATTAGGCAGGCTGGGCAGACATCAAAGAGATGAAATCTTTTGGTAAGGTTCGCTAGCCACTATCACGTGTGAAGGGGCACGCCTCACGTCGACATTCGTGCCCGAGATTAAATCGGCGTCCGCCGGCGGCACGCGACACCAGCACGTGTCGCTCTTGCAAAATAAACCATTCGCGAGTGACGCAGAGACCGCATTGTTTTGAGCCGAAACTGATTTTGAGATTAACCGCAGAGGCAAAATGTTAAATCCTAAAAACTAAGCTTTGCCGCTGTGTAATATTGACAAGGTAAATCAGGACTTTGCCTCAAGTATAAGCCACAATGCCACAGCTTCCTATTCAAGCTTAAGGGAGTAAGTTTGTTAACAGATACACACCTACATATAAAACGATAAGATGTCCACTGTTGGATACAGACGAGACTTCTCATATTGATCTCCACAACGGCCCGTCGTGTGCTACCCTCGTCCATCGTCGGACTACGAGTTCAACGGTTGGTTTAATGATTGAGTTTAACTACGGGAAAGTAATTGCAGATTTGGCTGAGTCGACTAATTTGTATTCCACTGAGTAAATAAAATTGAAATATACGTCATATACTAATAAAAGGACCCATTCAGACTTCCGGCCAAGGCCAATGGAGGGCTTTGTCACTTTTTCTTTAGGATATGACATATACTTCAGTTTATAATTTATATATATAGTACCTAGTGCATAAATCAAAAACACAAATCAAAATATTTGACATTATAATTTAATTAGGTTGCAAAAATGAAATACTTCTATATCGGAGTCACTACGAAACTATCTCGTATGAATTTTAAAACGCTGTCGAATGTCGTTTAAGATTTAATCGAGAAACGCTAATCACAAACGATAATGCAACCTTTAAAACCATTGTAATGAGGCATTACATCAACTTTTGAGTATAAGTCACACATGTACATATACACGGTGTAACATGAGGAAACCGAAAGATTTTAACCACGCACTTCTGAGGCCAAAAGGAAAAAATTGTTATATAAATTTAAGTGAATTTTGTCAAAAAAATTTTTTTTTATATATTTTTTTCAAATTTTTGAATGTATTAGTACATGTACATAAAGCGTTAATGGTAAAACTGGCACTGAAAATGAAAACGATTTTTTTTGTAAAACCTAGTTTTTGTGAAGGTTAAAATTTGTCACTCTTTGAAATCTATCAATAAGGATATTTAGACTACGTCCCATATAATGTCATCATCGCCATCAAAAAATTGTTTTGCACTAAGTTACAATAAAAAAAATGTTTTTTTTTTTTTTTTTTAATTGCTTTTAACTCTGAAACTAGGCGAAATCCAGAAAAGTTTATATGACATTTTAGTCTCCAAATCTGATCAGGAATACACTGTTAAAATCTTTCGGTTTCCTCATATTACACCGGGTATAAATTCGATGAAAAATAATATTCTTGCTTTTTTGGAGAGTGCAGTACGACATTTCAAAGTAGCACATATGTACTTGGATTTCTTGCAACCGTTACTTGTCGCCAATAAACCGGTAGTGTTTTTCAATGGTCCATAAAACCAAAATGTTCTATGCAACATTGTTGGAAAGATAAAGTCGTTTACAATAATATGAAATATTCATAAAATAACGCAATGTGCAGCTACCGAGAATTGCGAGTAGGCACACGCTGCCGAAGCGGCGAACAAATAAACCGAGCTGCATAATCGAAGATTGACAGGCATCTGTCACGGGGCATCAGATTCTTGAAATAGATGTAACGTGGAATTCAATTTGATTCCTAAGCTAAACAGAATAATGCTCTCGGATAGGCTTAACAGGTTCCTAGGCGATCGTGGAGGGTCGATCAGCATCAGATCCTTGAAACAATCCTGGATCTACTTATTCAACGAATACACGTATTTGAAGATTTTATCTAGCGTTCGGCATCGCGACACAGATGAAACATTGCGCGCAGGCTCGGTTCTCATGAAATATGTAATCTGATTAAGTATTACAATAAATGAGTCACGCTGGAAACTCAAAAGCGCATTGGCTATTAAATGAACAATAAATAGAATGAAAGAAGTAGTACACATTACAAAATGCCTGTTTTATTGATATGAATGACTAAGGGTTATTTATTAGCAGTTCCAACTTTAAATGTCGCTATTGTTATGGCAAACGAGCATTAACGAAGCCTTTTAAACATAAACTGGCACACTTTCGCTGTAAAAAAGAAAGTAAAAGTAAAGCTGTCCTACAGCACGCCCATATAATATTTTCTGAAAATTAACAAATATAAAGAATAGATTTTATACAAAAAAAAATACTAAACGTGGCCTCTAAGTTAATTCTTATTTAAGCCATTAGGTATTGTTTTTGAAATTTACGTCGTTTATATTATTTACGATTAGCAAAACATCACCTTCCTTCTAATGCAGTCAGGTAAAAAGGGTACTCATTTAATAGGCATTAATTCAACTTGTATCGGTCTTTTTTAAAAGCCTGCATTCACCAACAACCAATCAGTTCGAGCTCAACGAGGGGAGGGAGGGTTATTAGGGTCGTCAACGCGCATGTAACGTCTCTGGAGTTGCAGGCGCACATAGGCTACGGAGACTGCTTACCATCAAGCGGGCCGTATGCTTGTTTGCCACCGACGTAGTATAAAAAAACATTAATAACACACCATTGATCCACGGTTAATTAATACAACTATAAGAAACGAACTTCTGCAGCAGATAGCAACGAGCAAAGTGGCTGGAAAAAGACGTTCTGGTTGTAGAAAGACATCGTGGTAACATAATGGACCGGAATCGAAAATGTAGACGACTTTTCCAACCTTGCGAAAGATTGGGGGAAATATGCGGACCCGATTTTTCAGGAGGGACACTGTAACAAAATTCTTTAAAACTTTCCAAATTTAAAAAAAAATATATTTTTGAATTATAAATTTAAAATTAAACATCTCTTGTTTTGTACTCTTAACGATGTCACGATCGAAATACGTTAGGGTGCACCTTGTATTGAAGAAACAAAACTATTTGAAACTCATCGCAAGTTGGCGTTAACTTACTTTTGGTACGGTATGTACAAGGATGTGGTCAAGTTCGTAAAAGCTTGCGATGTTTACGCAGCGTACCTACAAGGACTCGCAAAAACCGCCTGCAGGCCTCATGGCAAAACAAAAGGTCGATTGGTGGTTTATAAGATATATGAGGATCTTGGTACATTTTTGACTTCGAAAAACGGTCTATATGACTGACCCTTATCGGACACAAATAATTGAAAGTTATCCTATCTCCATAATTATACCGCGCTGGTGACCTAGCGGTAAGAGCGTGCAACTTGCAATCAGGGGGTTCAAACCCCGGCTCGCATCAATGAGTGTTCGGAACTTATGTACGACATATCATTAGATATTAGATATTCTATTAGGAAGATACCAGTCGCTTTTCGGTGAAGGAAAACATCGTGAGGAAACCGGACTAATCCCAATAAGGCCTAGTTTGCGCTCTGGGTTGGAAGGTCATCTAACAATCGCTTTCGTAAAAACTAGTGTCTTCGCCAATTCTTAGGATTAGTTGCCAAGCGGACCCCAGGCTCCCACGAGCCGTGGCAAAATGCCGGGACAACGCGAGGACGATGATGATAAATATACTGCGTCCGCCGTAGCTTTGAATATGTACAAAATTTCCCGCTATCAAAACATCACAACTCGTCAATATATAAGTTTCGATTGGCTAAAATAAAATTCTTTATGTCAAACCTCTAGCGTGGCATTACAATATTTGACGTTGTCAACATGCGCGCAGTTGAGTGGCTCGCGGGATAATTTACGTGGGGTAATTTTAGAGCTCTAGTCAGAGTTGTATAGTAATCTCGCCTCGAACTCCATAACGTAGGATGTGAACATCAAATGACTTATTAACATACGGGAATATTCAACACATTCACTTTCTAATAAGCTAACACTGCTATTTATCTCATTTTTAGTTTCCTAGATACAGACAGTATATAAGGTCGGATTTGACGAGAATCTATTTTTCCATCAGACATAAAGCCTTAATTTGATATCCGACTTTTTTCGCAAAAGCCTCTCAAATGTTTCGTTTTTGTTGATGGCGGTAACTGACTTAGAGACTTTACGAAATTCAAATGCAGATATGTTATGGGGTGTTTATCAGTAGATATGACTTTTTGTCTACCTATAATTTTGGTACCAGAATTGCGTATTGGCTTTTTAACTTAAGACCTTAAGCGTAAAATATTTAAGGATAGAGTGTAAGTAAAATGTTAAAATACTTTATGCCTCTATTCTTCTGATAAATTAGAAGAAATCACAAAGCCGGATTAGATAAATTTTGTCCAGAATAAAAGGTACAAATACCTTGCATAATTAAAAAAAATACTCTAAGTACGTTACCAGGCACTTTGAGTTGCACTGCGGTAATAACAATTGACAACTGCCAGCAAGCGGTGTAAACGGTTTAAAACGGGATAGCCTTAAAAATCATTTTGATTATACATTTTTGAATATAAGGAATATTTAGAATATTAAATCGTTTTGCGTTATATTCATATCATTTTTTAACACAAAATATTAAGCAGCGAAATCTATGGTTAGTTATTTGAGTTATTCAAGCCCACTCTGCATCATGTAAAACATAAGATAGAGAGGTCTAACTATATCTTACTTTACAAAACACAACCTTAACTCAGGAACAAATTATCTGTGCTCATTACACAAAATGTCTAACCGGGGTACGAACCCAGGACTACCAGCTTCGTAGGCAAAGTCATTACTCATACTCATACTCATACTCTTTTATTGGTAAAATATACAATTTTACATGTCAGCAATAAAATACTCAGTTGAAATTAAATTAAATTAAATTAAAAATTATTTACTTGATCTAAATTCGATTAAAATAAAAGGATACAAATACAAATAAATAAAAATTACAAGTAAAAATTATTAAGTTATTCGGATAAATTAAAATCATACATTAATATTATTTAAGCTACATTATCTATAGTTGTTTAAGTATTTATAAATATTTATATATTATATATATCGTTCTCTAAGTACCCTCAACACAAGCCTTATTGAGCTTACTGTGGGACTTAGTCAATTTGTGTAATAATGTCCTATAATATTTATTTATTTATTTATTATAAAATAGACATGCGCGACAAAAAGAACGAACTCAGTACAAGCTGCGTCAGCTATTTTATTACAAATTGACCGCGCAGCGCTGATTTTCAGTCCACCCATTTCAGTGGACCACATTGATATGTCTGCATATGTAAATACAATATTATGTGACCACTATTTATGGGTACAAGGAAAGTAAAAATATATAAAGCAGAGCCTACATTCTTAAGATGTCGACAAAAACAAATAGCTAAAAAAAAATACAAGCATTTAATCAATTAACCTTTGATGAAGTACAGTTAAGTTTAGCGCAGTCTTATTGAATTATCAATCGTCTCAATCAAAAAGATAAAACAATCAAAACCAAAATAAACAAATAAAATGTTCCAAATCAAGTTTATAAACAGGTATTAATAAAATGATAATTAATCGCGCGCACAAAGTCATCGCTTTGAGAACGATGAACAGATAAGAATTTTTAATACGACGCCTCTTTAATTACCTACAAATGAACCGGTCCCACGGAGTGGACGCCGTCGCCTGCAGACAATAGCGCTATAAGCTAATTATTAATAGGCTTCCATCGACCGCTTTATGGCCCTGTGCAAGGCGGACGCACGGCACTAGACGGACAAACAAGTAAAAAACAGTAGCGACTTACAGTTACATCGATGTGCCAATTCTTGAATTTGGCAGAATAATAATACGGTCGAATTGACTCCAGTTAAAAAGAAGCAAAACCAGACAATAAGTTTTATTGTATTTTATTGATTTATTTTCGAAACAAATTAAACGGAATGTCTAAAAATGTATGCATTTGAAATACATCGTAAACGTATTTCTTAATAAAAGTTTGTACTAATGTATAGGTACATAACTTCACAAACCCCACTTGTAAAATGGCGACATACTTAATAGTTGACTGCATTTTGTTGATTCTTGTATTGCAGGAGTTTCCATCTTTTTAGCATCGAGCTTTACTTTAAGAAAATAAATATATCGTGAAAATCGGTTTATGGGTAAAAGTTTTTCGCGTATCACTTGTCACTAGCCATACACCTCACTACTTGGGAATGTCTGCTGTATGAGTATAGAGATTACATTGCGATAGGCCCAGTTGGACCAACCAAACTATCAACGTACTCGGCAGAGAACTATGGAAATTTCCATACAATAAATAAAAGCATTTTAACGGTCTGTCACTGTTTTGTGCAACAGACCCTTAAAGCTGCAAACAATTGAAACACAAAATCACTTTAGTATACATGACGGTTTCGGTCATTTCACGCAGAGTTACTACGCGGGCTTATACTGAGTTCGCGTATGTCAGTTAACAGATATACAAGTGTGTATGTAATAGGTGAAGAAATGTTATATTAGCACACGCAGAGTAAAGAATAGGTAAAAAGCTTTTCTCAAAATTGCAATGAAATGTTGACAATTGACATGACTTACTTCAAATTAAGTCCGGAAATACTACGTGTCCGGTGTGATGATTGAAGATGATAATTGGTTAGTAAATAAATAAATAATGAATAAATATTAATGGACATTATTATTTTATTATTATATAATTAGTCAAAATTATGATATCTTGACATTAATTCAACCATCAAATAGTAGTAGATTCGTAATTTGTTTTTAGCTGTACCTACGAATAAAACAAATGGACTACATTTTTTTCATTGCAACTTCGAGAAAAGCACTATTAAAATCTCGGCCAGAAACGGGGTTGCCGGCCGCGTAACCCTACCCGGGTCTATATCTACTTGGCCTGCAGCCCTTCCCGGCCTCTATAGTAATGCATTATAAGCTAAAGGTTTTAGGTGTATTAAGGCCCTTCTTGCAGGTAGTTGTGTACAGGATCCCGATTTAGATTTAACAATTTTTAAACTGCTTTTGACACGACCTTGAAGATCGCTCACGGGGATTGGTGTATGCGAAAAGAAGTGCGTGCGTGAGATGCGCGCCAATCATTGACATATATCTAAAGACCGGCGTTACGGACAATAAAAATGGGGCCGGTGTCACGCAACCAAATTTGAGCCAATCGTGCAGTCTAACGCCACAACGAGATTAGTTGATGAGTTCGCATCACGCACGCAACCAGCTGCGTTAGACCGTACGATTGGCTCGAATTCGTGAGTGACATCACTGAACTAGCACCATTCTTAGTGCTCGTAAAGCCCGTCCTTATATATATGTCATTGGCACCAATCCCCAAAATGATCGTCAACACACAAAACCATAACAAATTGTTAAATTAGAATTCCTCCAGGTTTCAGAATTCACTTCCCTCGGCCGTTTATGTTACACTAGGGGCCACTTGCACCAATGACTAACCCGGGGTTATCCGCTTAAACCTGGAGTTATCATGGTTACCAGTACAATTTGATACTAGGTTAACGGTTTAACTGGTTAACCCCGGGTTAGTGGGAGGCCGGCAATCCCCTATTTGTCGGATTTTCTGAGTAGTGAATTTATTATTGTTACGTGGAGATTGTTGAACGTAAACCCGACCAATATTAACCTCTTAGTTGGCATATAAGTTTTACGTTGTTGGATGAACACTTTTTGGATAGGATAATTAATAAATGTGCCTTTATAGAAGTCTGACGTTTAATATAACACTTCCACGTCTGTGCTATCAAAATCGCTGCCGAGTTAGCTTGGCCTGACTCCTTTTTAGGGTTCCATAGCCAAATGGCAAAAAACGGAACCCTTATAGATTCGTCATATCCGTCTGTCTGTCCGATTATGTCACAGCCATTTTTTTCCGAAACTATAAGAGCTATACTGTTCAAACTTGGTAAGTAGATGTATTCTATGAACCGCATTAAGATGTTTACACAAAAATAGAAAAAAAACAATAAATTTTAGGGGTTCCCCATACTTAGAACTGAAACTCAGAAAATCTTTTTTCATCAAACCCATACGTGTGGGGTATCTATGGATAGGTCTTTAAAAATGATATTGAGGTTTCTAATATCATTTTTTCTAAACTGAATTGTTTGCGCGTGAGACACTTCCAAAGTGGTAAAATGTTGGTCCCCCCCCCCCCGTAACTTCTAAAATAACAGAATGAAAAATCAAAAAAAAATATATAATATACATTGCCATGCAAACTTCCACCGAAAATTGGTTTGAACGAGATCTAGCAAGTAGTTTTTTTTAATATGTCATAAAATTAAAAAAAAATTTTTTTTTCATCAAACCCATACATGTGGGGTATCTATGGATAGGTCTTCAAAAATGATATTTAGGTTCCTTATATCATTTTTTTCTAAACTGAATAGTTTGCGCAAGAGACACTATCAAAGTGAAAAAATGTGTCCCCCCCCCCCCTGTAACTTCTAAAATAACAGAATGAAAAAAAAATATATATATATGATATACATTACCATGCAAACTTCCACCGAAAATTGGTTTGAACGGGATCTATTAAGTAGTTTCTTTTAATACGTCATCAATGGTACGGAACCCTTCATGGGCGAGTCCGACTCGCACCTGGCCGCTTTTTTATTTTTAATTCAAGTACGCACTTACACGTCAATATAAAGTATGCCTTTAAACGTTAAATAAGCCTTTGGCACTTTTTTACTCAGTAGCAGGGTAATGATTTCTAATTAAGCTATTATGACTTCATTCTTAAATTGGCTCGCTACCCTATAAAGGCAAATTCTCACGGCTACCTCATTTTAAGGGTTCCGTAAGTAACCAAAATGGCAAAAACGGAACCCTTATAGTTTCGTTATATCGGCCTGGTTGTCCGACTGTCTGTATGTCCGTATTTCACAACCATGTTACTCGTAAACTATAAGTGACATTTTAATGAAATTTGGAACAAGTGTTTTGTAAGCCGCTATTCTTATTTTAGAACATAGTAATAAAATAAAATAAATTTAGTTTGCAATCCATAAAAATAGTCAGTGTAGTAATGATTAAGTGAATACTTTTGAACATGAACGCTTTTTTCCTTGTATGCATTTTTATATCGTCTGAAGATACCACGAAACCCTCCATTATGCGTGGGCCGAGACACACTTGGCCGGTTTTACAATTCAATTTAAATACATTCTGCAGGTAACATGCAAATTCACATCGTTTGCGGGTTAATGACGAACGTCATAACATACCGAAGTATGTAATTTTTAATAATTACAGAAAATTAATTTAGTCACACTGTGGCGACTGCTTTTTAGCAGTAAGGGCCATTGGGCAATTACCCATCTGTCCGTGAAGATGAGTGATACGTAATTGAGGGCATCCGTTTGCGTGTTTGCATAGTAAATTAAATCTATATACTGTTTGGATTGATGGTGGATAATATTTTATGATGCATGCAATTGGAGCGAATCATCGGTTACTTGAGAGAAAATGCGGCTGCAATTACACCATGGAAACGACGCTGCTCAAATGGCCGTGCTCGTATTTCCTTAAAGTAGTATTAGGTAATTGTAATCGTTTAAATCTGGGTTTACAATTGGTCTATCCTTATATTACCGTAAAATGTGCCTACTTTGTTCCTCACTGGGTAATGTGCTCCAACAGTATCTATACTTAAAAACTATTTCACAGCCTCATTTAAGTGTTACATTACAACGTAATAATAACGATGGTCTACTTTTAATCAGGAAATAGGTATATCAACATACTATATTCTGTTTTTTTATTCCGTAGACTAAAATGACATTTCATGTGGTACTAAGAAATGTCATGTCTTACATATGAAACGTCATTTTAGTCTACGGAATAAAAAACAGACCTTACATTACAACATAAAATATTAAAATTTAAATTCAATTCTGGAGTAAAGTACAACAAGGCACATTGTACTGTAATTATTGGATCATCCATCAGCATCCAAATTTCATAAGCATTGAATAATTTCTACATACCTAATGTAAATCCTGTAAATCAAATTTATTTTACATTTTTTAATTATTTATGGATAGGGAATTTAAAAATAATGCTTTGGTTTGTATTTATATATACACCCGTGTTTTTTTATTTCCGTTAATTTCAAGGGTTCAATTCCTGAGCTTAAATTAAGTAGGTAACTTTCTCAAAGACAGGTATTCTAATTAACTCCATTTCGGAGATAATCAATAATTTATTTTTATCTTATAACTCTTATAAGGCCTGTTTACATATTTATCGTACATAATACTGTTTACATAATTAACGTAGCACGAGTGTATACATTTGCTACTAAACGTAATTACTATCTCGGACGATTGATGTTCGAAATGACATTGATATGTCACAGTTTTCAATTGTTTCGTTGAATTAAATGTAATGCCCGTATTACAACAATGCTATATGCAACATATAATTACTTTTTATAAAATTAAAAATAATAGAAATATTATTAATTTTTTTTTTTTCAATTAACTATGCCATTTACATAGATCCCTTAAACGTACTCACCTATAGCCCGGAGTTAACGGAATTCAATAAAAACACGGTGTATATATAAAAACAACAACAAACAACTCTATTACAACCCAGAACAAACGTAGTACAGTCAAGGTATTAAATATCGATACGGACAATGTCCCAAAAATATGTACACACTACCTTAATGTATGGGCAATAAAGGCGTGTATACATATTTTTGGGACATTGTCCGTATCGATATTTAATACGTTGACTGTACCTAATCTAAGATAAAAGATTTGACTAATAATCATAAGCTAAGAGATCGCGTTTCCTTATGAACTGCATTTTCATATGCCTCCTTTATTACGAGTAAATACATGCATGTTCAAGTTTGTCATTTTATAATAACACGATTTAAATCTTTTAGGCTCATTACAAATGTTAAAATTGGTGGATACATTTAATGTGTACTTACGCCTGCATTCCGAACTGGAACTATAAATTTAAGAGAGTATTCAACTCTAAAATAAAGGTTTAACTAATAAAACTCCCGCAAATATAACAAGACACCACGACTCCGCCAGCAATGTGCAATTTCTCTTCATGTGATTAACACTCTTTTTTTACTGCGTCTGAATAAAGATCCAAGAGCGAGCAAATAGGCAGTTGCATAATGACAAGCAGCTGTTATATCGTTAAACGCGAATCAGTTAGCAGATCGTAAATCACTTAGCATACAAAATTGAAGAAGCGCGGTCGAAGCTCGTCCAGCGCTCACGGAGCGAACAATGATCGATTTCGGTTCATTATAAACTCCCTACCTACGACAATTGTACGGCGCCGGCAAGAACATTCGTGGCGCAATTTGTGTACTTATTTGCATCTCGACGGGCTGTGAGTTTGCGATCACGCAGATGCTATCCCGATGCGAAAATAAACAGAGAAACTAAAAACAATGATAGTGATTAAACTAGATACGACGTTTATTGTATAATTAACACGTCCACTGGAACCTGGAGTGAGCCCAAAGGTCATGAGAATAGAGAAATGCGACACAAATGTCACTTGTTGTACTCGTAGTGAAAATATTTATTAATCGTCCTTTTCTGCTCAATGCCACGCAAGAGTTTATAAACTTGCGTGTTTTATATTCGATTTCAAGTCACTTCTAGTAATATTTTTGATATGTTCCTAAGTGGATTGTAAATCTAGCAACAATAAGGTCAAGATGGTAAAGCTCATGACGACAGGCCAAGTACGTACTATGCGAGTTATCTTAGGGTAGGTGGCGCTAATTAAATAAATAATTACCTACAATGGTAATGTGTAGTTGTAGTATGATGGGATACGTGTTATAAGATTAAAATGACAATCTCGTTAGTTTTGATATTTATAGACTATAATATCCATGTAATGTTTATGTAAAGCATTGACGCTTTCCAGATAGATTTTCATACATTGACCCGCCTGTTAATATATTGCTGTCCCGCCTATGATGCCGGTTGTCAGTATCACTGTGCGAGTTTAACAGCAATACACCGTGTTTTTTTTTTTCGTTAATTTCAAGGGTGCATTCCTGAGCTTCAAATAAGTAACTTTCTCAAATACACCGGTATTCTAATTAACTTCATTTCGGAGATAATCAATTATAAGGCCCTTACGAGTGTATACACTTGCCTTACGGCCTGTTTACATATTGATTAGTGTTTAGTACGAGTGTATACATTTGCTGCTAAACGTAAGTACTATCTCGGACGATTGGTGTTCGAAATGACATTGATATGTCACAGTTTTCAATTGTTTTGTTGAATTAAATGTAAAGCCCGTGTTAGAACAACGCTATATGCACCATTACATTACTTTTTATAACTTTTTTTTAATTAACTATGCCATTTAGTTTACTTATACGTACTTACCCATACCCCGAAGTTAACGGAAATCAATAAAAACATGGTGTATAATTATGCGCGTGGAATAGAGATATAGAAATAGGCGGGTCAATGTATGAAAATCTATCTGGAAAGCGTCTCTTCTTTAGTGTCATGCAACCTCATAAAAACTATATACGAATATCAGGAGATAGTCATAAATCATTGCATTACTTGAAGCATATCTTACATGATAAATTGACACGAAGGCATGAAGTGGATAAGTATCGTTTGACAGGCGTATAATTTAAATAGTAGTGACAAACAAAATCAGCATATTCTTCGCCCACGCCGCCGCTTCCAGTATTTTTTAGGCCGATCGGTCGACGAATGGGCGGACGGACCCTCCAATTTGTTGATGTTCAGGTCCTGAGTATGATTGCACAAGGATTCGTGATGATTCGCATTCAGAACCACTCAGGTGGGCGGCACGTGAACGACATCTGTGATGGTTATTGAACCCCGTATTATCATTACAATGTACATAATAATTTACCTCTGACTGACAGTCTGATGTATTTATGAGATAAGAGATTGGAATAATGGTATGTTCCGAGTACTTACAAATATTAAGATAAGACATAACTTTTTTCATACAACTAAAAGAATAGCATTGTTTCATTTGCGATTATTTATTGACGGCTTACGTCATTGTACCCACTCTATCTATCCTACAAAAACCGACTTTTTTGAGGATGGGTTTACATAGTAAATTATTACTTGACTTAGACACATCAGTGCCATTAGTAGTAGGTAGGCTTGACCAAGATTGGACTAAGCCAATAAGCCGATATCGTTTAATTAGAATTATGAGTAATAAAACTGCGGTAAAATATTTATTCGCAGTTTTTTTTTATTTTTGAAAATGTATAATATTGGACGGAAGCAAATAGCAGAAAAGGGTAGAATAGCAGTTCCTTTAAAACTATTTCCTCCCCGAAATGACAACATCACAAGCTTTATTGAGCTTGCTGTGGGACTAGGTCGTTGTGTAAGATTAAATGGGTGTATAAAGTATCAAAATGTATTTATTATAATTGTTAAGTAAGTAAACTCGATGAGGGATGACTTAGCTCGTCGGAAGTGATCAGACGGGATCACGACGAGCTGACGCGCTAACAATCCGTTAATAGAGGATCGTGTTCGTGACCCCGCCTCCTAACACTATCATTGTCTGATATTACCATGCTTGTTAGGGTTCTTTGGTTTAGAGTGATAAAACTAAACGTTTAGATTCCGCTAAAATCCGGATAATAAGTATTATGTTTGGCAAAGAAAATTTACGTCCTATGCTGAATTTTTAAAATAGACAAGTGTTTTCTGTCTATGTATAAAAGCAATTACTTCATATTATGATAAAACTATGCAAGACTAAATATTAAACATAAGTTCAAAACCGAAAGCGAGCTTTGATTTGAATGTCAAATAAGCAGAATAATGAAAACAAAAATATTACTTTGCTAATCCGCGAAAAGATAACGTGCTAGGCAATCGGTGCCAACCCGTTATACTTACTTGCGTATTTTTACATGCAATTAATGTTCCCACCGTCCGACCGCAAAAATAAATACGCAAATAAATATAACAAACCACTACGAGGCATCCTCAGATGATATTGACGGTGTGACGGTGTGTTTCAGTTGTCAGACGTCACATTGTCAACATCTCCTGAGGATGCCTCGTAGAGAGGCGAAACACGTGTCGAGTTTTGTACTATTGGTGGTGGTATGTTATATTTATTTGCGTATTTATTTTTGCGGCGTGTGGGTGGGAACGTTAATCGCATGTATTTATTTTAAATTAGAATGGATTTCCGCAAAGTAACGCCTGATTTTATTCATTATTTCAAATAAGCAGAAAAAAGCTGTCAACTGAAACTTAATAGCAAAATGGGCATTACGGTATTGTCTATAAAACGAGTAGTTACTTCTGTAACGAGTAAATAGTCTGAAAACTGTAAATCGACTAGTTACAGATTAAAAAAAAGAGAAGTTTGTTCTTTTAATATCGAGTAAGTATACATATATTGCTTTTGTCACCCGCGTCAAAAACGAATCGATTTAGGTATGTAATCTACATCTACCCCTCATTTGTAAATGTGTTCTCTTGACCACTTGACGGTGGAACACACGTAAGCAGGTAATACAAGCATACTCGTATATCTCAGCATAACTCTTTCTTTTGAATTTTTCAGGTAAAAAGGTTTTATTTATACTAAAGTTGATAGATTTTTTTGGTAAAACACGGAACCCCAACATGCTACACGCAAGATGCTGTTAACTGATCACTCGCTATTTTTTTCGTCTGTGCGAAAAGAATGAAGTCAGAACAGAGTTTGGGCTTCTTTTCGTTGTGGTTAACTATGTACATGTCGGACTGCGATGTTTTTTGATGGAAGACAATAACCTTGATGTTGTATCAATAGCTTTGTGTGATGATTTGATGATTTATGGTACACACTATTTATTTTATTAGACGTATTGGGGTTATGTGAGCCTGCAGTATGTTTATTTTTACTTTCATCTTAAATAATACCACCTAAAATAGTCCACCAGTAGTATATTATAACTTAAAAAATGTGGAAGGTTGAGGTAAGGAATAAAATCTTCATGTACCAAAAAGTGTCCGTAAAAAAAACCTTAAATAGGTGGCGCTACAATATTTAAAAAAAAAAACATCGAGAGCGCACTTTACACCGTCAATAACGTTTAGGATCTTAGCTACTCTAGCGCTACGCTGTAGAGTTTTATTATTTATAGCTGACAGCCGGACACCTTTGCAACAGTTCTGCCTATAGAGATTTCATTCCTTACCTCTACCTTCCATATTAAAAATATTACCATTTACGGAGAAAGAATGCGGTTCAAAAGCGACAATTAAAATTTCGAACGCTAAAAGAGTCTGCAGACACGATTTGCTAATTACCTATTCGCTCGTGTATCGTTTAGGAAAACTTGAGTTTAAGCAGATATAACAAAACACGTGTACATTATTTTTTCCTGCTCTCAAACATATACTCAAACAAGCCATTAACTGGCAAATTGCTTGAGCATCACTTTCTATAGGAGTTAGAAGATTTAGTAACTTTTTAGTACTTTGGAGGACAATTTCTCCCAATAGGTTGAGTTTGGGCAGCTAAAAAAAATAAGTGTCCGTTATTTTAGACTACTCTATAACATATATCAAAATGAATCAAATCGGAGTCGGACAGTTGGGTACCCTTCCTTGTAAGTATGGGGAACCCCCAAAATTTATTGTTTTTTTTTTCTATTTTTGTGTGAAAATCTTAATGCGATTCACAGAATACATCTACTTACCAAGTTTCAACAGTATAGTTCTTATAGTTTCGGAAAAAAGTTTGTGACATACGGACGGACAGACAGACAGAAATGACGAATCCATAAGGGTTCCGTTTTTTGCCATTTGGCTACGGAACCCTAAAAATGTATTCAATGTTCATTAATTTTCTGTTACTTATACAATAGTTCTTGTAATAACGAAACGGCCAAGCCAGGTGTAGAGTTTGTAAAGTTAGGGCTTGTAGAGTTAGAAGCTGGGCTCTGCATGAGATCTGATAACTTTTTGACGGTGCGAGCCTTAAGGTTTGATCATGGCAACATTTAACATGAAAATGTTTTTTTAGTCGCTGTGTTATACGTACTTACAAATTTAGCAAAATTGTGCTAAATTTTTACAGAAATTTGTCAACAAAACTTTTTCTTTATTTGTATTTTTTGTTATTTTTTCTGGGAATCATAAGGTCTTTCGATCCTGATACAATAAAAATGTGTTTATATTATACATTTATGTACCGTCCAAAATGGTAACGGGATGGAAAAAAACTTGCGATACTTTTAACCGACTTTAATTTTAAGGAGGAGGTTTTATATTCGGTTATAGCAATTTTTTTTACGTATTTTCACCGATTATGCCGAGCACCGTGGTCCAATTTAAGTATTTTTTTTTCATTGTTTGAAAGGAGTTACACCCAAGGTGGTCCCATATTAAATTGGTTTTGATCTGATGATGGGATCCACGAGGCATTGAGCGAACTCCTCAATTTTTAAAGGTACACGTATGGTAATTTGGGTCTTAACTTAAGCTACTCAAGCATCTCCACTTGAAAATTGCCAATTTGGTAGAGTAGACCTGATTATGAAGACCACAGATCATATGTGGAACCTCACTTAACTTAGTGGATATATTATGATTTTCGATGAAGTTAGTAGTGCAAATGACGAAAGAAACTGAGATGTGAGGGGTAGGCGTGGGAGGTGAAGGCGGGGCACCCTCTGCCAACACCACCATGTTTGAGGGGTCCGAGGTTGGGGGGTGGACGGGTTGGGACTTGACGAGAAGGTTCGAGAGGCGGGGGGATTTAGGGGACGGTAAGTTGATGCGCCAAGGACTCAGGAGTCGGGAAGTTGGGAGTTGGGGGGTTGGAGATTGGGAGTTGAGTGGTCGGGGTTAGGCGTTACGGGGTCTGGGGTTGAGGGGTCGGAGATTGGAGGATGGAATTAGTGACAGGAATGGTTACCCAGAGACCAATACCACACTATTTTTTTTTTAAATAAAAACAAAAAGTTTTTACAAATAAAGTAAACTGGCTTCATAAAGGATAAAATAATAAGATAAAATAAAATATTATCATATTTAAGTATACGCGTTAATAACTGATATGTTTTAAGTCGGTGCCAAGCCAAATTCTAACAATATCGGTATAATAATCAGCTTTTATGTCTAAAAATCACACTAAAATACTAATATTATAAACATGAATGTAACACTGTTTCTTTGTCACCTTTTCATGGTTCCGGAACCGATTTTGGTAAAATTTGGCATGTAGATAAAAAAACTTAAGCTCTGTAAATCGTCATTGAATTCCTTTGTATTTCGGACTAAGTCCTCTGGATGAACGGGAAATAACAGCCCGAATCCCGCGACACGACTGCGAGCAATGGACACGGTCGAATCAAACCAACATCTTGGCGCAATCCGTCCCATGTTCGTCTGTTCGATCCTTATCGAATCGCACCAACTCATGACACTTCAAAATTTTGCTTGGCACCGACATAAAAAGTATCAATTGGTAACGCATATTTTTGAATAGGATAATATTTTATTGTATCTTTATTGAAGTCTTTTTTTTTGTTTATTTTTTTTGTTTAATACTCGTATCATCGAAAGAGTTCTTGATACTGATCACAAATAATATCAAACATTCCAAATAAAAAAAAACAGTGATAAGATAAATTTTCCGTAAATTACCAAAGTACTGTTTTAACAATAAATGAGTCCGGTTGAACCCAGAAGTAGAAATGCAAGAGTTCGATGAACGGATAACGTACTTTACGCATAATTAATTAATTTATAAGTTATAAAAGTTGCCTGCGACTCGTTTTATAATAGGATTGAGCAGGTTAATAGCTAACTATGTTCTCGTAAACACATTACTATAATTATTATTGCTAATAAAAATCTACTTTAAATTACGTCAACATATACTTAGGTGTAAAACTAAAGTAAAGCCCCTACAGTATATCCGAGTAGATAAGTGTTTGGTTAGATATTTCATATTTGAAACATGTAATACTATACAAATCAGATACTACCTGTTCGTTTATAATTATTGTCATCAAGAACAAGCAAGAATAAATTACCAATTTCAAGAAGATTTAAAATTGGTAATACAAAATCAATGTTTAACACACATGTTCCCTACACTAATTCCCTCTACACTAAGTCGCATGTTGCTCAATATCCCAATTTTTTACTTAATTGTGGTTGCCCGAACAATGCATTTAAAACAAAACAGGTTTAAATTATTACACATTCTTCATCGGTTGCTTGTCTGACATATCATTTACGTAGAAGACTCATGGAGTAAGATCCCAGAGCCGCCCGACCTTACGTATTTTCTCATGAATAGAATGTATGGGATAATGTAATGTTAGTAAGTAAGTTTAATGTCTACATACTTGCTATAATAGCCCGACGGCTATTTGTCCGGTACAAGTTGCTAAAGGTAGGTAAAAAAAACACTAACTTTTCTTTAATTCTCATGACTGATTTTAATGTATGATTTAGAAAATATTGTTAAAAATTGATTATCAACATTGCCAGACTATTTCCGCCGGTGGTAACGTTTACCAGACGCTTTAAAGCTGTCAATTTTTTTTTGTAACTTTACTTATATTCTCACTCTTGATTTTTATAAATGATACTCAGGGAATTATTACAACCACAACCCACATAAAGTTTCGCTATGAGTATGAGTACAATGGTGATTATGAGATAGTTATCCGAAAATACTCGTACAAAAGCTAGAAAGTTGAATATTGCACATCAGGCTACGTTTATAATGTATACGAGATATAAGAAGCGATTTTGGAAAACGCGACGCGACGGTGACGAGAAAGGTTACAATATTTTTTTGGCAGCTTTAAAGCGTCTGGTAAAAGTTACAGCCGGCGGAAATGGTCTGGCAATGTTGATTATGAATTTTAACAACATATTCTAAAACATACATTAAAAACAGCCCTGAGAATTTAAGAATAGTATAATTTTTACCTAACTTTAGCACCTTGTACCGGACAAATGGCCGTCGGGATAGTATAGCAAGTATGCAGACATTAAAAGTACATACTAACACTACATTATCCCATACATTTTATTCATGAAAAGATAAGTAAGGTCTGGCGGCTCTGGGATCTTGGACCATCATGTTGATTGATAATTGTCACTTATCAAAAAAAAAAAAAACCTCGAGCTGATCCGTATTCGGGGATTGGACATCTTAGATTTTTATTTTACATCACAACGTAGTGCGATTGCCGACATTATTTCAAGAACGATTCCTTGATTGACCAACACACTTGTGAGCTCCAAAGATTATGAGACTTGGGACGGTCCTTACCCAAGCTGGAGGGCGGCTGCTGCGGTATGACTGAACGTAAAGTAAAACCTTATGTAACTCACAGAGATGCCTACCACTCTGACGTTTCTCGGTCAATGTTTTTTGCAGGAAATCTGAACAACATAAAGAATTCCCTGACACTGAGGTGATTAGATGCAGCGGCTCAGTCGCATGGCTATCTCGAAGTCCAAATGTTTTACCACACTTTTTGTGGGCCGAATTGAAAACGGTAATTAAAAACGGTTTTTGCACGGGAGTTAAAACTGTCGTCATTATTGTCAAAAGATAACTGGGGCTTCTAATTCTACGAATTTATTCTTGGCAGATTTAAAGACAACCATAGGCAATAGTAGGAATTATGTAACCAGGAAAACGGTGGTTATTTTGAACACATAATTTTATGTAAGCCCCTATAGATTCATATCAGTCATATTATTAAAGGTTAGGTTTGACAAAACTGCGCGTCATCGTGGGTGACACGAACTATATCTTTGCATTGTATATTATTTAACAAAAAATTGTTTTAATAAATTTAGTCATTTATTATTTCATTTAATATATGAAGTAGGGCACTTAGTAGTAGGCACTATTGTTTGTTGTTTCGATATGAGTAAAAGTAACATTCGTATGGCAACTGTAGCAGCGTTCTTATCGCCATCCCAATGTTGCTAAGCTATACCTATCAAGTCAGATTAAATACATCGAGTTATAACTTGATAAGTATGTAAGATGATTCATGTAGTGTAGCCACACTTTTGAACTTTCATCATTTGTTTTATTAGAAAATTAAAAAGGCTTATTGTAGCAAATGATTTAATGTAATACAACATAGTCATTAGCTGAGCCAGAATGAAGTATTTTGTATTGCCAGTTTGAAGTCACCCAGTATTTATACTAAGGTTTTACCCATACAGTGAGATATATCATTTTAAATGGCGTAAATAGAAGAAACCAGAAACTACACTGCCGTTGCTAATAATATTCCAACACATCTATCTAATAAAATACTCCAATGACGTCAAAACAAACAATGATATCTGTCATTGTCAATGACGCGACTTGCTTGTTAACCCATTAGCGCCTACACCCACTTTTGGGAACCCACCATTTTTTTAATGCTGTTAGGTAGAGTTACAGTAGAAAATCGAATCAGGTGCCGTAATCCAGCGGTGGTCTGATGGTTCTATTTTTATCACTTGTCACTATGGCCGTCACATTCGCACTTACATACTTGTTAGAACGTGACAGGTATGGTGACAAATGATAAAAAGCCGATCATCTTAGCCCTACAGGTGTACACAACACAGGTGTACAATGGGCGCTAATGAGTTTTTGGCCGAATTACAACCATCGTATGTGTATACTTTGGCAAACGAATTAGACAGTAATAGTAGAATAAAAAACCAATACTCATCGCTTTGTGTACGATGGTAATAATAGCGTAAGAAATAGACAGTATGATTCTCTCTGTTCTAATAACAATGCACTGCACCTGGAATGGCTAGACAGATAAAGTATGAGCGTAGTTTTATTAGTAACATTGGCGTCGTGACAGTAACTTTGTGTATTCTGTTATTCGACTTCGAATAACGCGTATAAGTAGAAATGAAAGAGAAACGGATTTATATTGACATGTCACATCAACGATATTTTCAATTTTTCAGACGTATAGTTACGAAAAATAAGGTGTTGTAGTACATCTAACGTATATTTTTATTATTACAGTTAAGTCATTGAGGATTTATAAAGTGGGTGTAGGTGCAGATCTTTCTCGCTCTCGCTTTCTCAGCCACTGCTTCGGGCACAGCCTTTGATTTCCAACTTTATATCCACCACTTCGTACGGCTTCATCCTTTTTTTGAAGAAGAATATTTTTTTTCTTGTCGCTCGTTGCCGTGGTTACGGTCTCCAGGGTCACCCTTAAAACCCTGGTTTTATGGTATTTAAATTAACTAAACATACATTTTTATGGTAATTATAAGGCCTTTCCACAATAGGCCAACTATTAAGCACGCTAATAGATGGTTGTACAATATTCCTTCTAAGAAACTATCCTACTATTGTCCCTTGGCTGACGAGACAGAATAACAACAAGAAGTAGTTGATCCACTCTTAAAGGACCAGGTGCAGATAAAACTTATGCTGATGCTTCATTATAAAAGAAAGTGAGGTTACATATTTTACAGTACATATGGTGCTACTTTACCGCACTACTGCGAAAATTAGCATATTACGTTACTGTGTCGAACATTTAAAGGGCCATATGTACTGTAAAACGTTGTACGATACATGTGCGAATAGATAATTCGCAACTCGTGTCGATTTAAAAGTTTCGAATTTCCTATTTGTTGCACTTATCGTATCGTAATGTACTGTTAATTACTCACCCTCAGCCTCTGGTCGGCGACGGTCCACACGCGGCTCGCGAAGTCGTTGGAAGCGCCCACGAGGTACGCCCCGGTGGAGTCGAAGTCGACGGACATGACGCCGGCGTTCGAGCCGACTAGCGTGCCTTTGTTCTCCACCGTGCCCACTGCCAAAAGAATAACACTAGGTACTTTAATTTAATGACATCAAAAAATACACAGGTAGAGTTGGAAGTGATATATGATACATTTCTAAAAAATTTACGAATCTTCTTCTTCTTCTTCTTCCTAGCGTTGTCCCGGCACATTGCCACGGCTCATGGGAGCCTGGGGCCCGCTTGACAACTAATCCCAAGATTTGGCGTAGGCACTAATTTTTACGAAAGCGACTGCCATCTGACCTTCCAACCCAGAGGGTAAAACTAGGCCTTGTTGGGATTAGTCCGGTTTCCTCACGATGTTTTCCTTCACCGAAAAGCGACTGGTAAATATCAAATGATATTTCGTACATAAGTTCCGAAAAACTCATTTGTACGAGCCGGGGTTTGAACCCGCGACCTCCGGATTGAAAGTCGCACGCTCTTACCGCTAGGCCACCAGCGCTTCTAAAACATTTACGAATATGAAAAACTAAAAAGCTAAAACTGCTCAAGGAAAATAGGGGCCACTAAGGGTTTTGAACGTTACGTGAAAAGAATAAACAACGTGAAAATAGGGTGTTTAGTACTTCGTTTGCCAAATTTAAATGTCAGTTAGGTTAGGTCGTTAACTATCTTTTCTGATCTCCAAAAAAATCTTATAAAGGTCAAAAACATAAATAAACCGCTGGTATTTAATTTTTTTAGCCTTTTAAAATACTATTGTTTAACTCGTTGGAATCATATTATCGGTAAAGTACAGCCTGTATCGAGCTTCAAGTTCCTGGGCCTAAATTTTGCTTTGAGAAACCGCAGCCGCAGTTAAACCAATTGTTCCTCTTCTTACTAGTTCTTCTTTTTAGTTTAGTTCCGCACTGTACTCCGTCTAGATCCAAGCTACAATACCCTGATATGGCAAATCTAACTTGAACGAGCAGGGCCAAAGCCCAAAACCCTGTTAATAACTAATTGTACGAAAGTCAGTTAGATGGCCAAGATAGTATTCAATGGTTTGGACCAAATAACTTCCTTTTACAGCAGGCGATTCAAGAAAATCGATCAACTTACAAAGGGTAATCTTGCCGAAATATAACACCTTTTATCGCCTTTTAACGAGTCTCGAGATGTCTTTTATGAACCGTAGGCGAAAAAAAATAGTGCATTATGGTGTTTTATAATACTCGTATTTTAGCACAATCGGAATAGAACAAACCTTGAAATCTCTTGGACAGTCCTGAAAGGGTCTAGCCGCAATCCTATAGTGAAACTGCCCCTGGCTGAAATGTATACCTTTCTTAGAAGCTTTAATTGGTCTTATTATAAGATATCATTTTACAATATTTCAAGCCTGGAATCCCCTTGGTTTGGTAAAAAAAAATATATACATAAAATATTTTTTAATTTTTCTCAGCTAAACTAGTGGTTAGATTTCTTTGAAATTCGGATTGTACATGGCACTAATAGCAATACATTTTCAAAAAAAATAATCAAGGTTCTAACTTATTTACAAAGGCCTTATCCAAACCATTTTTTTATCCAAACCAAGGGGATTCCAGGCTTGAAATATTGTAAAATGATATCTTATAATAAGACCAATTAACGCTTCTAAGAAAGGTATACATTTCAGCCAGGGGCAGTTTCACTATAGGATTGCGGCTAGACCCTTTGGTATGTATGCAAATAAAAGGCCCCTTATTCATATCCATACCATTTTACATTTGAGGACCTTGAGGAATCGCAGCCATCTTGGAAAATGTGTACCATCCTGGAGAAATTCGCGTTTTACTCCAAGTCTACGTTATCTAAGAATATATGGTGTAAGAAAACATTTAAGCTTATTAAATTCTACACAAAAAAGTCCTAAATATCTTTGCGAAAAAACCACATCTCGTTATAGAAAATACTTGCTGAATCTAGATTCGAGATAGCGCTCATACACTTCCAGGGCACATTCTCTTAATAGAAAACTCGGGAGAATATGAATTCCACTTTTTAACCGACTTCAAGATTTATAAAGGAGGAGGTTATCAATTCGTATGTATGTCTTTTTAGGGTTCCGTAGCCAAATGGCAAAAAACGGAACCCTTATAGATTCGTCATGTCCGTCTGTCTGTCCGATTCTGTCACAGCCACTTTTTTCCGAAACTATAAAAGCTATACCGTTCAAACTTGGTAAGTAGATGTATTCTATGAACCGCATTATGATGTTTACACAAAAATAGAAAAAAAAACAATAAATTTTGGGGGTTCCCCATACTTAGAACTGAAACTCAAAAAATCTTAGGATAGGTCTTTAAAAATGATATTGAGGTTTCTAATATCATTTTTTTCTAAACTGAATAGTTTGCGCGAGAGACACTTCCAGTGGTAAAAAGTGTGTGTCCCCCCCCCCCCCCCCGTAACTTCTAAAATAACAGAATGAAAAATCTAAAAAAAATATATGATATACATTGCCATGCAAACTTCCACCGAAAATTGGTTCGAACGAGATCTAGTAAGTAGTTTTTTTTAATACGTCATAAAAATTAAAGAAAAAAAATTTTTTTCATCAAGCCCATACGTGTGGGGTATCTAAGGATAGGTCTTCAAAAATGATATTTAGGTTTCTAATATAATTTTTTTCTAAACTGAATAGTTTGCGCGAGAGACACTTCCAAAGTGAAAAAAAGTGTGTCCCCCCCCCTGTAACTTCTAAAATAACGGAATAAAAAATCTAAAAAAATATATGATATACATTACCATGCAAACTTCCAACGAAAATTGGTTTGAACCAGATCTAGTAAGTAGTTTTTTTAATACGCCATAAATGGTACGGAACCCTTCATGGGCGAGTCCGACTCGCACTTGGCCGCTTTTTTTTATGTTTGTTACTCCACAACTCCGTCATTTCTGAACCGATTTTGAAAATATTTTTTTTGTTTGAATCTATATATATACAGATTGGTCCCGTTTTTGACAAAATTAATTTCTGATGATGGGATCCATGAGGAATCGAGGGAACTCTTCAAATGTGAAAGGCATACATATAGTGATTGTTGTATTTTCGTTAACAAATCAAGCATTTACATTTAAAAAAGCGGCCAAGTGCAAGTGTAGGGTAGATGAGAGCGCAATGGGGCGGTATGAAGAGGCAAGATCTGAGTTTTTACCCGGCTTCAGTATAGGAATGATATACTGTTCCTTCCAGGAGTCTGGGATAGCGCCATTGTCAAAAAAGCAGTTAATTAGAGATAGGAAATAGGAAGTAGCCATAGCGCCCGCTTTAGAAAAAGCGGCCAAGTGCGAGTCGGACTCGCCCATGAAGGGTTCCGTACCATTTATGACGTATTAAAAAAAAACTACTTACTAGATCTCGTTCAAACCAATTTTCGGTGGAAGTTTTCATGGTAATGTATATCATATATTTTTTTTAGTTTTATCATTCTGTTATTTTAGAAGGTACATGGGGGGGGGGGGGGGAACTCATTTTACCACTTTGGAAGTGTCTCTCGCGCAAACTATTCAGTTTAGAAAAAAAAAATTAGAATAGAATAGAATAGAATATTTTTTATTCGTAGACACAAACAAGACACATTAAAATACATGATATAACAAAAACAAAGGATGTATAAAGTGCCACGAAATGGCCTCATCTCAGCATGTTGCTGGTGGTTTCCAGCGCTGATCTTCCGATGAGACCATCAAGTGAGAAAAATCACGAAAGGTAACAGACAAGAAGGAAAAAGACATAAAATAATAAAGAGTGAACAAATTGAAAAATAGATAAAAGATAACGACTAAACTAAGTAAAGATTATTTTTATATCAAGCATCGTAAACATAACATTGTATCGGTCCGGTCCAACCATACCTTGGTTAATATGTATCTTGACTGCTCTAACTTACAGCGCCAAATTTTGGTTATCAAATTAACGGAAGGTCTAAAAACCAATCGGGCCAGGAATACCAAAATCCACAAAAAAAACGGTATCGCGGATGTGTTATGACCGTTGCGCTTAAGTGGGATTGGGCTGGACACGTCTTCATCTTGCTAAATGCACCCGGCACGAAGGACCACATTGGTTACCGAATGAGCCCCACAGAACGGCCTGGGCAGATGCAGACCGAAGATTTTAAAATAATATAAGGCGGTGACGTAAGGCTAAAATCAGACTCAACAGTTTTTTATACACTCACTTTTCGACAAGTCCCATAATTTGACTTTTCTATCCGATCCCCCTGTTGCTAACGTTCGTTCCGTCGGGCTCCACTTAACCGCATTCACGTCTCCTTCATGCGCGTCCTGAAAAAGACGATTACGTTATATCACAAGGCGCCTGCAAGGCAAGTGCAGAAAATAGGAAATTCGTAACGAGTGGTGATAAATTTAAACACGACCGAAGGGAGTGGGGAGTGTTTTAAATCGACACGAGTTGCGAATTACCTATTCGCACGGGTATCGTACAACGTTTTACAGTACATATGGCTCTTTAAAGTTTCGACATATGCACGGAAATAGCTCATTCCCGCACACGTGCTGGAAAGTAGTACTATATACAAATTTTCATCACACTTGCTCGAAAAACATCTTATTTAATGCAGATGTACTGAGGGATAAAGGTTTATATTGTTCCCGCGGGAGTTATGGCTTGTGATTTTTTTTTTATTATGTCACTAATTCATACGAACCAAGTAGATATAAATGAGTTTTACTTTTAAAATACTGAAGTTTATATAATTTTATATATGTATTTAGAAATATTTAATTTAATGAATATAGAGATTACTGCAGAGTTCTGCTGCCAGAGCGCAGCACTGGCACCTATTATAAAGCGCCTACCGGGAATCGTAAAAATATAAATTTAGTTATCTGCCTCTTCATCGCTCGAATATGCAAGAGTAATAGATAGTAACGTTAGATAACGAAATTTCGTTTTTCTTGTTACGCCGTAGTCCCTCAGATTGTGATGCATTGTGGTAGTGGCGCCCCCTACGCAGAGTTTCGCGTAATATTCCCTATTGAATAGACGTTTAAAATATTTTTACATGATTTTCAATGGCGGCGGAATGCCGAATCGAGTTTGTGCCTTTGATGCCTAACTGTCACAAAATTACAATATGGCGGACGAATATTTGTAATGTCACTGTATTGAAGGATTATTTCGCTTAAAATTAGTTTTTTTCGCAAGTGCGATGAAAAACCTTGTAACTCCGGGTGTAACAATATCGAAAAAACTCGTTTCCAATATTCCACCTAACACCTAGTTTCACAATGCACTAAATATAGATGCAACTTACGAATCGTAAAGCAACTTTGGTCGGCAAAGCTGTGGCATAATATGGCATCGAATCCAAGATTTTATCTTCGGCCGAACTACCCGCCGATCCGATGCTGCCTCGACTGCCGCCTTCTCTGGCCGCTTCTTCCAACTCTCTCCGTACCCTGTCGCTCTTTTTTCTGGAAAGACAATAAAAGCATTTGATAGATGATAAATGATAACGTTAATACAGTTTATCGACTTAGCCGAAACCTGCGGAGCTCCTTACTGAAAGCAAATGAATTAGAGATCATAGCAACATGCTCAACTTAAAGATAAGTATATGAAGTAAGTAAAAATAACACACCACAGACTGTTTCATTCACGATCTTACACTTAGAGTTTGCAAAGAAGAAAATAGCACCGAAGTGAAATATCCATGAAATGAAATTGTAGAAATATTGACGTAACCTTTATAAAGGTACACACTATGTCTATTGAAACTGAAATGAACAACAAAGAAATCTAGTTTGTATATTATGGAGCTGGCCATTTTTTCCTTTACCTGTAATTCCAACAATGTGTGAAAATTGAACGCATGTCTGTTGTGAAACTTCTGAGTTAGCAAAATAATACACATGTATCACGAGCGATTACGCGACTAGTACAAGTATCCGAATACTACTATAGACAGTAATTGATGTGTCTATGAATTTTTTTTTAACAATGCTTAGGGAAAAATACATCAAATAATGGTTTCATAAGTTGGTATGTGAAATCGAGTCAAATTGCATAATACATATATGTTTGAATTAAAACTTATAAAAAACGGTAGTTTATTGGGATACCTACTGCATGTCATAAACATTTCCTGATATACTCAATATGTGTTTATAAATATTCGTGTAAACGTGTTTTTTCATATAAGTAATTATGAATAAAATATGGTTAATTTAGCCACTGGTTCACTTCTGGATCTTGATAGCAATCTATGGTAGCTAATAATCTAATAGAAATCGACCAACTTACATATATGAATTCTATTATTCATGTATTTCCACAATGAGATTAATTTATATTCTAGAAAATTGACTTTAGGCTAACGCAAAATTATAGTTTTTATAATGAACTGTTACACGATTTAATCAAGACAAATGCCATGAAAATATATGGAAACTAGATTATACTTGCATGACCAGACTCCAACCAAAAAATTGCTAGGTTAAAGTTGGTTTGATCGAAAAAGTCATCAAAACATCTCTAATAATCAATCTATTTCGGTCATATATCGCAAGTTTCGCAACCCCACATACCATGACAGTATACTTGTAGTATAAAATAGCTAGTAATATAGCCGAGCGACGTCACAAGCAAAATTTTAAAAAGAAATATTTTTTGAGAGTAATTGAAGTAAAACGTTTAAACCCTTTTTATTCCGCGTCATGTCCCTAACTTAGTTATGGTCACCTTTATAGTGAATGAATTTCATGCCAAAATGCAGATTCATGCTATAGTATACCTAACTATCAACAAAATCCAACAGCCAATCATGCAAACATAATCTTATATGTATAAGCAGTATAAGTTTTATACAGTGAACATACATTCAAATTGATAAAAGATCGCAAACAGAGTATTAGTAACCTAACCATATTTTAACATGATCTCTATGTTTTTATACACACAACATACACTGTATGTCATACAGGGTGGATTTTCTTTTTCAGTCAGTGAGGCAGCTACCAGATCCCGTGCTGCTACGCGAAAACGGTCTTAGAAGACCTTCCCTTGATTTTAAATGAATAAAGATTGGCATTTACAGATTTTGGAAGAAACATACAGGTTGCGAGAAAAATGTCATTTTTGACAAACTTTTTTTGATACCAATCGGTCCCATTCCTATAGCGAATCAAAAGCTTATAAGACCAAAAAAAAAAATCCAATTTCCTAGAAAAGCCACAAACCGAGGAAATTTTTTCCCAAACAGTTTGTATGAAAATGTAAACTTTTATTTTTCACATTCTATTTTTTGTGCCTGAAAAATCTGTAAATGCAAATCGAGGGAAGGTCTTCTAAGACCGTTTTCGCGTAGCAGCACAGGATCTGGTAGCTGCCCTCACCGACCCAAAAAGGAAAATCCACCTGTATATTTCATGGGTAGACATAATATCCTGTACATACATATAACCTGATTATAACAACATTACCTACATTATAATCGCTAAATAAACGCTATAAATCGCTTATAATATCCCAATTGAGACCAAAACCCGTTTAAAGTTTATAATCACAATTTATTCAATTGTATTTATATTGTGGTTGTCAATAAGTTTCCGGTACCTACATAAATCGCTAAAAGGGAAAATACATAAAAATATATTGATATGAGGTAGCTGGCAATTTATTTCCCATTCCAGCGGAATCCTATGTATATTAAGACCTCCCTCAACTAAGTATAGTATGACAAATAAAATTGTTCGGTACAAAAAGGCGCGACATTTTAAACTGCTTCGAGAGATCGAACATGTCTACATTTTTTAAACTTTTAATTACCTGATATATTTAATATTTCACGCCTCGCGGTCACCACAACAATTTTTTGCACCCAACTCATTCACATTTCTTACTGGCCGGGTGAACTCTGTACCAGTGTTGGCCGAACGTTAATTGCAATTGACAAATAACCATTACAAATTGAACCGTAATGGACGGTTATAGTTTACGGTTCAATTTGTAATGGTTAATGGTCAATTGCACAAACATTTCGTCACTTTCAGCCAACACTGCTCAGTACAACACGCGTCCTTCAAATATATATTTAATTCTGTAATTTAAATTGCTCTCAACATATTTATATCAGGCATACGAAACTGTTAGTGTCACAAACTGACTAGTTTTTTTTTTGTATATAATTAAAACATTTCCGTGGCGTAGCCATATTTTTCCCATAGCTTGGGTACGGTGATAGCTGTCATCTCCATACAATTTATAATCTTAAAACGCAAAATACTTGATTTAAAGTTTCGATTTTCATAATAATTCGTAATTCACTTCGCGTTATATGCGCAAATAAGACTCTTCACCTTTTTTATTATTTTGTACTAAAGAAAGGTATGCAACACAAATAGTTCGGCAAATACGGCAGAGTGTGAACTGGCGGCATAAAACTACCTAATTGCATATAAAAATATATCTTTAAAGTTACTTTCTGTTTCATACACAATGAAGTCCCATTTTAGTTTTCATTTTTCTATGTTGGATTAGTAATTTTGTGACAAAAACAGTGAAAATGAGAGAAAATAAAACAGTACACATATGTATAACCAATTAAATGTACATACATATAAATTGAAAATGAGTCAGTTTCAGAGTGCAGTTAAGACATAAATGGGCCACTTCATGAAGAGGTATATGTTCAATTATGAACGCCACAATGCCTTCAAACCACCACATCTGCATTCACATTATGCCAAACTCACCCGAAACTAACTCTACCAAACGGGTTGATGAAAAACGCGGTAGGGCTTGACCTGTTGAAAAAATTAAACAAAAAGAAGCAAAACCAAAATCATTAATAAAATGCAAGCTTTCTAAGCTGCATGGCTCACGCACGACGCACTCTAGTCACAACACGAGACCGGTAGCACAAATAGACTAGTCAATGTGCATTCTGCAAAGTGGCAACGTGTGATTTAGCACAAATAACAAGAAGTTGTGATGTCTCTAACACTTCATTCGGTTACATTTTAGATAAGCTAAATAAAACATTACAAGCATACATTCTACAGTGCAGTGTACACAAGTCTTAACAGCAGCAACATACAGTTAAATAAATTACTTAAACTATTCACAAGCGCATTGACTTTGCTATAGACCAAATGCCCCACACAATAATGCCACAATTACTGATTTGATTCACCGTACATTGGTACCATCAGGTTCAAATTTGCGTGGACAATTTATGAATGATTTCATTCATAAATTGTCCATACACTTTTGAACCCTACTGTACATCTGATGTAGGCAAAAACATAATTTCAAGATCTTACCAACTGCAAGTAAAAGTCATGCTTAACTAACAATTTAAAGTAACTACCTAATAAAATAAATCCAAAGTAATTACTAATTAAACTTCTTACTTGAGAAAATGCTCGTTCTCTTCGTTCATTTTATCGGCATCTTTTGATTTGTATTTGATGAGTCTTTCAACTAGCGTCCGATTTTCGTCCTGGAAGTAATAATGTTATTCACTATGAAACACGTATCTAAATATAAGTACCACTACAAAAGTATCAACAACCATAGGTACCCTAATGAAAACTTTCTTCATAATTTTAACTCTGCTGTAATTTTGCGCAATTATATAATATCACTGATAACCCACAAAAATCCTGAGGTACTTTATTAAACTAGTGGTAGAGTATAATGTTAGAATCTGTAACTCTACAGTATTCACAACAATTATGTCCCACGTTCACTTTTCGCGAAACGATCCACGAGGCGAGGCGCGCTCGGTTACAGATTTCGAACTAGACTGAACAGGCAAGGTTGCTCTCGGTTTTGGCATAAACTGTTTATTCATTGTGTACAAGGGCAGCCACACAACGTCATGCAATATAGGGTGTTTATTTTTACAGCGTCATACAATAGGATTGTATAGGACTGCGATGTACACTTTTTCTTATTGCAAAACGATGCAGAATAACTCATTCAATCTAATTTGTTTAACTATTTTTTAAGCATACATGAAAATCGCCAGCGCTTCTACAACTAGTACTAACTAAGTTTCGTAGCTATTTATCTACTTATCAAGAACATTTAATGAGTTTTAATAAACCTATAAGCGCACTTATGCACAATGAACTTAAATAATTGATAAAAACAATATGGGAATCCCGCTGGATATCGCAGAAAAATACGTTGGTAAACTGCCAAGTTTTAAATGATGCTATAAAATTTTAAAGTTCCAGTGAAATAAAATGAAATGTTAGTTTAGAATTACTAGGCCGAAAATACAATATTTTGCGTAAGCAAAAACAGAATTGGAGCTTACGTACTTGACCATTCAACTCAACATTGTGTGCACACGCACACGTAAAATTGAGGCAGTGAATCAAATGTAACGTGGTACAATCATGTCTGAAAATATCAATACGGACAAAGTGCCAACATTATGTTTAGTGTATACCTTAATATATGAGCAATAAGGTCGTGTGTACATATTTTTGGCACCTTGTATAGATGTTTTCAGATGTGACTGTACCTGCCTACAAAGTGTACAGGTGTTTCGTTTTAAAAATAGCACATAAAACTTTTTGCTAATTAGTTTACCCGTTAGTGGTTAGCCCGTTGCATGTCCCCAGTGGCTAGTTCTATAAGGTTCGCGGTAATATAAACTCATGTTTAAAATATTAATAACGTATTGATCAGAAGTCTTACCCAGTTGTTGTACTTTGCAATAATTACACTGGCCTTTATGAAATAATGATTCAGACAGCCAAGTAAGGTAGAGGCAAAACCTGAGTACATTAGCCGACTTATTTAATTTAAACAAGACTCTATATCACACACACCACCGGTTTTCTGATATCCCCATACATCCAAGCAGTCTAGTAAATAAAGAAGACTGACAACCCGCATACAACGCTGCGAGAATCGCCGCTGCTATCCAGAATTTATTGTTTTTTTTTAGTTTTATCCACTTTTTTTCGTTTAGAAGTCATAAATAGTATAGTTCGTGTCATCTAATATGACGCGCAGATTTGTCAAATCTATCCTTTAATATTATAACAATACGAGTCAAGGCACGCGTCTTCGTGGATGACACGATTTACACGGTGGTAAGTTACCATACACATAAAGCTAAAATGAAAAAATAAAATAGTAAATAGCGCCTTCGACAATGATCAGGCACGCGGGAACGCCGCGCCGTTTTGTATGGAGGGCCCGTTTTGAATATTTACTAAATCTGATTCAAGCAATGACGCTTCGACCAAGAAACGCACGCACCGAGCGTCAGTTCCTAGCAAATCTTCACTTTAAAAAGCTGGATACGAACGAGATCTGTAAGTTTCCTCAGCTTAAACTACTATTGGCTGCTTGTATGATAATCTCTACACCTTATAACATAAAACAAAGTCCCCCATCGCGTCTGTGTATGTTCATGATGAACACAAAAACAGATTATCGTGCGATTTTCACCTACCTATCAATTCTTGAGGAAGGTTTAGGTGTATAATTATTTAAGGTATTGTGTAACCTGTGCGAAGCTGGGGCGGGTCGCTAGTTTTAAATAATATTCTAAATAAATGCAAATCAACATACCTGTGCTTTCCTCAATTTCTCTTCTATAGCTGCAAACGCGATTTGTAAGGCTTGGTGCTCGTCTCTTAGTACAGTGTTTAGTCCTTCTAATTCAGTCATGTTGTTTTCATAGAGCTGAATCTCGGCACGAAGAGAAGCTATCAAGGCAGTGTTTTCTGAAATACTGGAGAGATCAATAATGTTAATAAAATTATTATCTCACGCTATAAAGCAGCAATAGAGACAATTAATTATGACATGACCATTTTTATAAAATATTCTATTTTGATGGGTGGAAACCTCCGCTCTCATGTGCAGTGCAATATATTTAAACTATGCTTCTGTCAAGAACACGCTAGGTGTGTTCATTTTGTAGCAGAAATGGGGCGCTTAGCACTGAAAGTGTTAAAGCATTCGGCGAGCAGCAAGCACCGGGCGCATGCATCTAGCAACGCAGGTCTTCCCTCCTCTCCGGATTTTGAGCAGGTTATCACTTTATGTGGTTTTTATATAGTGCTATCTCACTCACACATCGCGGCAAAATACAAATAATTTATTGTAGGAACGTAAGCAAGTATTAGAAATGATAATATGTTACATTAAGTGTATCACAATCAGCCAGAAAGATTAATTGATTATATCCTCTCGCCTCAAATGTCAAAAACTTGTGTATTGTCTTATTGGTGCAGACTTCAATTTTTAAGGTATTTTCTGTACCTACTGCTATTTAACTTTTATTCAGTTTTTTTCTTTGAAACTCCTAATTAGTTAAATTATGTCTGGAGACAGTGGAGAAGGTTGGAGGAGGCCTTTGCCGAAGGACAAGCAGACAAAGAATACAAAAGATGGGAGATAATAGAGAGATAATTTGCAAACTGTTCTTTGTTCTGTAAGTAAAGGCCATTTTATTTTTTATTTTATTGTGATGTCTGGAAGAGATCGCTCTGTAGCTATAAGGTGGGCTGTTCTTCATCTTCATGTTATGTGTGTTTTCATGACATTTATTCTGAAGTTGTGCAATAAAGAGTATTTGTACTGTATTGGGATTTAAAAAAGCCTCAAGTAATCTTCTGTCAGCCACATAGCATGAGAAAAACCAATAATAATATAAATGCAGACATGCTTAATTGGTGGTGGAAGAAACTTACACCATATCCTTTGTTTGCAGCTGTTTTTCCAGGTCATGAACTTTAGCATTTAGGTTTATGATCTGCTGGGCATTTTCGCTGCGTCTTCGATGCAAATTTGTAAGTTCTTCTTGCTGTACCAGAATCTTCTGTTCTAAAGCTTGCACCCTCTCGTTGCTGCCACCACCTGCAAAGATTTTACTAGTTTTGTGTACATGTTTCTTGTTTGGATACTTCCGATTTGCACCAAAAGGCTAGGTAGCAGTTTATTCATGGTGACCATCCATGAGGGTAAAAAAAAATATATTTAAGAGGAAATTAGAAGGCTAGCTCAGATGAAAGTTGGATGGCGGTTAATCTAGTAACAAGACAGCTCTTAAGTTACCCTAACAGGGTCTCATGTTGTGCCTTAATTTTCTAAGTTTCACCTGTATTTGTTTGTAACAACATGAAATATATGATTATGTTATGATCATGATAGTAAACGAACACCATCTCCATTGACAGGTTAAGTTACAAATGCTAGTCTCTTAATAATTAGAATTAGGCATTGCTTTACAGAAATCTATATTTGTTTCAATTAAAACAAAAATAGTGCCAGTCAATCAGTGCTTACCCATTATAGAAATAGAAATATTTATTTGCTTGGGGCATGCTGTCCATTTATACTAACTTGCTTATTTATTGCATGCAAATAATGTTCCCACCCTCCCACTGCAAAAATAAATATGCAAGCATTTATAACAGAGTACTTCCAACTGTCTTATCCCATTGGTCACAGATAGTAGGTACAATTATGCCTCCAAATATTCCCAGGGTCAATGCCGGATTTAGAGGTCTGGAGGCCTCGGGCAATAAAGGAGTAGAGGCCCAAATTTTTTCCAAAGAAAATGGTGAATTTTCCGTATTCTCTATTGTGGGGGCCCCTCTTTTGTGGAGGCCCGGGGCAGTAGCCCCGGTTGCCCTCCCCTAAATCCGGCCCTGCCCAGGGTTGCAAGCATTCACAGCTTTCATTAAATATGTAACATGATTCAATATTACCATATTATTACCTACATCCATGCTACTGCATCCCACCAGACAATTTTAGAAAAAGAAAGTACCAACCTGCACTTGATAAACCATTTTCAGAAGTTGAAAACCTTATTCTCTCATTAACCAGTGTTAACTGAAGGTTTTCATTCTTCAGCGTGTTGACATTGTCAAATAGACGGCTTTCTGAAAAACATTGTGTGCACATTTTAAAATAAATACAATTATAACTTTCCTTACATTATAACATATGGATAGACTAGATAAAATTACAGCACCTGGATGTTAAATCATTTTAAATGCTAATAAGAAAACGTACAAAGAATTCAAATAAATAAAACTGTATGTAATGCACTAGCATAACCGTTACATTTATATCATGATGCATTTAAAGTGATATACAAGTAAGTTATCACACTATCAGTATATATCTAGAGTTATCTATTAGCGAAAGTGTAGACAAAGACTGGAGTCAAAAGGTTATGTTACTTACGAAATGTTATAACATCTTGAAAGGCTGCACTTTGATACTTGTTTCGGGCCTGTAGTTGGTTAATTATGCTATTCCTCCACTCTCCTCCTTCCATATTTAACGAATAGAACTGTACGAAGATATCAAAACAAACATTTGTTAATAAGCGTGTTACACAGTATAAAATGTAAACAAAAATGTATCGTGTAACGTGAAAGTTTAAAATGTTTTTTCACTGTGAACTAGACCAATTTATTACAATTGGCTAAATATTAAATAAGTAGAACAAATCGTAAACATCCTTTTCTTAAATTTCTCTGTATAAATCACAATCATCTTACAATCAAGTGACAGTGACAGTGACACTGACAGTAGTGACAGTTGATCGCAGCATTTTTATTCCGTTGTTGAGGTCAGGCTAAAACAATAGGCCATACTGCCAATTGCAGTTAACCTTCTTGGCGCCAATGACGGATATATCCGCATATTTACGGCCCAGCCACGTCTTTACGCGGCGGCGGCAGTGACGAGCGGAAGCCATACCATAATTATGCTTGAACGAGAAACACCGATCGGTCTTTTCGTTCTCACCTATGGTCGCCGAATATAATTCAGACTTTTCTAGGGTTTCTGTTGGAATCATTATAATATGTGGGTATAATATCTGATTAAAATGTCATTTTTTTTATTACCACAAAAATACACACGCATCTCTAAGTATACAAACACAAACTTAATATTACATTGTGCAACGAGGGGGGTACGCGAAATTTTGGATACGACGGTGGTAATTCCCGACTGCCGCAGGCTGGAGGGAATTAAAAACCCGAGTTTGCAATATTCTTACCCCCGGAGTTACACACAATGTTTTTCATCACACTGGCGAAGAAAAAACTAAATTTTAAACGAAATAACTCTACGTATGGGGCACCACTAGCATATACTGAGGGTCTACGGGTCTACCGCGAAACACGAAAACCGAACCGAATCAGGTGGTGTGGGAGCAACACGACTGAAAATTATGTAAAAAAAAATTAAACGGCTGTTAAATTAATCAGTTTTGTATGAATAAGTGACATAATAAAAATAAAAAAGCTTTTTTTTCACTATCTATAACTCCCGCGGGAACAAAATAGGCCTCTGTCCTTCAGTACACCTGCATGAAATAAGAACTTTTTCGATCAAGTGTGATGAAAAATTAAGCCCGTCCTGTGACATGCCTTGTCCAAAAGTCCAAAACAGCGTTGCTACGCTGTATGGCGATAGAGACCTGGGGGCCTACCGCGAAAACCGAAATTCGCAAATTGCGGGGATTTTTCTCTTTTACTCTCACTAAAACGTAATTAGAGTGACAGAGAAAAATGCCCGCAATTGACGAATTTCGATTTTCCCGGTAGTCGCCCTGAAGGCCTTCCGCGAACCACGTTCGACGTGTTGCCTCCCTGTCACACTTCCGTACAAATGTACAAGTGCGACAAAGAGGCAATAGAATAGAATAAAATAGAAAGTTCTTTATTATTTATCATTTTTGTTACATATAAATATGTCCGCAAAAAGGCGGCGTGTCCTTAATGTAATATGTCTTTTAAGATCTATACATTTAGTTTATGTCGTGTAGCCAATTTATGGCTCACAGGCAAGTGTTATAACCTACGTTAGTAATGTTACTACACTTTTTATTTTTTGTTTCATTATTTGTTATTCGATTTTTTATTTTAAAACATGTTCCCTTGAGGGTAGACTCCTTTTACTCACGTATTTATTTCTGTCTTTTTTGCTGACATAATCTATTTCGCCGATTCTGTTGCTGTACATCATCGGGTTGTATATTGACCGTACTTAACATATTGTAGACCAGGGTTCTCTAGTCCTGGGATACACAAGTTATTAAGTTTGTCTAGCATGTCTTGGTGTAAGTCATAAAGTCTTAGATGCCATGGATTTTCATCCAGTAAGTCCCATAACATTTCTGTTGGTATTGAACGAGGAAAACTTCCCGCAGACTTAAGAGCCATGCGGTATTGCCTTTCAAGAGTTAAAAGGTTCGTCTTGCTTACTCGAGGGAGTAGTTGTACTATTCCATAGTCTAATATAGGCAAGAGGCATGCCTGTATTACCTTTAGTTTGGTTTCTATGTTTACTTTCGAGTAATAGCCGATTATAGGTGTTAACATTCTCTGACACTTCTAGCTTTTCTTACGACGCTTTTGATATGTTCGTTCATGCTTAGTCGTTTATCTAGTTGGACACCAAGGTATCGAACACAGTTTTTGTATTCAAGATGGACTCCTTTTAATTTGACTGTCGGTTTATAACCGTTTGGGTTTCGTACACTACGTACTCTTTTATTAGTGAACATTATGCACTCTGTTTTATCAACGTTGCAACGTAGTCCCCAACGTTCGTAATAATCGACTATTTGATTGGCAGCCCATGTAGCACGTCGTGTAGCTTGATCCCGTCGAAGTGCTGAATTTAAAATACACAAATCGTCGGCATACTGTGAAAGCATCTGCCCGGCTATATTTGACTTCGGTATATCATGCACATACAGATTAAATGTTAGTGGACCCAGGATGGACCCTTGACGTACTCCGTGAGGGTCTTCTACTTTATCTCCAATTATTGTTCGAAACTTTCCACGCACCTTTCGATTCAACAGATAGTTTTCAATCATTTTGATGATATTATTGCTGATATCCTTTTCTATTAGTTTGAATGTAAGGCCTTTGTGGTTTATTGAGTCAAAAGCCTTGCTCAAGTCTGTCGATATCATAGCAACGCTATGCCCTTCTTCTAAAGCATCTGAAATATATTTAGATGTGCGTAGAATCTGTGTTCCCGTGCCTCTTTTATGCATGAAACCATGTTGGTAATCCGGAACTAAATGTTGACATGCCTTCAGAATGCGGCTATATAATATTTTTTCGCAAACCTTACCCATGACATTTAGTAAAGTAATGGGTCTATAAGATTTAGCATCCTTGTAATTTTTCCCAGCTTTATGTAGAAAAATACATTCGCCCAATTTCCACCTCCTTGGATAGTAACCGGTTATTAGGACGTAGTTTATAACTTTAGTCAAAGCCCAATAAAATGCAGGACCCGCTAACTTTAATGCATCTACTTTGATATGGTCTGGCCCAGGCGCTTTTTTATTTTTAAAACAGTAAATAACTTTTTTTACTTCTAAAACATTACATTCAGTGTATTGCTCATTACCTTCGTCTATTTTTGTATGGGGGATTCCTTCACTAATGCTGCATCGACAAGTTTATCTATCGTGTCTTTTTCAGTGTTACAGCTTTCAAGTTGGGAGAGTTTTACTGGTGGGTTTTTCAAAGATTTTTGAATTCTCCATATTTTTGTTCTGTTGTCTTTTGTGTTTTCTATTATTTTTGTCCATGTAGATTCTCTATAGTCTTGTAATGCTTTTTGAAGTTGTTTTTTAGCGTTATTGTAGTTGATTCTAGCTTGCAAATGCCCACCAGTCCTCTTTACATTTCGTTTAGCAGCGTTGCGTTCCTTGATCATGTCTTGTATTTCCAATGGCAGTAATTCTTTTTTATCCTGAATCTTTTTTGGTACGACAATATCCAGAGCCATGTTTATTGTTTTTTCGAGATTTTCTATATACAATTCTCATTGTTTGTTAGTCTGTAGCTGCACACTTGGATCGATGTTATTTTCAATTAGCTCAATGTATTGTTTGGCTAGACCATCATCATGTAGGAGTCGCGTGTTTCTAGTTTCATTTTGTTCTTCCTCCATGTCAATATCCATACAGAAAAGCCAGGGCAGATGATCTGAAGAGGCAACACGTCGAACGTGGTTCGCGGTAGGCCCTCTGTTGGACAAGCCAAGACCCAGAACGAGGATCGTTCCCCCTCTCCTTCAGCCGCCGACCCAGTTCCTTGAACAATTCGGACGCCTCGCTGCACTAAGTGGCCTACCGCGAAAACCGAAATTAGCCTAGGGCTATAACCGCGAAAATTTAAGTTCGTCAATTGCGGCAATTTTTCTCTGTCACTCTAATTACGTCTTAGTGAGAGTAAAAGAGAAAGATCCCCGCAATTTGCCAATTTCTGCTGTAGGCCCCCAGGGTTTGGCTGTTTCGACAGCATTCTATTTAATGGTGTAGCATGGACCCAAAATGAAATTCAAGGATTATTGACTAAGGAAGGAGTATTGACTTAAGTACCGATTTTCTCGTGACTGATCAAATCAGGAGGTTCAGTTCAGACGCATTCTCAATTCCTCGTGAGAGTCAGAATGGCGGGTGTACCTAAATAAAATTAAATGAAAACCATACCATATTTTTGTACCTACTACTTAAATTTAAATTATCACCAAAAACAGTACACCCGTCATCCTGACAGAATGGCGGGTGTACTTTATTACGCTATATTCCCGTGGTTATTGATAAATTCTATAAAAGCCAAAATTAAATTTTATAAAATTAAATCAAACACAACTTTCAACCATTCTAAATACATTGAAAATAAAATAAGCGATGGCGACCTTAAAGGTGCCGCCTGCCTCCTCTTCTCAAATCACGTGCTATCGCCGGATACCCCCGACACTCTTTTGGCTTTACAGACAAAGCATCCCCCAGGTCCCACCATCCCACACTTTTTGGACCCACCAACGGCAAACCAGGCCTGCCTACAAATAAAAAACAGAGACGTAATGGAAGGTATCTTATCATTCAAAATCGGTTCTGCTGCAGGTCTGGACGGACTCTCGCCCCAACATTTAAAAGATCTTACATCTCATTCCGTGGGCGATGCTGGTGAGCGTCTCGTCGAATCTTTAACCAAATTAATTAACGTCATGTACACAGGAAATGTGAATCCGGACATAGTTCCGATCCTATACGGGGCAAATCTCATCGCCCTCTCCAAAAAGGACGGAGGAGTTAGACCCATTGCCGTTGGCTATACTATAAGACGTCTCGCTTCCAAAATTGCAGTCAGGTATATAATCTCCAAATTAAAACCCCTTTTTGAACCTGTACAGCTGGGTTTTGGCATAAAAGGAGGTTGTGAGGCAGCCGTCCATGCCTTACGCACGTACCTCTCAAATTCATCTTGTGATTGTTTGAAAATTGATGTTCGAAACGCATTCAACTCGGTAAATAGGGATACCTTGTTGACAGAAATAAAGAGCAACATACCCGAAATTTATAACTACCTTTTGCATTGCTATGCTGACCCTACCAAATTAATTTACCGCGATAATGATATCTTCAGAAGTCGGCTGCCAGCAAGGTAATCCTCTCGGGCCGGCAATATTCAGTTTGGCCATTAATCCAATTATTCAAACCTTAAAATCAAAATTTAATGTTTGGTGTTTAGACGACGGAACCCTGGGAGGTGACCTCGAATCCGTGCTATCCGATCTTTCGACCATTAAATCAAAATTTGAAACAATTGGCTTAGACCTAAACTACAGTAAATGTGAACTTATTATCCATAATGTCTCTTTAAATTATAAATTATAATTTATACCTAGATTAAGTTTGTAGATATGCATGCACCATCTGGACAATATTTGTATGCCTAATGGCTAAGCATAGTGATACTTTCTTATTTACATTTGTATGATCTGTGAAAACCTATGTTTACAAATAAATATATGATTTATGATTTATAAATCAACTGGATGTAAAGCAAAAATTTAATTTTCATACACCAAACATTAAAATAATAGACAAAAGATCTCTTTGCCTCCTTGGGTCCCCTATCTTTGAAGAATCCTATTCGAATTTCATTTCCGACACTACTTCCAAATTTCAAAATTACGAAAGTCGTCTTCTCGAAATTAGTCCACATTTCGCTTTATCAATTATTAAAATCTGCCTCTTTGTACCAAAATTAATGTATGTACTTCGCTGCTGCTCTTTTTCCAAATTTCAAAATTTATTAACACCTCTGGACGACATTATCAAAACTAATTTGGAATCAATTTTAAACTTACAGCTTACCGAAGAGTCCTGGACCCAGGCATCCCTGCCCATTCGCCACGGTGGGTTAGGGATCCGCAAAATTTCAAGTGTTTCTACCCCGGCGTTTTTATCTTCCGTTCATAGCTCAGCAATTCTCGTAGGCAAAATCCTAAAGGCCTCCTCCAAACTATGAGATTGCTGGCTTAACCGAGGCTAAAAACGCCTGATCCATCGCCTGCCCGGGTAAGGATTTTCCCGAAAATCTAAATTCCCAAAGGACCTGGGATGACATCCATTGTAAAATTATCTATGTCTCTCTTTAGTCGCAGCATAGGTTCCTCACGCGCCAGACTCTTAGCAGCGGGTACGAAGGAATCCGGCGCCTGGCTGCACGCCTTTCCTTCAGTACACACAGGCACATTTTTGGAACCGCACACTCTGCGCGTTGCAACCTGCCTGCGACTCGGCGTCCGGGTCTGTGCTCCACATAGGTGCCCCTGCGGCACTGATGTCGACGCCCTCGGACACCACGGGCTCTCCTGCCAAAGGAGCGCCGGCTTCTCTAGACACGCCGCGCTTAACGATATTCTCCGCCGGTCTCTTGCCAGCGTGAACGTGCCAGCTCTTCTTGAGCCAGCTGGTATTGTAAGAGACGATGGTAAGAGACCGGATGGAATGTCACTAATTCCGTGGAAGATGGGACGGGTGCTGGTGTGGGACGCCACATGTGTAGACACCCTAGCCCCGTCTCATCTCCACGGCACAACTGCAAAAGCCGGCGCGGCGGCAGAGGCGGCCGAAAAATTAAAAAAGATCAAATATAGAGGTCTCGACCCCGAATACGATTTCGTACCTTTTGGCGTCGAGACCCTTGGCCCGTGGGGTCCGAATGCATCTACACTATTTAAGGAATTAGCCAAAAAAATAGCAGACGCTACCGGTGATCGTAGAGCTGGCAGCTTCCTCGCACAGAGAATAAGTATTGCGATACAACGAGGAAATGCTGCCAGCATCTACGGCACCATGCCGCAGGGGGATAGTTTTTAATTATTTATTTTAAGATTAGTTTTATTTATTTTTAGATTTAGATTTTAAGTTTTATATGTATTATGTTATTATATGTGAATTATTTTAAATGATTAAATGTAAGCTATGATTACATTTCAGCTATTTTTTCTATTAAAACAAAAAAAAAAAACAAAACATACCAAGCTTGGGCTCCTCAGGATACGATATGGCTGTTTTTTTTTGTACTATATACCACAAATGATACGAGATATCCTCATAATTATCTAACCTCTTTTTTTTTCAATATTACAAAGCGACACAGTTCTACTTCAGTACCTATTTTAAGAGGCTTGTGGAACTGTACTGAAGATACGGTACATATTAATCATAAAATGATACGTAATATCCATATATCCAACGGGGAATACCTCTTTAACTCTTTTACTGCGTCTTTACATCAGTTGGCATAGTTTGTTTAGTTTTGCACACAAAATATCAAGTTTGGGCTCCTTCAGACACGTTATACTTAACTGTAGTTTTTTTGTAAAATATACCACAAATGATACGTAAAATCTTGATATCTAACCCCAAGCAAGCAATTTTGAAAATAATTTCATTTAGTATTTTTTTGAATAAGTATTTCTTGTGTATTAATTTTTCAATATTACAAAGTGACACAGTTCGAATCGAACTGTATTGAACTGTGCTGTTTTGTTTACTATTGGTGTTATCTTAGTGATAATAACGATCACAAATGATAAGTTCTGTGGTGGGTCTATGGACAGGCTTGTTTCGCTTATATGTGTAAAATAATTTATTGACAAGGGTTCTACAGCGACTAAACTAAACCAATAACTAGCTTAAACTTAGCAGTTATTTTAATTTACAATGTTAATGTTAGCTTGAATTACATAATACAATGACCTGTGAGCAATAACAGTATGTGATAACCACTCTGTAGTTTAAGTTTTAACATACCAAGGTTTCAATATACATACGTATGCAAAAGCGGCTATAGTTATTAATATTTACAATACTAGTTGATGGAGGGTAGATTTAGTTTTTTTTTTCTGCCAACAAACTGTACTGCAGTTTGGCAGATTAGTAGTTTTTGTAATCTTCTTTTTGTAATCTTCTTTTGATTCAAATAAATTAAAAAAAAAAAAGTTCTTTTCTATTTTTTTTCTTTTTCATACAACAGGTAGGTTGTAGGTATCTCTACCTATTGTATGAAACTCTATAAAACCTGTATAAAACATTTACTTTGGTGTATTTCCTGTTGTCTGCGCCCCACGTGACAGGGACGGGCACTTGGGCAAGCCTATTTTCATACCTATTTTCTTACTTTTTCATCACAATTCATCAAGTATGTAAATTATGCGAAATTACCAACTACCTAATGTATTTAAATTACGCGAACTTTAATTATTAGAAATGTTATACTCGTAATGCCATTATTTTAGGTACATCACCGAGTCTAAGATAGCAGCTATCAGAATCGACAATATGTAGGTATTTGCTTTAAGTAGATGGACGAAACCGAGGCGGACACAGATGGGAACGATTCCTTCCCTTTTGTTCCCGGCGGGAATAGATGGAAATGTAATTAATCGTTTTCCTTGTCACGTGGGGCGAACCACTTTTTTAATACTACGTCGGAGGCACACAAGCATACGGCCCGCCTGATGGTAAGCAGTCTCCGTAGCCTATGTATGCCTGCAACTCCAGAGGAGTTACATGTGCGTTGCCGACCCTAACACTCCACACCCTCGTTGAGCTCTGGCAACCTTGCTCACCGGCAGAAACACAACACTAATCCCATTCATACAGTGTGTATGTACTTTTGCAGCTGCTCACTGTACCTATCGCATTTAAAATCCAATATGAGATAATAATCTTTTATTTGTACGTAGATACAGATACTAGGTACGTTTGAAGCAACGAAAATTCAAACGGTATAAAGTTGGGACTCATCTTTCTTGACTAAGCTTAGCATAAACTTGGGTTAAAGTTTAAAAATGCCGTTTAAATTAAGTTCAGAAATGAATAATGCAAATACTGAAGCATTCATTTCTTCCGTTTTCGTCTCAACGGACGACTAAGAAATAAAAATGATGGATTAATTTGTTTCGGATTTTGGGTCTGGGTTTCAATTTACCTTGCTACAGGCGCCTATTTAACCAATGATATATTGAAACCTGACACTGACAATTTCCTGTACATTTCTGGGTTGACAAGTAACACCGGTACATAGTGTGAATATTTATTGAAGTGAAAACTTCTTTAGGTGCGTTGGGAATTTTTTGAGATGGAAAAAAACCATGCCGTTACCGTAATCGACACCTCTGTATATAAGTATGTTGAAGTGAAAACTTCTTTAGGCTTGTTGGGAATTTTTTGAGATGGGATTCAAGTTTTTACTTCTGTCGGCTTTCCCGGAGTGCCACTGTTTTTTTTTGTTGGATCAGCAATGTACGGCAAATTGTCAATGTCAGTCGATAATTTTATTGTCAGCGTAGGGAAACAGGGGGCAGGGTAGACAGTAACACATACATGCATGTAATTACACCCATATGATGATGCGGTGGCCGCTGAACACCAGGTGGGCCGCACGATTCTTTAGTAAAACATACGCGGTTTAGTGGGCTGAGTAGTAAGGTGCGTTGGGGTAAAATAGTTTTTAGTGAGATGAGTAGAGTTGCATTGAAACCACAAACAAGACACAAAGGATTGTGTTGAGAAAATCTTCATTAGGGGGTAAGAGCAAATAATAGACTTTCCTATTCCAGCGATAATAAATATACTAATCCGCTTATATCTAAAGTAAGTAAGAAGTTAGGTGTTTGGTTATAATAATTGTAGTTTTTTTTATGATAGAAGTTACAGGAGATGGGGTAAATTGAAAATCACTAAAAATATTACACGTGATTGAGAATCATCTAGGACCTTGCCTTATATTGAAATTATCCCGACGCAACTAATAAGGATAATAGGTAAGTACTTAATATACTTAAATACATTATTCCTTGATTAAAACAATATCAATGTTAGAGTAATGTATTAATATACCCACGGAAGTAATAATACTCATACTTTTTTATTGGTAAAATATACAATTTTACATGTCAGCAATAAAATACTCAGGTGAAATGAATATCTTCATTAGTAGTCGTACCGAAACCTCAATACCCAACTTTGATGTCCACTTGATCAAATTTGTTCTTCAAGATAGGTATTTATCTCTTTCGTTTCTTATATTAAGTGACACTATATAAATTACACTTAGCTTAGGTATCTACTACTTACTTATTTTAGTGTTACATTAGAAAGAATTATATGGAAGTAAACTGACGTTTAATTTTAGGCAGGCTCCCATAACTAAAATGGCAAAAACAGGAACTCTTACAGGAACCGTGCGCATTGGTACTCGTCTACCTTGGAGTGTAAATTGAAATTAACAATAAAAATTTTATTTATTATTAAAATACAAAAATTTCACAGCATGAATAATAAACTAAATGTAACTACAATTAAAATAACTAAAGCTAAAAATTAAAAATACCTATCAAAATTTTGCGCCCTTGGTAGGGTGCCCATCACGCAGGCAGCGTTCCCGCGCTGGATTGCGATTGCAATTCTCTGCGCGAGAAAGCTGCCCGCGCGGGGGTCGCCCGTTGCCTCCCTCAGCCGCTTGCCCAGCGCCTTGTGGAGTATATGTGCCCCTCTGCCCCACGAACCAAGTGTCTCGACGCCAAACGCAACGAATTCGTATTGAGCGCCGAGACAGCTATATTTGGCTACCTTTTGACGCTCCCGAGTGTCCGCCGCCGCACCAGCATGCCTGCTGGACGATGGGAGGTAGGACGCCGCTAGCGTGTCAGCACAAGTGGCGTCCCATACCAACGCGCGGCCCATCTTCCAGGGAATTAACGACATCCCGTCAGGGCGTTTACCGTCGTTCCGCACTATTTGGGGCTCCAGAGCGGCGGGAATGCCGGCACTGACGAGTGCCCTTCTTAGGATGTCGTTAAGGGCGGCATGGCGAGACAGGCGGCCGGCACCCGAAGAGCAGGCGAGCCCATGGTGTCCGAGGCGATCTACATGGGATCCACAAGACGCGCAGTCGTGGTCGGCACAGAGTGCAACTCCAAGCCGGAGACCGGCGGCTATGCGAAGCGTCTCTGGGTCGATAAAGGTGCCGGTGTTAGGCGAAGGATACGCGCGGAGCCAGTGACCTGACTCTGGCCTAGATGATGCCAGGAGCCTCGCTCGGTCCCTGCCTGTCGCGGTGTCTAAAAGTGAGTTTAGAATGGAGGCTGAAGCTATGTTATCCCAGGCCCTTTGTATCTTCGGTCGAGACGGAACATTTTGACTCGGTCCTGCTAACCAGGCATTCGAGGCCTCAACCAGGCACGCGATCTCGCAGTTTGTAGCCGGAGAGGCTTGGAGAATTTTACCTGCGAGATCGGAGGAGCTATGAATTGAGGCCAAGAATGCCGGCAGAGCAACACTTGAAATTTTACGGGTACCCAAACCACCATATCTTATCGGTAAGGTGGCTTGAGTCCATGCCTGCTCGCTAAATTGGATGTTTAAAATTGATTCAATTTGGGATTTTAAAAGTAGGTCAATAGGTCGGAGTAGATGGGGATATTTCCAAAAGGGACAACAGCGGAGCAGGTAAGTGAATTTTGGAATCAGTAAACAAAATTTTAAAATAAACAAAGCAGAATGACTGCTAATTTTGAGAAGTCGGTCCGAATAGTCACTAAATTTCGAAATAGATTTACTCAGAAGGGGAGGGATGGCTTCATTGAAGATGGGTGCCCCGAGAAGATGAAGACTATCTTTAGATATATGTTTGATGGTCGGCGCGATGTTATTAAAATTTTGAATGATTTGGGATGCCGAAGAAGAACTAGACATGCGCGAAACAGTGCTTCAAAAAGTAATGCTATATCACATCACTTTTTCGAAAACGTAATGTTACACTGAGATATCACATCACTTATCACTCGAAACGAAACATTACCCGAACGAATACAGCGCGCGGGCGCGCGCGTGATGGCAACGTCACACTCATCACAGTACCAACTACATTACGCAGCGAGTGTTAGGACTCTAGGGCGTATCATATCGGCGCGTCGATCTATTACGCATTGCGTTTTGTCACCGCCATGTGATAGATCGTTTTTGTAATGTTTTTATTTTTATAGTCGTAAAATATGCATCATAGATAAAAAATAAAAGAAAATATCTGTTAATTAATGAGATTACGCCATCGAGAGTCACTAGGTAGGATTTTTATTTGGGTATATCAATAAAATTATGATATGATACTGATACGAGAATGTACTGTAAACACTAGCTCACTATTAAATTAAAGATAAATAAGTAACTTCACTCGTGCTTAATTTAGTTTGCCGCGAAAGTCAACCAAACCAAACATTTCACAACAATAATAAACAGTAAATACGTTTTTGTTCGTCAAATTCAAACTCGCAAGCGAATTATCATTTAGCCGCATCCTTATAGGTAAAATACTAAAAACATTGTAAGCTCTATGGTAACGCATTACAGTTTTAAATCGATTGCAGGTGCAAAAATCCGTTATCGTATCAGTTTAATGAAATTTGCAATAACTCAAATCGTCGCTGGGCCTGCAAAAGTCGCTATGTGCATTTTTTTCATTTTTTCGTTTTTGGCACCATTTTGAACCTTACGTCAATACTCATATGGTCCAAAAACAGCGATAAGCTAACATTATTATTTCTGGCCATGCTAAAAATAAGTATGTGAAGTTCATACATTGAAAGTGCCTTAGAAAATAGCTAAGTTTCACTAATCACATAACTGTGTCATCGGTATAATACTATTCAAGCAAAATTGTGGCCGATATGTGTACGAATAATTCTCTATGTGCTTTGAAGCACATAGCAAATTATTCGTACTAGTTTAATCGGGTCGTTTGCGCCCGCGATGTGATCTTCGGCACATAGCGACATTTTAGAACAAGTTATGACCTGTCGCACTTCGCGTTAGGATCCGACGAACTGACACATGCGTATTTATTAAAGTGTTCATTGATGTTTTGGCGGTTCTTGTGGCAACATCGTTTTAGTTAAGATCGTGATTATTTAATAAGTTAATGCGAGTAAAGTGTGACGGGGTAAGTAATTTAACTATTTATTTAAGTAAAAGGAAGTGCTGTTAATATTAAATATTACCGATTAGAGTTAAAAATGACTACTGGTGGAAATGTTTGGTTTGGTACTGAGTTTTTTTCTTTAATTCTCGCTTAATACGGTGGTAATCGGTTTTCATAAATACCTTTTAATAATAAATGTTATTTCCGCGGCCGCATCTGCATGTCAAAGGGTATCAGTTAAGCTTAAGGTGTGTTTAAATGATGTTTGTTTAGAATCATAACTTTTTGGTACTTAACAACTTAACTAACGAATAGAGCGTGCTTACTAATGCTTATTATTTTGCTATTCTTTCAGAATTAAGTATGAGCATGTCTAAATTGCGAAGGGGAAGACAACTTGTGGCATTATGCACACCCGATCAGTCATCCATAAACCAGATAGCTGTTCAGTTAGAAGAAGAATCTTCTCGGCTATTTTCGCACTCCGCTATTATCTACAATTTCGCACCAGAGTTACGAGTGTCAGCAGTTAAACTATCCGATTATTACAACCACCAATCTCCCCAGAAGTTCTTCAATACCAAATGAGGTCATGTCTGCAATAAATACAAATTCAACTCATACATTAACCACAACTTCTGCTGGCATGGCAACCCGAGGAGCTACAAGTAGTCGCTTTGAAATACAAGATAGCATTGAGTCACCTTGTTGCAGTAACAGTTCTATCCCAGGTCCAAGTGAAGAGCTGCAATGGTTGAATGAGAAAACTGGTTACTTGGAGCCCATCCTTGAAAACGGAGGTTTATCCGACCAGTTAAAAGAAGAAAAAGAGGATGTGGTAACAAGTGAAAATCAGAAAAGAAAGAAGAACCGAAAGATGAGGCTTTTAGGAAAAACTTACACAGGACATAAGGTTGTTAAGAATGATGAAAATACTACTATAGTGGAAGTTTCTAAGGAAAGACGAAAATTGGGACCCAAACCTTGTGATCACGGAGCAGCTCAAATATCCGAAAGAAGTTTTTCATGTGCTGCGATAAATTACCTATTTAAATATTAAGCGCAATTGATAAATTTAATTTAAGGAAAGTGGAGAAGACCATTTTTATTTAATTACATTTTTTTGCCTATTTTATATTCTGTTTTATTACTTGAGCGTCCTCTTTGCAAAAACAACTATGTGCAATTTGAAGCACAATTCAGAGTGCCTCAGCAACAATTTGAAGTCGCTATATGTACTAATTATACACATGGAGGTTATTTTGGAACCCAAATATTTGTCGCTATGTGCAAAATTAAGGTTTTTTTTGAAATATAAAATTTACTTTCCATTATGTAATTTTAAAAATATTCCTAAATTACGTAAAAAATAAAACTCTGTTACCCTTTTTTTTCTTTTTTACTTGCTTTCAATGCATACTGAGAAAACTTGTTTTTTGTTTCTCCTGAAAAATTGGTATAAAACACATAGCGACTTTTGCAGGCCCAGCGACGAAATGCGACTGCTACCGACCGGCCGAGCGGACCGATCCGAAGTGTTCCGAAAGCATTGCGGAATGAGAGCGAGCGAGCAGTGAGTGCGGGTGCGAGCGGGATAGCAAAGTAATGATAGCATGGCAAACAAACATCACACATCACACCATCACGTCTCATTGCTCATTATACATTACGCGGATTCTACTTGAACGGACCTTTCGTACCGACTACCGGCGCGTCAATCTATATTGATGCTTTACGAGTTTACGCGCGCTTCGGCCAGTCATATGCTCGAGTGATGTTTGAAGTAATGCTTGGTTTCTCGGAGTGATGCGTAATGCAACATTACGCGTTTGAGTGATATCTCATTTGTGATGTTACGCGCATTACTTACACATGTCTAAGAAGAACCTACATTGTCGGAAATATATAATTCGCATTTATTAAAATTTAGTTCCAGTCCAATATCTTTAAATTTATTTTTAATTTGTAATAAATCGGCTAAGATAGTCTGCGAATCGCCACCTAGAGTCCCATCGTCAAGGTACCAAACGTTTAATTTTGAATTTAGACTGTGAATTATTGAATTGATTGCCAAACTAAATATGGCTGGACCGAGAGGATCACCCTGCTGACAACCCACAGCCGAAAGGATCTCATTATTTTTGTGCATTAATTTGGATGGACAGTGATAACACTGTAGTAAAAATTTATAAATTTCCGGAATTGTAATTTTAATTTCGTTCAGCAGGGTGTCCCTATTAACCGAATTAAATGCGTTCTGTACATCTAATTTTAAAAGTACCTCACATGCGTCGCTTTGTACGAGGGTGCGTACGGCATGAACCGCCGCCTCGCAGCCACCGCGTGTGCCGAAGCCAACCTGAATGGGTTCAAAAAGATTTTGCAGTTTTTTGCGTGTTAGCCGGACACACACTTTGGCCGCTAATCGCCGTAAAGTCGACCCTACGGCGATAGGACGTACGCCACCATCTTTTTTTGAGAGGGCAATGAGGTTCGCCCCATAAATTACCGGCGTTACCTCTTGACACACATCTCCTATCAGCATAAGATTGACCAACTTTGTAATGCTGGAGACAAGTTGCTCACCAGTTACACCGCTGCCATGACTAGTGAGGTCAATAAGATGCTGAGGGGAAATGCCGTCTAGGCCGGACGCTGACCCTTTTGGGAACGATAGCAGAGCTGCTAAAATGTCTTTGCCAGTGGCTTGGAGACAACCTGTGGGGTCAGATGGAGGGTCCACAAAAATAGGGCTGGAAGGGCCTGGTGGGTGTTTAGACTGTAGAGCGGCCGCAGTTTCGGGTGTATCAGGTGCCAGAGTGTCATTGGAGAAGAGTAAGCGGGTTGCACCCTTAAGGTCACCGTCGTGAATTTTCTCCTCGACCTTCTCAAACAGATTATATTTACTATTATTGTATCCAGGGCGTATATTAGGAGTAGGCATGTTCGAGGTTTGGATATTATTTTTGATCTGTTGAGTAAGGGATATATTAATGTTTTTGAGCTCGGATACCTACGTGGAGGATTTTGTACGAAAAATTTAAAAGATTGTGCCATTCTTCTGCGTTATTGTGCCGAACGCACTTGTTAATGGTCTCGGTAAGTACTTCAGCTACTGCGGATCTAGCACCGCGTGGCACACGTTTTATTATTGGTGTAGTCTGCTTGAGCCGGCCGAGGAGCGTATGAAGCGGAACTGTGGCGTTGGGTGAGAGTGTGGGAGTGCTGAGGTTAACGGAGCTTGGCGTGGAATTGCTTATTGGGAGAATACACACCTGATGAATTCGTGATTGATGAATGTGTAGGCCTCTGGTAGATGAAAAAGTTTTGTTACACACACAGCACTCCATTGTAGGCAACGGGCACAGTGCCAAAAATTGCGCGATACACAATAATGGAAAACCTACATACATAAGAAAATAACGTATAAACTATTACTATCTAAAACTAAGTAAAAATAAACATTCACAATCACAATTAAAGTCAACTGTCAGAAGACAAATTTGTTGTGAGACGTTTGAGTGAAACTGGCCAAGCGCGCAGGTGTAGTTTGGCGTTTCCCGTGGAGACGTAGTCGCTCGACCAATAGAACAATCAGGAATCTTGTTACTATTGGATACTTAAATAAACATCAATGATGTGTTGTGACTTGTGGCGATGGAGATCTTTCAAAATACATATTTCAGCTGATCGACGCCACCTCATGAGCCACCCACACTCACAGGGCTGGATTATTGACTTGTATGTATCTCGGATTCATGTATTTGTTTATTAAATAGATATAAACTATTTAAAAATTTAAATTGCTGCGAGACGTCAGACGTCTGCTTGTTCTGTCAAGAATTTATTATATATATATATATATATATATATATATATATATAAATTATAGGTACCTTATAACTAAATGTATGCCCCTCCCCCTCCCCTTGGTCATCAGCCTGATCGGTCATTTGAGCTGCCCCCCCCCCCCAATAGCCCATCAGCTGCTTTGCTGAAACTCGAATAAACATCCTAAAAATATGTTGCCAATTATTCATGTATGTGCTATACGTTCGCAAAGTTTTTTTATAGCACATGCCTTTAAGTCTTTCCTCTGCGCTACGCTAAAGATTCTAAACTAGAACGCTCGTATATTACCTCTATAGACTCTTTCGCTTGCCCAGGAATCAAAAACGGCACTAGAAGCGAAATCAAGCACGCTGTTTTGTTGCACAAATAACTATTGAACATAATCTGTGCCGTCGTTTTTGAGTATTCTCTAAAAATGCCTAAAAGATACGTCCCTCTGGCTTGTTATTTGTGAGTCACAAATGCCATTCTCTGTTGATTTTTCTGATAATGCTACATATATATAACATGAGTTTTGTTTTGATCCTGTCAATTTTACAGATTAACCGGCTTTCTACAATTTTATGGAATGCTTCTACTCGACCACGCTTGTTACGATACGATATAGAACTATTCCTCCAATGCCTTGGTTGTGGAGTTTTACTTATAATTGTTTAATTTTATCTATTTCATCAGCACCGAAATCTCATATTTGGTAACATAAAACTTAGTTGCTAATATTATATATCTACGTAGAATCCGTACACATTACATCGCAAAGGAAAAGTTTCGGCTATTTATAAAGGGGAGCGAAAGAAAAATCTTTCTGAAGCATGATGAACCATAGAATAAACTTTAATTACTTAGAGTTAGCGAAAGTTTTCAGAAGTTGGCGGCGTAGCAATGAGCTTATGAAAGTATATCGGTAAAACTTGCTACTGAGCAAAAATGAGACTAGGCGTGTCATTCCAACTGCTTACCGGTTGCAGATGCAGCTGTACGAGAATTATACAGAAACACTCCTTTTTGTAAGCCGACTAAAAAGTGCTCCTTCACCGACCGTCCGGACAATATTATTATTATTATTTGTTTGTCATTTCCATATCTCGGGACCATGGGTTCCCAGACCTTTCGGAAGCGTGCGTAGGGCCGAGGCCAGTAGCGCAGAGGCCCTTTAAGACAGTTTAATCTAAAAGTAAGGGATATGATACATCCGGAGATGGTCCCCGCCAGGTGCAAAGACTATTGAAGTGGAACACTTTTGTGCTGCGATGGGCACTAAGATCATAGGTTATTGATTTGAATGTTGGATTGTCTGGATACCGGGCTATACTAGGAGACTAGCGGACACCTGCCGTGATAATCAGTCTCAAAATGTGACTCGCGAACTCATTGAGTGGTGAGGAGGAGAGGAGGTAGGGGGAGAGCTGAGAGTCCTGCGGGTCCTTGGGGTCCACTCTGACCAACGGAGACACGCCTGAGACGGAGACCCTGACTGACTCTCGGGAGCACTCGGGTCCGTGGGATCGTTACTCCCCAACAACACGCCACAAGCTGCCCTGATTACTATCATCATAAAATTACACTAGTTCTCCCGAGACGTGTTCTCGCTTGAATTCAGCAATCCATAGGAATATTTGTCTAGGTATCTCTCTGTTCGTAGGTACGGGGTCTTTTCACAACTTACCGATCGCTTTATAGTTTACTATTCCGGTAGACCACCATATTTCCCGTTCAAAATGTTCATTATGTTCAGAAGATAGGTATTTATTATTTACCACTCTTACCAGCCGAAAATTTCTCTCAGAAGAAGAACTTCTCTTACCTACAAAGTCATTTTCAACGAGTTCGGCTTAAACTTGCTTTCTGATACTTAGACACTTTGTACATAACACAGTGCACATTTCTTACTCCATGCATCAGGCTACATTAGCATTACAGAAAGGAAAATACAGTGTTAGTTTTTTCTATGATTTGCATGCATCGCAGTTTTTGCTTAATAAAACGTAAAAGCAAAGTAGGTAGGTAGTACCTATAAAAAAAGTATTAAAAGGTGCACTCACCACATTGATAATATGTAGGTAGTGTATATAATAGATTTGTGTATAAAATAATAATGGTGTTTACCTGGAGTATAAAATAATAATAAGAATGGAGGTCAACTTGGTTGCACGTTAATATGTTTCAGAGAACATATAATTACAGTCTAAATGTGCTCTCAATTTTCGGTTCATCTCGGAGCGTTCGTAATGGAAAGTTCACCGAAGAATAAAAAACTTGTCACAAAAAATACTAGTAAATCACGGATCTTGTATGCGTTTGTAGATTCACTTAATTTTTAATTTTATTTTTATTAATTTTTCTGGTAACGACATACACAAAGCTAATTAATAAGCAAGCACACTGAATATTTAATATTAGCATCTTAGGATTAACGAAATAGGTATATAGCTAACTGACATACAATCAGGCAGACAGACAGCGGACGTAGCTATATATTCTGTTATGATGCGTAACTCAAGTATTTTCAAGTTGCCACCACATACGGAGAATGCGATATCATTTATTTATAAAATCCTAAAATCTGCATAATCTTTGTCAACCTATCTCCTCATTAATCCAGGCTTTGATTGTTACTGTTCAATTAAGGATTCCAATTTCAATTATAAGTTTTGAGAGTTAGAACTGTGAGCCTAGATCGCTGTGCGCTCTGGAGCTTAAATCAATACCCCATTGTGATATGATTATCGCTGCACTGTCTAAGACAGTTCCTTGGGGAAGACACTTGCCCCGATTCTAATTAGCTTTGTTTACCCAAAGGTCTCTAAAGGTAAATGCTTGATCTTAAATTAACTCTTTGTTTTAAGAAAGGAGGCGATTAGCCACGATTTAGTCAGACGTCGAAAAGGAATCTGTTTAAATTGCACCTTTTAATCCGTTCGGGGAGCGAATAGACCCCGCCTTTGAGGTGCGCGGCGAACCGGGAAACAGCATCTCTGCGCTGTTTTTATTCGACTACCTACCGGAGTTAAGGAAAACAGACTGGAGATACTATGCTTTTTAAGTCCCTAAGCAATGTAAAACAGTTTTTAATTTCTTATGATATGAAAGTGGATCGTTGTCGTTTTAAAAAGTGTGCAGAAAATGATACGTTTGTGTTCTAGAGCACTTTACTTTCCGAGTACGTTTTTTTTCTCTCTTTTTACGATAAGCATTTAACATTTTGGGGTTAAATGGATTTGCTGTACAATTTCCATTCTGATAACTCCCGATTCCATAAATAACGATATTTTTACCTAAATAGTTACCTAATTAAAAGTACACTCCAGAAATACTACTGAAGTTTATATTTTGCCGTGTTTTTTAAACGCACATGTATTTTACTTTCCTTCGAAATGAAAAATAGAGTGTTTAACTCGGGTGAAAGGCACTCATTTCTATCGAGGTAGTTTGGCGCTCGAACGCAATGGGATCCCTACTATTAAATCCTTCTCTAAAAAAATTAAGTTCAATTTATTCTGTATAACTATGTAGCAAAAGACTCTAAATAATATAATACTAATTATATACACAGTACACTTAAAAAAAAACATTATTTTTTACGTACCTAACTACTCCTGAGAAGTTTCAGTCACTAAAAAAACATGTCTTCGCTTCGCCTATAACTAAATTCATGCATAATGAAGTAGGATAGTTTTCAGCTAACACATAGATGACAACACTATATATACATAACAGACACCACAGTCACTATGGCCAATTTATTACAAGCGTACCGTAATACCCTTTAATAGCTCCATAATATCAGCCGATAGATGTGTTACATAATAAATCGATCGGAAACTTTCGGAATCACCGTCCGGCGTTTGTGAAGCGCAATATATTCGGCTTAATAGTGTAATTTTGCAGGCTCTTGGTAATATCTTGCGGGAAACTCCGCTCACCCGGGCTGACCTCTGACAAGCGTCGGATTACTTGCACCACGCCGTCGTTAACAGATGAATATTAAAGGTGGAACAGGAGCACGTATTGTTTTCATGGAACGAGCGGTCGCATGAACATACTTGCATGGGATATAAATCATATGATAACTCCCCAACGAAGGCCTTAAATCATGTTTTTGTATCTGACACTAGTCATGATAAATCGAATTTATTATGTCATTGATATTTACACCAAACACCGTCATAATATCATAGTATAAATTTAAGTTCTTGCGTAGGGTGTCTCGTCAGTCTCGCAAACTTCGTTTTCTGAATTATTACAAACTATACGAGACAATGCACTTGAGCGGCACTCATACAAACTAAAACGGTCTGAGAACGCCTGAACAAGCCTGGTCTAAAGTAGTTTAAACTCATCCAGAACTCAATCTCAACTGCTACTCGGGAAGGTTCCTCAAGAGTCCGTTAATAGACACCGAGGCAATGACCGCTGTCAACGTATTTCCGCAACGCGTCATCGTTGTTGTCAACTAAGAAACCTCGATCAAGTTCACTAACTAACCTGATAAATAAATAATAAATGATAAACATTCTCTTGTTTCAAAATTTAACCTTTTTGGTGTATAATATGATATGATATAATATTTCATATTTACTTATTTCATATTATTACATTGCATTATAAATTATTGTCAATATTTAAGAATTCATATTATGATCGTCAAGAGTACATTATAAAATACTAAAATACAAGATATTGTAACAAACAATATTATGATTATGATTAGGTACAAACATTATGATTGGATTTATTTTAATATCGATATAAGAATTATATGCCTTCTTTACGAGTAGAATTTTTTTTTAAAGCCAAACATTACCTACCTATATAGACTTAGACAAGCTTTCATGGAAACGTATTTGCAATATAGTGTCGAAAGTTTCAACATAGTCATACATTATTTATGTGGAGTCCCTCTATCGTCAACAGTTTCTAAAAATCAATATCGAGAAAAAATCACAGTAGGTAACAGAAGCTTGAGCCTAATCAAATAAACCGAGTGAAAGTTAAAATTGAACGAAGTGGGAATCTCAGTGCTGAATTATTCATTAATTTCAGAAGAGCAACGTGCAACGTCTTAAGAAGCTAGGTTTTTAGGGATTGGAAGTGTGTAGGTACATACGGCAAGACAGTATCAAGATATCAAGGTGAAAATAATTGCCATGGCACATATCAAATGCGCAAACATACTATATTGAAATTATTGTTTTCAAACTATTCTTCCCAGCGCACTGGTTTTTCGGCACCTGCAACAAAATAAGGACTTGCAAAATGTTTGTGTTTATTCAATAACAATCTGATTTAATTTATTATTTACAGTTTATAAAATATCGCAGCGCAAGGCAGGTATCGTATCACAGAAAAACTTACGGTAAAAAAATGCATGACGTTTTTTGCGTCGCTCATCCGAAGCTGAAATATTTAGTCAACATATTGTACATTAAAATTTCAAAATTTTCTATTTTCTAGTATAATATTAATTAGTTTAAGTAAAGTTATATTCGGACTCGTGCGCCAAGAGTTCCAGTTACATACAATTAAAAATCGCAATCCTGGTTGCTTTTTTTTACGAGCTTTAACGAAATAATTCTGCGACGAGCGGATTTGGAGTCGGACTGGCGCACCGATCGAGATTTTCGTGAAAACATTAATTTTTACGTACCAAAGAATATTCTAAAATATTATGAATGCGAAAGTTTGCCGATTTGGATGTTCTAGCTTAATCACACAAAATGGCTGAACGAATTTCGTTAAAGTTTACCAACATATTATATTGTCCAATTTACAGAGGTTTTTAAATTGAAAAGCTATATGAGATACATTTTGTCACAGGGATACTACCCTATGAAAATGGTGAAATGAGGATCGAAAGTGCGGAATACTAAGCGGGGGAGGTCTACGCGAACAAAGAAGACGAAGCATAGGAAATATGATGTAATTCAAAATCATCTCTTAACTATAAACTTCCCTTCTCTCCCACATTATTCATACATTTTTGCTTTTAAGGGTTAGGTTAAGTTAGTTGAATAAAAACTGGTGCGTGAAGGGCTTTTTTTTGCCATCGCAAAAAGAACCTTTAAATTAGAAACGTGATGTCCGTGACAGGTAATATACAAAAAACGTAAAGGTTACACACGGTTCAAAATGTTTAAATTTATTATACTAGCGAGCATAGTTGTCGTCCTTGTTGTTTACTCCTAGTGCTTACTGGTATATTAAGACCTGAGCAAGTGGAAAATTCCTGACTTGAACCACGAGCTTGGTGCGTGAAGAATAACTTTAGATTCTAAACTACAGTGGGGTCCCCATATTGCTACTCTTTCGAATAGACTGAGTTCTGCAGCTTTTGCAGTGAGCTAGATCCGTCAGTAACAGACGTGAAAACAGCTCGATTAGTTTACTTTAGTTACTTTCATAGCATTATGTCATATGGTATTTTACTATGGGGCAGTGCTTCAGAGATAAATACCATTTTTGTTCTGCAGAAGAGGGCTATTCGAGCAATATATAAAATGAACCATAGAGACTCACTTAGAGATAAATTTAAGGACATTGACATAATGACAGTGCACTGTCAATACATTTATGAGAATATTCTGTATGTGCATAAAAATATTGCCTATTTTAAGAAAAATGTGACATTCATAATATTAATACTAGAAATAAACATAAGCTCGCAGTGCCCTTCACTCGGCTCCATAAAATTAAAATATCATTCATGGGTAATTGTGTAAGATTTTATAATAAACTTCCAAACCATATTACTGAGTTATCAATTAATAAATTTAAGAACCATGTAAAGCGTAAACTTATTTCTAAAGCTTATTACACCACACAAGACTACATGAATGATAAAACAACGTGGGATTAATTGTGATTCCAAATGATTAATTATTTATTATATTTGAATAATGATGATGAAATGGATATTCCAATGCATGTACTTCCTTTGTTGTTTTTATTTTTTATTTCATTTGTTTGACATTTAGAATTTATTCTAGAAACATTCTAGACTAGTATTTTTTGTACAATTGTTTTTTTTTTGTTGTATGACGATATTTTGTGAAATTCTTAGTATTCAATTTGATCTATGAATTATATTCATTAGTATTATATATGGAATAATATTTACAACATCAATAAATTGCTCTGATAATTAGCTTAAGATAATTATATGTAATACTGTCTTACTATTCATAAGTGTTTGTTGCTAGCCCTACATGAATAAAGTATATTTGAACTGAACTGAACTGAACTGGTGAGTTTCAATTTTCAAACCCGAAAGGTAATCACGCTTTGCTGCCGAGTTTAACATAACATTTTTTACCTCACCACCGAGAAGAAAATAAATGCTTTTAAATATTTATCACAATCAGTGCTCAAACGCGAATTCTATTAGTAACGTGAAGAAACAACTTAAATTTTGCTTAAAAATACTTTGCATTCTAGAGGATGAAATGCATCTCTGCTTACCTGGTACCAAAGAAAGAACATAGCCTTTCCACGGGTGTGTAAAAATCATAGTCATAACTTGACGCTGACAAGTGGTTCAAAATCAAAATAGTGCAGAAGATGGAGTTGAAGTGTTTACAAATTAAAATTCATCTTACCTTCCCCATTGGCAACTTGGTCGCGTAATATACCTCTTGTAATTTTTGGCCCAGAGTCCACTTCGGCATCAGATCTATCTACACCTACGTAGTAATTTTATATTAATAACCTGTAACTTAATCTGGTCTAAAATAAAATTAGCGCTATAAAAATAATTTAAAGTTGATCTGGGATTTCTAATTTAAGTATTATAAATCATAGGATAATTTTTGAAGTTCCAGCAGCATAGTTATTTTTGTTAAAATGTTAATTATTTAAGTAGGATTAAATGGAAAATATTTATTATTGTTTATTAATATTATTAATGCTAATATATCTTAATATAAACATTACTACACATATAATAAGGTTGACTGGTGGCGAATGCCTTTTGGCATTAAGTCCGCCTTTTGTACGATAAGTTTTCTTTTGTGCAATAAAGTTTAAATAAATAAATACCTAATATATTTATATTCCTACCTGAGTCTGAATTATCTTCATCTGAAGAATTGCGTTCGCGTTCTATTGTTTTTTTTTGCTCTTCTTCCGATTTGCTGCGACTGCCACGTTCTGGAATCGATCCATTATATATTAATGATAACATTAAAAAAGGGAATGCTGGTTTGTGTTGGTAGGGGTACAGTTATAACAATTTTATTTTCAATTCAATTCATTTATTTCAGTCCAAAATAGGCCGCGTATATTACTTTTCACCACACCAACTGGTAAAGGCCCTCTTGATTGTTCAAAAACGAATGAGAAAATTGTACTTTATCCACAGGTGGGGCAAAGTAATCAAATGCAAATTTTAAGTGGTTTCCTTATGTTAGCTAGTAGAATTGACTTTTGAATGATTATTTTTTTATTACGTTCATTTGGATTTGATTTCATTAGAATTTTTTGGTACCTATTCCATAGTTCCTCGTGTTGGTGTGGTGAAAAATTTTGTGTTTCACTCGTAGGCAAAGTTTGTTTAACCCTCGTGCATTGAAACCCTCGCAACGCTCAAGATTACACTTCTCGAACCACTCGCTACGCTCGTGGTTCAATTTTGGAATCTTTCGCTTGCTCGGGTATCAATATTAGCACGAGCGGTTAAACAATAACTTTGCCCCCTTGTAAAACAAACAAATATTGATCGCTTATATTATTGCAATACAGCTCAAACAGCTCTTTTGGGTTATGATAAGTTTAAAATGACTAACCTACTTGCTAAGATAGAGCGGCTTGGAGAGCACTGGTGAAGAGTATCCTCAGTCGTCACGTCCCTCAGCCATGTGGACACGACAAGGAAGAGAAGAACCTACTTGCATTATTTTTTCTTCAGCAAGTCATTTTCCAATTTGCGTGCCATTGTTGTAATCGTCCCCATACCGTGGACGGTTATGTATAGTGATGGGGACGGTTATAACATATCCAAATGGAGCCCAATGTAAATAACTGCTTTAAAATTCTTTGCCGAAAACATCACATGAAACAATTCAAATACCGTACACACCACGAGTCGTGTCAAGGTCGTATCATAACAAGATAAAAACAATTGTTTAATTCAAATTTACCTTAAGTCTTTTGAGCAGTGGTGTGTCCGATCCTTGGGTACCTGGGTCAAAATTCTTTTCGTTGTCACGCTTGTTTTTTTGTCTTTAATTAAATAAATAGAAAGACTAGTGCTATTGCATGTATTTTTAGCTGTAGATTACATTTACCACGAAAAACATTTAAAACTAAATTTAAAAAGCTACACTCCGTCACATTTTTTGGGGACAAAAAACAAGACAACAACTAGAATTTTGACCCACCTACTTAAATATACTAGGGTAAAATATACTACAAATATCAGGCTCTTACCGTTTGAGCTCGTACCGTTGGCACATGTTATAAAAATCTGCAAATAATGTTTTTATCAGTCTCTAGTAGCTAAATGTACATATATATTTAGAGGCATCAACTTACTAGAATAAGGAAACATATTGTGCATGCATTTCGGTGGTTAGGCATGGCGGTTCGGCACTAAATACGAATTAAAAAAAAAACACTTCTCGTTACGCTATGAATTTAATTAATTCACATTATAGTGTTTTGGTCAAGTTATCGCGCAGGAAAAATAAAGTTCTATTATATTTTATAGGTACTTACTCGTATTTATGTTATCGTAGATATATTGAAAGTTAAAAATGTAAATAGGTATAGAGTATTGTAAGCTTTTCAAGACACGGGAAGAAAACAAATTTTGCCGTCGAGCGAAACAACTATTTTTTTTAACAAATAGGATTTTTAAATAAGTCTTGTAGTAGATTCATAGCTTGATTTAGAAAAATATTATCCGCATTATACTTGCTTTGGTGTGCACAGCTTTGACATAGGTGCCTTAAAGATCCCCACCAGGGTTGCCCACCTTGTCGTGGTGGAGGGCCTTAGTAGCCGTGGCTTGGTCTCCCACGGTGAAGCGAAGAGGCAACCAGGGACGGCCTGATTGGGGTGCGGGCTGGCTCGAGGAGGACGCTCCAAGTGGGCTTGGTAAGCCCGCTTGTGACGCGTTGGAGGTGGACCGTCGAGGAAGAGGAGTGTCGGTATTGCGGTGAGCCGTTCTCCCTATCCTCGACGGCCGAGGTGGGATCGCAGGGGAAGAGGCGTGATGGTATCACGATGCGCCACTCTCCCTATCCCCTGCGACCTTGGCGGGGCCGTTCCGCTGTAGCGGCGTTGGTGGGGCTGCAGAGGAAGAGGAGTGTCGGTGTTACGGTGTGCCGTTCTCCCTGTCCTCTGCAGCCGAGTTGTGGTTTGCGGCAGAACCATGGACCTCATCTGCCGCCGGGCGCTGGGGAGTTTTCTGGCGCCCGTGGCCTCCTTGTGGCGGGCTCGGGGGGGTCCGCTACACTGCAGGACGGAGGCCGAGGAGGAAGGCGCGTCGAACCATCTGGCGCGCCTCGCGTGAAGGGCCTTCGGGCATTCGCGAAGGAGCCGCTCGCGGGCGGCTGCCGCCGGTGGGGTCGCGGATGAGTACGCAAGCGTTCCTGTAACCCTACCAATAAGGCGGCGAGGTGGCATATGGGGGGTTTTTAGTGGATATACCGTGGGCCTCATTAGCCTAGACGGGAGTCCCACATAACCACTCGGGTCACCCCCCACACCCGGGTGGTATGCGGAATGCATTTTCCCCCCTAGAAAAAAAAAAAGGTGCCTTAAAAATATAATATTCCAGTCTTGTGAGTTGATAATAACTGTACGTATACTCATGTGTGATATAAATAAAATATCATAGGGAAATTCTTACACATATTGACTAAGTCCCACAGTAAGCTCAAGAAGGCTTGTGTTGTGGGTACTCAGACAACGATATATATAATATATAAATACTTAAATACTTACATAGAAAACATCCATGACTCAGGAACAAATAAATGCCCTTACCAGGATCTGAACCCAAGACCATAGTCTTCATAGGCAGGGTCACAACCCACTACGCCAGACCGGTCTTCAAAACCAAATAAACTAATACCAAATACAAACACAACGACCAAAAATATTAGCTTAGATTTTTTTAGGTATTTGTCCTTTTTTTTCTGTATGTATACAGGAAAATCAAATGATTATGATAAATATTTTATGTTCTACATATTTATATCTAAACTTCTATTCTTACCTGAAACGAGAATTATACAAATTGCTAAAACTTGGAGATTTAACTGTTAAAGCTTGCTTTAACCTTACCTCCAGAACTGCAACGAAACGACTGCAGGGGTTTCGCTAAGCGCAGAGAGATTTGCACGTTCCTGGAGAAAAATGAATACAATAAATCTGCTTTTGCCTGCGGATACTCAACCCTAATGGTTCCCACCGACAGAATCTGAAAAAAATCGCATTAACACACACATCGACAGACTAGGCTAGTTTTAGAGAGCTATCTAGTTCATTGTTATTGAAATAAAAGCGATCATAATGAGTCACTTGGTTTGAAACTGAAAACAGCAACTTTCGTAGAATCTTTGGCCTTTAATTATAATATATAAAAAGCGGATTGTATCAACTATTTATACATACAGGTTAGTATTAATGTACTACCAACAATCTATTTCAAGTATATATATAAGCTTTTCAAATTTCATATTATATCCAAATATTAACCAACTTAGTACGGTTACAGACGTTTTGGTAGGACCGGCCTGAGTAAAATAAAATTAAACAAAACACTTCAAGTTTCAGGATGGGTGTCTTCTGACTTTAAAATTTATAAAATGTAGACACAACTGAAGAATCGTAATTAATTAGCTTGAAATTGCCCTATATGGTTAAAGTTAACAAAGGTGTTCTGCTAGCAACGAAAGCTTCTGCTAAATCACACCCATTTATAATGTAATACGAGCGGAGATAATGTGTGCCCCGGGCGAGACAAATTTGCCAACTTTTTCTGTTGAACAACCTCTTTATATGAAATGGTTAGCGCCGAGAAATTCCGCGTAAAGTATTATTAGCAAAGTTGGAATACTAATGTGGGTGATTTCTTTTTAATATAAATAAACATATTTTTAGAATATTGTTAATATTATCGTATCTTTTCATAATTATATAAAATATTCATTTATCGACGCCCGGTCTAGCCTAGTGGGTAGTGACCCTGCCTGTGAAGCCGATGGTCCCGGGTTCAAATCCCGGTAAGGGCATTTATTTGTGTGATGAACGGATATTTGTTCCTGATTCATATCATATAAGCAAAGTATGTATTTATCTAGGTACATATCGTCGCCTAGTACCCATAGTAAATGCTTTGCAAGCAAACTGATTTGGGGCTACGTCGATTCTTATTATTCGATTCCTATATTTATATTCCTTCTAAGGTTAGTATTTTTAACCGACTTCAAGTTTTCAAAAGGAACCTCCTCCTTTTGAAATCTTGAAGTCGGTTAAAAATACTAACCAATCAATTCGGTGTGTATGTTTTTTTTATTGTTTTTATTTAATGTTTGTTATTAAATCATTCCGTCATTTCTGAACCGATTATGATTTTTTTTCCTTGAATCTATATACATACATACAGATTGGTCTCGTTTTTGTCATAACTCAGTTCTGATGATGGGATCCATGAGGAATCGAGGGAACTCTTCAAATGTGAAGAGAATACATATAGTGATTTTTGTATTTTCATCAACAAATCAAGCATTTAAATTTAAAAAGTGACATTTGATGAAGTGGAACTACTGATGATGATCAGAATGGAACTCTTCAACGACGCATAGTTCACGTTTGGCGATTTGTCCTCTTCACTGCGTTTGTGAAGCAAATTAGATTTTTAAAACAAATTATTGTCAAGTTTGAGTTCTGACGATGGGGTCCATGAGGCATCGAGAGAACTCTTCAAATGTTAAAGGCATACATATAGTGAACTTAGTATTTTCATCATCAAATCAAGCATTTACATTTGTAGAGGTGACATTTGATGAAGCGGAACTGCTGATGATGAGCAGAATGGAACTCTTCAACGCCGCATAGTTCACGTTTAGCAATTGGTTCTTTTCGCATGTTTGTGAAGCAGTTAGGTTTTCAAGGTACATTTTTGTCAAGCTTGAGTTTTGATGATGGATTCCATGAGGAATTGAGGGTACTTCTCAACACTTTTAAGCAAGCTCATAGCCATTTTTAATATTATTCATCGGCTTAAAGCAGTCGAAGCTTTGGAAAAAAATTACAACTTAAAATAGGGGTAGGAGTTACCCACATGAAAATTACGTGGCTTAGCGCCATCGTCGAGAACGTGTTTTTACCTTGGGATTTAACTGCTCACTCTTTTGTTCGAAATACGCTTCGAGGCTTATTGGATAAAGGGATTATGAATGTCTCTCCGAATGTTTGCAATCAGATTTTACTTAACCTGTAAGTATAACAATGTATAAAAAATAACATTATGCCTTCTTCGAATTTTGTCTTTGGTAGTATAAGTACCTTTTCTCCAATATGCTCGGAAATATTCGTCTTATTGAAGCAAAAATAGTGCAAGAAGATCTTTATTAATATCAATCTCTACTACTTTTTTCGCGGACGGAAAGTTAATTACTGTATTATTATTCTTTTACCATTTTAAAACATGTTACGATTTGTCATACAATTTCTATTCTGATGTTTATCTCCCCATTCCGTAAATAACGATACTTTATATTACCTACATTTTTAATTTAAAGTACCCTCAAGAAATACTATAAAGGTTTATACTTTACTTATTTTACTTTCCTGGTATATGAAATGAAAAGTAGTGTGTTAAACTCGGATGAAAGAGCTGCGTTAGAGCGCCAATTTACCTCGACAGGAGAAATAACCGGCCAAGAGCATGTCGGGCCACGCTCAGTGTAGGGTTCCGTAGTTACTCTTCCGTCACAATAAGCTAAACTGGAGCTTAAAGTATAGTAAATTGTTAACCAAGGGATGAAACGGTACCTTTCACCCGAGTTAAACAAATAGGCAAATTTGCATAATCAGTACCTAATTAAAGTAAGTCTTTTTACTATGAAGGGAAAACTTTTTGCGATAACTCAAAAACAGCTAAACTGATCATGTCCGCTATAGTTTTCATTTAATGTCTTTCTTAAGCTCTACTTCCACGATTTTTTTCATATTTTTTGGACCTATGGTTCAAAAGTTAGAGGGGGGGGGACACATTTTTTTTTCTTTTGGAGAGATTATCTCCGAATATATTCACTTTATCCAAAAATGTTTCTTGAAAACCCCTATTAGTTTTGAAAGACCTTTCCAACAATACCCCACACTCTAGGGTTGAAGCGAAAAAAAAAATTCACCCCCACTTTACGTGTAGGGGAGGTACCCTAAAAAAATTAAATTTTTAGATTTTATTGTACGACTTTGTCGGCTTTATTGTTTTATATATCCATGCCAAATTTCAGCTTTCTAGCACTAACGACCACGGAGCAAAGCCTCGGACAGACAGACAGACAGACAGACAGACAGACAGACGGACATGGCGAAACTATAAGGGTTCCGTTTTATGCCATTTGGCTACGGAACCCTAAAAAAGAACCGGTTTAGTGGGAGCTAATTCAGCTCACGCACCGAGGGTTCCGTAGTGTAATATCACTGGAATTTCAACTATAATAAACACCCGCAAACGGGATTAAATTGCAAATTAAATATAAAATGTTTTTTTGTTAATATATAAAGTTATCAAGATAGAGGCCTGATTTTATTTTTTCTGTAATCTTTACATTAAAAATTTTTCATTTGTAAACTTCGCAGATAAGATATTTTTTTTCACTATGAAAAAAAAAAATTGTTTTGTATTGTTCAATTTGAGTTCTTTCAAATGATACTAGACTTTGAAATTTTGCCCCCTTTTTATATTAGGCATTTTCCATAGTCCATATAAATAAAATAATACAATTACACTTCTTATATGTCTAGCTTAGCGTTGTTCATTACTATTCCAAATTTCAAATCAATAGCTTAAGTACTTCTGTAGATATTTAACAATGTGACAGACGGCGGACGGACGGACGGACAGAGTCGCACCATATTCCTTATCTACCTTTTTGGTACGGAACCCTAAAAAGAGCGCCTTTCATCCTTTGGTTAACAATCTACTATTTAAGGTTATTAAGTAGCTACATGATAACCTTGATTGACTTGTAGGGAGCTCCCTACATCCATTTTGAGGGCAAAAATCAACGCGCACATTATCGCTAACAACATTTTGGTACGAAAGAGCTCCTCTTCATAGACCGCACATTTTTGTTACGTTGCTTACTTGTTACGTTACATGCGTGTAGTACACAACTAAACCGGTAATTAATACCTGCGTAATTTACATTTCTATTTCTAAACGTTACTAAGAAAACTATTACATAGAAATCGTTACAAGCTTCCTAGCTTTAGAACTATTTTAGTTGTTTTATTTCAGACATATTTGTAAAAGACTGACTGTTTTCTAAAAAAAAAAGAACGTTAAGGAGCGTCCAAAGAGCATATATCACGGAGCGTCTTGATGTCTGGTGTCGTGTACGTCAGCTGTCGTCACTGTCGATCTTTTTTGGGTTGAGAAATGGTTACTATCCGTAGTATGGAAGGTAGAGGCAAGGAATATAATCTCCATAGGCAGAACTATTGCAAAAGTGTCCAGCTGTCAGCTATAAATAATAGTTCCAAATCTCTCCAAAGTAGCGCTAGAGTAGCTAAGAACCTAGGCGCTATTGACGAAGTAAAGTGGGCTGTCTATGATCAAATTTTTTTCTCAAGTATTCTAGGTATTCTAGCGCCACCTATTTATGGTTTTTTGTCGGACACTTTTTGGTATATGGAGATTCTATTCCTTAACTCTACCTTCCATAATCCGTAGGTTTCTTGAAGTCAAAACAAATCAGTACCCCTAGTGTAACTTTGATCGACATCATAACGTGACGAACGCGTTTGCGTTAAGTCTCATTTTGTATAGGATTTTGAGGTTCCAAAACGTCCCGCTTGGCGCGCTCTTTCGAAATCCAATACAAAATGAGACTAAACGCAAACGCGTACGTCACGTTTGGAAATCGAATTTAGTTACACTAGGGGTACTGAAGAAAGAATACTTGGTTAAACAATCTTGTTCCCAGTTACTTTTCTAAATTTTACTAGTATTCCAGCTTTTTAATTTATAGTCTGTTGTTAAATAAAAATAAATGGTTTAATCTAAAGAAACATTATTACCAAAGTAAATACGATTCGTGTCGAAAAAAAAAATGTTCTTAATAACGTATCGATATCATCCCAGGAACACGAAGTATCATTATTAGTTATTTTCGCTATATGGATGGGATGTAATTTGCCTTTTTCGTAAATATAAAGTTTTATTTTATGACCAATCGGTGTAAATTATATTTCGTCAAATATCTTAAACTATAACTCGTCCATCTAATGGTCATCAGCCTCTTCAACAGTGTAGATACTATTGTATTAAATATGATACCTATCTAAATTATGTAGCAAAGGAGGGTGGATTGATAATGTTTTGTTATGTGGATCAGTTAAAGCTGGGCAGTGACTAAGGTAATCCTTAGGTACACCGTAGTCACTGGCTTTGTTCTGATGTAAAGGTGTTTTAAGTTATTCAGCTGCAGGCTGCAGGTGACAAATGGCGGGTATTTTAGTTGTAGGTACAATGAGTCTGGCGGGTCGCGCGTGACCCCACTGCGACTGAAACTATCACAGCATGACTCCTATTCCATGGTACATAAAGTTTACCTTATGATTGTCAATATAACACTTTATTTAGTTATGTTTAGTCGATAGGTATATTTTCAGCTCATTCTGTGATACACACTTATTAGCTTACGGTAAAAATGTTAAAGGTATTTAACTACCTACTTCGTAAGTAAGTATTGAAATAAATAAAACATTACAATCAGTACATTTACTTTTTTTATTTAATTATAAATTTTGTTACGTCTGAACATACTCTGCGGGGTGAATATAATATAGGTCACACTAAACAATTTTTACTACAGAACCAAACCCCGAAATCGCGAGAAAAAATTATATTAGCGTATTCGCTTATTTCGTGTATTTTATGCCTACATATTGAACCTCAGAGTATGATATATTAAAATCAAACTATAGTCAAGCCGGTAATTAGTTCTAGTGAGACAGGTTGAGTTGTGTTTTTCTACAGAAAATACTTTGATTTGAACCTACCTATTTCTTGAATTAATTATTAAAAGCGATATTACGTGAGTTGAAATAGTACCTACGCTTAAGTATTAGGTATGCCAGCCTTAAACAATATCTCAACCTGTGACATAGTATGATATTGTCTGAATTTTTGTTATTCGTATTGTAGCACACCGCCTTCTCAAAATATGAGAGCAGTTTTCACGCGTACAGATTTACTATTTGATTATACTAAGCTAAGCTTCGGTAGTATTTAAATAAAATCGAATAACCACCGTTCGCTTCAAACCAAATTCAAAATAAGCTATTGCAAATATAGAGCTTGCTTCATAACTAATGACTTAAAAATTGTTACCTAACTAGACTTTTCGCATATTATGAGGCATAACAAAGTTTATTACTCTTTAATAGCATGGATGTAGGACGCAGCGCACGCCCGCACACCGTAAGTGGTGAAATAAAATCTGCAATGTCATTTCTCGGGACTGCGCGGTAACTTTGTTTACAGCTAGTACCTATCAAAGGAAATTATGAAGTCTGTAAAATTGGAAGTCATTGCATGATTTTGTTATGAATTTAATTTTTAATTTCATAATAAAATAAAATTATAGTTAGTAGACGTTACGGTATCCTCCGATTTATTGCCTAAAAAAATAGCCAAATGTGTGTCGGGCCACGCATAATGGAGGGTTCTCTTCCTTCACATGATATGAAAAAGCCATACAAGCAAAGGGCGTCACTTCTCAGCACATAGGTCCTTTTAACAAAAAAATATGAATTGGAAAATAGTACCTACATTATTGCAGAGGCCGGGAAATGGCAATTCGTGGATGAGTTCCTGCCAGGGTGCTAAGCCAACGTGCCAATAATTAACGCTCGCTATCACTCTTCCATATTAGCGCGTCAGTGAGTTGCGTTTCGTTTGATTCGGAGCGTTTAAGAGGAAAGGGGACGGTCGCTTTTCCATACAAACATAGTCCTCATTTTCCTCTCTGGATATTAGCATTATTGAAAATAGTTTTGCATAATTTTATGTATATTAGTATAGCTATGCCCCTACGTTTGACTTTTTTCGATTGTTTGATTATTGTAAAAATTAGGAGCCAAAAACAAATTTTATAAATAATTTTAAATGCTCGTAAGTCTAATAACAATTATTATTATTTTTTAAACGTAGAGGCATAGCTGTGTTGATATACAAAAAAATGTGTTAAAATATTTTCAATAATGTTAACATCCAGACATCCAGAGAGGAAAATGAGGACTACGTTTGTATGAAAAGGCGATTTCGCGCGAGTCCTCCACGTTGGCTACGCACCCAGGCCCTTTGTTATGGAGATAATTTGAAGCCCCATGGAAGGACATAGGATAGTTTTTATCAATCATCATCATCGTTCCGCGCAGACGAAGGTGTGGGATGAAACTAATACGAGTACCTAACTTATATTAATATTACATATTGGGTTTCTAAAATAGGTATAACCTCAACAATGAGGGCCCGGGCACAAATCCTACCTTATTAGTTTTATTCGTAAAGTGCACATAAATGAGGCACAGACTATTGTACGAACTTTTATATTAGTTCACATCTCATATCAAATCTATATAAAATAAGCTACAGAGGATTATTTGAGATAAGTTTTCACCCCATACCTCAAACCGTTTCTACATCTCCCCGTTTCTATGGGGTGCGTCCTATAATATATACGCACTTTTGGAATAATTTCAGTTTACAAACGTTAAAAATGTATACTAATCTTATGTATAATAAAGTAAACGTATACTTTCAATTAGTATAACATAAAAATAATATAACATACGACATACATATGGCTGTTTGGTATAATATACATATAAGTTAAGCTCATTTCATATAACTGTCATAATATATACATATTAAAATATAAATATCATCTTATATAATTAAGTAGTAAAATTAGTAGGATGACCTAGAATTTCAAACCTCATAGAACACACTGCTAGAAAAAAAACTGCTAAAAGTGGGTTAGGTTAGGTTAGAACTGTGACTGGCCGGGACCCCGCCCTGGGATTTGGAGGCAAAAGCCCTGGCGGAAATATATAGGCGGATTGCAGAGGCGCGAGCTAGAGGCCAGGAGCCTATGCTCGAGGAGGTGAAACGCTGGCGGATAAATGCTCGCGTCACGGTTCTCCAAAACTGGGGCGAGAGGCTGGAAAACCCATGCGCCGGTCACTGGACAGTCGGCGCGATTCAGCCTGTCCTCGAAAAATGGATCGGGAGACAACACGGTGTGGTGTCTTTCCACCTCGCACAGGTACTCTCGGGCCATGGGTGTTTTGGCAAATACCTGTGTGAGAAATCCAGACGGGAGCCAACGCCAGCGTGTCACCACTGTACCAGTGCAGAAGACACGGCGCAACACACACTGGCGGATTGTCCAAGTTGGGTTGCACCGCGCAACAATTTGGTTGCGACCATCGGGGTTGATCTGTCGTTGCAGGCCGTCGTAAAGGCAATGACGGAAAGCAAACGATGCTGGAAAGCCATGACCACTTTCTGTGAGGTGGTCATGACCCAAAAGGAAGTTGCGGAGCGTGCGCGGGAAGAGGCTGCGGAAGCTCACCCGCTGCGGCGCAAAAGGGCCGGGCGGAGGCGGGTCGCCCACGACCGTCGCCTGCCGCCTTAACGAGGACCTATGGGTGGCAGTCGTTCGGGGCCGACAGCCATCCGACTGAAACTAGGTCCTCGAGGTGAAGGGCGAGTCAAAACCTAGGCTTGCCCCAAATGCCGGTTGGGAAATCAATTTCCCGGAGAAGAGGCTTATAGCCGTCTGCTGCGAGGTCATGGTGGTGTGCACTGGTGTTCCCGTGGCCTCGCTTTACAGCACCGAGGCGACAAACAGGTGGTTTTAGTGGGTATACCGGACTCACTTGGGAGTCCCACATAACCACCCGGGTCCGTCCCCGCGCCCGGGTGGTATGCGTAATGCATTTCCCCTGTATAAAAAAAAAAAAAAAAAAAAAAAAAAAAAAAAAAAAAAAAAAAAAAAAAAAAGGTTAGAACTGTGACCCCCTAGATAAATAAATTGTTTCCAGAATAGGTAGCAGGTTACGTTAGAACTCTGAGGCTTCGGAAAAAGAAACTGTTAACAGAAAAGTGGGTTAGGTTAGGTTAGAACTGTGACCCTCTAGATAAAGAAATTAGCACCAGAATTACCACAGAAAAAAGCTGCAATCTGTAATAGATAAATACGGAGCAAACTACGTTGAAATATAAATTCGCATAGTATAGATGTTTCAAATACATTGCTCATTTCATAATAATTTAAAAAAAACCAATACACACACAACACAAACACAAATAGTAGGCGCTTATTTTTAATGTATGATATTTGTTTTGTATATTATATTATTTCAACGTTATACCTTTCTAATGTTATCGTAAACAATGACATATGTAGTGTTTATTATACAATTTACAATTATAGAATTCGTTGTTATACATATTGCATGTTATTGCAATTGAATGTTATTCCGATCAAAATTATACAAATTGAATTTATACATTCAGAGTGATATATTATAGGTTTGTATACGTTCTATTACTTACCCGTTTCTATGGCGCGGGTCATTGCGCTAACGGGGGTTTGTCTCTGGTTTGCTCACTTTGGCTCAGCCGAGGAGAATCCAGCAAGAAGCTTAGCTATTATAGTTCCGGCGAATGATGGAGTGATCCTTCTCTGGTACGCGGCAATACAGGCAGGGGACTAAACTTGTTGTCGCCTGCATACAGAAAATACCAGTTTACAGCACGTGTGCAGAGCAGTGGCCCTCGTTAGCACATCTCGCCCGCTACCTGTCATACTGAGACCACGCCACGTGTGATAAGGGGGGTTCGCGCTTGATGTGCCAAGGGACGGCTTGGCAGCATGAGCCGGAACAATGAAACATTGCTGTATTTTTAAAATTATTGTTTGTAGTAGCAGTGTAGTTTACTTATTTAACTTTCCAGACATTTGCAATGTAAAACTTTGCGTGATGAATGCGTGATCATTCGCAAATCGTGTTCAATGTAAAACACACTTTCAAATTGCATTTTATTTTACCGAATGGCCAATGTGGTAACTCAACCCAATTATTCGTACGATTTTTCTTCTTCAAATGTATGTTCAACAAAAAGTTTATTTCTGTAAGTTAACATCGTACGTACGATGAAAACAGTTGGTTCTGTTGGTCTGTACATGTGAAAGCAACTATAGCAGGCAGGTAATGATACTTTAACTTACTATATCTTATCTTATACTTTTAAACGAGCAATTCTTGTATATATATATATTTCTGTGATCTCGGAAACGGCTCTAACGATTTCGCTGAAATTTGGTAGGTATATGGGGGTTTTTGGGGGTATACAATCGATCTAGATAGTCTTATGTTTGGGAAAACGCGTGTTTTCGAGTTTTCATGCGTTTTTCTTTCGACGCAGAATATGGTCGCTAATTTCGTTTTGCCGGCCACTGTCCGTCTGGTCCAGCGGGTTAAGACGCGGATGGCGAGAAACAAGTGTTACGGGTTCGAATCTCGCCCGGTGACTAACTTATGTTTTTTTTTTATATGTTCAAGTTTATATATAATTTTTAAAATTTTATTGTATTTAGACAAGTTTAATTTAGTAAAAAAATTAGTTAAGATTTTCACCTATGCACCACCATATTACAATAAATAGTTATAACCGAGCAAAGCTCGGTCGCCCAGGTACTTTTTCTATTATACAAACAATTAACAACAAATAGACAAGTATCATAATCAAAATTATACATAATTTTGTTGAAAAACTTTGAAACTAAAAACCTCAAAGCGATCCAAAAGCGGTATTGTGCCACATATGACGAAATTTCATCGGTTTATATACTTATACTAACCTAACCTAACCTAGCTTTGTTTATGGCAATACTTAAGGCATTAAGTCCGCCATTTGTACCTTCATGTATTGTGCAATAAAGATTAAATAAATACTGAAGAGTTACGCGTTTCTAAGAATATTTTCCGTAGGTTCAAAATGTATGTCAGTTATGTAACGGTCCATATATCATGTATGGTTAACTGCGTTACAAAAGTGGGATTAGAAATAACCCAAAATTTGTTAGGTTTAAAAAAAAAGGACAGGGTACACTTTCTTCTGAAAATGACCGTACATGCAGTGTTGACTCTCTTAATCTTCAAAAAAATGAATATAAAAGTGCTCGGGTCTATAGGAAATTTAAAACAAATAACAGAAATAAGAAAAATCGTTTATTTGTTGTATTACATATGCGAGTCATTGACAATTATGGAAACGTAATACAAAAAAAATCTCGCCCTAGTTACACAACATCTTTTGGATCAATTTCATATGCCTCCAATGCCTGCTCGATGGCTTCGTCAACGGCCAATATATTCTTTTCGGTGTCATTAATAATTGATTCGAACTGAAGCCACTTTTCCTGGCGAATGGATGTTATGGCATTATACACTTTGGTCTTTAAGTTGAAAACGTTGGTTGTTTCAAACGAGAATGAGCTCGAAAGGATATGTTCCCACAATAGTTCGGTCATAGACAGGTCATGATAATTTTCTGGAAGACGTAGAACTTCATGTCCATGGGCTTGAAAAATCAGATCTAGTTGATACTGCCTATCCTTAACGGGACATCGTGCAATGAGATCATATAATTCGGCTTTACGCATACTCGGCGAGCATGGAATGTTATTACGCTGTAACCAGTTTAACATTTCGGCCTTAGAATGGTGCCTAGATATTGGTTCAATAACCGTTTTTTCCATGCAGCGGACTGTTATCCATTATTATGACACTTGAAGCTTTCATAAAAGACAAAACAATGTCACTAATCCATTTGCTGAAATCTTCCGCGTTAGCTTGATTACAAAATAATCCTTTTTCCAGTCCGTTTTTGGATACAATATGGAAGAAGACGTATCCTTCATTTTTGGTAACGTCTTCACGATCATCAAGCCAAGGCTTTTTAAAAGTTTTGTTCAAATCTATTATTCTTTCGTCTATGTAGTAAATTGCTTTGGAAGAAGCTCTTAACTTAGTTATCTTTTTTAAATATCGAAATCTTTCATAAGTAAATTTAGGATCTTCGGCTATAATATGACCATAATTAGTATTCATCGGTTTATATCCCAATTGTTTCATAGCACGGCACAAATTATCTAAGTTTGGTACCTTAACTTTCTCCTTTATTTTCTCGTAAATATCATTAAACGAAAATGACTCTTGCTGCGAATACATTGTTCTTAATGAATCATTTATAACAGCTCGATCAAATAAATCAGGTCGATAGGTAACGTTTTCAGAGTTCAATACGGCATTTAATACGTGTTCTGTTGTATCCGTGTAATACAATACTCTTTCTCTATATAATTCTAAAGGTCTCTGCAAACCATGAACACTTTCATATTTACATTTTTCAAATATTTTACGTAATATATCCTGGTTTTGGCAATCAAGTGCTCTTTTTTCGTTTTCATCACCATCAACTTTTGCCATTGTCACACTGGAACAATAATTAGAGAAATATATTAACTAAAATAAGTAAAGCAATTACAAAATAATACTGAATAGTGAAACCAAATAACGACATTTCGTTTATTTACACGTTATGTGATAGCAGAAAATACACAGTCAACAGCAAACATATATTTAAATAAATGGAACTTACCTAATGGGCTAAACACACAACTTATGGTTTATTACACTGTTAACTGAATATAAATACGTGTCGTCAATTTATCGCAGACGCTGCCGCCGAACTGACTAAGGGAGCCGAACGCGGCGTACGCAGTGGCATGAGGGGAGGGGTAGCAGAGTTCAATGGACGAAAGAGCGCGCTATAGCTTAGCAACGCATGTGTATAAACGAGACAGAAAGATCACCTGTCTGGTTGGTTTTGGTGCGCTGATAGGCAAACGAAAGTCGTTTTGTTGTTGTTATTGCAAATTGCAAAGCTGATTATAATATAAAGGAGTCAAACTAATTTTTAGTTATATTTTGTTATGGTTTGTATATGAAACAACTATGGATATTGTAAAACAAATTCGCCTGTTTGAAATTCGTTCATAAGTTTGACACATATTATTTTTTACACACATTTTTTTACGAAAACAACTGCCATCTGAACATCCAGTTCCAATCTAAAGGTGAAACTAGGCCTTACTGGGATAAGCAAATAGGCATAGCATATAAATTGTTACCTATATTGTAATATTACCTATTATTAAATAATAAGCACTAAGCTAGCGGATATATACGTACTTACATACGTAGTAGGTACACATTTTCAATAATAGTTTGTATTACTTAATGATAACGTAGGCATATCCTAACAAAGTTCCTCGCTGTTATTATGAGAGAGATTAGAGTACACTACTTAATAAAACTCGGACGAGTTTTGTATTATGTTCGCTTCAATACTTTCATGATTAGAGTATTATTTAGCTCCGTAACTAGCTAAGTCTTACAATTAAATAACTCTGTCATCTACCACCTACGCTACGTAGAAACGGTACTTAATGATACATTGCAAATGTTACTCCTTTCGGCGGTTTCTAAATAATACTGTTAGTTTGAACTTTGCTCCTCAATAATTGCAGGCGTTAAAAGTTTGAACTTTTCAAGCGCTTCTCACACCTTTCTTAAACAGTAACTGACGACAGGCATGCATATATGTTGACACTTGACACCTCTACGTATTGCTGCGTCTCTGACGTCAGTTACTGAATTACGTAAGGTGTGCGAAGCGTTTAAAAGGACGGCCGATTCCTCATACAAACGTAGACCCTATTTTCCTGTTTGGATACTTATTGACATTTTGGAAAATATTTTTACATGGTTTGATGTACATTAAGTAATATTAACCATAGCTATGCCCCTACGTTTGACTTTTATCGATTTTTGTATTATTAATATTATTGTAAAAATTAGGAGCGAAAAACAGATTTCATACAAAATTTTAAATGCTTCTACCTTAACTCCTACAAAATAATAATTAAAAGCTCGAAAAAATCAGACGTCCCTACGCTGTATAGCTGTGGTTGATATATAACAAATTGTGTCAAAATATTTTCAAACATGTTAATATCCAGAGGGGAAAATGGGGACGTTTGTATAAAAAGGTGATTTTGCGCGGGTCCTTCACTTAAGGCCGCTTTCCCATTATGTCGTAACGACAGATAGTCGTGGGTCGTGGCCTGTTGATACAAGTGTACATTTAAATGGACGTGTTCACTTATAGAACGCTAGCCGTCTTGTCGTGGGTTGGATATTTATTATTTATTGACGACTAACTGTCGTTTACGACAATTACGACATAGTGGGAACGCTGATTAAGGTGAAAGGCGGCCAAGTCACGTGACCGCTTCTCCATACAAACGTAGTATCCATTTTTATATCTGTACTATCTGTAGGGCTAAGATGGTCGGCTCTTTATCACCATGCCTGTCATGTTCTAACAAGTATGTAAGTCCGAAAGTGACTGGTATAGTGACAAACGATAAAAATGGAACCTTGCTGCCACTGCTGGATTAAATGATGTAAATATATTTTTCAAAATGTCAATACTTATCCAGATAGGAAAATGATGTCCCGCAATATTTAAGTAATATAAACAAATATCACAGATTTTGCTAGCATATGACATACAGGTGGTTTATTTAGTCACCTGCAATAATTTACGGGATGAATATATAGGTCATACTGAACAACTTTTACTAGGGCACAAACCCCGAAATCGCGATGATGAAATTATGTCGTTTAAATAACCTTGCGCCTATGATATAAAAATCGCTGCATGGTTATCTTGGTCTTACTCTAAGCTGTCGATAAGATAGCTTAGCCTACATTCTGAGCTTTCGCTTGTAATGAGGATTCCCGGGAACTTGAATCGTCAAACAATTCGTCGAATCGGCTTAAGAGGGGAGTATGCCACACATGATCGTCCATACAGAAAGAGAAAATGTTTTTCCATTCTACATGATTTTGTAGTATGTTATTGACCTAATGAAAACCTAGGTTTACAGGTTTCCCTTTTTTTTTCAAAAATTTGCAACACGAAAGAAATCCCCAAAAGCGAAACCTATAAACCTAGAAATTATTATGCTGAAGCGATCGACATCAAAATCAAAGTGATTTGTTAAGATTTAGTTAGTGGAAACCGTTTTCTCCCGAAATGGAATTTCATAGAAAAATTGACGTTATTTCGTTATATTCAAAAAGCTATGCTTCCCTCTTAAAACCTGCGTATGCTCGATATTCCGCCCGGGTGAATGCTCAAGTCTATCAGTACTTTTAATAAGTGCGAGATAAGAAATTAATGAAGGCAAATTGGTTTGTTTACATTGTTCGCCAGTTCTATTGATCCTCCACTGTACTTATTTATAACCATAGAAACACCTACACAGAAAAAAACAGATACATATACAGGATGATTCAGGAGACGTGAGCAGGATCAAGCCTGCATATTCGGTAAATTATCAGCAACTGTTTCGTACCAGTATTTGTGAGATTAACGTTAATTTAATTTTTACTGTTCAAAAAAGAGAGTTTTATTTTATTTACGATATTTATGGTCACCCTCTTTGTTTTATCCATAATAAGTGACAAATTGAATGTCATGGGAGCCTGGTTACTTTTATAAAATCGTATCTCACTCAAGTGTGACATTTTATTTTCTTCATAATCAAAGTGCTGTCATAACGGTTAAAGAGGTTTTATCTTTGTTAATTAAGTGTTGTAGGGTGTCCATGATTGTAGATAATCAAATTTGTCCTTAAGAAAAAGTTAAATAACAGATAAAAAGCGTGATTGTTTTACTTAAATATGATGGTGAACGATTCATTAACATTTACTGATTGTGTAGGCTTAGTCCAGCTCACGTCTCATGAATCACCCTGTATAATAGCTGTTGGCCGCGACAGCGTACGCATGGATTTGTATGTTGGTTGTTATATATTTCACTCGCACTCAAAAATGTTTTCATACTCGATACAAAGTTTCAACCCCTTTTTTAAGCCCTTGCTGAAGAATTATCATAAACGCTGAAATTGCTTTCCTCGTTTTACCACGGCTCGGCAACCTATTCCCAAAATTTGATCCCAAAATTTCTTTCTGAAGCAAGATTGTTTCAAAAATACATAGTTAAGTTATAGTCGTTTCCCCATTAGTAAATACAATACAATCCCCCATGTTATCTTTATACTTACGGCCCGATTTGAACAATGCTTATAATTTAACATTTCTTCATTTAAAAAAAGTCACTTTTGACAGTGACAAATCGGTATCGTATCACTGTGGCTTCTTATAAGCATTGCGTCGAATCGGGCCGTTAATATAGGTATAAATCTCAATAAGTCTGTGTTGTGTTGTGAAATCTTAAATATGTTGTGAATTCGTCATATTTTTTAATACGTAGTCGGATTCAGTTGATTCAGTCATCCCCTAGCTGTCGGTGTCGGCTCTTTGATCAACTTTAATTAAAGCTCTTGCAGAATCTCACTTTTTAAATTGCTTCATATACGCGAAGCCGTAATTACGGTATTACGCCGCATTTACAAGGAATACTTGCCAACCCAAAAAAGTATTAAGTAAATAAGTGATTTTTAATATTTATGACATTTGATTCTACAGTCAACTATGTATTTATAATTGGGTAGCACTGATACTTCAAAAGTTCTAAAAGATTTACTTAAATAAAAAGTCGAAGATAATTCGTTCACTTGTGTAGTATGTAGGTATGCGTTATTGCTACGGTTTATGTAGCACGGGACTGGTATTTACTTTTATATCTATTTGCAGTCACATACCTCTACTGCAAATACAGCGAGCTGCAAAATTGCATGCACACATTGTGAATTAATTCATTTATAAAGCGGCCGTGCAATTTTGCAGCTGGGTGTGCCGGAAGTAAACGTGTAGTGTATAGACGTTTCAAGCGCTTACGTCATGGTGACGTCACTGACAATTACAGGCAGTCGCTGTTAGACCGCCGAGCAGAGCAGTCTTACCGCTTGATGTTCGTGTTGCCGAACCGTAGGAAATACATTATATCGTATGAATTACCGAGGCATTTACAGTAAATTACAACTTTAATACTCATTTTATATTTTTAGTTCCAAGCAGAATCATTTGAAAAATCTCTAGGTAAACGTTAAGATTGGGAATAAATAGGTCCTTAAGCTATGACAAATTCCCTTACCTTACCTTGTCCAGGACCTAAGCAGTTATTTCTCGTTAACCGTGATCACGCAAGCCCTACCTGCTTTTCTTTTAAGTTACGCGTCCATTATATGTATTTAAACGACAACTATAGCAATGCTATTTATGTATAAGTAAAGGATATAGTCACGAAAAAAATATTGTTTCACTATTTCATTTTCATCTCGCCGGACGAAAAATTAATTGGTACTTGTTTTGTTATTAAAACTAATTAGTATTTATGGTTCAAAAATCGGCCAAGTGCATGTGGGGCCATGCTCAGTGCAGGGTTCCGTATTTACCATTCTGTCGAAATAAGCTAACCCCCGGGGGCTATTATTTAATAATTTAATATAATGTACCTACATTATAAGCATAAGGGAGTACATTCGCAGCGCTTTGTACGTCCTTTTGCTAAGAAGAGAAGACTTTCTGCAATCATTTGAATACCGCCGATCATGTTCGCTATAGTTTTTGTTGAAAGCACTTGCTTTTCTTTTAAGTTTTGTTTTTCCATTTTTTGGACCCATGGTTAGCGCATTTTCCGAAAATAATCACCTTAAAAAAATGGTTGTTGGTGCCCTTATTCGTTTTTTAAAGAAGAAAGATTATTTTTTTCACATAAAAAAAATATATAAAATATTTTTCTCCTTTTTATTGTACCATTCTTTTGCCACTCGCCATTCGCCATGCACGAGTTATGTATCCATGCCAAATTGCAGCTTTCTAATACTAACGATCACGGAGCAAACCGCGGACGGACAGACGTACATAGCAAATCTATAATGTGTAAGGGTTCCTAGTTGATTATGGAATGCATGCATGAGGTTTATTTAGATAGTATGTAATTACTTGTTATCAATGTGTACCTAATATCATCTAATATCAGCTGTTAATAGTGTCAACTTTTCTTCAACCACACAATTGACAGATCATATCCATTACGCATAATGATAACAATAAATGACTATTTGAATGGGCCTCGTTGAGCTTATATTATATAAACAACATATATCTACGTATATGTTGATGGATAATCTGGTCGTTTAATAATATTGTGAAAAGTTCCGGCTCTACAATGGGCATGTAGCCTAAATACATCACGTAGTCGCGCATAGAACGTAAACAAAGCACTGCGGCCGCCCGGGGATGTTTATCGGGACGCCCGCGATATACGTCGTCGGCTACACTTTACATTTTTAAACATCTCCGAACGACTTAGAGCCATGAATTCACTAGGAAAATTTTGCTTACGAGTAAGAAAAGCATGTCGTGTGCTTTATGTGCAAGGATTGAACTTTTAAATTTATTATTATAAAGATAAATATAAAGATAAAGATATTTTATTATTCAAGTAGGCATATTACAATGCGTTTATGAACGTCAAATAAAGCTATACCGGCTCTAACCCTACACCTCTCCGAGAAGATTTAAATCCCCCCTCAATTGGAGCTATCCCAATATGGCCCGGCAAGAAACTCGGCGGGACACATCTTTTCAAAACATTACATCTTATAATTAACATGCATTAAATAAGAAAAAATACAATTTAGATTACTATAGAAATCATGCACTTACATACAGAGCTAATTCTTTAAAGAAATTTGGTTATAAAAAATATATGTCATATCAAATCACACAAATACGTAGCTCTTTCAGAAAACATATGATATCGAATTCTTACAAAAGGAAAAGAAAAATATAATTAATAAAGAAATGAGAATATACTTTATATAAATCTGATTGCTGTACCTACATAAAATATTTGATGTGCTTTCTTACCTGAGCTGTGTCACCTGTAACTCTACACATAATAAAATAATTTTAATTGCTACTTGTTTTTACAGTTTCTGGTTTGGACCATGCATGTTTGTCTGTCAAGTAGCCCTTGACTCTGTAATAAGCCTTTAACAACGATGACTTTTTTAAGTTATTCTTAAGAGCTGGCAAGGTGAATCTTAAAGCATCATCAGGTAACTTGTTATAAAAATTAATGCATTGCCCAGCGATTGACTTTTGTACTTTGCGGACACGACACTTTCTGATAGAAAGCTTATGATTATTTCTATGGACATCAGAATTCTTAGTGAAGGGGTTTTAACAACATAAATATTACTATCATAGATATATTGGGAAGCTACAGATAAAATATTAAATTATTTGACCAGTTCTTATTCAGTTGGCCGTTGAAGGGTACAAAACCAGGTGCTCCATGACACCATTGCACCAACCTGTCGCCTGGTTTTGTACCCTTCAACGGCCAAGTCACACAACATTAACTATAATAATAAATAAATCGCAGTAAGGAGCCTTAGACTTGGCACGACTTTGTCTAGATTTCATTACTTTTTAGAGATAAACAAGCAGCTCCATCGAGACTTGGCTAGTTTTTTACAGAATGTTTTTGGTGGGATTTGTCTTACAAAAGAGAGCCGTTGTTTATGTTTAAGAAGATTTAAGTTCATTAATTTAATAGCCGTTTAAAATATTTTTCACAATTTTCAATCGTGGCTGAAAGCCAGATAGGTGTCAAACAATGACAATATGGCGGACGAATATTTGAAATGTCACCGTATTTAAGAATTATTTCGGTTAAAATTTAGTTTTTTCTTCGTAAGTGTGATGAAAAACATTGTGTGTAACTCCGGGGGTAAGAGTTTTGCAAACTCGGGTCTTTAATTCCCTCGTGTCCAATATTTCACTTACCTCCCTTGTACACTACCCTCCTTGTACAATGTACCCACTATAAATGAAAATTATGTTTGGTGCTATATGGTTATGACGTGTAACAATTCGACATTACAGTGAATCATATAACAATAGTACGTTATGATACAAGTGTGCTACGTTGGTCATTACACAGGAGGCGGTATTGTACTCGCGACCTGGAAGCCAGCGCGCAATAAGACAGCCGATGTATGCACTCGCGTTTCATACGACGATTTTGACCACACTTGCGAGGAAATAAACGAGGTATATTAATCAAAATTTCATTGTTAAAACAGTAAAAGTATAATTTTAAATGGTACAATTCCACTTAATACAATATGACATGGAATAATAGTTACTTATTCGTCTATTCATTAACGTACCTAAGCTATGAACACGTTTTTCGAGAAATACGGCGTTTTTGCTGGTTTTTCATTGTACAAAAGTTTCATAATGATGCTAAGTATTTTTCACTCGATTTTTGGTACCTAGTAAAAGGCTAAAATTCGAGGTTCTTGCTTCTATTAGCATTTCTCGCAAATTTATGTGTTCGTTATTTTCAATACTACTTGAAATGGACATTTTCGTCAATATTTATACTAAAAACTTACGAAATTATTCCAATATCGTAACAAATAGGGAAAAGGGTGTGTTATTTTTTCATTCTGCGATCTCACCGCTGGCCTATTAAACGCTAACGCTTAAAGACAGCTGAAGTATGCGAAAGGGAAGCCATCACGTATATGAACATCTCATCAGTGCGAAAGAGTAAATTACGATACAAATGCGAAAAGAAGGAAATCCGCAACATGTGGCGATAACGACCAATGGGAGTGTTTTAAATCGACAAGAGTTGCGAATCCTCTTTTCGCACGAGTATTGTACACCGTTTAACAGTACATATGGCCCTTAAAATTTTCGACATACGCACGTAAACTTAGTGCTTGTTACTCGCACCGCACTAGGGCGGTAAGTAGCATCATATGTACTGTAATTGTATTACGAGATAATGTAATCTATAAATTATATTTGGCGAGATAAACCCTCTTTGAACTTTTAAAACCGAATAGTTGGTTTAAAAAAAAAAGCATTTCAATACGTACTCGTATTATTAGCACAAGTGTGATAATATGTATAAGTAATGAAAAAAGCACGCGTGTTTAATATCTAGGATTATAATCCTAAAAGCGTTTCCATAAGTGCCACGTTACGAGCAAAGTGTGTTGAAAAATGTTTTCTGGTGGCTACACGTAGTATAATGCTTTTGCTTGCCTGGGGGACAGTGGCGGCTTTAGCACGAGACAAACGCCTTGGGATACAAATGTTGCTCAGCTGGACTCCAGATATATTAGACCTGCATGAAATATCGTTTTGTAGTACCCACAACCAAAAAGCTGTCTAGTCATACGTATAGGTAGATAACTATGGCTTCAAAAATACTACAATACTTATTAGTATTTTGTGCCAAAAAAAGGTCCGTCTGTCACATCGCTAAATATTTCGAGAACTAAAGCTATCAATTTGAAATTTGGAACAGTTATAAACAATGCTAACCTTGGAGGATTTAATAACAGGAGTCGCCTTTAAGAGCTTACCCGTCTGTCGAAAACCTCGGCGAATGGTCATATTTATTGTATGGACTGACGTTTATCTGACATGGCTATTAGTACGTTACCTACAATAGCCATACATTTGGCGTGCTCTACCCCCGCAAAAATCGGCAGATTGCTTTATACAGAAAATTACAGATAAGGCGTCTTCAGTAGTTAAATCCTCCAAGATGCTAACCCAGACACAAAGAAAGTGTTTTTAGGGTTCCGTACCAAAAAGGTACAAAAGGAACCCTTATGGTGCGACTCTGTCCGTCCGTCTGTCTGTCACATTGCTAAATATCTCGAGAAGTACTTAAGCAATCGATTTGAAATTTGGAATAGTAATGAACAACGCTGACCCAGACATATTGGAAGTATAATTTTTCATTTTATTTATATTAATTATGGAAAATACTCAATATAAAGAGTTCAATATAAATGTTGCCCAAGTCTAGTTACTAGGTCAAGTGGGTTTTTCATAGTGAATAAAATTTGTCTTATGACGGAAAATGTGAAAAAAATACTATTCTCCTCCCCTCCGCCTTATTTCCTATGTTTACCAACGAAAAATTTTCATACTTACATAGTTAAAATTTACAGGAAAACTATACTCACACCTGGAGTACATATCTATCTTGATATGTTTTTTTTTATCAAAAACATTCAATTTGCGATTTAACAGGATTTTGCGGGTATTAATTATGCTTGAAATTTCTATGAGATAACAACAAAAGCACATTCTTTCAAATAAATAAAATAAAAATTGAAAACCGTTTAAATGATAAAGAATTATTCCCGAAATCCAACATACATACCGACAATTTGCCGATAGATGGCGCTGTATACAATTATGCTTAGTATATTTGTACAACATTCAAAATCTACATAATATCAAAAACTTGTCCGAACTCTATGCTTTTATTTCTCTGAAATTGAGTAAAATGTTCGATTTTCGTCATCAACAACCGAAATTACTCGTCAAGTGAATTCAAACGACTTGCAAAGAAACATTATTGGATTTAGGAGCGTGTTATGAATGAAGATTATAAAATAATATTTTCAGGGATCAATATAATATGTTGTAGGAGATTTGCAGCTAAAACCTGACTATGGTAAACAAAACAAAATACTATTTGGATTGTATATCATCCTTTGCCTGGTAAACGGTTTAAGGAAATTGGTGGAACCGGTACCAACAAAAATAATTAAGTATTAACAAAAAAAAAACATATAAACAATACAAATACAATTATATATCAAAATGTCGATATACTTCAAGCAAATAAGCAAACAGGTGACGATTGGCAAGCACTACACCATTAAGCAAACTTACTACTTGTTAACGAATACTGCACGCACGCTACGCACCTTAGGGTGCTTAGCCAACATGCTAGCCTCCGTAGCGTAGCGTAGTTATCTCTCTCTACCACTGTTCCATATTAGAGTGACAGTGAAATTTGCGTTTCGTTCGCTACGGAGCGTTAACGATTGGCACGTTGGCTATCATCATCATCAATGGCCACTGCATCCCTGACGGATGATCGTTGCAACGTTGTGTCAAGAGCGGTTGAGACGGCCAATGCATTTCCAGTTATGACTATACAAGCCTATCGCTGCACGGCACTTCTTGCCGCATAAGTCGCATGTATTATGTTGTGCCTCTGGATATGAGACCACTCCACCAGCGCGATGCCTGTTCCTTTTATGCCTCAAGTTTTCCAGCCACACGTCGTCTTGCTTCGTCACTCCCGCGCATAGGTCTCTACGCCACTTGGGTCTCAATGCAGCACGTTCTTCCCAAGCGCTAGTATCGATGCCAAATAATTCCATGTCACGCTTGCAGGAGTCTCTAAATCTTAACATGGGGCGCCCCACAGGTCTTTCCGCATTTGCTATCTGACCCATTAACACTTGGCGTGGCAACCTTTCTGGATCCATACGGTGTTGTACATGACCGAGCCAACGCAGTCTCCTCTCTTTGAGCATCGCCGTAATGCTGATGATGCCTGACTTTGCACGAACTGCTTAATTTGTCATCTTAACCTTCCAGGTCACTCCCACTATTAGTCTCAGGCAACGCATATGAAAAGCGTTTAACTTGCGCTCTTGAGAATAAGTGGTACACGTTTCCGAAGCGTATAAACGGGTACTAACTACGCACGCCTGGTATACGAGGACTTTGGTGGCTATGGTGAGCTTATCATTTCTCCAAACACGAGTGTGAAGACGTCCAAATGTACACGCGGCTTTGCCTACTCGAGAAGATATTTCCCTGCCGCTAGAAACCGTAGAATGTTGTTGTGGAACCGAGGTAGCAAAAATGATCAACCACTTGCAAAGTAGAACCATTAAGCAGAATGCTAGGCTTCCTATCTGTGCCCTGCACCCAGGTTATAATAGGTCTCCGCTAGAGGGGTTTCAAAAAATGTTACAATGTCAAATAAAATTTGTCGTAAAACAAAGCGCTTCTAGATTTTACGCGATCCCTCTTTTATTTAGCTTTCATGATCATTATATTCAGGAACAAAATAAATAGACCAAGTATTATCCCAGGTAATTAACACTACACTAACATTAATAATCAAAGATACATTCCAAGTGCACTTAGAACCGAGATAGTAAACTTGAGTATAATGAGTATTCAACTCGGCTAGCTGGTAACGCCGGGAAATGGGTCGCTGAATTCGCAGTATCTACCTAATTACGTAGGTACATATATTTTAATATATATTCTCTTTAATGCTCTATAATTACAGAGGTATTTACCGGATTTGACTTCCGAGGATCGACCTACGACCATTTGGTCACTGTGACGTCTAGGCTCCGTTGTATGAAAGGTGGTAAATAAAAAATGTTACAGTCACTTTAATGAAAAGACTTAAGAGTGAAGCATACCACGTGATCGTCCATACAAAAGAAGAAAACGTCTTTCCACTTCTAAATCTTTTCCATTCTCCATGATTTTTTACTATGTTATTGATACACTGAAAAACTAGGATTATGTATAGGTTTTTCTTTTTTTTTCAAAATTTGTATTTTTTTTAAGCAAAACCTATGAACATACACATACATACACACACATATTATGCTGAAGCGATCGACATCAAAATTAAAGTGATTTGTTACGATTTAGTTACTGGAAAACGTTTTCCTCCAAAATGGAATTTCATCGAGGAAGTACCGTTATTTCGCTAGGATCGCAAAGCTATTCTACCCTTTTAAAGAACTGAATAATAAAACCAGTGTGCCTGAAGCTGTCAATGTGACCAGTACATATAAGTATAAAAAAATAAACTCGTGACATTGTTTAGACAAACAAGTAATCGAGCAATAAAAAACTTTGCGAATAAATCTCAGGCTGCGAAGCATTGTCGTTTATATTGTGTAGGTAAGTAATTTTACGTTGATGATGGGCGCATCGTAGCCCGGGCGAGTGTTCTGTATTGTTCTACAGTCAAAACCAAGGTAATTGCCGTGGTTTAGTGTTGCGAGCGACGCATTGTTCCATTTGAGCTAAATATATTTTTCAACAGATTTTTTGCTTTAATTAAACGGATGCGGTTTTACTGTTTTATGCGTTTTTGGATTTATGATCTTCGCTCAATGTTGGTTATAAAACTTCATGGAACGGTTGTGACATCGTTAGCTCAATTTTTTTTCAACATTCAATTCTATGAAGCTGTAACACTTATGGAGTTTTACAATGATTTTAGTTAGAAAAGTTACTTAAATATCCGGTTATTTTAGTAATATTGCCGTAAATATGCGTGTGTACAAATTAAGTTAACTATATGTTAAGTGCCTTCATCTCCCGTGTAATTAAATATTTGATGTTTTTTGTGCCATTATGTATGGAATATAAAGGAATATTGACTTGTAAACTATAGTTAAAATAGATTATTTTACACCTTACACGAAATAAAGCAATAGAACATTATAAATGAAGCATAGACTGCTGTCATTTTCTGACTATTCCCTTTTATAAATCTAAAAGAACTATAATAAGTAGGTACGTAAATTTCACTTACATTTCAAATACTGATATCACATATACGCCCGTGTTTTATTGAATTTCGTTAACTCTGGGGTATGGATAAGTAGGTACGTTTAAGGAAACTAAGTGGCATAGTTAATTTAAAAAAATATTTATATAAAAAGTAATTTAATGTTGCATATAGCTTTGTTGTAACACGGGCATTACATTTATTTCAAACAATAGGAAACTGTGACATTTCAATGTCATTTCGAAAATCAATCGTCCGAGATAGTACTTACGTTTAGTAGCAAATGTATTCACTTGTACTAAACACTAATCAATATGTCAACAGGCCCTGAGGCAAGTGTATAACTGTAGATAAAAATTAAATATTGATCATCTCCGAAACGAAGTTAATTAGAATACCGGTGTCCTTGAGAAAGTTACTTAATTTAAGCTCAGGAATGCACCCTTGAAATTAACGGAAATAATAAAAACACGGTGTATGCTTCATATACTTAACTCGGCTAATTGTGCTGATAGTTCTCATAAAAAAGCAGCTGATTCGACTTGTCAGTCAAATTTATACCCTAAAGAGCTCTCGAAATTCAAAAACGCAACAACCGCATCAGGAGACTTACAGACAATACAATAAATTACATAGGTCTACTTAAGCAATTCACACATGCTTTTATCATTAACATACACTTACAAGCCGGTTTCAAGTTCCGCTACTGGCAGTCAACTAAATTCTGGCAAATGGGTCACCTAATTGCCGTGTACCGGGCGCGCATAAAGATGAGGACAGTTTTTGGCGCGACACTTGCCTCCTGATAAATGCATAGCGCAAACAAAGGTTACGTAAGAACAAAATAATAAATATGCTCTATATTGAATTGAATACAGTTAAAAAATGTGATTTCAAATAGGTATTAGTTTTATAATCTACAAACAGATAAATGTATTAAATAAAATACAATTGCTCAAAACGTGGTGTTGGTGTCATCCACGATGACGCGCAGATTAGTCAAATCTAACCTTCAATAACATGAAAATACGAGTCAAGGCACGCGTCGACGTGAATGACACGATTTATAGGTACGTACTTTACGTTTAAAATTATTTTTTTGAAAAACAAATTAAAACCCGTAGTCATGGAGCTGTGTGAGGAGGAGTGAGGAGAACGTGTGTCGCTCTTGAAATATTATTCAAATAATAATGACAATAATGTTGATACCGAAAATCATTTTATCTACACACATATCATATGTGAACCCTCTATGATGTCTTCAAAACCCGTAAATAATGGCCAACATTACGATAAACTGTTTTGTTACAACAAATTTCTTATCTGTGGTGATGATGTAATTTCTTCATAACTACATCAAAATCGATTTGGTTATTCATTCAAATTTGGATCATCTCTGAAAAAAAGAAACAATTCGATTTGCCCTCTATTCTAATATCAATCGAGATACTTTTTTGTTCGGAATTAAATGTCAATTGCATACAATTTTGACATATCTCACATGTTAGTTTGTATAGAATGATACGGAAATAGGCCCCCGACTCTAGTTTGTCTCTGAATTGAAAAAAACTACGAATGCGTGACATGCGTGAAAAAAGTTTTTATTTACCGCCATTTGACGTACAGTTTATCTTTTAATTCGTTTTAAGTATAAAATGAAAATGTTTTGTTGTTTTTAATGTAACTATAGCTAAAGGTGCGTGTGAAATGAGCGATAAAAATATTTCGGTGAAGCCACCACATATCCGCGAGTTCCGCCAAGAGAGCAAAGATGCCCCAACGTTGGCTGTAATTTGGGTTAGTGAATATATCATAGAAAGTTTATAATATGTGTGTAGATAAAATAGTGTATGTAACTGAACATAATTAGGCATTAAAACACTCGTGTGATCCTATTAAGAAACTCACTTCGTTTCTTAAACCCACACTCGTGTATTTTAATGCCTTTTATTATGTAGCAGTCACATAAACTACTATAAGCTACATATGTAGATATATATATACCAGTCAACACATGTCATTTCTAACTACCTGCATGTAGATTTCCTTGTTCAAATTACTTCCCCACCTGTCTAATAGCGTTGACAATGCCAGAAGATTGCGGTGTCTAGTTATGGCACCATTTACGAGCAAGTGTGATGAAAAAGTTTTAAACACATTTGCACATTTTGCTATTTCGTGTAAGGTTCATCTCATATCAACTTTGTCTAAATTTAAAGTTGATGCCGCTATTACAAGCACTAGCTCTTAATTGAACATTTCAGTTAGTACAAAAACGAACTAAATGTTTTTTATGCTTTACGTTCGATTCAGAATGGCAACACATTATCTTTTCACCACACCAGCTCGTATAGGCTCACTTAATTCTTCAAACACTGATGAGAAAGTTGCATTTTATTCTCAAGAGTGACAAAGTAATTTGCTTAAGGTTGTAACCCTTAAAGTGCAGATGTCGCTAATGACGTTGTCACAGTTGCAATGGTTAAATTCGCGGTGAATGACGGATGGTCAGCTGGCGCAATTGGTAACGCGTTGAACCAGTAATCCAAAGATGTGGGTTCGCGTCCCATGTTGGCCAGAGTTGATCATCGTTGATGTTTTCATTGTGATTAACATCTGTATATACAATTTTTAAAGTAAATTGATGTAAATTTTGAGTTGTTTGCTTATGTTGTCTAGTTTAATGGACTTTTAAGTGATAGTTTAATGGACTTTGAATTCATATTAATTATTTGATTTGTAATGTTTTTAACTGCCTTAAAAAAGGGGGTTCTCAGTTTGACTCATATGTTTTTATGTGTATATAACGAACATATGTTCGTTCGCAATTATCTCGCGTTTGGGTGAACCGCTTTTGATGCGGTTTTCAGAAAAGTGTTTGTTTTATCCTGGAGAAGGTTTTGGTATACAGGGATGGTTTGAAAAACTAATTGGTAGGTGGCGCTGCTATCGGTGTATCGTCAAATATATTTATTTTATTTCAATCAAAGGAAGATTACAAAAAGCCTTAAACTACTAATCTGCTAAACTGCAGTACAGTTTGTTGGCAGAAAAAACTAAATCTACCCTCCATCAAAGTAGGTATAATAAATATTAATAACTATAGCCGCTTTTGCATACGGATGTATATTGAAACCTTGGTATGTTAAAACTTAAACTTCACGAGTGGTTATCACATACTGTTATTGATCACAGGTCATTGTATTATGTAATTCAAGCTAACATTAACATTGTAAATTAAAATAACTGCTAAGTTTAAGCTAGTTATTAGTTTAGTTTAGTCGCTGTCGTACCCTTGTAAACAAATGATTTCACACATATAACCGAAACAAGCCTGTCCATACTCCTCCATAGACCCACCACAGAACATTCCCACAGAAATTGTCGTAGTAATTTTAACTTTTTTAAATATACGTGATGCTAATGACGTTTTTAATGTGGAAAGGCTCCACACCGAGTCTGGGATCCATCTGATTAGTTATCCTTAGTAATTCTAATCATTATCCTTAGTAATATTGTCCACCGAAGTGACATTTTTCTTATATAAAAAAGATCTATATTACTTAGTTAAGTATTTATACTTAGTTACGTAGTTAAGATAATATAAGCGAGTCAAGAATTCTGCTCGAACCTGTCCAATAGTGATTTCTTTAGCCTCTTTTTATACACAACTTTGGACACATCATGACAGGATCTTACTTGATCGGTAACATTATTTAAGATCATGGGCACCAAGTATTTCCTAGTCCGTTTCCCAAAATAGTTACAAGTTTTTGGTATCAATAGTTTAGGTACGATGAGTTAGCTCCTTGGTAACGCATAGTTTATGATTTAACGGTTTTTTGAACTCGTTACGTCTATATTGTTCTAAGGCTATGAGTAGTGAGCATTTTTCATGTACTGGTAATACATTACAAATCGAAAAAAGTTTATCGTAACTATTTTTACATGACCATTTTGTTTTTTATCTACTATAAATTTTAAAAATCTGACCTGAATTGCTTTAATTCTGTCTAGGTACGAGGAGAAAGTCCGACCGTAACTGCTTAGACCGTAAGATAATATAGAATCTACAAGTGCGTGATATAATGTATATAATATGGCCCTGTTTGCTATACTTCGTAAATGATAGAATTTTCCGAGCACAGTACCCCTAGTGTAAATATTTTCGACAGCGAAACGTGACGTACGCGTTTGCGTTAAGTGTCATTTTGTATGAGATTTTTGACTTTCCAAAACGTCCCGCTTGGCGCGCTGTTCAAAAACCCATACAAAATGAGACTTAACGCAAACGCGTACGACACGTTTCGCTATCGACTAAATTCACACTAGGGGTACTGATCTAAGTTTGTCACATACGTTATTTACGTGTGCTGACCAAGACATGTGACAGTCTACTGTCAATCCAAGGTACTTATAGCTTTCTACAAAGTCGATTTCTGTTCTACAATATGGCGAACGTATATACATGCATTTAGTTTTGCTAAGGTTTATAATAATGCCATTATCGTGAACCCACTTAATTACGTTTTCTAAATCCTTCTGAACTTTTTGCATCGCAACCGTTACGTCTTTGTCTGCATACAACATGCACGTATCGTCCGCATACATATACATTTTACAGTCACTTACCACATTACATATACTATTTACGTGCATGATGTATTTGATTTGCTGAAACTGATTTAGATGTTTTTTTTGTGTTTAGTTGAACCAACCGACCACCGACTTCAAAAACTAAGTAATTTCCTGGATGGTGATAATTTTTATTATTACTAAATATTAATTGCTTTTTGGCAGAAATTTGCTTTAGGACGTGATAGAGACTGGACAAGGATAAGGGTGGGGTATATCAAAATTATTTTGCGCTTTTCAGTGGGTTAGTTTTTGAAAGTGATACCCGTTAAAAAAAAAGAAATGATATTAAGTTATTTAGGGTTTGTTTTGATGTTATATTTGATTTACAGCTAGTATTTTCCTCACGTCGTTGCGGTGAAAAATGTTATGTTTCACTCGGTAGCAAAGTTTGTTTAACCCTAGTGCCAGTCGCAAAGCTCGAGATTCCACATTCGAACCAATTTTGGCATATTTCGCTTCACTTCTCTTGCTTGCGGGGAGGAGTTAATTAAACAACAATTTCGCCCACTTGTAAAAAAAACTAAGTATTAACAAATACTTTGAGTTGTAAGCTTGTTAAAAATATTAGGTGTAGGTTTATATGTACCAGGCGCTCATAAAGAATGAAGCAGTTTTTGGCGTGACACTCGCCTCTTGATAAATGCATAGCGCAAACAATGCCTGCAACGGCAACGTCAATATTTTGTGGACGGTTTAAAAGATATACGAACCCTGTGATAGCTTAGCAAATAGCATTACCTACAGGGAACACGATTGTTCAGAAGCACAAGTACTGTATAAATATTTAAAAGTTATGTAACCTAACCTATACAAACTTAAATCGAAATGAAACTTTCGTGAAGCATATTCTAAAATATTATATTAAATACCACGGTTACACCCACTTGAATTTTTCGTCGCTGCTGGCGTTATGTTGTATTTAAGTAGCGACGAAAAATTCAAGTGAAGGTAACAGTGGTATCTAAATATTTTTTGAATGGTAAAATCGTATCTATATATAAATATTAATAATGTCCTATAATATTTATATTTATATCCACCGTATAATAACGTTGTGATTTCGGATAAACGAATTAAATTTACAAATAGGTATCTTAATCGTCCTAATTATTGACTTCTTAAAGAACATGACTGCGAAAACTATTTTACAATGAACATCTTGTTATTGCACACCTATTTCGAATGTATTCGTAGCTATGTTACGTTTCTAAAGCTGAAGGGCGCACTTCTCGTTTAAATCACTAGACTATTGATGAACCGTCAGTTACCTAACGAACATCGACAACACCGACCAGACAATCGCATTCGTCAATGACGTGAGTTTTAATAAGCTTTTGTCTCGCATGCTCAATCCGATTCTGAAAATTTCAACTTTATATTTTAATAAATATCTGGTTTTATCGACATAAATCTATTATGGATTACTCAATATACCTGCTTAACTGGAGTGGGCATAAGAGTAGGTACATAAAGATCAGGGGCCTAACGCGAATATCGAAGATTGCAAATTGCGGGCATCTTTCTCTTTTACTCCCATTAAAGGCGTAATTAGAGTGATAGAAAAAGATGCCCGTAATTTGCGAACTTCGGTTTTCATGGTTATAGCCCCGAGGCGAATCCGGTCTGAGCGTTAGTTTGAAACGAGAACGACAACAATACCTCGAAAATTTAGATGGTTTTTTTAGGCACGTAACTTCTTTTTAAGCGATCGATGACTACACCGTGTGATCAGTTTTATATCATATACTCATAAAAAAAAACATTATCTTTCTCTCATTTCCGTAGTCGTTTAAACGACAAAGAATGCTAAAGTTAACAACCTGCTGGAGTATTGGCGCAGCCGCCTTTGCCCCGGGCGACCACTCCGTGATCGATTGCTCTCAAAACGCTTAGCGTCACACTCACTGCAAGCATTTGTGCAGAAAAATGTTTTTGGGGCATTGTTGTTTTAAGTAACTGCATCTGTGTTATTTCTGCGTCATATTAAGGCCGTATCGATGGTACAATAATCGAATCCGCGTAGGTACTCAATATTTATAGCTGACTTGGATTGCCATGGTAATGGATAATTAAAATTACAGGCGAAGCGGTCCGTCAATCCTAAATTTCGACCAAGGCTTAAAAATGTATTTTTTCATTACACTTGCTAGGCGATGCGGTCCGTAAGTCCTAAATGTTTCCCTTTTTTTCCCACAATTGCGATGAAAAATAGTATGTGTGCCACGGACGGTACAGGAATTACGAACTCGTGTCGTGCCTTCGGCTTTAGGTTTCAATTCACACAATGTGTTTTAAACACTTTCATACTCGTACGAGTTAAAGGTGATATTTCACGTAGATTTAGCGTCGTCATGTACCTAGATTTAGATTTAAAAATAACATAATAACTCCCTATGGAGGTAGTGGTTTTTTTTTTCAAATTAAGTCAATTAACCTATTTAAAATAAAGCAATTAGAATAGATATACTATATCGTAGGTACGTCGCTCTAAATGATCATAAAAAATATTTTTTTAAACTTTGTAATGGTACAGAATCCTATGGTTGCAGGTTACTGCGGGTTGGACGCGCGCTTGGCTCGTTCGTTATTTAGTGAATGTTTTCAATCTTTTGTAAAATATGTGATTGACTGTGTCCGATTTGTTTTCTCGACTTAGCGGAGGTACTGCCGTGCCTCCAAGAAATATGTGGCGCTACAAACTCTGCTCAATTGGAATAATCGCTGCTCCACAAGGGAAAACTTTTCACATCTTATAAAAACTTAATGCGGAAGTTGTATGGCTAAAATCAAAGCTCTTTAGAAAAACGGCACTGCTAAAGCAGGTTGAACAAGTATTTTGATAAGAAAATAATTGTCGAGTTCACATAAATTTTCATGAATACGTAGTTTAATATTGCGTGTAATTAACACACTATGAAATGTGAAAGCTCTTGAAATGTATTATTAATATTAAGTTATTTATTAAAGCCACATGAAAGAGGAAAATATTTGAAAACCCAACCCTATGTAAGGTAAAATCGAGGGTCCTCAAAGAAACAAATATTTGAGGCTTTACGCCAAGTCTGTGAAAGCAAGTGGCGGCACTTGCTTGCATGAAGACACTAGTAGTTGCCTATTTGTCTTTGATCTCCGGGCTTGATCTTTTACAAATCCCATTGTTTTTCCGATTTATTTGGTCGGAAGGATAAACTTATGTAGTTGAAACTTCATTTTAAACATTCAAGTTATGAGTTAAGAGATGATCAATATTTAACGTTATTGATGTAAGAAAATAACACGCTGAGTTATTGTATGCATATACTTTTTGGAGGCACCGAAGATTTTAAATAAAAGCCGGTCAAGTGCGAGTTCGTTTTACTCGCGCACCAAGGGTTTTGTACTTTGAATTATCTCGTATATAGAGGCGAAAGACTTTTAAACAGAAGTACTTATATGAGCTTTTCTTTAGTAGTGCACAATAAAGATTTTATTATTATTATTATTACTTATACTAATTATAATTATGTACAGCGCCATCTATCGGCAAATTGTCTAACTAATTTGCGCTATGTAATACGTATGTTGGTTTTTGAGAATAATTCTCTATCCTGTGATCTGATTTCAAAAATTGATCTTTTATTTGAAAAATGTATCCTTTATGTAATTTCATGGAAATTTCAGGTGTAACACACGTAAAGTTGGTTAAATTGCAAACCGAATTCGGAAAAGTTATTTATTCATTTTAAACAAGTTATCAAGATAGAGGTCTGATTATATTTTTGCTGCAAAATTTAGAGTAATGTTACTATTATGTAAAAAACATATATTTTTCTTCGGTAAACTTCGGAGGTAAGGGGGGGGGGATGGTTTTTTTTTAACATTTTCTTTCCGTAATCAACTTTTTGTCACTAGGATAAAAAAGAAAAAAAAAATTGAAATGTAAAATTTGAGCTAATAAAAAAACATACTTTCAATATGTCAGGGTTAGCGTTGTATTCCAAATTTCACATTGGTAGCTTAATTGGTTCTCAAGATATTTAGCGTTGTGACTGACAGACGGACGGATAGAGTCGCACCATAAGGGTTCTTTTTGTACCTTTTTGGTACGGAACCCTAAAAAAGATATCAATACTCTTTTGGGGATTCGTACTCAGGAAGCTGATTAACAATTAGGTTAGGAGGCTCATAAACATCTAGACACATTGTTCGTGTCGTAGCTTTCTCACTTTGTTTAGCAAAAGTAATCTCGAATGCTATAAGAAACATAATCTAGTAAATGTTTGAGTGCGTCACAAAATATAAGAAAATGCCCACTAATTAATTAAAGGCCATCATGTTTTCCTCGTGCGGGTGTGGCTATTCTCCTTGTTTGCCGACTAAGAGAAGAAGAAAGTTAGATTAAATGCGACCCATTGTTCGACCATTGTTGTAACATTTATACGGCATCAACTGCCTATATCACTAAAGAACGTATTTTTAAGGGCGAAATGATTAATGTTTAATCTTAAGACATTAAGTGATATTTTGTATTAGCAAGGTATAGATTGAAAAAATATATAAATTTGGTAATTATTTAAATAATCATGGACCTGGCAGTGGCTGTTAGTACTCCATTTATTAGCATTCCTCATTTACATATTAATATTATATTAAATAATAAAAACAAAATAAATTAGCAGAGCAGTTAAGATCCTGTCAAAACGTATCAAAGGTTGTATATAAAAAACGATTAAAAAAAGCATTCATGCTTAGACTGAAACAGGTCACATGATTAAAAAGCCAACCGATTTCTTTATGTATTTATGTAACAGGAATTTAATACTTGCACGTGTTGCCGTAAAATGAATAATGATGTATAGGTAGTATATTAATACACTCGGAGGCAGTGGAATGCTGCACCCTGATGACTTAATTATTTTACCTACACACTTTATTAAGCTTTACTCCGTATGTTTGTTGTTTCCTAGTGTCTGGTTGAAATGAAATCGAGCACCTATACCTACTGTTCATATGACAACAGTAACAGACTGACTAAATAGGTAAACAAATCTAATTAGTTTGTTATTGCAACTAATGATTATTGTTAGCTTAAGTTTATCTAAAATCTGCCTATCTAAAGCTGTTACATAACTGTTTGTTTGAAATCGCACTCGCACTATAAATATAGCTATAAATTAAGTACCTAACCAATAACTTACTTAACAATGGTGGACGGTAGAATAAGTTTTCTGCCAACAAACTGCTATGCAGTTTGGCAGATAAGTAACCATGACTGGTGTAACTTCTCTTTATATAAATATATTTAAAAAAAACTTACCCTTTTTGTAACCTTATTACAATGTAGTGAAGTAAAAACAGCGCTACCATTTACTAGTGTTTTTCGGGTCTACTATATTATTATAGCACGGGTGATATTGAAATAGTAAACTGGAGTCATAAAAACCTGATAATAACTTTCCCACGGTATCTGGTGTCAAATGGAAACTTCTCTATCTCGTTTATAATTTTATCGCTTTGATTGTACAATGTATATTCATAATAGTCTTTCCTCGAATAAATATCACGCTTTTATATGTACAATTTAAACTTATGGTGTAGGTTTTTTGGATTGGTCTTGTAAAACGAATAAGGGTTTCCGACAACCATTTTTTAAAGTGTATGTTTTCTGAAATAATTGCTCCGAAAGATAAAAATTGCGTCCCCCTCCCCCTCTAACTATTGAACTAAAAACACAGAAAACCGCCTGAAAAATATGAAAAAAAAAATCGTGAAAGAAAAGCTGGATGAATATTTTCAACGAAAACTATACCGAACATGAATTAAGCCGTTTTTGAGTTATCGCAAAAAAACTCCCCTTTATAGTAAAAAGACGTACAAAGTGCTGCGTAGGTATACCCTTTTGCTTGCAATATACACACTACTTACTAATAGACCCCGTCAGCCTATAATAACAGAAGGGTAAATACGGAACTCTACACTGAGAGTGGCCCGACAATGTCTTGGTCCCATAGATCTAAAAAAGTAAGGATAAGCCCATGCAAACAATTGCGATCGAAAAGTCTCGTTAAGCAAAACACAGCGCCATCTGTGTAAACTACGTAGCCGATGTTCAGAGCAAAGATACAATCAAGTCTCTTTGGCCAGAGATATACGCGAAAGTAGACTGCACTCTCGCTTCCAAAAAACGTGTCTAGAATAATGGCCCGAGGGAGACCTTAAGTGCCAATTACATCCACACTTTATCAGGCCTGATATCAGACTCGATTTATGCATAGACAAAAATATCTAACAATGAACATTTTTCGCAATTAGAGACAAAGTATTGTTTACATTTCAAATATCGTTAACGATGTGCTGATATTCCGTAAAACAGAAAACGATTATCAGGTCCGAAATCGGGACTGATTTCGGGCCCGTTATCGGGAAGTGTGGATGTAATTGGCGCTTTAGTCCCTTTTCTTTAGCGTGACGATGAAGTGACAATTGACAAAATGTTATCATTGTTGCCACAGCTGTCAACTCATGCTACTATTTTTATTAATATAAATATCATTATTATAAATTTTGCCGTACTAGTTCATTACGACCTTCTGAGGGCGTTGGTGGAGCGCCTCGACTCTCCTCTCACTCGCTACTGGGTTGAAGCGGTGATTGGCGGGGCCAAGTAGAGTAGATTCTTAACCTTGCTTGCCCCTGTCAATTGATATCATATTATTATATCGCGTTTTTTTTTTTGATTTATTTATTATCACAAATAGTATGGTACATTTTAAACTTGTGTTAGGTTCGCCAAACTTACGTTTAACGGCGAAATGAGGCACTCATTTTCAACGTTAGTACCTTAATCTAAATTATATGATTAACTTATAATACTAAGGTTAATACATATTTATATCATATTAACACAGTATAAGTAGTGTAATATATATATATATATATATATATATATATATATATATATATATATATATATATATATATATATATATTGTTTTTTTTTTCTATTGTTCAACTAACATAGGTAGTTATTAAGATACTCTGTAACTAACAAGCTATGGATCAACTTGGTCTGAAATCAATTATTTATTTATTTATTAACTTCACTTAAGAATATTAAGTAGGAATAAGTTACAACATATTCAAATTTGTTAGATAAATAAATTATTTTTTAATTACATACAAAATACTTCATAACTAAAGAAGCTTGATTTTCACTAAATGTCAACATTTACAAGGACTATTCTGTGAAAGTGAGTCAATAAATTAGCCTAACCTCCCTAACCAATAAAAATGACATTTATTTTAATAAATATGGTAATAGCGGAGGTCTTCCTCGAACTATCTCGCTCGGCACGATTTTTGGAGGCGACAGTGCAGTCTACTTTAATATGTGTCTGTGTACTGCGTCTCACATCACACCGTGCAAGGTCAATATGGAACAAAATTATCATTTAAAATTTGTTTTAAGCAAGAAATTAATGTAATTTGATATGAGTTACCGATGATATGAAATCTCATTAGTGTATTAGATTTTTCTGAAATAGTTTTAATACAATTTCACAATACAATTAGGCAACACAACTAAATACGATTTTGACACCCATGAATTGGCCCCATTCGTAGTGCTCGTAAGGCCAGTCCTTACGAAGTAATATATAGGTCAAAAGGGAGTGCAGTCTACTTTCGCGTATATCTCTGGCCAAAGAGACTTGATTGTATCTTTGCTCTGAACATCGGCTACGTAGTTTACACAGATGGCGCTGTGTTTTGCTTAACGAGACTTCTCGATCGCAATTGTTTGCATGGGGTTATCCTTACTTTTTTAGATCTATGGGACCAAGACATGGGTCCATTTTTTAACAAAAATGATTGAAATACAGCGAAGATCCGCAGGTTTTGGTTTGTTGCTTTCTTACTATATGAAGGTACCATATCCATTATGCATGTTCTAACATGCACTTGATTATTTTGATTAAAAAATGCATTTATTTTAGAAAAAATATGGTTCATATATATTTAATATGAGAATCACAGGAAAACCATACAAATAGAAACATCCGTAATATCTATTATTTGATGACTGTTTAGTCCAAGGGAAACGAAGCGAAATTTGAGAAAAAGCAATTTGTAAGCGACCACTGGATCAAAAGGCCGAATCCTGTAAGTTACCGGGGGCGGGCTATTAAATTTTGAAACTTCATTTTAGCGGATAAATTGCTTCTTCATTCAAACGATCCTTAGTATAAATACAAACTGTAATCTGCGACCTCGCAAACGAATAAATTTTAGTCATAATGATTTTCTTGTTTGTGTTTACCGATTTCAATTGAGTGGCAATCCTACTCGCGTAGCGCGACGGTTCCTGAGATCCGGTTGCGCAGAATGTCGTCTAGAGCACATACTTTTTTCTTTTGGAGCGGTTATTTCCGAAAATATTAACTTTATCAAACAATGGTTTTTGGAGACCTTATTCGTTTGAAAGACCTATCCGATACCCCACACTATTGGGCCAAAGCAAAAATAATATATATATATATATATATAATTTTGAATGTGAGCTACCAAGTACTAACGATCACGTTTTAGCACTAAGGATCACGGAGCAAAGCCGCGGTCGGACAGACATGGCAACACTATAAGGGTTTCTAGGTGACTTCGAAACTGGAACGATGCTGAGCACGACCCATGCGCCATGATGTGCGATATACCGACGTGATAATGATGTGATATGTCTTTATACACTTTGATTATATGGATATTTTCTAAAAAAAAAATATATATATATTAATACATAATACAAAATATAAATATTTGGTGACAATCTTACTTAGATCGATCTAGCCTTAGGGCTTAGTTTAGACTAAGCAAAGCTTGTACGTTGGGTATCAGGCGACGATATAAATATGTATTTAGATAAATACATACTTATATACATAGAAAACAAACGCCCATGAATCAGGAACAAATATCTGTGTTCATCACACAAATAAAAGCCCTTACCAGGATTCGAACCCGGGACCATCGGCTTCATAGGCAGGCAGGCAGGGTTAATGACGACTTCTTTGGCCTTGTGGGTAGTGAACCACAAGGCCAAACCAGTCGTCTTTATAGAACTGAAAGCCGAAAAATCGGCTTAAGGAGCTAGACCAAGATAAGTCTGCAGCGATTTTGATTGCAGATTGATTTGATTTGATGCAGTGATTTTAGCACACGCATTGCAAGTGTTATTTATACATCATAATTTCACAGAAGTTTAACGTTTAAAATAACACTGTAGGTACTGCGTGTGCTATCAAAATCGTTGCAGACTTTTCATGGTCTAGCTGTGAGCTGGTGAGGTTATACGTGTTTTTTTTTGTAATAGTGACAATATCAAAATACATTCTCAGTTAACTTCTGTCTATCTACATATAACGGTTCTTAAAACGAGTTTCAAATAATAACGCATAAGGCATAACGCGAATTCGTCATGGGCCTCCGGATTTTCAACTTCCCATTCCCTATCCCGCCCCATTCGTTATCGCCCATATGTTGATGCTATCAAATTCCTTTTAATCTGAAATGTTACAGTTGTTAGATTTATTTTTGAACATAAAAATTTGTATTTTTAACACGTTCGATAAATTATAAATACATTTAGCAGCGCACGTTTAGATCCATTTCTCTTCTTGCTCGACTAGCCCATTTGCAGATCTCCAAACGGCGCCATTACTCAGCAATAAATTGGCATTTGCGCCGTCATACATAAATTACACGAGCGCACCGAAAACCAACTTCCCTCGCACTCATTTTTTTCGGTATTACGGAATAATAAATAAAAGTCATAAAGCTAGTTCTAAACTAAATGGCTGGCAATCAAATCTCTATTTTTTTTAGTTTCAGCGGTCAAAAACTAGTGAAACTAAGTTTGCTAAACGGTCATTTGAATAGTTTGGTATTTCATTACTTCAGAAATTTCGTTGTAAGTTAATACACATATAAATTTTTTTCTATTTCAAGGTTCTATTTTGGTTTATATACACTCGATGATGTACTTAACTGGTTTACTATTAACAATTTGCTTCTTAATGGTAAGAAAACCAAATGTATACGATTTTCTTTGCCGAATGTTAAACCAGTCGAGACTAAGATACTTTTGAATAATGAATGCTTAGAGATGGTAGATAAAGCACTGTTTCTTGGTTTAACATTGGACAAAAATCTACAATGGAGTCCTCATATAAGAACGCTAGCAAACAAATTAAGTTCAGCCGCTTACGCTGTTCGGAGAAGAGAATCAGGCAATTGACCAATGTTGAGACAGCTCGCCTTGTCTCTTATAATTATTTTCATAGTGTAATGTCATATGGTATTCTGGTTTGGGGCAAAGCAGCTGACATACAGACTATATTTTTCTTACAAAAGAGAGCCATTCGTTCTATATACTCGTATAACTTAAGAGCACGTGAATCATTAAGAGAACTTTTCAAAGAAATTAATATTTTAACTGTAGCTTCCCAATACATCTATGATAGTAATATTTATGTTGTTAAGAATCTAGACTCCTTCACTAAGAATTTAGATGTCCATAACTATAACACTAGAAATAAAAATAAGCTTTCTATCAGAAAGTTTCGCGTCCGCAAAGTACAAAAGTCATTCGTTGGACAATGCATTCATTTTTATAACAAGTTACCTGACGATGCTTTAAGATTACCCTTGCTAGCTCCTAAGAATTACTTAAAAAAGTCATTGATATTGAAGGCTTATTACTGAGTCGAGGACTACTTACCAGACGAACATGCATGGTCCAAGCCAGAAACTGTAAAAACAAGTAGCAATTAAAATCATTGTAGTTATTATGTGTAAAATCATTGTATAGGTGACACAGCTTAGAAGTAAGAAAGTACATCAAATTTTTTTTTTAAGTATAGCAATCTGTCAGATTTATATAATGTATATTCACATTTCTTTATTAATTTTATTTTTCTTTTCCTTTTGTAAGAATTCGATATGTTTTCGGAAAGAGCTACGTATATTTGTATGGTTTGATACGACATATATATATTTTATCAAATTTCATTAAAGAAAAGTAGCTACTGTATGTAATTGAATGATTACTATAGTAATCTAAATTGTCTTTTTTTTCTTATTCAATGCATGTTAATTATAAGGTGTAGCTTTATTTGACGTTCATAAGCACATTTTAATAAGCCTACTTGAATAATAAACTATCTTTACCTTATCTTTATTAGAACATGGCCCCATACTAGTATGAGATTACTTATTAAGGGGCTTAAAGTTCTTATTTAATTGTATTTTTTGTAGCGATAAAATAAATTCACAATTAGAGCAAATTTTAACCGTTTTACTTTTCATGGGTCCTGACCATGATGAGCTTACATATAGATCCAACACATAGAAACCGATGATGTCATGTAGAACGACTGCTGGAACGCATTCATTATATATACTTACCAGCAAACCGGTCTCAGATAGAACCGAAGAAATAAGTTTTTGAAACTCATCATTGAGGAACTAAGCCTAAAAGCTGTTGGATCTGTAACGTCAAACGAAAACCATGAATGGAATAAACAATAGCTTATCGGTTTAAGTTTTATCTTTAGGGTTTAATATTTTTTATTGAAAACCAGATGTTATTAAGAATGTTATTAATAGCAATAAACACAGTATAACATTTTCAGTAAAATAAGTAAGACACACGGCACACCTTCCCTTTATTGAGTAATTTCAAAACAATCACGTCGCTTTTAATAAAGGCACGTTCTAACATGAATCGCTCGCGGCTTCAGTACTAATGAAACTCATAAGCATGGTTCTAATACCGGTCCATTAACACCTCCCAATTGCTCTTTGAAGGGAGAAAAACTCCCTTTCTATAAGCCGCGACCCTTTCCTGCCTTAAGGTACTATTTAACTTGACACAAATTAACTAAAACATAGCACCCCTACGCTTGAGGTAATTTTATTTCTAACAAATAATATTGGGACTGAAAGTATGGTCTTATTTTCATCATTTGCACTGTATCCATTGGCATTAGATACAGATTTTTGATGTTGTTCATGAAGTAGTAACATTTTTGTTTGTTGTACCTATCACGCAAACACATTGGTGGTTATTTCAAATTGATCGTTAGTTAAAAAGTAAATTCTTTAGGTTTAGCGTAATTTTTCGATAATAACTTATCAGAATTTTCTGACAGAATGTAGTTTTTTCAGGTGTAAATTAAGTTAATAAAAATATATTTTATTGGCTATCGATACTTGATTATGTGAGAATGGACAATAATAGGTACCATAGGCAATAAAACTACGAAAAGCTTAATTTGAATCAGACTGTATTCGGCGTGAAGTTGATTTTGTGAAAACCGTAGGTTCGGCTTTGGCTCTAGTTTTGGCCGAAACCGATACTGAAACTTACACAGAAATAATTAGATTGTTATTATAAGAACGCTTTTATATACATAGTAATACTGCTTCGACCGTTAAGTGGCACCTTCATTAGGGGAGTTATGTTTCCAATAAAATAATTAATTTTGTGTGTAAGTACATAAATCTGTATATTAATATTGTTGTCCTACTTGTTTCCCAACGTTTGGTCTTTGTCTCATAGTTTAGTTTCATAGTAAGAAGTACCATTTCGTATGTTTCGGCCCGGCCGAAGGGTTAGGCCCTTTTTTGGCCGATACCGAAACTACGGTCGAAACATGATTTTTTTGACAGAAACCGGCCGAGACCGAAACAAAATATTCGGTGAGACTCGAATTTAAACGTGTGACTCAGGAACAAATATCTGTGCTCATCACACAAATATTTGCTCTTACCGGTATTCAAACCCAGTCGATGGCTCCATAGGCTGGGTCACTACCGACTAGGCCAGACCGGTCGTCACGAATGATAAAATGAAATACCACTCGCTTTTAATTCGAATTCAAAAAATGATTCATGAATTTTGATATTGAGTAGACGTCACTTACCAACTGAAGGGATGGGAAAATTTTAAGCAATATAAGTAGGTAATAGGTAGCTTATAGCGATAAATTTTTGCTTAAACCATGTATGTAACTGATTTATTCTGTTATGGTTGTAATTTTAACCTGTATTGTGTACAATAAAGCGTTTGTTCATAAATACATACCAAGTGTACTTAATAGAAGGTAACAAATGATGCTGTCTCGAGTAACCACCTAATGGGACACATTCTCATTGCGACTAACTTGCGCCACATATATGCTCTTGTGGCACGGACGTGGACCGACTGGGACACCATAGATTATCTTGTCAAAAAAGTGCAGGTCGTTTTTCAAGACATGCATCGCTTAATGACATAATCCGTCGATCTCTTGCCACCATCAATGTGCCTGCTCTTCTTGAGCCGACTGGCATTATCAGGGATGATGGCAAGAGCCCTGATGGGGTGTCCTTGGTTCCTTGGAGCTTGGGACGGATGTTAGTGTGGGATGCTACCTGGGTAGACACACTGGCACCGTCCCACCTCCAACGGACTAATGTAAAAGCGGGCGCAGCGGTGGAAAGCGCCGAAATTTAGAAACATAATAAATATATAAGAGCCTCGGTAAAGAGTACCATTTTATACCATTTGGCGTTGAAACTCTAGGTCCATGGGGTCCCAGCGCGCACAAGTTTTTTGGAGAAATCGCGAAACGTCTGGTTGACGTAACTGGTGACCGAAGAGCTGGCGGCTTCCTCGCACAACGTATCAGTATTGCGATACAACGAGGAAATACCGCCAGCATCCTTCGTACAATGCCTCAAGGGCCTATTTTAGATATAAGCTAGTTATAGTAATCATCTGTATACATTCATTATGTATATTATTATTGTAAATAAATATATATCTACGAGATAACTTAATCTATAAATTATGCTTGGTGTGATAAAACCTCTTTGAACTAACATTTGAAACCTAATAGTTGGTTAAAACAATTTTATTACTCGACCAAATTAAGAAAGCTCCGTTTCCATGCATATTATTAGTAATCAGTTAACAGTCCTTAACTTAGTCGGATAATATAATGAAAAAGCACAAGTGTTATATTATACTGAAAAAGCACGCGTGTTTAATATCTAGGATTATGAGCCAAAAATCGGTGGAATAAAATAAAAACGCCGTTTTGAGCAAGTGTGTTGAAAATCACTATTTTCTACTCGTCGACTGTAATGGTTGAATTAAGATTTCGTATACCAAGCTATAATTGCGTATTTTTCATGTATGGGCTCCCAACTCAACTATAATAGTATTTTATCTTTAACACATGTCATGTCATAAACCCTCTATGATGCCTTCAAAATCCGTAAATAATGGCCAACATTACGATAAACTGTTTTGTTACAACAAATTTATTATCTGTGATATTGTTGTTATTGCTTCGTAACTTATCGAAATCGATATGGTTATACATTCAAATTTGGAACAACTCTGAAAAAAAAGCAATTCGTTTTGACCTCTATTCTAAAATTAGTCGAGATACCTTTTTATTCGAAATGAAACGTCAATTGCATACAATTTTGACATATCTCGCATGTTAGTTTGTATCGAATGATACGGAAATAGGCCCCCGACTCTAGTTTGTCTCTGAATTAAAAAAAAAACTACGAATGCGTGACATGCGTGAAAAAAGTTTTCATTTACCGCCATTTGACGTACAGTTTATCTTTTAATTCGTTTTAAGTATAAAATGAATATGTTTTGTTGTTTTTAAAGTAACTATAGCAAAAGGTGCGTGTAAAATGAGCGATAAAATTATTTCGTTGAGGCCACCACATATCCGCGAGTTCCGCCAAGAGAGCAAAGATGCCCCAACGTTGGCTGTAATTTGGGTTAGTGAATATATCATAGAAAGTTTATAATATGTGTTATAATATTTTATAATATTTTATCTATAAATAGTGTATGTAACTGTACATAATGAGGCATTAAAACACTCGTGTGATCCTATTAAAAAACTCACTTCGTTCGTTTCTTAAATCCACACTCGTGTATTTTAATGCCTTTTATTATGTAGCAGTTACATAAACTACTATTGTCTACTTAAATACTTAGCAATTTTTTATTGCTTATTTAGGTTTTATAGTTAAAAAAAAATTATTTTTGTCGACTCTTACAAAAAGTATTGTAGAATAGTGATATAAACAAGCTTTTCAATCTTGTACCTCACTTAGGTAGCTCAGCAGCTCCTTATTATATCACGATTGTATAAAATACTATTTAAAATTGTTTACGACATACCATAAAGAATCTATCTAATATTGTTGATTATTGTAGTTTCCTCGCAAGCTTGGTGCTGTTTGCAAGGACGTGAACGGTTTTGAAGTAGTTTTTAGTATTTATACAACAGCAACAACTCTCCTTGTGTTCTATACAACTATAAAAAGTGAGACCATGTCAAAGCATTTAGAGTTGTGATGATGAAAATTCATTATTTAATTTTAATAGCTGTACTGTTTACATGGCTTGGTATATAAAAATTTTCAACAAAATATCTAAACAAGATTACGATTTTTAATAAACGATTTATTTTATGGTTACATATATATCAGGGTTCACTTCAGTGAAATTGGAAAATTATTTCCGCTTAAATGCTGCCGTATATTGAAGGAAGCCCCTGAAGAGCCACTTAAATAAATCTCGGTGAGATGCTTGCTGCTTCCAAGTTTGCTTAATACTTTAAACTGGTAATGAAGGCATTAAGGCGCGCTGAATGCATAAGGAATGAGTTGCTGCCACAAGCTTCATATAATTAGCCCTTATTAGGTCTGCGTTATCCTCTCAATAATGAGTTATATAGGGTAAAGGCACCTATTACCGTGGTAGTTAAGGAACTTTTCAAAAGAGATCCAAAAATTAAGGGTATCAATGCTGTCTAACAGCCAGGAATATTTTTTTTTCATCAGAGCATTTAATGAACTTTCCGTTTCACACGTTTTTGGATTCATTTTAGGTTATTATATGTATTAAAATATTTTTTGAAGCCAAAATGACCAAATCTTCTATTACCGTGGCAAGGGACAGGCTGTGATTCTATTATCGCGAATTGAGCTTTCATTACCGAGGGTACAATTGGCATGATTTTTCTGCACTCGTTAATAGAAATCAAACTCAAAATTCGAAACCTAATACCGAGGGTTAAAACGACGTGGGTTCTGTATATTATTTTTGTGTCATTAACTTTAATAATGACACAAAAATAAAAAATAAAACTATAGGAGTATGTTTAAAAATAAGAGATATATTCGAAGAGATTATAATTACACTTTGGCACAATCAAATACTATTAAATAGTTAACTTACCAAGTACCCACGAGTACCTGTATAACAAGTTATAAGTTGAATGTTTTACATGTAAAACAACAAAAATTACTATTAGTAAAGTTTTACTAAGGACGTATATGACAAATAGGCCTGCCTGTTATTAAATAAAGTAATTTTTAAATGCTATAAAGATTGATAAGAATTTGTCTTACTGACATAATTAGCTGCACAAAAAAACAAGTAAGTAACATTTACTCATAAGGCACAGCGTAAATTATAGTCGAAATTTTATAAGCTGGACGTTTACCACCTAAGTGAAAGTTTACTACAGTGAAATGGTAAACGTCCACCTTATAAAATTTCGACTATATATAAAAACATGAATTTTTTTAATTCTAATATTTTTGATAAGGTAATTAAGTTAAATAAAGTCTCTCACATATTATGTGTTATAATTTACCCGTTTATAATTAACAAATCACAGTACTTTTATTAATAAAATTATATAAAAAAAAATCTAATCGGAAATGTCCGGCAGTTGGGTACCCTTCCTTGTCAGAGTAATAACTGAATCAGAAAACAGAAGAATTTAAATCTGATAATGATAACTGAAGTCTAAATTTTATCAACGAAATCTGTACTTGCGGTACCCTAAATGCGATATTTCAATACAATACCAAATAGTCACTCGGTAATAGATAACTCTTTAAGAGCCTATTACCGACTCATTCGATATTTCTCTGGGTCGGTAATAGATTTCTATACATTCTATTACCGAGGGTAATCTGATCATACCATCGGTAATAGGCTTAATTTGGAGTTTAATTAAACCTAATTCCGACCCATAAAAATAATAAAACACAGATGGTTTTTCAAATCAAATCAAACACGTATATTACAAGCTTCTTGTAAAGACAAAATCACATAACTGGCAAGTAAATTTTAGGTTTTAACTCAAAATAAAAAAAAATTGACAGATTAAGGGTTCCCATAGAAACAAGGAAATCGGTGCTGAAGTTTTTGTTAAAAATTAAGGGTTAGTTAAATACTTTCCATACCACGGAAATAGCTCTTTAATAGCGTGAATAGATCAAGATTGGAATAAATAAAAGAAATTATAAAATTGATAATTTGTACCAAAACTAAAGAGTAAATAACAAAACTACCACTTTTTCTATTACCATGGCATACCACGGAATTACTTACCACAGAAGTAATTGGCGCCTATCACCGCTGTATTTTATTTTCAATTTTAAACGTATTTCCGGGTCAAAAACTAAGTTAAAAGTAATTCAAAAGCGTGTAGAAAACAATACACAACCTCTTAAAAGGCATTGCACTAGTTTATTTGCCATAACTATTACGTAAAACACTAAGTAAGATTGGAGTGCACTTACCTGTGGTGTCACGCGTCTGTATGGAACAACCGGTTCTTGCGCCGCCGTCGCACAAACTGACGAATCGCGAGTTTTTTGTTACACTCACACAAATGCACACTAATGGGCACGATAGACCAATGAATGAGCTTGTTTTGTGTATGCTTTATTTCTTAGGGGATAGATCTGTTTGCTTGCAAAATGCGTATTTGTAAACACCGCGGTGTTAGACGTCGATTTTGATACCCGCGTTAATAGCCGCCGTTACCCTACATCTTTGAATTCAGTTTTGTTTCTGTTAATTTTCTCGTTAGTTAAAATCAATTATAAAGTTCCTTTTCCTTAGATTTTTGTAAATACTATGGCAAGTATGATCCATAGCTAAAAAAATCCCAACATAAATAATTATCTTAAAGTTTCCTTCCACATGCTAGGATCAATATTTAAAACAATCAAGGTTTTTAGTTAGTAAACTTCTAAGTGATTAATTGGCAAACATACGTATCAACTCTGTCAAATTACGAGTCACCCAAGTATTTATTTTAGAAAATGAACAGTGATATTAGTCGCCTTGTTAAAATAACCTGGTATTGAATTTGAATACCACAATTTACTGGAAAAATAGGAACAATAAAACTTAATAAACAAGAAACAGGACATTTTTCAGAATTCTTGTAGTTTCCTTTTGCACGTTTTTATAAGATACTTTCATAATGTTCAGTGTGCACACAAAAGTTAATGGATTACTAGTTAAACGCAATATCCGTAAGTGTCCCCGAACATTAAGTTACAAGTTTTATTGCCTCCATAGAACGCTGGGTACTTTTCATCGCTAGGCGCCTGAATTCGATAATAATTTCAAGTGAATAAATACTCGTACATCATTATGAAAGTTTGCGTAGTAGATAATGTGGACTAAATCAAAAATCATTTATTTTCAGGCAATTAAGGCCCAGAGATACATACATACAATAATAAAAATTATATAGCTACTAAAAAAATATATTGTTGTGACGCAATTTTCTGTTGCGGCGTCTCCTGTGCTGGTGTAGGATTCGGTAGATTCCCACGGAACCGCCGAAATATTACACCCTTCGGCCAGAAGTCCGTGCTTGCGATTGTTTCCAAAAGCGGACGCGGCACGTGCACCACAAACGAGTTGAAATGCACATAATGTTTTGATCGCAGCTGGAACACCTTCAGCTCGAAACAGGTCTTCTTGCGAATATATTCCACCACATCGTTTATCGTGGCGGAATGGCGGAAACATAGAGACGCGATACATATAGCGCCGTATTCGGCGTGGCAGCCCTCAGACCAGAAGCAATATCTGGCTCCGCAGTGCCACACAATGCCTGCGTGAATCCTTTTTCAGCGCGTGGTGGCATACCTATATTTTATCAATAAATATTTGATTACTTGATTGATTGATTGGTGGCTTCTCATCACGAGAAACACATATAGCACCATTGGAAGTGTTTGTCTCTATTTTGCAGCTGTAGCGTAATCGCGACGAGTAAATAATTTGTAGTTTGTTTTTTTTTTTCATATTTTTGATAAGAGTATTTTACCGTAATGTTTAGGCGAACTAGGGCAATTTTTATGAAAAAAGTCGATTAATTTGGTTAGTCATAATTTTCTCTACATAATTACGAATATAGTTTTCTAATTCATGTAGAACCTTCATTTTACATAGCCACATGCACATCGATAGTAGCTATTTGCCTACCGTTGGTCTAGGCATATTACGCAAAAATCCGGACCCGTGTATGGTCCGGGTCCGTGGACCCGGGTATGTCTTTAAACTACGTCCAAAAGAGAGGTATGGGCATTGTGAATGTCATCTCGCTTTGTGTGGTAGGGCACAGCCAGCGGATGTCATTCCAGATCTAGAGCAGAGCCAAACTGGGGAAGTACCTCCACCTTACAGAAAACCGCAGCCAAATACTACTAGACCCTACTCATAGTGTTGTATTCCTGCCGGTGAGTAAGGTTGCCAGACCTCAACGAGGGGGGGGGGGGGATGCTAGGCTCGGCAACGCGCATGTAACTCCTCTGGAGATGCAGGCGTACATAGGCTACGGAGACTGCTTACCATCAGGCGGGCCGTATGCGTGTTTGCCACCGACGTAGTATTAAAAAAAAACTTCCTAATATGGGTTGCAGTATTAACATGGACCATTCGAGATTGTATATACCTACTCTATAAGTATTAAAGTAACTTGTAGTACCTCCCGCCAAGTAATATCGCAACACATTCTGATTGAAAGGGTTAGAGATGTTGAGAACTAATACCATAAAGTCATTGAGGAGTTTGGCTGGTCGGTATATCGGTACGTTTAATCTTCATTTACTGCCTTCCGATCTTGTTAAACGGCAATTTTGACGTGTTAATAGGTAAAGTTTATTTACGCCCATCGAACTGGAGCTATTTTATTACAATACGCTTTCGGTATAAAGCCGCTTTTGGAATGGGGGGGTCATGTAACTACATACCTAATATAAAATTCATACATATATAAAATATGATTATATTTGATATATGTGTTACTGTAAAAGCCCGAAGTACGGTAAAACCTAGGATATACCGGTAAGACCTAGGTTTTACCGATACCGATCGGTAAAAGCCCGAAATGTTTAATAATTATTGTTCACTTCGGGCTTTTACCGACATGGATTTGGTAAATCCTAGGTTTTACCACGGCGACCGGTAAAGGTTGAATCATGCACTGGTTCTTGACATTATCAGATGAAAATCTTGTAACAGTGTAAAGGACGTTACATGTAGCGCCATTTAGAGTGATGCTCTGATGCTTCGTATTGTTTCGGCTATTTTACTAGTCATGTAGATCTAGGTCTTTCGGTTCTGCTGAAGGTGAGAGTGAACGCTTACGCTCGTGAATAATTGTTTGTAATGCTGCTGATCCAATGCATAGTTTTTGCTTAAGCTCTACGAATGTAATTCGCCAGTTCTTATGAATATTTTTTTCTACATTTTCATATATTCAAGAGTAACTGCGGTTGGTGGCCGCCTTGTCTTGAAAACTGCCACGCCCTCTTTTGAATTCAGCAAACAAATTAAAAAATGTTGAACGAGAACACGCAGATTCACCGAAAGTTGTAACATAAAGTTCAAAACATTCTTGCGGCTTTAAACTGTTTTTTAAGTGTTACGAAACGTTAAAAAATGCACCCATTTATGATCCTTATTCATTGTAACGGAATTAATTAATGTTTGTTATAAAAAAAATCAGCTTATAATTTCTATACAATTTTAATTTAATATAGTAAAATAATCTCATATTTAGTTATATTCAATTTGCATATTTTTTATTAATTCAAATATTCAATAAAATGTATAAATTCAATCATAATCCAATTCTCTATGTTAAAATTTATGTATGGCAATTTTGTGTTCATAGTTCTCACAGATTCTAGAGCTCTGCCGGAACTTTCCGGTTGTTTTCCGCATCCCCAACGTCTATTCACTTTGCCACCTTTTGGATTTTTGCAATTTGTAATTTGGATTTTTGATGGTCCTTACGAAGCCTCTGAATTACGAGAAGGCAAGATTGAGGCATCGAGTCGAGCTCCAACTTTTCAACGGACCTTCTCCAGTGAAGCCGTGGGTCATCCAGGTTGGCGTAGGGCACATCCAGCTACGTGCAAGCTCCAGAGCTAACACTCATCGCGTTCCAGCAGTCAGGACGACAAGTGAATAAAGCAGGGACGGACATACGGAGCATAATAAATAATAACCCGAAAATCACGTCTACTGAGCTCCATCGTCGCGGTGGATTCCTGCCAGATTCGTATGGAAAAAAATATTAAAAAATATGAGTCTGATTAACTAGTTGTTCCATTTTTAGGGTTCCGTAGCCAAATGGCATAAAACGGAACCCTTATAGTTTCGCCATGTCCGTCTGTCTGTCTGTCTGTCTGTCTGTCCGAGGCTTTGCTCCGTAGCCGTTAGTGCTAGAAAGCTGAAATTTGGCATGGATATATAAATCAATAAAGCTGACAAAGTCGTACAATAAAATCTAATAATTTAATTTTTTTTAGGGTACCTCCCCTACACGTAAAGTGGGGGAGAATTTTTTTTTCGCTTCAACCCTAGAGTGTGGGGTATCGTTGGAAAGGTCTTTCAAAACTAATAGGGGTTTTCAAGAAACATTTTTTGATAAAGTGAATATATTTGGATATAATCGCTCCTAAAGAAAAAAAATGTGTCCCCTCTAACTTTTGAACCATAGGTCCAAAAAATATGAAAAAAATCTTGGAAGTAGAGCTTAAGAAAGACATTAAATGAAAACTATAGCAGACATGATCAGTTAAGCTGTTTTTGAGTTATCGCAAAAAGTTTTCCCTTCATAGTAAAAAGACTTACTTTAATTAGGTTCTGATTATGCAAATTTGCCTATTTGTTTAACTCGGGTGAAAGGTACCGTTTCATCCCTTGGTTAACAATTTACTATACTTTAAGCTCCAGTTTAGCTTATTGTGACGGAAGAGTAACTACGGAACCCTACACTGAGCGTGGCCCGACATGCTCTTGGCCGGTTTTTTTACTTTATAACTGAATATCACCAGCCTTTCAGATGGTGTATAACATGCCAGTATCCAAGGCTCAGGACCAGTTTATATTATAAAATACCGGTTTATTTCGATTTTTCTTAGAGCTTTTATAAGTAGGTGCAGTAGTGGAAAAAATCTATCATATTGTGATTTTTCTGTAAAATATTTCAAATTAAATGAAACCAATAACTGAATTTGTTGATAACTAATCAAATAAAAACCGGCCAAGAGCATGTCGGGCCATGCTCAGTGTAGGGTTCCGTAGTTACTCTTCCGTCACAATAAGCTAAACTGGAGCTTAAAGTATAGTAAATTGTTAACCAAGGGATGAAACGGTACCTTTCACGCGAGTTAAACAAATAGGCAAATTTGCATAATCAGTACCTAATTAAAGGAAGTCTTTTTACTATGAAGGGGGAACTTTTTGCGATGACTCAAAAACCGCTAAACTGATCATATCCGCTATAGTTTTCATTTAATGTCTTTCTTAAGCTCTACTTTCACAATTTTTTTCATAATTTTTGGACCTATGGTTTAAAAGTTAGAGGGGGGGGGGGGACACAATTTTTTTTTCTTTCGGAGCGATTATCTCCGAATATATTCACTATATCAAAAAATATTTGTTGAAGACCCCTATTAGTTTTGAAAGACCTTTCTAACGATACCCCACACTGTAGGGTTGAAGCAAAAAAAAAAATCACCCCCACTTTACGTGTAGGGGAGGCACCCTCAAAAAAATTAAATTTTAAGATTTTATTGTACGACTTTGTCGGCTTTATTGATTTATATATCCATGCCGAATTTCAGCTTTCTAGCACTAACGACCACGGAGCAAAGCCTCGGACAGACAGACAGACAGACAGACAGACAGACGGACATGGCGAAACTATAAGGGTTCCTAGTTGACTACGGAACCCTAAAAAGGTTATATTGATTTATTCTCAACCAATTATACGCTAGCAGGCCGATACATATTTCGAAATTCAATTGGAATTATTATTTCTGGAATTTAGCGTCCGTCACTAGTAGTATTTAAGTCGATAAAAAACGGAATATCGTGCTAATTCATAATCATATTTATAAGAAATATCAGTTCCGTCATGGGGAGACCTCGTGGAAATAAAAACTTAACAGTAGCTATACATTATAAATGGCTATAGAAATGGCTTCACACAATCGACGCTGGCTAAGCAATTTCAAGTTCATCAGTCTACTATATCGAAGGTTTTGAAACGGGAAAAAGCTCACGGAGGTGTCAAAAGGCTCAACAGACCTGGCTGCCCACGCTGCACATCAAGTTTGGTAGACCGCAACATTTTGCGAATAGCAAGACACAATCCACGACTCACGGCGAGCGACATTATGCGGGAAATATCGTGTGGAAATTCAGTTTCTGTGTCCGTACGTACTGTAAGAAATCGCCTGATGGATGGTGGACTTCGTGCTCGTCGTCCTGCAAAGAAACCACTGATTTCCAAGAAAAATCGAGCAGCTAGAAAAAAATATGCGAAAGAACATCTTTCTTGGACTGCGGAAATGTGGGAAAAGGTAATCTGGAGCGATGAATCCAAGTTTTTACTATTCGGAACAGATGGAATTAACTACGTACGATGTATCGACAATGCTCGCTATGACCCCAAGTATCAGCTCCCTACAGTCAAACACGGCGGCGGCTCCCTTATGGTGTGAGGCTGTTTCAGTGCAAGTGGAGTTGGTGCTTTACATCGAATTAACGGCATTATGACGAAGGAACTTTATGAAGGAATATTACAAGATGTGTTTCTTCCCTGGGCACGCCAAAATTTCGGCAGAGCGTTTATGTTTCAGCAAGATAATGAGCCGAAACATTCGTCTAATCTTGTTAAACAATGGTTCAAAAAACGTAGAAACGTTCAAAGTCCGGACTTGAATCCTAAAGAAAACCTATGGAAGGAGCTAGGTCGTCGTGTGAGTGCAAGAAATGTCAACGAAAGATGTGAACAATTAAAGGAAGAGTGGAAACGCATTCCAAGTCCTTTCCTCGCGAAGTTGATTGCATCACTGCCCCGAAGATGCCAAGCTGTTCTTGATGCAAAGGGTTTCAGTACCAAGTACTAATCTAATATTTTGATTTTCAGTGCAGAATCTGTAATTTTTGTTGTTTTCTTTATTAATAAACCACTTTTACCTATATTTCGAGTATTAGTTATTTTATGCACTTTTTAATTACTCGTACAAAACGAGTTTCTTAATATATGGTGTCATACAAATGTAGTATATGATTTTACTCTCCATCTAAAGGACTTTCAAATGATTATCGTTTAGGCAGCTTTAGTCGTTCTCATAAAAAAATACTTAAAAAAACCGGCTAAGTGCGAGTCGGACTCGCACAGGAAGGGTTCCGTACCTTTATCTATAAAAAAACGGTCACCCATCCAAGTATTGACCCCGCCCGACGTTGCTTAACTTCGGTGATTGGATGAGAACCTCAAGATTGGGAAAAATTATTTATTTTATTCTGTTTTTAGTATTTGTTGTTATAGCGGCAACAGAAATACATAATCTGTAGAAATTTCAACTGGCTAACTATCACGGTTCATGAGTGGTGACAGACGGACGGACGGACGGACAGCGGAGTCTCAGTAATAGGGTCCCGTTTGACCCTTTGGGTACGGAACCCTAAAAAACACAAATATGATAGATTATTTTCCGCTACTGTACGTGAACGTTTTAGAACTTTATTGTAACCTAAATAAACCGGTTTATTCGACGAGCGACGAAACGGCCGAAACTGTTCTCATGAAAATAAGGGTTTTTCGAGCGAAACCGAAATTAAAAGGTTTTGCGCCAAGTACAGTCAGCATCAATAGTAGCGGATGAAACAACGCACCAAAAGTATCTGATATTCCGGATAACTTTTCCAAATATAAATAAATCTCTAAAATTCACGTTCAAAAGTATAGCTTTTACTGTCTTAATTGTTCTACATATAGAACCATCACTTTATGTTATGCTTTTACAGAATGTTAGATACTTTTGACACCTTGTTTCATCCGCTACTTTTGATGCTGACTGTACATGATACCTAACGGTATAAAAATTTTACCGGTTTCCGAGCCTAGCCGGTATCAAACATATCTCTATTTTATGCCGAGCCCCTCGTACATCAGTGCGAACGAGATGGATTTCGATCGAGTTCACGCAGTCGCTAGCGTAAACGTCTAATGTAAACTAATGGTAGTCGCATAGGTGACAGGTGTACTTCATTAACCTTCACCTGCACCAATGAATGATACATGATTATTTTAGATATACCTCTTAAAGTACAGTTCTCATTTGCATAATTACGTTAGATATAAAATGTTTTCGTCAACACATTAATAAAATTAAAATTCAAAACTCTCCCACTCCTACCATTTGAGGCAAAGAAGTCTTTTAAAATTCCGCCTGAACATACTGAGTAGGTTGATATTACGAACAAAAACAAAAAGAGATATTTACTTCCTGGGAAATTAATTACGAGAAAATCTTCACTGAAAGCATTCAAAACATGAGGAGGTCGTTCATTAAAACACTAATTGAACACGATTCATTATTCGCCAGTAAATTAATTCAGGTAACCAGTCATTTAAATGCTGTAATGGACATCCATTTATCATTTGTTTACATGTCAGTTAGTATATGTTATGTATATTGTTTTAAACAATATAAAAACATATACGATACCATTTAGGTATCCATATATACCATGGGCTGGTAAAACCCGACAGATTTTAAAGCTATATAGCAGTTAGCTATATCGAAAAATGTCTGGTGAATGAAACTTCGGGTGCAATCACAGTGGATCCTTCATCTAATGCTGTCGTCAACTCTAAGTATGGCCCGCCCATTGTAATCGCACGCTTACACCTAGACAACAGACTGATGACAACGTAACTGAAGTAACTTGAGTATGAATTTTTAAACGTGGAATAGCAGACAGGCCATTTAGAACGTACTCTAATATCAAAATGAAGTCAGTTAGTTATCGTGCGTCTTGCTCGCGTCAATACATGTACGGACAATATCAAATTTTGTTGTTCAAATACACCGTGCAAGCGGCTGAGGGAGGCAACGGGCGACCCCCGCGCGGGCAGCTTTCTCGCGCAGAGAATTGCAATCGCAATCCAGCGCGGGAACGCTGCCTGCGTGATGGGCACCCTACCAAGGGCGAAAAATTTTGATAGGTATTTTTTAATTTTTAGCTTTAGTTATTTTAATTGTAGTTAGATTTAGTTTATTATTCATGTTGTGAAATTTTTGTATTTTAATAAGTATTGTTAACACAATAAATGTATCACCCCGTGCTAGAATGTTATTATTGTGACATATTTGAAGGGGTGTGTAATGTTTCATATAATTATGAATAAACTATCAGCCACATGCCATAATGCCATTTCATATATTATTAATTGTTATAATGTACTTATTTTTAAACCGTAATTGATATAATGCCCAAAATAGCTTTAGATTTTTAACTGGTATAAAGACGTATTGTGCAATGGCTTTTGTTATATTATATTTTAATATAACATTATTGAAAAGTAATTATAAATACGTAGTGCACCCATTTGCTGATTTGCGACTTTCGGGATTAAATATTGTGATTATTATTATGTTTGGTGACAACTCTGTTAACAGCCAATCAATAATTATTTTCAATTTACTTATTTTACAATGATGTATCGTTAAGTAAATCCTAGTAAAATCCTTGAAAAGTTGAAAGCAAATGGCATTAAACGGAATGAGGTACCTCAGGGCCCTAGGCGGGTTTATACCGGGATCAGCCAGAGCACGTCACAAGATCCTTCCCGTTAGCTACGCGTTAATAGGATCAAAACGGGCTTTATTGGGGACGTGTCCACGCGATTTCACCTAACTTATCGAATTTGCAAATCGGCTTACACTTCGTTAACCATCATCGTATGTGCTTGGTCGGGTACGTATTGTCTGAGCAACCTATGTAACCGTGTGAAAAAACCAACGCTCGAGTTACACAACTTACACACAAACGCTTTTCATCATACTTGCGAAGAGTTTATCTTCGAAACAACGAACTACAGGTCGATAAAAACATAGTATAAAACTTACTACAACGTTCTATAAAAATTGTCCTAGATCATGATCGCTTGGTATTAGGGTCCCAGAAGGCTGACGGCATTGGCCCTCTGGACAGCAATGCTGATCCGCTGAGCAAAGTATTGTCCATCCCTCTGGTCACCCGAAGCCTCTATAAGAAGTTTTGCTAATTTCTTATAGAGACGACACGCGCTAGGCCCCCACGACCCCGGGCTTTCAACCCCGAACGCCGCAAATTTGTAACTAATGCTTGCGACGTTTAAGGCTTTTGGCCGAGGATGCGGCCAGCGTCAACTTTACACAAGTAGCATCCCAGATAATGGGCCGTCCCATACTCCAAGGCACCAACGTCATTACGTCAGGCCTCTTGCCATCGACCCTGTCCAAACCTTTGGGGCCGAGGACCGCCAGCATCTTGCCACTGACAAGAGCCCTTCGGATGATGCCGTTAATGCTGGCGTGCCGAGTGATCCTCCCAGCACGCCGGCTGCATGAGAGGCCGTGGTGACCTAGGCTGTGCTCTTTGGCACCGGTGAGGCATGTTTATTGATGCTTTTATTCTAAGGCCATGTGGCCAACCGGAGTGTTACGTTGTCCAGCAATGTGTCTATTGTTGGGGATGGAAGTGCCTGTAATCACAGACCCGATTCCCACTGCGTGGTTGCAATGAAACGAGCTCGATATGTCAGACCAAGAGCTCTTATAAAAAGTTACAACTGCTACCCCACACAAGTAAATTATTTCCAGTAATGTGGGTTAGGTTACGTTAGAACTGGGGCGCTCACGAAAAAGATCTGTTGCTAGTAAAGTGCAGTGTTGCCAGGCCAATTATCGTATTTGATTGTAAAAATTATCGTACGCCCTCCCAAAATTTCTCGCAAAATAAGCTTACACGTCCAATATAATTATGAATATATAATAACAAACAAAAACCCAATTTTCGTCTAATTGGGCAAAAATCAGTTTCATATTTGTGTATTCATTATGAGAGATCCAAACGGTTTACAGGAAATTTCGATATTCTTGACGTAATCCAAGGAGCCGAACACCCAAAAGGTACTAATTGTAGCCCATTTATGAAAAAAACTGTCATATTTTGCTTCAAAAGCTAGACTTTTTTGGTGGCATCGTCTAAGGGCTGAAATTATCGTACTTTTGCGTACGATAATGCTCTTTGGAACATACATCGTACCGGAGCCCAAATTATCGTACGTTTACGATAATTATCGTCCGCCTGGCAACACTGAAAGTGAGTTAGGTAAGGTTAAGACCGCGATCCCACATCAAACATATATATCCAGAAAACCGGGTTTGGTTAGGTTAAAACTGCGACGATAACGAACTGTTTAAAAAAAGTAGGTTAGGTATCATTGCTCTAGAAATTTAATGTTCAACTAAATAACTATTCTGTATCCTTAATTTTGGTAAACTGAATTTATAATTAATAACTTTTCTATTTACCTACCTACCCATTATTCTTTGAAATGAAATTCGTATAATTTCTAGTTTTATTTCTTGGATAGTTTATTCGCGAATAAAATGTTTAAGAAATAAAACTAGTTTTTATATTTACCGAGAAAACATATAGCACGATCGGATTAGGACCAACCTCGAAATCTCTGGAACAGTCATGAAATTTGGTATGTATATAAATTTAATTTTCATGCCCACAACATTTGAAATTTGGGGACCTCGGGGAATCGCATACATCATGGAAAATGTATACCATCCAGGAGAAATTCGTGTTTTACTCTTAATCTACGTTCTTTATTAAAATATCGTGTAAGGCAATATTCAGGCTTATTAAATTCTACACAAAATAGTCCTTGACATCTTTGCGAAAAAATACATCTTGCTATAAAAAAGACTTGCCGAACCCAGATTTAGCACTTATACACTTACCACTTACTTGCCAGGGGACATTCTCTTAATAACGACTTAACCAGAAAGTAGGGTTATGGGTTTATGTACTCATGATTCAGTACAACCTGTAGCTGAGGATACTGGACGGATTTTTTTTAATGTGATACCGGTAGGTTCCTCTTGCCCTTCATAACCTATTTACACTTGTTTTATTACAGAAACAATAAACCATCCGCCTTGAGAGGACTCCGAATATTAAATCATATTTTTTCTTCTAGTGTCTAAACTATTAAGCGGATTTCAAGAAAATAGACATCTGTAGATCCACAATTAATACACAAGTCCTATACAATACAAAGTTACTAAAATTAACGGAGGAAAACTTTTTAGGGCTAAATAATGTGACTGCAAAAACAGATTTCAGATCTTAACATTAGACATACGGCTTTTCAAATATTGTTAAAAAAAATTATTTAAGCTAAAAAAATTATGCCCGTAATCGATTATAAACAACGAAATTGTAATCGATTATATGCATAATATTTTCATATATCATTGTGTTAATATTTTATACTGGTAATAAAATGTCCTAGAACAGAAAAGTGCCACTTTGATCCCTCATAGCAGGGAAGAAAAAGCCCTTTTCATTGGTGATGTGAACATAATATTATGTTAAATCTAAAATATTGTTTCCTTGGGTTCGTTATGATCAGTGGACGAAAGTTATTGATTGTTATTTCTATTTATCCTTTAATTCATGGATTCTGGCATTTCCTCTATACATTATGTATGCGGATTGCAGCGTCGGTGGAAACAAAACAATTTTAGTTTAAGTAGAAAATAGACAGAGAACTTCCCCCCGCTTAGTCTGCTAAATTATTAACCTTTGTAAGGGCGATACGCAGAAAGGTTCCGTCTTGTTTACGCGTTAAGGGAGACAGTGAAGGGAACTTAATACCCTATATCACTGTCGGGATAATACAAACTAGCGGGGTCGCAACCTTTTCCACTAAATTACGTATCAGCACATGGGATAATCCGAACTTAGTTGAATAACTGCACGTTAAAGCGATGAAAACTAAGTGAAAGCTTTATCTTCATCTGACCTTTAATTATTCCAAGTTTTAGTATCAACATTTAGGACGAATTGTCCTACCTTACACGTAAACGTGCTTTTAACTCCCATAGGAGTAATAGCGCGTAATGTCTAAATGCACCTTTTATGTATTTAATTTATAGTATGTACAGTCAGCATCAATAGTAGCGGATGAAATAACGCGCCAAAAGTATCTGATATTCCGGATAACTATTCCAAATATAGATAAATCTCTACAATTTGCATTCAAAAGTATATTTTTTACCGTCTAAATTGTTCTACATATAGAACCACCACATTTTGTTAAGCTGTTTCAGAATGGTAGAAACTTTTGAAACCTTGTTTGATCCGCTACTTTTGATGCTGACTGTACATAAGTAATTATTGTATAATAATTCCTTAATTGCCCGGTATCTGTTAATTAAATAGGTAACTCAAATAATTGACCCTCATTGTTTGAATTCGCGGTAAATAATCCATAAATCAATGTTTAAGAACGAGAAAACCGACGCAAGGGCGCCGTTTGTTTCTTTATACTGAACTGTTTTCATTAAACTCGAAATCTGTGTTATAGAAAAACGTTTTCCGCTTATTTGGAATTAAAACTAGAAATTACCTTGTACAAAATAACTGATTTAAATTGAATTGAATTAAATGTGAAGTATAAAAAAACGTTTCGAGCAGAATAAAACGGATCCGGACGAATTGAGTATCTCCTCTACTTTGAAGTCGGTTAAAACCTAATCGTATTGACTGAGTAAGAAGTTTGTGGGGATTGAATAAAATAAAGATTTGGATTGGAGTATCCTAAAGTTGATTTCAGAACTTACTTTAGAATTCAGTAAAAATATAATTTAGTAATGGTACATTGCGCATAATGGAAGAAATAGAGTCTAACGCGAATCGTAATATCATCGTATTTTTAACCGACTTCAATTTCATAAAAGGAGGAGGTTCTGTATTCGGTTGTGGCTATTTTTTTAAATTTATGTTTACCGATTACTCCTACACCCGTGGTCCGATTTGAGTAATTATTTTTTGTTTGATAGGAGTTACTTCCAAGTTGGTCCGATTTTAATTTGGTACTGATCTTATGATGGGATCCATGAGGAATTGAGGGAACTCCTCATTTTTTAAAGGCACGTGTATGGTGATTTGGGTGTACTCTTAAGCAAATTGAGCTTTTTCTCTGAAAAACCATCAATTTAATGAAGTGGATCTGATGATGATGATTTTTTTGGTGATAATGATTTTTTGGTGATAATGATGATGATTTTTAGGGTTCCGTAGCCAAATGCCAAAAAACGGAACCCTTATGGATTCGTCATGTCCGTCTGTCTGTCCGATTAGGTATGTCACAGCAACTTTTTTCCGAAACTATAAGAACTATACTGTTCAAACTTGGTAAGTAGATGTATTCTATGAACCGCATTAAGATTTTCACATAAAAATAGAAAAAAAAAACAATAAATTTTGGGGCTCCCCCACACTTAGAACTGAAACTCAACAATTTTTTTTTTCATCAAACCCATACGTATGGGGTATCTATGGATAGGTCTTCAAAAATGATATTGAGATTTCTAATATCATTTTTTTTCTAAACTGAATGGTTTGTGCGAGAGACACTTCCAAAGTGATAAAATGTGTCCCCCCCCCCAGGGGAACTTCTAAAATAACAGAATGATAAGAGTAAAAAAAATATATGATATACATTACCATGCAAACTTCCACCGAAAAATGGTTTGAACGAGATCTAGTTAGTAGTTTTCTTTAATACGTCATAAATGGTACGGAACCCCCGAGTCGGACTCGCCCATGAGGGCCGCTTTTTTTAATGTAGTATGTTCACCAATTACTCCGACACCCGTGGTCCGATTTGAGTAATTCTTTTTTTGTTCTTGTCTCCGAGGTGGTCCTATAATATTTTTAGTTCTGATGATGATGGAATCCACGACAAATTGAGGGAACTCCTCAATTTTTAAAGGCACATGTATGGTGAATCGACTATATTCATAAGCAACTGAAGCATTTCCTCCCAAAAACTACCAATTCGACGTAGTGCAACTGTAGCCTTACCACGAGTTTGACCTATATATTTGCTGACGTGTTCGTAACTTACCTTCTATACATCTCGCTCGCTCTAATAGGATGCCAGTACGAGCGAGATGCATAGAAAGTAAGTTACGCTAACGAATATGTCAGCGTCAAACTCGTGGTAAGGCTACTTACTGATTATAAAGACCACGGGCGATATGTGGAACTTCCCTCTTATAATTGGGTGTTAATACACTAATATGATTTTGGATGCAGGTAGTGTTGGAAATAATAAGAGGCTAGGGATAGGTGTGAGAGGTTTGTGAGGCAGACGGTGGTGGTGAAGGTAGACGGGGGAGGTTGGGGGTTGAGGGGTTGGGGCTTGAGCCAGGGTTTGAGAGATTAGAAGGTTTAGGGGGCGGTGAGTTGATGTGTCCCCCGACACTGACGGGTTGGGAGTTGAGGAATCGGGGGGTAGGAGATGAATCGGCGGCTTCGAGGAATCGGGGGTTGGAAGTTGTGGAATTGGGGGTTAAGATTAGGAGTTAAATGTGCAAAGGTTTCAGTGATCAGGGGTTGATGTGCTGTGAGTTTGAGTGATCGGAGGGTTGAGGGATTGGGTCAGCGGCGGGGCGGAGGATAGATTTAGAGTAGTGGTAGGAATGATTTCTCAGACGGACTGGAGGAAATTCCTGATTATGTATTAAAGTTAACGAATTAAGTGTAAAACATGATTTTTATTTTCATTCGTGCATCACGCCTGACTCATAAGCTCTTAACAATGCCTTAAAACTAAAAATGGTAAAATAAAAACTTTTACAAAAAAAAAAACCGTCTACAAAAATATTATCATTTTTTAAGTAAGTATATGTGTTATCAACTGATATCTTTGAAGTCGATGCCAAGCCAAATAGTAACAATGCTGGTCAAAAATAACCAGGTTTATGTCTATAAATCACATTACAATTGTGGAATTAATTCTGTCTATCTCTTTGTTACCTTTTCACGGTTAAACATCTGAATCGATTTAGGTAAAATTTGCCCTGAAGACTGTCCTTGAATTGTTTTATATTTATATTAAATTTGATCTATACTATATACTAACTAGTACTTTTAATATACAAAAACAAAGAAATAAACATACATAATAAAACTTACTAACAACTTAAACTAAAGATAAAAAAATTGGCCCAAATCGGCGTCAATGGGCAAGGTGCCTAGAAGGCTGGCAGTATTTACCCACTGTATGGCGATACTTATACGCTGTGCGAAATAGTGGCCAGCCCTCTGATCGCCCGAGGCAGGATCCAATGGAAGAATCTAATATTTTCCCTATAAGGCTCTGAGCACCATGCACCGAGGACAAGAACGCAGGTAGAGCAGGAAAAACATAAAGCAGTAGGTTGCAGACGAAGAGCCAGCATCGCCAATTGTTGTGCATGTACTCGCAGAAGTTGATGCTACTGCTTTATGTTTATACACTAAAAGCCGACACTTACCACACAATAAATCATTTATGCAAATTAACATATTAGTGCATTTGCTATATAAATCAGCCTCTTGCTCTGTTTCTATGCATTTTTGTTTCCCACGGATATTTTTTAATGTTTTTTTACAAGACTTGCACTTAATGTTTTCCATTTTCCACTACAAAATGCAAAAAACAAATGCGGATAATATTATGTGTCAGATGTTATCAAAGCTGACACGTCATCGTTGATGCACTCCAAATAGGTTTATTAGAAGAGTTTGTATACCTACACACTAATCTTCAAACTGCACTGGTACTTCTATCTGTACATATAATGCCAGTGACTACTTATTGGAGAATCGTTTTTTTTTTGACATGAAGCACGAACATTTGTGCAAATATTTTTATATATGTATGTAGTGGAAATTAGGAGTAGGCTACTCATGCATATTTTTTTTGGAGGTGTACCTCCGCGAAAAGTAAAAAAAAAATTGGAAAGAAAAAAATATTTTTATTTTTTGCAATGAAGTTTAAGGACAGGATGCTGGTAAAAAATATGCATTTTGTAGTTTTTTTTATTGTTATCAAATATAATTTTGTTTGGTTCACGTAACTTGAATCGTTTATAAAATATGACACTTTCAATGATACCCTAATTATTTTACGTTATCCTGAATAACTCGCAAACAAAAGAGAATCGAGGTCTGATGTTAAGCATGGAGGGTCCTTAGGACCTAACAGTACACTACCAGAAATATCGACAAAATCCGTCGTTGGGGGCACTTCTTGTTCGCTTAGCCTGCTAGACCCTTTAAAATTTTCGCATCGATGAAATTTTCAAAGGATTGATCTAGGACGGGACAACCAAGGAAGTGAAGTGAATAATTGTTTAGAATTTTGATATCAGGGGCGAGTTGTTTAAAAAGGTTAATTGTATTTTCCTTATCCGGACAAGAATCGGTAATAAAAAGTTCGCACTTGGAAAAATTAAGTGAGAGGAAAACTAGTTAAACCTAAAAATAAAATGAAGTATAGAAAATAACACAGAAAAAATAAAAATATACTTACCTACTAAATAATAATAAACCAACGTCCAATAAGTCGGCCTGCGGCATAACACTGGCGGCGTTACCTCTCTGTATCGCAAGGGAGATGCGTTGAGAGAGGTACGCGCCAGTCCTGGGGTCCCCTGTTGTGTCGACCAGCCGCGCCGACAATGCCTTCATGAATGCTTTCATGTCGGCTGACCAGTTCATTTTGAAATGAAGTTCTCTGGATACGGGACTGGTAATAACTCAGTCTCAATTCCACACTTGCGTGCTATGGACAGTTCGAAAATTAGTAAAAATTGCTCTTTAAAAATTACGATGGCAAATAAACGCATTGGATTTATACTAATATACTGACCGACACACATGGTACGGACTGCACTAAGAAGGTTCGACCGCATGTTCTTAGGTACCTACCTACAGAAACTATGTGCATTGCTGTCGTGTAGGGCAATCCAACGTATTGTACATACTTGTATAGCCGCATCCTTATTGAATCGCCCCAAAATCATGGTATGCTTCAAAATTTGGCTTGGCACCGACTTCAAACATATCAGTTGGTAACGCATATACTCAAAAAATGATAATATTTTATTTTATCCTTTTTGAAGTCGGTTTACTTTTTTTTGTAAAAAGTTTTTATTACCTATCATACAGTTTCATTTTTCTGATTTTTTGTAGAAACGATAATAGATTTAATTCTAAACACGATAACATCGACTGGACAGTGATTACCACTAGTATAGGATATATGTCACGTTACCAACGGATCATGTAATAAAGCAAATAATACATAAATAATAAGGCATCGATTGTTGCCTGGGGCGGGCCGGTATCGCCCTACGTGAGACCTGTGACGCAAACGCGTCAATGAACGTTAATAATGGATTATATTATCCTGATAGAATCAATCTCAGTTAGAGGACTAAGGCGGTGTTGGTAAGTAATGACACCCTACTTAATAATTACCGCCAAATTTAAGCTAACAAGTTTGTTAACGTAAAACAACTAGGTAGGTATTGTCATTTTACTGAAAAGGTCGTCGCTACGGCATATAATTATAATTTTAAATAGAAAGTTATTCCTGGGAAGATACTTACCTCTCAACATAATACGAATTTTATCTCAACATACGCTCTTATTTACTAATTTGTAGGGTGGGTTGTGTATCTGAGTGGGAGCAATTTAGGTTTACCCGCCGATTTATTTAACTATGCGTTAATTAATCTAATTTGTAATTTTATAATTAATTACCTACGAAGCTGATGGTCCCGGGTTCAAATCCTGGTAAGCCACATATTCGTGTCATGAGCATGGATATTTATTTTGTTCCTGAGTCATGGGTGTTTTCTATGTATTTAAGTATTTATATAATATATATATCGTTGTGTAAGTACCCTCAACACAAGCCTTATTGAGCTTACAGTGGGAGTTGTGTAGTTATCTCCTATTATATTTATTTATTTATTATTTTTTATAATTTGCCTATGTATCAGAATTATTTATAATTTAAAATGTATCCACGAATCTAATGCTGTGCATACCTTTAAGACTAGCTCATACTTGCCTCTCACTATGTGAGGTCAAATAGTATCCTGAGTAAGGAATTAAAAATGTATGCAGTGAAATAAAATTGCTTTGTGATTTCACCCTCCAAAGTGGTGTGAGCAGGATTTCTCTTCAGCTCTCGGGGCGACCGTAACCTGGAAGTGCCACTTACCCGTTATTGAATTATTTACGAAACTATCCTGCTTATTAGATTGAAATATCTTAGCTATAGAGCTTATTCTGCAACCGATAGGCTATTACAGTAACAATTGCCTTCAATAAACTATGAGAAAATTTACGACTGAAATCGTGATTGGTTCTTGTCAACGCTGACCACTATTAATTCTTCATTCGAAAAAGTTTGTAAGGGAATCGCTGGAAAGTTTAACATCGGGAACCAATTACCGCCTAAAATGGATGTTAATTTAATAGGCCCGTAATGACGTGAACTTAATACGTGGTCCGTCGTCTACGAGTAGTTAGGGGAGTGAAGTTTTATCGGCTAATGTGTAAAGAATAAGTACTTATTTCCCGTTTATTGCTCTTCGACCAGTCAGTTCTGAGGCAGTTAAATTCGTCGGAGACGTCACATAAAACGAACGGATCGATTTCGCATAAACGAAAGACGTATAGCCGTGTAATGTATGGATACTGACCTCGAAGGCGGCAACGGCATCAATCAGAATTTCAAGACGATTACAATGTAACATGATTACATGAACAACCGAACATATGGGCAAAATGCACATAACAAATATTTTTTTTAACTAGATTATTGTTTTATATGTAATATAATTTATAATTGTAATTTGACTGTTCTGACGTGTAAAATTATTATTTTATAAATAAATAAATTGAATTGAATTGAATGTGTTTTTTAATCGTATGTATATTATGTATGTCTAATTCTTTCACACAGCCTTACAGCTTAACCCCGATTTTGAATACATGAGATGTTATTCGATTTATTTATCCTTAATAAATTCAAAAGATTACAAAATCGAAATGGATAATTTAGGCGCCAGGTTGTAAAGATGATAACAGAAATAGATAAATACCTACGTTACTACTAGCTCAAAGTCGCACTGGTTACTACTTATAGTTATATTAGAATGTAATTTAGAATGGAGAATGACAAAAAATGAATGTTACCGTTCGGCTAATTATCATGTACGTACACTGAATAGTAAGTGCGCCAACTTAAGTACCCACGTCGCCATACTAGCTGTATAGAAAAGAGGATACTTATGTTAGAGCATTGACTGTACACTTAATTATATCGATTCGAGGAAGGCTAATTCATAAACACTTGACAAGACAAGATAAAGTTTGGTACATAGGTTTTGATCATAGGGAAACCCTAATTCAATTACAACTTTTGGGCGTGAGTGACCATCAGATTAGGACGGGCCTTCCTTTAGATTGAAATTAATTGGTTCATCTACGCTTTATTATGGCAAGAACCCTTGTGAATTTACGTCATTCCGAAAGATATCGATATTCCAAGCAGAAATAGATATGAAAAATAAAACTAGTATCTTTTTATTTTAAAAATACACGTCGTATCGGAATTTCCTTTCGATTGTGTAAGTTTATTAAATTTTCATTGATAATATTATAGTGGTTTCGTCGCCATAAACAAGGCACTTAGTCTTTAATCTGCCAAAGTCCGACAGCGTGAAACCAAGATCGAGACTACGCCACGCAATACTGTAGGTACGTTGAAGTTTAGTTTGTGATGTGGCATGTTACGGTTTTTGTCGATATGGCTAATTTTATACAAGGAGACTATAAAATACTGCACATTTCTTAAAAGTAAGTAAAAACACATCTCTTAAAAACACACACACAGCCATTATTAGTATTTTATCCCGAATTCGTTGTACATTCGCTAAGGTGTTTACAATTATTTGAACAAAGCTTTTATTATCAAGACCTTAACATGCATGTTTCGTAATTTTTGATCACTTTGGCCGCTCTGATATATCTGATGGCGACTGTATAAGAGACTGTGTAATTGGATAACGGTTTGATTAACGGTGCCATCCTTATTCTTACATATTATTCGTAGTTAGAACTTTTGCGGTACGCACGTCTGTTAGACGTTTTAATCCAGTTCAATTTAATGCTGTAACATTGTGTGTTATGGACAAACTCAATATTTAAAAAAATATGAATCATTTCGTAATGTTTTAGCGGACGGGAAGTTGTACGAAAATCCATCACTGTATTGTTTTTTACCTTTTTAAAACATGAACCGACAAAAATATCAATGCAAAAAGCCAATTTTTAACGCTGTGTCTACACGATCCGGTACACTTTCCAAGTAATCGGATAGAGGAAGATAGGGAGATTAATTACTTAATATCGATGTGTATAATCGTGCGAATACTGCTTTATAAAATTAAGAGCTCTATGCAACCTTTATATTGATTAAATAAACAAAATAGTGTGTATAAACAAAATAGTATATATACCTATAATATAATTATTTTGAGTAAAAATGTCATAAAATAATTTTCGAATTGAACTCCATAACGTCGGATGTGAAAATGATGACATTTTATCTAAATGTCATTTTGGTCGGATTGGCAGCGATTTTGATAGCCTAGGCGGTGCAAGTATTGTTTTAAACGTCAAACTTCTATGAAATTATGACGTTTACTCAACTCTTGCACCGTCTGAGTTATCATAATCGCTGCCCACTTAGCTTGGTCTGACTCTTCTCTAATTCTATCTACAATTCGATGTAGGATTTGTACTGAGACAAAAATATTTGCCTAAAATTTGGAGTGAAGTGTGTAAGTATAAATACGACATTATCGCTCTCTAACTGTATAAGAGAGCGGACAAATCGAATATATTTTGAATAAATGTCGTCTTTTTAGATAGGTACTAAATAAAAGGATACTTCTCCAGAATAAAAGGTATAAAGTAATGCTGCCTTAAAAAAGGAATGGTCTGTTAAGCTTATATAGTTTATGCAATATTCGCAAACTAAAGTGTCAATAATGTTTTGGCTCTCCTGAAAAGTTGTATTTTTTCACATCCGGCCTTATGGAACTCGAGGCAAAACTTAAGGAGCGAAAAGTTTTTGACTGATGTGAAGGTTCGATTCGAGTGATGCTTGATGCTTAAATGTTTCCTTTGCCGTGGCAGGAATAGTAGTAATTCGTGGATACATTTTCGGTCGAATCTCATCTACAAATTACTATTTCCCGGTATCTGCAATAATGTAGGTATGGTCATATTATTAGAATAACTTATTTTATGAAAATTATTGTTATGAATTAATATTACACCCAAGGCCAAAAGTATGGAAACAAGGTTGTTCTCTTTAATATCTCATGTTACTATCTTTATTGTTTATTAATAACCTAAAACTTACCTCAGGCAACCCCAAAACATTGAAAATACTTGCAAAATATCAAAACATCCTAAAATATTGTTAAAAAGATTTTTAAAAATTTAAACGTTACGTAATTATACCATTTTAATGTACAAAATGTTTAACTGGCAACTATCGTAGCCATAGTTTGAGTGATTAACTTTTTAAATGTTCTATTATTATTTTTACCATTTTGTTTTTTAATTGTTAATGAGTAGTATAAATTACATTGCCTAAAAATGCATCCTTTTCTATTTATTGTAATACAAGCTTGTTTCCATACTTTTGGCCGGGAGTGTATGTTAGGCTAGTTATCGACCTATAACTTTGAAACTATTTATACAATATTTATTGCGAAAATTATTAAAATTGCAGAAGGTTTGGTGCAACTCGACCAAAATATTTAAAACCTATCTGAAATGATTAGGTACGGATGCCTTATGTTATTATAAATTATTTACAAAGGCATATTAATTATTGTAACATTTGTATCATTACAGATTTTGGAAGATGCATATATATGTGCGTCATAGAGTAGATGCCTCACATGCGCTTCACAAGCTTTGTAATATGATTCGGTCAAGTTATGTTCTCATGGATGGGAAAGACAAACAAATTATATCCAGCTTAAAACGAATGTAGTATAATACCTTTGGGTATGGTGCTATACGCACACTAGCGTCCCCTCCCCTCCCCCTGACGCAACCCCCGTTTTAGCATGAAATATGTCCCAGTTGATGATTTATTTTCATTTTTGAGAAAAGTATTAGAGTAGGGAAAAAAAAGTCAATGTAAGAAATCATCCTTAATAAATTCTATTATTTTTTTTATATGATGCACTATTTTCATGTCATAGATCTTATAGATCTAGATGGACTTCGACAAAATTTAGCCGTAGAAGGGCTCAATTTGAAGAATGAGATACGATAACGATAAGTTCTGGTTTAGATAAGTTCTCATTTAGATATCGTTTATATTTCTTATATGTAATTGACAGAAGCAGCTCGTTTCGGGCAACCAATGTCACTTTGACGTTAGAAATATAGTATATAGATCTTATTGGGATCACAGCGGAATCGAAATAAACGTCCATTTTGACATGTCGTTTAGCTATCGATCTTTCCAAAATCTTAAGCGTGTCTTAATCATTCTTCGAATCGGGCCGCAACAAGCTGGTTCTCTCTATCCGATTTCTTTCAGTATTATGTTATATTCAAGTTTATCTAGCTGTAACATGAAAATGGTGCATCATATAAAAAAAAAATACAACCGTGTTTGTTAAGAATTTAATCTATCTATCTTATTGTTTATTGTTTATTGTTTATTCATGCAACACACAAGCTTACAGTTCAGGCACCAAAGCGCTTACATGTTAAATAATAATATTAATAATTAGAATTATTTACAATATCCACAAATAGTTAAACATTACAAACTAGGTACAATCACTCAAAAACATATATAAAGCTGTGGAGAACGATCCTGGGGAGTCATAAAAGACATCAACATCAGGTCTTTGGATTGATAGTTCGTTTAGGAGTGAGAGTGCCCGATTGGTGGGAGCATTGTTGGTTTGACGCGTACGCACCCCGCCCACGGCGAACAGTCTTCTCCGGCGTCGCGGAGGCAAAGCGCCGCCCTCACTGGCGCCTAATACGCACGTCCTCGGCGCTGGAGCGAGCAATCCTATCCGCTCAAGCACCTTAACATTACTGATTCTGTTTCGCAACAAGTTATAGTAATGGATCACTAATAATATTTTACGTCGCAGTTCTAGCGTATCCAATCCCACCATTCCCGACACAAACATCGAGGGGAAAAGAAGTGGATAGTATCCGTAGATCCTTTTATACATATAGCGAGAAAACTTTCTCTGTATCCTTTCCACCATGAGAGAGTACTTTGCCTCGTGAGGATCCCAAATACAGGCACCAAATTCCAACCTACTGCGAACATACGCATTGTACAGAACTACTGCAACATTAGGATTAGAAAACTGCGACGATACTCGCATAATAAAACCTAGCATTTTATTAGCACGTCCACAGATCCCGGTTATATGCAAACGAAAATCCAAGTGCGCGTCTAAATATATATATATATAAGATAGATAAGGTAGATAGGGAAATGATATCGTTGTTTTTACTATTTTCCTCCATATTTTCTCACCATCTTAACCTTCTCTGGACTTCTACGAATATTTCTCAATACCAAAATTAGCCAAATCGGTGCAGTCTTTCCACAGTTATGCGATCACATATATTTTGGCGATTCATTTTTATTTATATATATCCGCCTTCCTAATAATAATTGTGTAGATCCCTGGCACGCCTTCTTTACAATGTCGACCCAGCGGATTGGTGGATGTCCACTACCCCATCCTCCATCCACCATGCCAAACATAATGCGCTTTTCGAAATTGTCTGGCTCCCGTCTAGCTACGTCTCCAAAGTAACTAAGGATTCGGTGGAGACAAATGAATGACAACCGGTACTGGATTTTTAATTCCGTCAGGATTGACGCATTAGTCCGGCGCGCCATCCAAGAAATCCCCAACATCTTGCGCCAACACCATACTTTAGGTTACTTTAATTTAATATTTGTTTCATTTAATAATTTAATAACAAACATACAGGGTACTTAAATTTACGTCAAAAAATTTGACGGGCTGTCTGGTCATAGACGAAGGTTGACAGCGCTTTTGATATTTAATTTTACTTCAAGTAAAAAAGCACGAATAAAGCAGCATACCAACATGACGAACCTAATTTGGACTAATTAAACTTTGTAGACACAACTATATCGATATAGTTCTGTCACTCTGTGTTTGTAGATGTGTAGCGAAACCAACCGAAAGTTGCCGAAAATAGCCGATCGTCGTAAAATGAAGACTTTTATGAAAATTTCTTTAGATGATTGTGAAGTAAGTACACAGCTATAACGGAAATCATTATGCTCTTGTTCTATTCTCACATTTAAACAATAGATTTGCGTAGTTTTTTCTCATGATACGTGCGCCGTATTCGAGAAACGCGTCACCTAAATTCCAAAAATTTGGTAAGGCGCCATCGCGCTCCGTCCTTCGTTTTTTTCCCTTTCTGGCATTTTTAATTTTATATAGTAGATGATAATAACAATAAAAAAAGTATCACTGTCACAAAGGATTGTCATTGTTGGTTGTCGAAGTTTATAGGTTCAGAAATGGAATATGGTAATTATTAGATTTATTAGAGACCCTAGCTATTTAAACTACAAATAAAACGAAATTATAATCAGACCAAGCTAAGTTAGCACCGAATTTGATAGCCGACACGGGGCATATATTTTTTTTAACGTCAAACTTCTATGAAATTGTGACGTTTACTTAACACTTGGACCGTCGGAGCTATCAAAATCGCTGCCAACTTATCTTGGTCTGACTCTAAAAACTTAATGAAACACTCAGAAATTGAATGCTTTTGTGATCTCTGATCAAGATGAAAATCGATAGGCCCTTTATTATGAATCGGAGGCTAACAAACGACCGCCATCTTGTATTTCTGCATTTTTGCTCTGATCAAGATAAAAATCAATATCTGAGGATCCGAAAGACGCTTTTTTATGAATCTGAGGTTAAAATTGCAATATCAGCCGCCATTTTGAATTACGGCATTTTTGTTCTGATCAAGATGAAAATCGATATCTGAAGATCCGAGAGGCCCTTCATTATGAATCTGAGGTCAAAATTGATAAAAATAACTACCGCCATCTTGAATTTCTGCATTTCTGCTCTGATTACAATGAAAATCGATATCTGTGGATCTGAGAGGCCCTTTATCTTCTGATTCCTACAGAGGTTAAATTGGACTAAACGTTCGCCATCTTGAATTTCAGCATTTTTGTTCTGATTAAGATGAAAATATATTGTAACACCTCTACAGACAGGTAGCATGTACGACACAAACCTAAAGCGATTCCATTTGCAATTAAATCTATGTGCATGTACATAATAAATAAATATTGAAATAAAATCGATATCTAAGGATCTCAGAGGCGCTTTATTATGAATCTGAGGCCAAAATTGGAATAAACGGCATTGGAATTCTCTGCCCCTCTATCACTTTTGCATATTCGACCGATAGAGATGCAGGTAACGAAATATCGATTTTTGTGTTTCGCGGTAGGCCTTGTGTTTGTTACATCTTATAAATAGGGAAATACCACAACCGCTCAAAAAAAATGTACATAGTGTACTTATTTGATAAGTCAGTAATATCTGTAAAAGAATGATTGGATAATCCGTGACGTGCTAAAAGGATACATTTGGGACTATACATTTATTAATACGAATACGATAGGTGATACGAAGTTCACCGGGTCAACAAGTAAGGATTATTTCTTTAATTGACTCTATTTCTAAAATGTATACTTTTCCCATAAAATAAAAAATACACTGTCAACTGGGACATATTTCATGCTAAAAGGGGGGGGGGAGGGGTTGCGGCAGGGGGAAGGGAGCCCTTTCTAATGAGCCTAAACTCGATGTGTTAGTGTTCTCCATCGAGGAGAAAGTACCTTTAGGTAATTTCCGACTGCATGATCAGATCAGTCCTTATTAGCATATTATTGCATTGTCAACGGAATTACTCCAAATTTCAACTGAATCAGATATCATGAAGTGTTTCAAATTTGAGATTAAGGATTTTATTTTATACAATGAAATAATGTACACATTGAAGCGAAATAAAATTGTGTAAAAGTACATTTTACGAGTACATGGCAAATATGACGTTCTTAATCATTTGATTGAGATTTATCAGAGAGGAAAATATTATTATTTATCATGATTATAGAGCTGAGCTACCAAACAATTCTTCATCAGGTATTTCTGGTAGTGCCGCCTCAACATTCAAAGAGATCAAACTAATATTTTACATTAGACAAAACATACATACTAAGATTATAATAAATTGTATTTGTAAAAGGTAATGGGGAGCTTCTTATAGTTAGCTTATGTTATGACACCGCTTTAACATTGAGATAGGAGAGAATATTTTTTTTACAAAGCTCGCCGTGAAAAGACGGAGGCATGGTGTTGCAGATTCACGAGTAAAATGGCACATCTGTTACCGGTTCCTTCGCTCCCCTGACTTGTAATAATGGAATTAACGAGCTGGTTATGAACAAACGGCGTCTTCATTTCCAGCAGCCCGTTTATTCGTCCTTTGCCCTATTTCACTGCCACTCCATTTCACTGAATTAAATAATGGACTCGACATTGAGTTCATTTGAAAGGTCTCCTCCACGTTTGCGAAAAGTAAGTGCCAACATTAGTGCGATAACAATTTACCAGTACCTCTGTAATGCAGCATAGCCCGACAATTTGGTTTTGAAGTTCTATCGAAAACGTTTATTCAGAATTCAGGGTCCGTGCTTCATCTGCATATAGCTACATAATTTACGCATACCGCAACAAGCTATTCCGCGAAAATAACACGTAATTTGCCAAAACAATTCCAGTTTAATTATGTTTACAGAGAGATATATTAACCAGAAAACAAATCGAATTTACGCTGTCACAGGGACAAAATCCATTCACTAAATAGCCCCATCTCGTATAATGGGAGCGACCCCGTAATCCAATTAATTAGCAGCGAGATGAAACTACACGCTAGTTGCACAATATACATCGCCAGGCCGTCCGCCAGCGGCTCCTTGCACCTCGGCTTCTTAGATAGTGTAATGGAGGTGCTCAAAAGTAACATGACCTGTTTCAGGCCACACTATGATTCCCTTGCGTGTACTGGTACTGACACTCAACACAAAACTAACACATTACAATAAGACGAAAGAGCTTGTGTAAAGATATACATATTAATCTTTATTAAAAAGTTTGCCTCCTACGTGACAGTCTGACAGTAGTATCACAATCTTAGTGTAAGGATGTCAATATTATAAAAATAGTCGTAGATACTACCCAGTTAAAGCTAGCGCTGATTTCACATGTCAATTTACTACTCAGTACTAATCTTGCGTATGTTTTTTTCTCTTTTTTTCCCACTTTTGTTCCAGGTAGAAACTTTTTTTTTAAAACCGTTAAATGGATTTTCAATCAAAATATCAATTATTTAATCTATATTTTATGTCTCTATCAAATGGTATATATGATCATTAGATTAAACGCCCTAAAACCCTTCTCCATTTCATTTTTTTCTTCTTCATGCTTAAATTGTTAACACAGAACGAGTAATAATATTTTTACAGTACATATTGGCTAGGTAGTTGAGCTTAGTTTCTCGTTGTTTGAATTATGAATAGAAACCGTCAGAACGAGGTAAAGAAACTGTTTAACCTATTAGGGAGACTTATGTTTGAGTTGTAGAAGCTTCAGTAAGCTCAGCTGAGTTATAGATCGTTTAGCGTAAAACTGTAAATCAGTGTAATCCGGCAAGTGTTCGACAGACGTACCGCGGGCGGCTGTTTGTCGTCGATGTCCTTCAATAAATCACCGACCCTTGTCCGCGAATACACAATGGACAACGAGTCAAAATGTCAGGCAAACCCAACAGATCCTGCGGCGGGTGTATTACACAATAATGCAATGTACATTGATTATTGATAGTTCCTTGTAAACCAAATTGATCATGAAAATTTGATTGCTACCAGCATATCAATATCGATTTCTTATTTATTCGTCCAGCCATACATCATAATCATTTTGCAGGAGCCATCTATCATGCTTGAAAAATGTCAGAGATGTTGTACAATTGAATTTATTGGGTATTGTGCCGGCGTGAAAGTTGAGTTAATATATAGACTATACGCCTGTGAAAAAATTGGTCTTCAATTATAACAAGCAATCAATTTGGATAACTTTCCCACGAACATTCGGCCCGATTTGAACTTTAAGTCAGAAATTTGATAACGATATATTATGATAGTGATATTTACTATAGCGGAATGACATGTTGATTATTTCCCGAACTCAGCATTTGTTGAATTAGGCCCTTTTTATTTAATCACTTTAATTTAGTTTTTTTTTTAATATAAATTTTCAAACACAACTCCTATATACGAGTTAAACTAACATGCCGCAATTTGATGGATGCCTTTCCTAACTAAGAGTGTTTCTAAGTCTTCGGAGTTTTACTTAGCGCTGAAGTACGCAGCAAACTTTCGCTGCACTCAGCGGTTCTTGCGATACCGGATGGAGGTTAATCGATTGTCTTTGTCGAGAATTAAGTGTACTGACATTGAGAATTGATAGCGTGGTTGATAATTACCAATTTATAAAATATCGTTTACTAATTTGATTTTTACTTGTATCCGAACTATTTAATTACAGTGCATGATTATGCGCAACTTTGTTACCATTACTTATTGTAACAGTTTTTGCAACATTTAAAAACTTGGCACACTGAAAACAGCAGGTACATTTATTCCTAAAATTGCTTACACATATCATCAGCCAAGCATGCAGTGCAGTACAAAGCGTTTAGTATAAAATATTTATTATTTCCTAGCAGTTTGAGCCGTTATAAATTGAGTGGCAGTATTGTGAAGGGAGTTTTACAGCTGCACTGTATTCATAGCGTCTGCGCTTCACGCTTCATTGGCTCGAAGCGACGAGCAGACTGCAGCACTGGAATCTATCGGTTAACGTGCCCTTGTACCCCTCATTAATATTGACACCATTAATATAACCATATACTTGGGGGAGCTGGAATAAAATACTTATTAAAACGTCTGGAATGATGAATTTCAACTGGAAGCTAATCTTTGTTAGAACTGACGTTTTACACACAAAAATACTCAAGACGCTTATTACTTACTAAAATAAACAGTGTGTTTAACTTATACATATTATATAGATGCAAGTTAGGTTCGTTGATAATATCTGGCCGTGGTTACCGAGGATTTTTGCTATACTTGACCGATAAGACGATTGAATAATACAGACCGAGAAGTAAAGTGCTAGTCAAATAAAATTGATCTTGTTATATATCGTCTCAAGCAGGGACAGGGCGTATATAGTTAGTGAGACACCTTAAGAGGCCGTTATCGATTTTAGTCGCAAAAATGTCAACTTGACAGATTTAGCGCATGAAATTGTACACCTTTTGTTAACTATTAGAAATAACAAAAACTGGTTTCTATTAGCACGTCATGTTATCTTTGAAAACAGACTCACTTAATAAGTAATGATTTTTTTTCTGATAGACGTTTAGGTAAACGCGCGTAAAGCAGTGATTTTGTCGATCTTATTTGTAAAATTCGTAAAGTTTGAACTGCTAAAAATGGTAATTTTGTATTACACATATCCTGTACTTCAACTTTAATAAACTACATTCTTGTTATTATATATTTGAAGTAGTGTAAATGAAAGTTAGACGAAATCAATTTTCTCCAGAAATTACTTCAAAACAAGTGACATTCCTCTGAAAATTGACTTAGTTTCAACGTAATTTTCATACTTAAATAATCTACAACATTTGCTGAAACTGTTCTTATACATCATTTTGTATAATTTACTACCATAATTTTTTGATGAATTTTTAACAATGTCCCTTCTCGTCACCTATTACCGGGGAAGCACGCTTGCGACCTCATTATTAAAAGAAAAGATGAAAAAACGTGCTAATAGAAACCAATACTTGTTATTTAGATATTACGTAACAAAAGGTGTACAATTTCAACGAATAAATCTATCAATTTTAAATTTTTGCTCTAAAATCGTTACCGGGCTCTTAAGTGTGACAGTATATTTAAAAACGTATATTTTCTAAAGACCTGCCTATATATACACACGTAAGGTTGCGCTGACACAAGGTGTAAGCGTTTATATTGCAATAAACCCTGGACACCTCTTGATTTGCGAGGACAACTTTCTTTGATCTCGACGTTCTGGGTTAATCTGATTGCGTTGGTTTTTCCTTCTTTTTTAGTTATGGTAGATTTTTTCTTCTTTCTTGAGTGTTAGTTCCTTGGTCAGGATCGCCATCAAATAACAAGAGGGAGCTTGAGAAGCTGTCCCAGCTCGAGAAGATATATACGTCTCGAGCAGGGACAGGTGAACATAAACACTTAAAGTGGCTATTTGCCAATTACACTGATAGTATATACAATTACACATTCGTTTTAATTAAATATTCCTAATAAGAAAAAATCGAAATAATCTGGCTAAGTCCTTAAACTAGAATAAATGGATTTGCTCCAAGATGTTTCTTTTATCTCAAGGAATAAACGCACTCCAAAATTAAGTCAATCACGATTGTTTAACTCGATTTTCTTTTAAGGTACCTATTACATGCCGCAGGGACCATTTTGGGGCTACGATCTAAATTGCTCTGAGGTAAAACGAGTCAATTTAAATGTTAAAAGAAATTCATTAAAAAAATTGACATTTAGATGTCTGACCTAAATGTGGATTTTCTAACTTTGACTCAGATTGTCCTTGTGTCTCATATTCTTTTAAATTGTGTAATTAACATAGAACGAATTGCTCCGTAATTAGAAATTCTCATGTCAGAATTTCATTTGGATAACTCAAGATTCAAGTGATTTTTAAAGAGAGGTTTGTATAGTACAGTCAGTATCAAACAAGGTTTCAAAAGTATCTACAGCTGATGTAGTGTATAATCCTTTCCCATCGTATTTTCTCGGGATCGTCCGTATTTGTCATGCTTCTTCAGTCTACCTCAGTACATTTTGTACAGAGACTGACTGAAATAGCATAAAACGTTCGTACGTTTCCGTAAAAAAAAAACGGTGGGAAAGAATTATTCACTACATCTGTACCATTCTGTAACAGCGTAACAAAAAGTGATGGTTCTATACGTAGCACAATTTAGACTGTAAAATATATACTTTTGAAGGTGAATTTTAGAGATTTATCTATATTTGAAAAAAGTTATCCGGAATATCAGATATTTTTGGCGCGTTGTTTTATCCGCTACTATTGATGCGAACTGTACCTACCTGTTATTTTCAACACACTTGCTGAAAACGACGTTTTTATTCCACCAATTTTTGGCTCATAATCACATTAAAGACGCGTGCTTTTTCAGTATATTATAACACTCGTCCTTTTTCATTATATTATCCGACTGAGTTAAGAAGGTTGTTTTATACTACGTCGGTGGCAAACAAGCATACAGCCCGCCTGATGGTAAGCAGTTTCCGTAGCCTATGTACGTCTGCAACTCCAGAGGAGTTACATGCGCGTTGCCGACCCTAAAGACCCTAGGTAACTGATTGCTAATAATATGCATGGAAACGGAGCCTTCTCGGAGAAATTCGGAGAAATTTGGTCGTGTAATACATTTTTTTTAACCAACTATTAGGTTTCAAATGTTAGTTCAAAGACGTTTTATCATACCAAACATAATTGCGAGTGCATTGGAATCGTGCGTAAAAAAAATAGCGCGCCAGCCATTTTCCGTATTTGTCATAAAATTGTAATAGTTTTGCATGTTTTTAGTTTATATATATTGACGAAAATGCTTGAAAATAAAGAACACATAAAATTGACGCTGTCAGTGAATACTAATAGAGGCAAGAGCCGAGAACGATAGCCTTTTACCATCAAAATCGGGTGAAAAATAATTGGCGGCATATGAAACTTTTATTCAATGGAAAATCAGCAAAAACGCTCAGTCTTTCTTGGAAAACCTGTTGGTGTTGGTTACTTCAATGAATTGGCGAATAAGTGCTTACAAGCCCAGCACGTTTTGGTGCAATTATTCGATGTTAAAACTGTAAGCCACCATTTTGAAAATTGTACTTTTACTGTTTTGACAAAAAAAAACTAATTTATAAGTTTTGTTTTTTCCTCGCACGTGTGTTGAAAAACGTCGTATGAAACGCGTGTGCATTAGTCATTACCCACATCGGCTTTCTTATAACGAAAATATCATAATGTACTGTTACGCTGTCGTGTAACATAACTTACAAAACAAGGTGTAGAGAAGACAGAGGACTGAAAATATAGCTAAACATCGGCTTTAGGAGCAAAATAGTGACATCACGTGTATTTGTTGTTTAGCAAATTTAACAGCTCATTTCGGATGATAGTGTAGGTAAGTCTAAATCATAAAGTGTGGAAGTGTCTAAGCAAATGATGTAGAGGGTGCTGTGTGGAACTTTACTTCAGACAAAAAAGATGAAAATTATGATAGTAACTCCTTTGCCGTTGCCACCGGTGCCTGCCTCAAGACGATTTCTATTATGAAATCATGCGCAAAACTTCTACAATTCATCGGACAGCTCAAATTAAAGAGCTGTAAGAATTAAAGATACAAGTTAAAAGTAACCAAATCTTGCCCCGACTCACGCGATCATGCCGCTTCGACGTACAGCGAACTGCACAAGTGCATACCCACTTTATGAATGGAATGCATTGATTAAATGGGTAAAGACTTTTGCAACTTGGTGAACATCGATATCTAAGCGACTGGATCAAGTGAGTATGTTCTTCTTGTGAGACTTCACATGGTACAATTACGATATAAATGTATACCTATGTAAGATTCTGAAGGATCAATTGGTAGATGTACTTAAGTTTTGACGGTTTTTAATTTTGGTCGGACATGAGCAGTTTCCCAAAAAAAAAAATATTAGGTGGCATTTTTTGTCATTTAGATTTATTGCATACCTATAGGTATACGAAATAACTAAACAAAAAGTAAATATACAGCAATTAATGAAATAAAACATATTTTTTTATTTGTGTCTACATTTTACTAATTTTTATTCAACATTTCTCGTAAACGGCGACGAAGAATTTTTCCTCTCGGGTTTCTGGGTAGTTCCGGAACAAATACCACGCCGCCCCTCAGTTGCATATATGGCGGTACCTGAATATTAATAATATTAAGTAATCATTATTTCTCAAACAAGGCTTGGCTTGATTCAGCCGTTGTATATATATGCTACCGTTACAAATAGTTTTAATTAAAAACGCATTTTTTCTAGTTAAAACTAATTTTTCGTAAACGGCTTGGTGAAACCGCGTTTTATGGTTTAAGACATTTATTATCTCATAAAGAATTTACAAAATTCACTTACATGAGATACACTTATATAACAATACTTTTAAGACTAGCGAGCACTATTTAATTTTATAAAGATTAATACGAGTATAAATTCTACATATAAGGTTTTGTTATGCATGGTAAAGTGGGTAGGAATCGGCAGCTTAGAGGACAATTTACTTCGACCGTCCTGTTCAGATGCGTCACAGCATAGATAACGAACAAGTCGTGTGAATACAAATGTTCACGAGTTATAATGTAAGTAGCATGGATGGATGCGGCATAGCTGTGCACACTACAGATGTGATAAAAATATTTGAATTAAAGGTAATGAACTTATTTATAGTCATTTTAGTTGTTATTTCGTTTTAATCTTATTTATTATTAATTATACAAAGTTATTATTTTTATTATTTAATATTAGTTTTTATGTATTTACTTATTGTTAACTATAATAGTTGAAATTACTGTACTAATTATAAGAAGATTTTAGATACATTCTATAATTATTTATAGATTTATCAATATTTTTAAATAATATCAATCAATATTTGGGTAATTTATCTGATTTGCCCTTTTTTATCTAATTTAATTATTATACTTAATATAACAATTAACTAGCTTATTATTATTATTGTAGTTATAGATTATTGAATATATGAAATTTTAGGTGCTTTTTTTAAAGTAGTTATAGTTTTAGACTCTTTGATATCTCTCGGTAGCTTGTTGTATATTTGCGCCCCTTCATAGATGATGCTCTTTTTTCCATAATTCGTCCGTGGTGTCCGTAGTATTAAATTATCCGCATTTCGTAATTTCATTTTTTGTACTTGGTGTTTTTTTGTGAAATTTATCTGTGAATGTATGTCTTTTTGGAGTATTTTACGGACTAATAAACATGTATAGTAGATATATGATTGGGTAATATTCATAATTTTAAGAGTTTTGTAAATCTTTTTAGTCGAGGTACGGGAATTATAGTTAAACAGGGCTTTTATCAGTTTATTTTGTGCTATTTGTACTTTAGATAGATTGGTTTTAGCTGCTGCCCCCCAAACTTCGATTAAGTAGTCAATATGTGGCTTGATTAATGAATTATATATTAAATATTTTACCTTTTGTGGGAGACAACGAGCAATACATCGAATAGCACCAGTTAAGGAAGTGAGTTTAGATTTTATTTTCTCAATATGTGGCTTCCATGTTAATTGACTGTCGATTATTAAGCCTAGATATTTTTCGTTCGTTTTATTATTTATAAGTTGATTGTTTAGTGAAGGTGGGGTATAATTCTTGATTTTTTTATTTTTTGCAGTAAAAATTACATCATTTGTTTTTGCAACGTTCATGGTAAGCAAGTTATGTTGAAGCCATGTATTGAGAAGATCTAAATCCATTTGCACTTCCATCATTATATGTTCTATGTCACGTCCATAGTAAAAAAGACTGGTATCATCGGCATATAAAGTCAATTTACCTTTTAGCCCTATGTTTTGGATGTCATTTATGTATAGAAGAAATAGGAGTGGCCCTAAAATGGATCCTTGGAGTACGCCATATGTTATTAGCCTTGGGCTGCTGACAGATACGATTTTAATATTTCATGGGCCTTTCCTATAATCCCTATATTATGAAGTTTAATAAGCAGTTTTTCATGACAGACCGTGTCGAAGGCCTTTTTGAGGTCAATGAAGACGCCTAATGCAATTTGCTTTTGGTCAATTTTGGTTTTTATTGTGGTAATTAGATCGATTGTAGCTGAGAGCGTATTTGATTTTGATCTGAAACCATATTGATATGGAGATATAATATTTTGTGATGTCAGAAACTTATTAAGACGAGCGTAGATAACTTTTTCATAGACTTTAGAGATCATAGGGAGTACTGAGATAGGGCGGTAATTTCCGGGGTCTGTTTTGCAGCCTGATTTAAAAATCGGCGTTACTTTCGCGGTCTTTCAGGTGTCGGGAAAAGTGCCCTGTTCCAAATTTTTATTTATGCACTTCGTGAGTTCATCAGTTATTATTAGTTTCACAGATTTTAATAGTTTCTATATAATATAATAGTTTCTATATATAGTTTTTACTAGTTAATACTTGTTTTCCGAAACGCTTTGGTGGAATTAGGAGTATTAAGAAACGAAAACGCGTTTTCAATAATGCGATACGCAAAACTAGTTTTAACTAGGGAATACGCGTCTTTACTAAAAACGTGTTGTTACGGTGGCATATGTTATAGCTACACTGGTGTATAATTATACAATAATTACGAGTAAATTTAAATATTTATTACACTTATATCTGTACTTAAATACATATATACAAAACGACATAAGCGTGAACAAAATATTCCTCGAATAAGTAGGTACCTAAGTACATATTATCGTCATGACCTCATGACTCCTCCCTTGCGTTAGTCCGTGTAGGAAGGAACTTGGAGACATTGGTTTTTGGAGAAAGCGTCTTCACCTGCTTCACTTTATGTAACTGGTATGTATTTAAGTAACAAGCAAACCTCTGCAGACACGTAGTCTACAAGCTCCTGCTCGGAGACGCACGCGCCGGGTTGCTTCACGACGAAGGCCGTGGGCTCGTCGCCGACGTCGCCCGCCGGCTTGCCCACAACGCCCGCCTCACGGACCCCGGGATGTAGCAGTAGTATGGTCTCCAACTCCAAAGGAGCCACCTGAAAGTCGGTAATCGTTGAATATTTTTTTTAGGCAGCAAGTGGCCCAAAACTAAACACCTCAAAGATTAGCATACATATCATAAAATATAACTTATTACTAAAAACACAATTTAGGTGACACAATGGTGTGGCTCCGTTGAATCGTCTGCTCTTGAGTCGGATTTGGCAGATTGTCCCGAAACCTCCGGAACTGAGACCGGCTTGGTTTGGTAGAGCCTTTTATACTTTTTACATGTTTGAATTTGATCATTTCATTACATTTCTTCTATTTTAAATGAAATTAAGTAAAAGCATAGATGAGACTGATAGATTTTTTAGAGGCTCGATCAAGGATGGTTGGTCAGCGGTGGTGGGTACGCGGGAGACTGGACGCATTTTAGGTGGCGGGTCAAACATTAGTAGGCCGGTAAGTATATCACTGCTCCGAGTGGTCCGAGTTGGCGAAAACGAGATCTTAAGGGGTGTGCGGAAGGACTTTTAATGTAAAACGGAAGTCATAAATGGACAAGGTTCGCCATCTTGAATTTCTTCATTATTGGCCTGATCAAGACTTAAATTGACAACTGACGATCAGAAAGGCATAGTCTAAATCGGTATAACCATTAAATGGATTTTGTCATACAGGACGTCTTAAAGAAACACTCACACCAATCACGTAATACCTACCCGTGGATTATATTTACCTACTATGCTACCTTTTGCTAAAGTCTTTTGCTAAATTTTTTTGGAAACAATAATCGGTTTAAAATCATCTAACTTATGATTTTATTTTCACTCGTTAGCCAATTTATAAAATATCTAATTGAATTAAAACTTATACCTTATTTCCATCGTATGACATTATTTCTTTCAGCCTATCGACAATGTAAAAGTATTTGTCTTCGTCATAGTAACCCAAGTCTCCAGTTAAGAAGAATCCTTGATCGTCTAGGTACGTGGATGGCTCAATCCCAATGTAACCTTTCATAAATACGGGACCGCGCAAACATATTTCTCCTCGCTGGTTTGGGCCTAAGGTCACGCGCGTTTCTGGATCTACAACCTGTAATAATAATAAAAAAAACAATGCAGCATCACAATATATAAATAGGTATCTTCTGACCCCCTTATTCATAAGGGCCTGATTTAGTTAAATTATGTCTTATCCCTTTCTTACAAATAAATAAGTCAAAATGACAGATTAAGACAAACGATTCACAGCTAATGCAGGCCAGTAACACATTTATTAATAACGCCATTAAGCTATAAGCGTGAATATATTCCATGGTGTTCGAAGAAAATCAGTACTAATAATATTATAAATGTGAAAGTTTGTCTGTCTGTTAGTCTGTCTATTACCTCTCCACGCTTAAATCGCTAAACTGATTTAGTTGAGATTTAGTATAGAGATAGTTTATTGAGTACCGGGGAAGTATAAAGGGTAGTTTTTATCTCAGAAATTATCCTTTAAAAGGGTGAAGAATATCTCACTTTTACCCCAAAAGTGAGATACTTGATGCATCGCCTGATAATTGATTCAAGGATCAAATTGATTGATTACCTACCTTTACACTTTATCAAGGTGTTATAATTGTCTCTCAAATAAGGAAGTTTGTATAGGGAATCAATAAAAAGCAGGTTAGATACCAATGAAGCTACCCAACATTACCAATTCCACGCAGATGAAATCGTGGTAAAAGATAATTTATATATAATATAATATAACGCCAAAAAGAAGCGAAAACGTTTCGAGAAACTGAGACTTAATTCAATTTTTGGCATGGTATGCTAATAATCAGGCTAATTACATACCCCGCGAGATGAATCCTCCGAATTCTCCCCAATTTCAATCTATCAAAAACTACTGGGCAATCATGAAAAAAAAAATTTTTTTTTTAACAAAACTAGTCAAATTGTCCAGGGTATCAATTCATTGCGATCTACAAGAAATCAACACGCCAAAAATGTCGACAAAAGTGTTGTGCAGAAGATGAGTGGGGTTGCATTATGAAAACAGTTCGTAATTATTTACATAACAGAGATTATTTTTAAAATTTATACATATTTGAAAGCTAAATACATTACTATTTAAAATTCAACATTCATAACTTTTTTATTTTATTTAAGTACTTAAAAAAATAACAATCTCTAGTGCGTACCAATTCTATATGAACTATGCTTTAGGACCGATTAATCGGCTAATATTACAAATTAGGCTGGATAGGATAGCAGTATTTCCCCACTACTCACTACATCCCTAATACGTACGTTATAAATTCATGCAATACTATTAAATATACCTACGTAGGTATGTGCATGAATGATTAATGAAAATAAAACAAGATTTATACTTACTTTCAAAGTTATTCCAGGAGATGCCATACCAACACTTCCAACCTTGGGGCCCTTAGTACCCCAACTTTCTGACGTCAGTTCGCCAGATTCGGTCATACCGTATCCTTGTATTAAATTTCTTAGCGTCGGAAACCTATTGGCAATAAAATTTTAACTAGGTATCTTGGAAAAACATCAAAACCAGGCAGACAACTGCGAACCTCTTACTCTTAGGTACACTACTTTAACTTAACTCTTTTAAAAATGCTACGCCGAATTAATTAATCAAGAGCATGTCCGACCGGCGCGGCGGTGATTAGCGAAAAGTAAGTAGCGTTGAACGATTTTTTTTCCACGCGGGCGAATGTTTCTTTCAGAAAAAAGATTCCAGTACCGTGTACCGTACAGTAATCATTGACGGTCAACTATTAATATACAAATCGTATATTCTGGCGTGATCAACACGGATACGTAGTACTTATAAGTTATACGTATATTTCTTGCGTGAGAAAATAGTCCGTCGCTACGCTACTTAACTGTCGCTTTTGCGCCGCAGGTCAGTGATGTATATTATAATAATTCTAGCTTTAAAATTGGTTCTGAATAAAATGTTGGTGACGTTCAGGTACTCAGACTTATGGAAAATAACGGTTAAGTACATTACTCAGATTTACCTTCTTTTGATAGCTTCAATTGTTTTTCCATGCAGCGGAGATGAGCGACAGTAGATAATGTTTAATGAACTTAGATCATATTGATCTACTTGTTCCGATTTCGACAAGTAACCAACGAGTGACGGTACTAACATGGTGATGTTTACCTAAAATTATACACTTATATTAATTATCCTCTTCGTAGTCTATAGTCATGGAGCGGAGCGGAGGAGGAATAAAATTAACTAAAGTTATCTGTAACACACTATGCTGCGGTTCTGTAATATCAGTGATACAATGTAACCTCGGCAAGTGGTTGAACTAATGTGAAAGAGGTGTAAAAGCAGGTGAATAAATCTACCGGTTGGTGTAGGCCGCCATGCACTGAGTAGCAGATTGACTATTCAATCAGGACAAAAATGGAGCAGGCGCGCCGCGACGACGGGCAATGGCGTTATGCGCTGGAATTCTTTTTTAAATAATACCGGAGATTACATAGAATTAGGTCTTTTGACGCTTCTAATTATGCTTATAATAGCAATAATTGTAGCCATAAACTTTAGACATATGTTACCTGACATCGCTGAATACTTTTCAAAAGGTTTTCAGGTGTGACATTGTCCACAAAAACTACTCTTCTCCCTAAAGAAAGGAACTTGAAAGTCATGAAGGTGTCGTAATTATGATACCATTCTCCGAATAAAAAAACAGTTCTTAGGGAATCATCTTCGAAACTGTAAGAAAATAATAAAATTAGTTTTTAAAACAAAACCCTATCTGAAATCATCAGATTATATATTAAAAAAAAACTGTAACTTCACTTGATTTGTTTGTTTGTCTACTTGTTTTTTTTTTGTTATTAAAGTAATTATTTACTTACTCTTTTGGTAAGCTGTTTAAAATGCAATTCAAATGTGTTAGTTGGACTCCTTTCGGCATGCCAGTCGTACCAGATGAGTACAGGATTAAAGCGGTATCTGTTTGTCCTTGTACTGTAGCTGGCTCAAAAGTTGTTACATCTGTTTGTTTTCTAAGCAAATTCTTCAATGATATCTCGATATCATCACGCTCGTCCAAACAAATATAATGTTCTATAAAATCCATTGTTCGCAGTATGTCTCCATATGTTTTCCAAAATAAATCAGAACAGATGAAATATTTAGGTCTGGTTAAATTTAGTTTGTGCTTTAAGCCAGCTGAAAAAGAATTTATTCCATTTTAAGAATCAACCGAAACAATGAATAGCCTATGGTCCGATAGACAATTAGCCTATTATATCCATTAAGAGGAGTTTAACCCAAAATTGTAGTTTTTACCTATATTTCATTGTTACAAATTTAATAAAGAGCGAATACCTTGAAAAAATTAATACGGCTTTTCATACAAACGTAGTCCACATTCTCCTCTCTGGATTTTAACGTTATTGAATATGGTTTGAATCAATTTGTTGTATATCAACCACAGCTATGCCCCTACGTTTGATGTTTTTTAGAATGTTTAATTAATGTTTAATAACATCCCCTATTTTATAATGTCGATATCCAGAGATGAAAATAGGGACTACGTTTGTATGGAGAAGCGGCCGTCCCCTTTCATCTTATATCATCACTATAACTATTGCATGTCAGTACCTATAGGTTACAAGTAGTTATAACTATTTAGTGTATTAGGTTTTTTTTTAAATAATGTGGTGCTGTTTGTAGATGGTTTTGCAATAAACGTTTTCTATTCTATTCTTCTATATCTACTCGCAATCACATCCAGAATGCCATTCTGATTAGCTCGGACGCGTCCTATTGGCGATGAGTTTTTTTTTCCGCATAATCGCGTAGAACCTGTCAGTATGGCTCCTGTACACGATTACCAATCGTACCTACTGGCAAACTAAGATGGGCCAGCGTGCAGTCCACGATATTGGTTTTTCGTCCGCATTTGCACATCAAAGTTAGTGGGCCAGCGATGGTGCATATGCATCACGAGGCCAATAGTGCGTACACTCACAGAAGTATAATTTTAGTACAAAATAGCTAGTAATATAACAGGTCACGTCACAGGCAAAAAATTTAAACAGATGTATAATTTGGTATAATTAATCGAGGTAAAACGTAATAACGCGGGCGATGACCTTATATATCTTCCGTCGCAGGTTTACGCGGTGCGCCATATATCTTTTGCTTCCTAATGATTTCTTGGTTTTACCACTCCTCCTCTTAACAATAAAGTTCATGAGGGTCTTCTCAGATCAGTTTCGCGTACAAGATTAGTTCAAAATAACAATAGTTCAAAAAATACGTGAGTATTTTACGTAGTTTCATACATATTTTAAGTCACTCTCCTCCTAAACACCATTGGGAGCCAATAAATGCCATTCAGAACTGAAATAATGTATGGAAATGAATTGACTTTTCGTCGCATCTGTCATCCCAAGAATTTTTACTTTTCGATCGGTGTTTGTCGATTATCGTCTTGGCTATGGTTTCTGGGGTCTGTAAGGTAATTTGAGATAGCACTGGACTCGGCAGTCTTAACCAGAACACGATCATAAATAACAAGTGAAGGTAATAACTATTATTTGACACGGTAGATGACGCATCAGAAATAGAAAGAATAATATTGGCATCGGCCTTAATATAATAATTACCTTACATACCAGTAATTAAATACTGACCTCTTCCACTTTGTAAATCATATGGCGTATAAGCTGCCCCGGTAAAAACAACAGCTAAGGCGGTGGGAATAAACAGTACTCGTTTCTCGCTGCCGATGCCAACGGTATGACCACTCTTCACTCCCAAATCTGTTAGAGCGACGGATAGGTTCACAGCATATTGGGTAAAATCCTTGTACGTTATAGCCTCCCCCGAAAGAGCGTTTTGCTAAAGAAATAAATAGACTTTAGTCGAAATCTGGAACACATCAGCCAAAAAGACAAACACAAGGTTGTGATTGGACAGGTTTGGGCTATATAAGGAACGGGATAATAGTTTTTGTTTGGTATTGTTTGGAGTTGTTGTGAGGGTTGTGAGCGTTTCTAGGGTTCCGTACCAAAAAGGTACAATAAAACCGTTATGGTGTGGCTCTGTCCGTCTGTCCGTCCCAATGTCACATTACTTAAGCTATCTATGTATTTCAAATTTGGAATAGTTATGAACAACGCTAACCGAGACACATTGAACGTGTTAGGTATTCTTTTTATTGCCTATGTAAAATGCTTAATATGAAAAGGGGGCAAAAAATCAGTCTAACTAGACCAAGTCTACAAGGCCAAGTGGAATATTATTTTAAATAGCTCAAATTGAACATTTCAAAACAAATTGAACATGAAAAGAATTTCATATGAAAATGTGAAAACAACTCCTAACCAAAAGTATGTCATGTTTATAATTAATAATATGAGATAATTGAATGTTTGTAGGGAACCCTCGGCGCGCAAGTTAAACGAACTTACTCGTAGTTTTATTATACTATACGATAATCGAATATTTAACAGAAATAAATATTATACGAAAATTTTACACAGATCGATCACGTTCCACAGTACAGTAAGTTTGACAAGGTTTGTGTGGTACCTATATACATGAACCTGATACGAGTAAGCACAAAAATAAATCCCTTAGCGGGGTTCGAATCCGGGACCTCATAGGCATGCTTCATAGGCAGGGTCAGTACTGACTAGGCTTTGAGGATTAGGCTGGGTTTCATGTGAGAAACTCCCTATACTATATAAACATACTGCGAAGTAGTCGCTTAAGAAAAGCCACATCAGTCGTATTTTTGGAAATGGTTACTGTATGTTCCACATTAATATCAAGTATCAAAATTACTATGGCGTACCTACTCTACAACGTCTTAAAGACTGTATTTTCATATAGAAAAGCACTGCCTAGTTTTCTTCATAATTTACATAAAACCTTGAAAAGACCGCAATATTTTTCTTAAGTGACACGAGAAATAAATTACGTTTGAGACATTTGACATTTCAGTTAATCATTGTTGTCATTTAAAGAGTTTTTAATAAATCTCAGTCTCATATTTTGTTATCCCTAATCTAGGCTACTACGCTGTTAAGTATCTGATTATGTTAAAAAGCTTTCTACTCCGCATGGTACAGTCAGCGCGGATGACACAACGTGCCAAAGGTATCTGATATTCCGGATTACTTTTCCTAAGATAGATAAATTTCTAAAATTCACGCTCAAAAGTATATCTTTTACAGTCTTAGTTGTTCTATATTAAAGAAATCACTTTTTGTTAAGCTGTTCGAGAATGGTATATACTTATGAAACGTTATTTGATCCGCTACTTTTGATGCTGACTGTACTTCTATATTCTGATATTAACGGACCAATTCGAACTTTAAGATATGTCAAATGTTAGGTCTAGATATTACGATATGGATCAGATATGTCACTGTCAAACGTGACGTTTTTGTTTAAAGAAACGTCACTTTTGACACTGACATATCCGATCGATATGGTATCTTGACCGAATATTTGACGTATATTAAAATTGAAATCGGGCCCTTAATTGTACTTTGTTATTCTGACGGTTTTTCATTTGTTTGCATTTTTAATGTTTTTTGTTGATATATTTGATTTAGAAATTATATTGACTTTGATGGTTTTTCGAAAAAGACCATTCCTATACTCCCGAATAAATTTTTACTGGTATTTGCGTATAAAAGGATTTTTTGTTGCTTTGCCGATAAACAACATATAATATAATAATTAGTACGTTTTATTTGCCCCTGCCAGGTATTAGTAGATTATTAACCAAGGGATGAAAGGCACTCATTTTTGTCGAGGTAGTTTAGTCAAGTAGGTAGAATAGTCCGGGACCGAAATGAAGGACTACGAGGAAAGTAAAATACACGTGCATTTATGTAAAAACAGCCAGAAATAAACTTCAGTAATGTCTTGAGGGCAGTTTATTAACAATTTAGGTAAAAATATGGTTATTTATAGAATTCGGAGATTTATCAGAGAGGAAAATGTAAAAAAAAAACCATTTAAAACCAATAAATTAATTGTTTATCGTAAAAAAAATAAAAAGTACTTAGAAAGTACAGTGGTCTATAGCAGAATCGTATAATTTTCTACACACTTTTTTAGAAAAATTTCGACCCACTTTCAGAGCATGAGAAATGAACAATTTATTTGAGAATACCAGCGGTAGATTTCGACAATATTTAAGTATATAAAACTGCATTTACTTTCATTAATAATTTGTCAGAGCTTTGCGTTTTTTTTTTTAATTTAATTGAACAAAGTAGATAGAAAAATGAAAAGCCTCAAAAGTAAATAAGATATAAAAGTTAAATACGAGTAGGTGCTTTTTACTTATTAAGTAAGATATCCCAAAAACTTACCACGGCTACTTCGCTACTTTTGCACGCTCTTTTTAACCGCTCCAACATGTATTTGCCGAAATTCAAGTGCGCCGGTACTTGAACATTTTGATCTCCGTAAATGTAATTGCTGTTATACATTGCGACGAAATATTTTCATTAATTTATTAAAACACATGCAGTCCCTGATTGCAACTGCAGTTGTCAGGAATATTATTAAACATTGCTATCGGTTGGTCTCTTATATATTCGTATTATGACAATATAGATAACAGTATTATTATGACCAGTGTATAATTATTATATTCATTAACAATTTGTTATCTTCCTAGAAGTCAATAAACGTTTTATTGTATTTGTTAATTAATAAGATAATAGATATGCGTATTCTCTTTAATTAATATTTTGCTCGGGACGGAATTAGGTTTGTAGGTAAGTCGGTGGTTCTGGTGGTTACAATAACCTTCTGTTATCAGGTTTACTTACAGGGACGTGCATTATACAAAAGTAAAGACAATATTTCGTAAAGTGACAGTCAAAACTCACTAACCACCCACAATTAGTTAGTAGCATACATATCAAAACAAGGTTATTTTTTTGGAATTAGTGTGTTTTGTTTGTTAAATTATTATTAAGTAAATCACAATTTGTAACAGGTCTATCACGAATACGGGTCTATGAGGGATCAGCGATGCAGAAGTTAAGACCCCGTAGTATCGTGTTCTTCTCTCACTCTCACTGAGCGCAAATGTGAGCGAGATGGATGTGCCTGCTCGGGAGCGCAGATATGTCATGTTTTTGAATTTTTGTTGTAAGCGTGAAAAAAAAGGAATCACTACTTTCCCTCAATTTTCATATGTTTAGTTTTTGTACATATATTGTTACAAATATTTAAAGTGCGTTTTAGACCTATGTACGTAATTTTTTTCTACTAAGCGAAGGTCGAAATAGTACATTTCAATGCAAGTGTGCTAAATGTGTCATTATTTACGAGTAAACAATGACACATGCGCACGTTCATTGAACGATGTTTTTTAATACATTTACGAAATATCATATTAAAACTGTTATGTTGTCACTAAGCCAACTGAAGGTTACTGGTATCAATCTATATTAGTCCTTATGTTAAGCTTGTGAATGTTGTGCCAGTCGTAAAGTCTCCCAAGATTTACCTTTAGGACATATGGGGCAGCACAGAGAAGTAAAGTGGCCTTGGCAAGTAATAGCTATGGATTTTATGGGTCCCTTTCCAAAAAGTAAAACTTGCAACACCATGTTATTAGTGATAACCTGCTTATTTAGTAAATTCACCGTTTTATTTCCTTTACGTACGGGTAGGGCGGATAAAATGTGCGAAATCCTAGAAAAGCAATTCTTGTTATTCGGTGCGCCTAAAGTCATTGTTTGCGATAATGGAAAACAGTTCGAGTCGCATCTATTTAAGGATTTAGCGTCTAAATACTGTGTGGAAATCAGATACACGCCGCACTACCATCCGCAGAGCAATCCGACCGAGAGGGTAAATCGCGTGGTATGCACAATGATTTCTTCTTATATAACATCCAAACAGCATAATGAGTGGGATAAAAACATAGATGAGTTAGGTCATGCAATTAGAACGGCAGTTCATGAAACTACGGGGCGCACTCCATCTTACTTGTTTTTTGGTACTCCAAACCACGGTCTCGAATTTGTTACCCTTGCCGTCGGCGCGTACAATAGTTATTCCAACTGATAGTGTTGCTATAGACACGGTACCCTATCTCGATAGTCTGGAAGCAAGGGGCGAGATATTTAGAGAAGTTCAGGATAAAAAAAAAAATGCGCACCTTAAAAGTAGTTATCGTTATAACCAGAAAACAAGGCTAGCGACCTTTGAGGTAGGTGATATAGTCTGGAGAAGAACCAAGTGTTTGTCTAATGCAAGTAATAACTTTATGGCTAAGTTAGCTCCAAAATTTGACAGGGCTGTTGTAGTGGAAAAACTTTCAAATATTGTATTTAGATTAAATAATGCCCATGGCAAGAATATTGGTGTATGGCATATCAAAGATCTGAAACCCTATTATGTAAAAAAATAAAATAAATGAGATTTATTTATTTTTATTGAGGGACGGGGCATGTTATGTTGTCACTAAACCAACTGAAGGTTACTGGTATCAATCTATATTAGTCCTTATGTCGTTTCAATACAGTACAATGGTTCAAAGACGCATAAACTGGTTACCTATTTACAACAGCTAGCTATGTCTCCTGGTGGTCCAGTGGTATTCGGGCTTGACTAGCAAATCGGAGGCCCGAGGATCGATCCCCGACATGAGTGAACTTTTTGCATGTTTCATTGGTGTGTTTTAAATATTGGAGCAATGTAAATGTTAGATTTAAAAAAATAAAATTTGCGGTCATGTCGAGAAAAAGTTGAATCGGACACTTGAACTTGCAACGGTGAGTCAAGTAGACATCGATCTTCCACTGTTGTGATATCGTATAAATGAATTTATCGAAATAAGTAATTTGAAATAGACGTCTAGACATCCTGCCAGTGGAAGTGAATTTATATTTATAATATTTTGGTTATTTTGTGAGTGCCGTCTCAACTGTATGAAGGGCGTATCGACATGCCCTTTTGGTTCACGGCTATTAAAGTATTTATAACCGAATGACTGAGCTGGCCGTTACAAAGGCAGTGGTTTGGATGGGTACCACGTCGACGGTGGCAATCAAGCATACGGCCCGCCTGATGGTAAGCAGTTACCGCAGTCTATGGACGCCTGCAAGGTGTTACATTCGTGTTGCCAACCCTTTTAAAACCTGTACACTCCTTTTTTGAAGAATCCCATACTGTAGACATTAAGTAGGTAATATTATTATCCTCACTCACTCTTCTGTAGAGTTCCGAAATAATCATGTTTTTTTAGATTTGTCTCATTCTTACAAACACACTTTAGTGTAGTGTGGACACGCCTTATAATAATTAATAAAAAACTGGACAAGGAACTCGCCCACCGAGGATTCCACACTTTATAGTATTTCTGTTGCCGCTATGCAACAGAAATACATCATCTGTGAAAATGTCAACTAACTATCACGGTTCATGAAATACAGCCTGGTAGCAGACGGACAGACAGGCAGACAGACAGATGGACGGAGGGACAGCGGAGTCTTAGTAATAAGGTGCCGTTTTACTCTTTGGGTACAGAACTCTAAAAATTAAACCAAAACTGCATTTCAATTTAGACGATAGAACTTTAATTGATTTTACTTTAAGCACCCTAAGTTAATGTTTTTTTTAAAGACCACACTCCTTTTCAAATCATATGCTATGCGCTTTTACATATTCCAGCGATAAAGATTTTAGATTTTTCGGTGTTGATGGGATTGCACAATTTGTTAAGGTTTTAAATTTGTTGTTATACAACCTTGCTGACGCCGATTTGTGCGCGTGAAATTCATACGTAAATCAAAAGTAACAAATCGTAGAATCCGAATACCGAACGAATAAAAAATGACGAATAACTTCGAGATGTATTTATAAAAACCTACCACTGCTACTTCCTCAGTTTTGGATGCTTCTTTTAGCCGCTCCAAGATGTATTTGCCGAAACTCAAGTGCGCCGGTACTTGAACATTTTGGTCACCATAAACGTATAGACTGTTGTTAAGCATTGTAGACAATTTAATTTAAGAACACAATAACGATGTCAAACGTAAAATAAAGCAATGGCAGACACATTCGGTACACTTTATATAGGTACTGATAGGATATCTTAACGATGTTTTCTACTAAGTTAACAATTCGACTAATGTTGTTGGAGTAAAGATGTAAAAACAAATATTTGGTCATTTCCAAATTGTAATTATAATTATCAAATTGTAAGAGAATAATGCCTATGCATTAAATGGACAAGATGTGACGATCTCTTCATAATTAGAAGTTGATGTGTTGAAATCTTTATTCTTAGTACTTATCCAAGGATAATAGTACTTAACCAAGGTCCACGGTCACTATACCATCTTAAGTTTGATACCTTAAAATCTGCTGTTTTCTGTAATAAATACTGCCACGTATCAGATAGTAATGCTTTATTTAGCCTTTTTATTAGCGCTTGAATTGTTTTTATCAGATGGGCCTCCCGCGAATACTGAAGTTTGCAAATTGCGGGCGTCTTTCTCTTTTACTCTAATTAAGGTGTAATTAGGGTGACAAACAAAGATTGCCGCAATTTGCAAACTTCGGTGTTCGCGGTAGGCCCTTAGTTGCTGTATCTTATGTATTATTAGTCGAAAAATACAATTATTAATTTTAAGAAAAATACAACACAAATATTGAATCATCGACGTATCAAAAGAAGCTTTGGCTTATAAAACAATGTAACAAAAATATTATCTGTAATCCTTCAAAAAAAAGATAAAATATTACAAAAGTGGGCTTGGTTAGGCACTGGGCCTTAAATGGTTCACCTTACCTTACCTCATAAAAGGGATGATATTTTATTTTACCCTTTTTGAAGTCGGGTTTTTTTTTAAAGGTTTTATTGGTAGCTTGTTCCATGAAAAGTAGTGAAATCCTATTTTTAATGGGACATCTTAATACAGCAAGGAACTAATTCTAAAACATTCTAGTCTGACTTGTAATGAAAATAATACGAATAATAAAACGTGAGGCCGTAAATTGCTAAGTATCGATTTGCCGAGACAGTAAAGGGCACTGCACCGAGATTGTTCCATGTTACCTATTAATGGGAATAGCGGTCTCGGTTCTGTTCGAGTAGTTACTCGTTCACATTGCCAGACGTGAATGGAGTTGGCAAAATAACTTGCGACGCCACTTGCAGGGTATTTTATACAACCATAATATGTCAAAGCCAATATTGCTCAGCTATTCATAAGCATGATATAAAACAATAATATGGTATGAAAAAAAATAATAAAAAAAAATAATGATATGGTTCAATTTAACCAGGGAATTCAATATAATACAAATTATCTTTGTTTGTTTCTGTACATTTATTATCAACTATGTGAGGTATTCAATAAAGAGTATTGTATTGTATAATTTTTAGAATTATCAGCGTTCACCTACAAAGAAGCATACCCGAGCATATTGTTAAATGCAAGTGCTGCTGTTAATTTGTATTTTTTGTTCGCAAAAATTAAGAAAATAAGTCGACAGAAGTTAGACTTACGGATAATTAGACGAGCGCTTCTCCATACAAGCGCAGTCCACATTTTCCTCTTTGGTCATTAGGGAAGATATTTTTACATAATTTGTCGTAGGTATATCAACAATATCCATTTCTCTAGAGTCCAGAATTATCCAAAATGTCCGTTCTAAACCCACTTTCCTCTAAACTTTATAGCATGCACTCGCTTTTTAATGTTATGTCTTTAGTAGACAACAACGATAACAAAATAAATGGATAATCATATCACTATTCTGACAGAATTTCTTTTTCTGTAATGTTTTAATATACCTATGTATACTCAAATATGAGCTTTACATTTTTGTTACAAACACTATGATTAATAACGAGATAACCTTTATGTAATGACTAATATTTTAATGAACGAAATTTTGAACAAAGTAATGATATTTTTATTACCAAATATCATTTTTAATGATAATGTCTGGTACGCATTTGAGTGGTTTTTATGTTATTTTGTGAGTTATATATGTTATAAACTGATGGCGCGAAACTTGTGGTCAAGGTTGATGGGCAGGATATCCAATATGTTGACGAATACATATACTTGGGCTAGACACGAGTAGCATCCTTCACTGACAGGCAGTCAAAAAAAATCGATCGACGTATCGAAGAGCTTCTCGTCCATGACGGCGAATGAAGGTCAACCTTCCACTGACACTAAAGCTTAAACTCCTCGACATGTGTATCCTGCCTATCCTATCCTACGGCGCCCAAACTTGGTCATTAACGGAAGCCCAGAAGTCCCTACTCGAGATTTGCCAGTGAGCAATGAGGCGCAGTATACTAGGAGTTCGCAGAACCGATCGGGTTAAGAACACCGAACTACGTTCCAGAACTGGTATCGTAGATGTGGGTGTTCAGGCCGCTAAGTTTAAGTGGGGTTGGGCCGGACAGGTCTTCCGTATGCACTCGGATCGGTGGGCCAAATTGGCTACCGAATGGACACCGCAGATTAGTGGAGGCAGAGGTAGAACAAAATAACCGGCCAAGAGCATGTCGGGCCACGCTCAGTGTAGGGTTCCGTAGTTACTCTTCCGTCACAATAAGCTAAACTGGAGCTTAAAGTATAGTAAATTGTTAACCAAGGGATGAAACGGTACCTTTCACCCGAGTTAAACAAATAGGCAAATTTGCATAATCAGTACCTAATTAAAGTAAGTCTTTTTACTATGAAGGGAAAACTTTTTGCGATAACTCAAAAACAGCTAAACTGATCATGTCCGCTATAGTTTTCATTTAATGTCTTTCTTAAGCTCTATTTCTACGATTTTTTTCATATTTTTTGGACCTATGGTTCAAAAGTTAGAGGGGGGGGGACACATTTTTTTTTTTCTTTCGGAGCGATTATCTCCGAATATATTCACTTTATCAAAAAATGTTTCTTAAAAACTCCTATTAGTTTTGAAAGACCTTTCCAACGATATCCCACACTCTAGGCGAAAAAAAAAATTCACCCCCACTTTACGGGTAGGTAATTAAATTTTTAGATTTTATTGTACGACTTTGTCGGCTTTATTGATTTATATATCAATGCCAAATTTCAGCTTTCTAGCACTAACGACCACGGAGCAAAGCCTCGGACAGATAGACAGACAGACGGACATGGCGAAACTATAAGGGTTCCGTTTTATGCCATTTGGCTACGGAACCCTAAAAAGAGATGACGGGATGACCTTGACGCTTTTTGCAGCGACTTGCGGGAATAAATATGTATCAAACCGTGATGAGTGGCGGAAGAGTGGAGAGGCCTTTCTCCAGCAGAGGGACACAAATAGAAGGATTCGTAACTTTTACTTTAATATATGACATCTATTTCGGTTTATAATTTACATATAGGAGGAAAGCGATTACATAAAAACACAAATCAAAATATTTCATATTCAAGTTGAGTTAGGTATTTTGTCGACGGGCGATTTACCAACACTGGAAACAGTTACACTCTGTAGATGATATATACATAAATTCTACATAACAAACCGTAGGTTGTATTGTATAGTATTTTTATTGTTGAATTTATTATAAAATTGTAAGTACTAATAATTTTATTCGTATTACTTATCAAATGAATCCAAGTTGAATAAAGGTTTTAGTATTTTTTTGTTAGTGTACCTACAGTACACGTAAATATTCCCTTACTTGATCATATCTAGGAAGGTTTGCTGTAATATACATGTCTCGTACATAGGTATAACAGCATTTGATTGGTTGACAAACCATTTGTCTAATGTAAGTGGCTTCCCTTTGTGGGCAAGCGGAGAATGCTCGCGTGCAAGAAATTCTAGCTCGATAAATCTGTCTCTAAAGTACAGGCACATTAGTGGAATCTGTAGATACAGGCAGCTGTAGCAAGTTTCCAATACCACCTTACCTCTCATTAGCAATTTTCAATTTACAAAGCAAGCAAAAAATGTTAAAAATATAGACATATCACATACTTAGCTGTAACTTTTTGAACCAATTTACACTCTGCACACTTTTTACAAATAGTTTGTGCTGTTTCTCGGGTCAATACGAGTCAGGGCACGCATCTTCGCGAATGACACGATCTATATGACGCGTACATTCGCGTGCTACACGGGCGGTGCTCGCTAGCGTTTTACGAGCAATGTACGCTTTAGATTGCGCGCTTATTTAGATCAACTCCAGCAATAAACTCTTTTGCTCTAACTAAAACTGATTCATTTTGTCTATTATAACTTGCATCACCTTCAAATTTTTTCAAAACGCCGTGTCAGTGTCAATTTTTAATTACTATAAAAAGGACGGCCTTTTTATAGTAATTAAAAATTGTTTTGCACAGGTATATTAAATTTAATACAAAGAGTCAGTGGAAAAATATGACACGACACCATCACACAGCACACCGGTAATAGAATCAGATATAAGAAGGTATATTTATTTTTGCCTTGATGTATTATGATGATTGATGAGTGGTGTAGGTTTTAAAGAGTCATCATCATCATCATAGCCAACGTGCCAATCGTTAACGCACTGTAGCGTAGCGTAGTCATCATCTCTCTTCTCTCTATCACTCTTCCGTGTTAGTGCGACAGTGACAGTTACGTTTCGTCCACTACGGACCGTAAATTATTGGCACGTTGCCTGCGTACCCTGGATAGAAATGGAATCGATTGGCATCAAAAAAATAGACAAAATGTCGATTTTGTCACCGACTGTGATATTTTTACAAAATCACTAAATGTCAATATTTTTTAATGAATAAGTAAGGGAAGGACTTCTAAGCTCATTTTGACGTAGCATAATGAAATCTGGTAGTCGTATTTGGACCTCCTTACCCGTAGACTTACTTTTACTCGTAAGTACTAAAAATTTAAAAACACTAAGTATTTGTTTCTCTCACGAGTCAGGAGTTAAATATAACTTAATAACAGATTAATATGAGAATGGCATTATTCTAATTTGAATTAGTGTATCTGTTTACTTCCCAAACTACCCAGCATCAAGTTGATAGGGCGACAAGATTGCAGACTCTAGTTATGATAGTTTAATCTTTCAAAAAAATACTAGGAAAATATGATAAATTAAATAAGATTTCGGTCAGGCATAGTTTATTCAATCATTTTGGCAGTTCTTTTTTTGCAGTTATATTACAAAAGTCTAAATAAATTAACTAGGTAATAGAGCAGTTTCTAAATAGTTATTCTAATACACATTTACATCAGAGCCAAACATTAAACCTAATCTGAAACTGCCTAAGTCAAAACCAAAACATTTACACAAGTCTACTAAAGCGAAGAGCGGTAGGATATGTAGGCACAGACAATACTTCCAGAGTTCAGTGTTGATACTACATCTTTAAGATAGGCAAGTACTTACTAAAATCTATTACCCGAAGCACTTATGTATGTAGGTACAAATCGTCGTTGTAGTTCAAAGCATTTATACAAAATTGATTATTAAAATTAAACCTACAAGCTACCACACACATCAACATGTTGACTTTGATCACAGCTCACGTGGGTGTTATCATTCATTCAGGTCATGACATTTACTTAGTAAACAATAAGTAATGTCACCTAACGGTATGATTTATCATTATGACATTATCACAAGAAAACAAAACGGACGCTTGATTAAATTATTAGTTTACCCGTATAGGATGAGCAAGATAAATGGGTCACAAGAAATGTGATAGTACATATAATACACTTAAGTACTACTTGAAAACGTGTCACTTTTCTAACTAATCCGTTTTCATCGACTTTGAGTGTATTTATATCTCACATCAAACTTTGCTATATTGACCTATGTGGAAAGCTCAAACTAGACACTCGTTCGAAATACCTACGGTCCTATGTTGTATGCTTATGTATATGTAGGTACGTCTGAATGCATGGATATGAGAATTGCCCAACTGCACTGAGATTTATGAAATTCTTCAAAATATTTACGCTTACGTAGTACCGAATGTACTCGTACCACTTAGAATTATGACCTTTCTTTCCCATCTTTCTTTCTCGTAGAAGTTTGCTTTGAAAATGTTATTTTTTTCTCAATAACATTTCGATTTAGATAACTTTGTATTTATAATTATTAATTTGGATGGATAGTGCTTAATGAGTTGTTATATACATAGGCAGTTGGGCATTTTAAAAGCATTTTAATTTGACGCCGGCAGTATTACTAAATATATAAGTTCTTTCTGAATACAGTGTGTATTTTTTATATAACCGAAAAGTTAAACGGAATGTAGGTTTTAGTGCTACGAGACGATTCTAGGTTAATGTATTTCGTACATAGTGCTAATTAGAGAGCGGATTTGAAGTAGCAATCTCAATATTAGTATGAATATGACTAGTGCAATTTGTGTATCTAACATGTCATTATCATTATGCAGCTTCATAAATTATTTTAAGTACAGTTAATTTAAAATACAAATACTGACATAAACCTTTTTTGGTAACATTAAAGTCTGGTATCATTCGTCTGAAAAATTCGTCGTAAAAATCATAGAAAAATAAAAGAGAAAAAACTAAAAAAAATTGACATAGGTATGTATTATTTTTCACATAGACCATATATACTTCTGATTCAATGATGCAAAAAATATACACTTTGGCTATGTTTAAAATTGCTGCAATAATGAAATATAAAGTACTGAAATTCCTTCGAGAGAACGAATAACGAGTTCTTTTTGGATGAAAAGGTAAGCCGTAGTAGAAGAAGTTTCACAACTCCAGAATAGTTTTGGCTTTGTAAAGTAGGCAATCGCTATTGTCATTAATATAATGGATTTCTTGGTTTAGATGGCAACTAGAATTGCCAAGAGATTTAAGTATAATACTGTTTTTGCAATCGTTACCATCGTGGACGATAAAACATGTGACGAACGGGTGAAAATGTATTTTTCGACGGTGTATGCTTAAAATGCAGTGTGAGTGAGTATCATTATTGCTTTGGCTTCATTTGTGAGGAAAAACCAATAAACTGCCTCGAAATTAATGAATTGTTCTGTGACCACTGTGGAAGCGAATTATTTTCATTTTTCATTTCTTTGAGTCGTAATAATATTTTTTATTGTGCATTGTGCCGAATAAATATTAAAGAAGAAGAACTTAAAAAAAAAACTTTTTCTAAATTTAACAAACGATGTTTTTATTTATTATCATCATAATTTTTGCCCAATATTTAAAAGCTTCCAAGAAGGTTTTTACTTTTACGTTCCGATAAAATACATTATTTTTGTGTGTAGAAAAAATAATAAATTATACAAGTCATATCCATATTAATATTGAAATCGCTCCTTCAAATCCGTTCTCTAGTGATAATTTGTGACAGTTGTCAAGTCGCATTTGAGTTTTAAATTAAAACAAAGTAGTGATGAATTATTTTATTACAAAAATAAAAGTCGTAGGTACTTTTTTTACAAAACCTGTGAAAGTATGTTCATTCGGGCCTAAGCTAGCTACCCTATGATTATACGATAGTATGAAAAATACTCGCTGTATAATGGATAAAATGGAACGGTACATGTACTAGTTACCTGAGATGTTTTATTGGACGAACTGTTGGAAAAACGAACAGGCAGGCTACTTGTACTTATAAACAGCAGAAATGTAGAATGGTTCGATATTCATTAAATTTAAAGCAGAATTCGTACCTACTGATTAGTATTACTCGTAGGTACTGCATTAGAACGCGCTTATGTATGTAGCTAGCGGCCAGGGACTATTTTAACTGAATTCAAGGGAATGTATGTAAATTTAATGTATCTCCACAACAGAATTCCATAGTTACCTTATGCTTCTAATGGACATCCTGAAATATAGACATGTATGTATCCAATTTTAAGATAGGTAGAGCCAGCAAAACGATTAGCAGCTCTACACACATTTTCATATGCAGGGGTGCTAAGCTAATAGTTTTGCTTTGCATAGTTTTGCATCATAGGCATACTGTACTACAAACTAAAGTTTGACGAAATACAATACAATACAATATGTACTTATTGTCTGTTCAGCTCACGAGAAAAGAGACAAAGATTTTCACGGTTAATTTAATAATGTGAAAGCTATGGATGTTTACAAATCAATCATCAAGACAGTTCCCAATTTCTTAATGTGTTTATCAGGCGAATGACACAAAAAGGAATCAATGCGTAATTTATGCTGCTTCTCCTGACATTTGATGAGTTTTCTTCGTCACCAAATCCTGTCAAAAATAAAATGTAGTTAGCATTACGTAAAATGTATATTAATTATATTATAGTAGTATACGTCTTCAATTAATTGTAGATTATTCAAACGTCAACAACGAATTATAAAGGGCAAACTTATTCGCGTGAAATAAAATTCAAATTTCTGTTCGCAGTGTAGACTTACCCGTTTGGCCAGTTGTCTAGATTTTCCTTTTTTTTTAATAAATAAAAATTATAGGAAATTATTACACAAATTGACTAAGTCCCACAATAAGCTCAACTAGGCTTGTGTTGAGGATACTTAGACAACGATTAGGTATTTGAGACTAGGCAAATAAATAAGTGACGTGAGTAGGTGATGCAGTAAGTGATAGAAGTTGAGCAAATAAAACAAACAGCAAGCAAACAACTGTACCTAAACATACATTCACTACGATACATCAATAATAAAAGAAATATCGTATCATTACATTTATAAATATATACACCGTGTTTTTTTGATTTCCGTTTATTTAAAGGGTGCATTCCTAAGCTTAAATTAAGTTACTTTCTCAAAGACACCGGTATTCTAATTAATTCCATTTCGGAAATAGTCAATAATTTATTTTTATCTTATAAGGCCCCTATGAGCGTGTGCCTTTGCCTTAGGGTCTGTTTACATATTGATTAGTGTTTAGTACGAGTTAATACATTTGCTACTAAACGTAAGTAGGTACCTACTATCTCGGACGGTCGATGTTTGAAATGTCATTGATATGACATACTTTTCAATTGTTTCGTTGAGTTAAATGTAATGCCCGTGTTACAACAACGCTATATGCAACATTTAATAACTTTTTATAAAAAAATACAAAATTACAAAATTACCCCGGCCATTTAGTTTCCTTAAACGAACTTACTCATGCCCCGAAGTTAACGGAAGCAATAAAAACACGATGTATAAATCGCACCAATGTGATTTCTAGTCATCGATATTAAAAATAAAATGTAATGATTTTTAGTTAACTGGTTAAAACAAACACAAACATTCGCGCGGAATACTGAAAATGTGAATAAAGTGGGCGAACAGGCGAAATTCGGAATAATATTTGTTATTTTTTTCCATTCACGTATTATTTTTATCTGTTCTTAGCACTGGAGAGGTTTATAATTTGAATTCTTCGCTAACGTAACTCAGGCCTCCAATATTTATTTGAATGAAATACTTATTAAATTAATTACCAAACGTCCGTATTTGTTCACCGTAGACTTCTCCTTGAAAGTTTGAGCTTACTGCATCGTTGGTTACTGAGTTTTCGTGACGCCCTGTGTGATAAAATACATTTAATGTATTTTGATATATTAATCAGGTTATTACACTATAGAAACCGGTCTTAATCGCGTATTAAATCTCGCGCGACTAGAAGATGTTGATGTCAAGTTTAGTCAGTCTTCTCCGAGACCACAGGGACAACTCCGTCCTAGAAACGTCGGAGGTAAATTTAAAACTAATACACGATGATGTCCCGTTTTTAATAATGTGTAAAAATGATGAAACTTTAAATCAGTGTTATTAATCAGGTTTACAAGTATAAGGACCATTCTCTGATAGAAAGCCACAATTCCATAAATCATTTTGTTGCCTACCTTTTTTCTTAAATGTTTGATTGTCCAAAACTGCTTTTGGCGTCGTAGAAAACGCTGACGGTGGCGCCGGTATTTCTAAAATAACAAGAGGTAAATTAAAATTGATTACAAAATTCCGACATAATATCTTATTATTAAATTGAAGTTTAATTTACCGTCCAGTTTAATAATGCCGTCAGTCTCTCCCAGAGAATTCTTGGCGATACACTTGTAGAAGCCAAAGTCCTCCTTGGTAATGTTTCTTATCTTGAGCATCATAAATTTGTTGTAGCCGCTGTCCATGGGGAAAGCTTCATACTTGCCACCTACAATTTCCATTTCTGCTTAAATGTAAAACCTCTGTATCTTACAATTTTAATAAAATTATAAGAGTTTGTGTAAAGACAGTATTTGGAGCATTCCATGAAAGTGTCTACTGTTGTCCCATACACACGCGTTTTTCTGAAGATTTACAGGAATTCTTTTTTGTGATTAATGGTCAAAAATATGCACAGAAAAATAATCTCCTGATTTAAATGCCGAAATAAAATCGCAACACAGGAGATAACATTCGCACGGGACAGTTCGTGGAATGCGCCATTTGTATATTTAGCAGACAGTTATTATAGCCAAAGGTATCGGTAACTTCGTCCAACATCATTTTTACGATAAAATTGAGTTCAAATAAACAGTTTTTCTAACTTGATTATTGAATATGATTATTGTTAAAGTGATATTGATAGTAGGTATAAAGCATCTATAATTTATAAAACGGTCTTATAGGAACGTTTACTTTTTGCCGTCGATATCACATCGATAAAGGCGTCCATTATCCGTTCGCTGCTTTAAATACCTAGTTTTACATTTAATCAAATTGTGAGGAACCTACGTGAAATATTCCAAAAAGTTCACATGTGCCGATAAAGCGCAATTCACAGTCGTATTTCATTCAGTAACTTTCTATTCAGCACGAGTGAATAAATTCGGGACGCTCTCGTTTCAGCTTCCATCGATACAAGAGAAACTATTTTCATTATGAAGCCATAAATCAACAACACAATCGAGCCATACTGTATTTGATATACATCACCATATGTTCTAGAGGAATAATGTGTGCTTAATTTAGATATGCATGAGTAATATTGTGTGATTTCAGCGTGTGTTTCATTACGGCAAAGGGTATTTTTTAATATTGTCACAATTACCAGAAATGATCATATCTCCCCGGTCGGTGGTCCAGTAATTTATTGAGGAAGGGTATGCCTCGGTGTGACACTCCAGTGTAACATCTTGACCTATATATGCTCCTTCCAACTGGTTTGGTATTGATAACATCGGTGGAACTAAAAAAAGAAGATTAGTAGGTAACAGATATTCATAATTACAACTTTGTACTTTTGACATAGGACATTTACCTTAATAATATTTGAAGCAGATGTTCGTTCCCTCGAATGGCATTTAGTCATATTAAAATCAACCAGAAATTGCTAGCTACTGACGATACAGTTATTGTTAAAATGATCCGTAAAACACGTTGATAATCGATAAGTTTAATGTTTAAACACTTAAATATTTATAATTGCAAATGCCTCATCAGACTTCAGGTCCGAAAGGTTATACTCACATTGCACCATTAGCATAATGCGCTTGCTTATAGACGGCGGCACCCCGTTGGATGCTATACATAAGTACGCCCCCATGTGGAGACGAGACACCTTGGATATGGTCAAGGTTTCTCCATCCACCACGCTTACTGTTGACAGAAATCATGACTGGATTTAAAATACAAAGTACTCGTAAATCGTTCGATCAGTGTAGGTTTACTTATTAGTAGAAGTCCCGGAGGAATAGGTAGGTTCTTTAATTTGATTATATTTACTATTTATACAATACAATACAAATCCTCTTTATTGCACAACCTCTGAAAAAAAAATGTACATGGAAACACATATAATACATGAAAATAGAGGTAAACAACAGGCGGCCTTATCGCTACAGAGCAATCTCTTTCAGACAACTTGTTATTTATATTATACTTTACTATTGAAAGTTTTAAAGTGAATAATGGTTTGTATAATGTATAAACAAACTGACCCATTTACAATACACTTCAAAGTAAGTATTATATTATATAACAAACATAAAGATTGAATATTGACAAACTGAATTTTTTATTAAGACTAAAGTAGGCTACCGCCCTGAAACCGCCTTTCCGTACAAACGTAGTCCTCATTTTCCTCTGTGGATATTAAAATTATTGAAAATATTTTGAGAGTATATCAACATTATCAACTGCAATACCCGTTTGATTTTTTTTTCACACTTTATAAACTGGCATGGAATATGCTTTTCACTCCAAACTTTTTAATAGTAAAATAATCGACAAAACTCGAACGTGGCTAATATACATCAAATTATTTTAGCACTAATACTTTTATTTACAATAACAATAGATACAACAACAAAGAACAACAAAGGATAACAAAGGATATATTTTAATTAGTTTGTATTAAATTAGTTTATTTGTTGTATATAAACTAACTATAGAGCCATGTAAATTGAGCGATCAAGATATTTCAGAGAAGCCACCTGATATCCGTAAATGGAGCAACGATGCCGCGATACCGGTCGTAACATTCGGTTCTTGAACACATCATAGAGACCTTATAATATGTCAAGCAGTGTATGCAACTCTACATAAAATATAGTTCGTGTCATCCACGATGACGCGCAGTTTTGACAAATCTAACCTTTAATGACATGACAATACGAGTCAAGGACCGCGTCATCGTGAATGAGACGATCTATAGGCCATACGTTATGCTGAATCATAAAAACGTTTCTCATTTGTATGTGTTACCAAACAAATTTTACCTGATTCTCCGTTATAATTAAAGTCCTGGCCATCCTCGCGGCGCCACATGACATAGGGCTCGGGGTAGCCGCTGGCGCGACACACCAAGGTCACGTCCGAGCCCTCACGCACCACCATGTCCGTCGATGTCATGTTGTCGATGATTGATGGAGGCACTAAACAATAACAAATTATCTGAACCTCACATAATTACGACAGAAAAGCTAAAGATAAGATACATTGAATGTCATTTATGTATTTTAGTCACATTTATAAAGTTCTTTGTGGTGTTCATAATTACTTTTGATATGAATCTATAGTGTCGTTACCCGTTTAAACTTTAAACAATAGTAAATCATAATAAATGTACATATGAGTAACAGTAAGAATTCATACATTTAACATAAACTCCATACTTGATTTGGCCTGGAAACTTAGCGTGGTCCGACTCTAGCAACCCATAAGTGCCAAAAAGCGAGCGGGTTCTTAAGTTACTAGCATTAACATTTTTTTGGACAAAACTACAAATTTAGTAATTTCTTGAGTGCTTTCAAATTCTGTTGGTCGCGCTAAACATAACCTAGTATAGAGGCCAATCCGAGTTTTAGTTATTAAATCTCATTCCAATATGATAGTGATATGCTGATCTGTCTGTGTCAAAATGACGTTTTTGAATTCGAATTGTAGTTATAAGACCTCATTTCAAAATGATACTGATCTGGCAGTGTCAAAAGTGACGTTTTTGATTGAAAATCGACATAATGCGCAATTTAGCAGGTCCTCTAAAGGAGATTAGAACTATCTCATTTGGAATGATGTCAGATTCATATTAGATCAGTGTTACATTAAATTGTTGAAATCGGCCTGTCAGTAACGGCAATGCCAGTAGGTGAATACCTGATTGCAGACCTTATGTGCTTAAATTTATGCTTTTAACTGTAAAGTGACGGGTTAAAATAGTTGAAAAATACGTGATAGTTAAATATCAAAAAAATATATTTGAGGGCAGAAAAGGTACCTCTATCTCCAAGCGTCGAAATATCGCACACTCAATTTCAAAACGGAAATATATGAGAAAAAAAAAGTAAGGATTTGGATACCGTAATCGTAGTGGGAGTTTGAGGTTTAGACGGGAACACTCAGCTAATTTTATGTACCTACGTAAAAACATATTATCATACATAACATTCCTCACTCATTATAATCGAAGCAATTAAAACCTAATCATTTTGAATTATACAATTTAAACTATATTTCAGATTTAATAACGATAGGCGTTCTCTGAATTAATTTTGGCTTATTAGAAATTACTCAATTACGCATACTGGAATAATTTCAGGTACAGATTTAGTTCTGGAATTTTCATAACGTTATGTTTTTGGGGCATGTACTTTTTTTTTTTTTTTTTTTTTTTTTTTTTTGTGGTTGATATATTTATTGACAATAACAATATACATAATGGATATATACAGATGATTACTATAACTAGCTTATATCTAAAATAGGCCCTTGAGGCATTGTACCAAGGATGCTGGCGGCATTTCCTCGTTGTATCGCAATACTGATACGTTGTGCGAGGAAGCCGCCAGCTCTTCGGTCACCAGTTACGTCAACCAGACGTTTCGCGATTTCTCCAAAAAACTTGTGCGCGCTGGGACCCCATGTACTTAATTACCTCTACAGATATTATATTTAGTGTATAGTGTGTATTTTAACTTCGGCTGGTATTAAAAAGATACCTAACCATTAATCAAATCAATTAAATTATAAACATTTAGTATACGTATATGACATTATGGTTACAATTCGAATCTTTATCATATAATTTAGTAGTACAAGCCAAAATGATTAGCAGATTAGCTGAAAATTTAATATCAACAGCTTTTTTTCAAATATTCGTTGATGTGGACCAATCCTCTGTCAAACTTATTTTTAGTAACTGTTAGCTGTGACTTCTAAATACGCACGCATTTTTACAAGTTAAAACTAGTTTTCACAAAGCCCCTAGGTTTCACAGTCCCTAGTTTTACTAATTATTTTTCACTAAACTTTTAAACTAGTTTTCACAAATTATTTAAAAATAATTGTAGTTCAAACTAGTATTGTATTGAGTTGACTAGGTTAAAGGTGATGATTAACGAAGCGAGGAGGACCATGTTACGTTAACCGTGACCAAACAGCAGTGAAAGAACCGACTTTAAGTATTTTATACTTGTAATGTTAAAATTAACTTTTTTTATTACGTGCATCCTCTAGTAAAAACTAGTTTTCATTTAGTATCACTTGTTGGAGTAGCAGGTAAGCCCTTGCAAGCTATTAATCTAACTTGACATCTATTTTGTGCATAAAATTGAGATTTTGTACCTTTTTACAACATAACAAAAGAAAGGTTAAGGTATTTATATATGAAGACTGTAGGTTCCAATTACAAATAGATTTTTGTCATTTGCATTTTGTATTTATTGTGCTTTCATATTCATATACATATTCTTTATTCACAATATTTATAATATTACATGTCATTTTTACATTAATAGGTTGTATAAGTATTTCGAAATAAGTAATAATAATAATAATTCGTATATAAGTGTACATTCGTAAAAGATCAACAACAAGTAACTAACTAAAGCTCAACATTCAAAAATTCGTAATATATAAAATAACTGTAGAATGTGTGTTCGAGAAGCCAAGCCTTCAGTCTAGCCTTAAAACATTGCAGCGACGGTGACGAGGTGACTGTCTCCGGTAACCTGTTGTAAACAGTTGGACCTATTATGTGGGTCACCTTATTAGACCTTGCAAGTCTACGTTTTACTGGGACAAGTTGTTTAGGGTTACGCAGCGTGCGGGCTGAGTCGGCGCGTTTTTTATATAGAGTCAGGTTTGTATACACATAAATAGCGACTTGTTGTATCACTATTGACGGCAAAGTCAATATACCTAGTTCTCTAAAATACGCTTTCGCGGAGGTATCCTGGCTAACCTGTGCCACGCACCGCACGGCTCTTTTTTGAAGACGGAAAACGCGCTGCCAGTCCGCGGCGCGCCCTCATATCTCAGCGCCATACTGCAGCACCGAATGAATTGTCGCAAAGTAGCAACTTCGTACGACATGCCGTGGTACGACCCGCGCCAGGCGGCGAAGGGCAAAACATGCACCACCCAGTTTACCACACAACTGGTCGATATGGGTCATCCAGATTAACTTACGGTCTATTTGAAACCCTAAGAAAGTAGTGAACTCAACCTGCTCCACTTTGATGCCGTCAGCTTGGATCTGAAGTGCCCTTGGCGTCCGACCTCCAACGTGAAAGTGCAAAAAGTGCGTTTTGCAAAGGTTAAGCGCCAAACCATTCGACTTAAATCACTTAGATAGCTGATCCGCAGCATCATTGAGGCGTGTCTCCAAGCTGTCTATATTTGGTGCTGATATAATGCCAGCGACGTCATCTGCGTACATTAAAATGTCGGCGGATGTTATCGCTTCGGGAAGATCGTTTAGTAATAATGAAAAAATAATATTAGACACTGACGAGCCTTGGGCGACACCCATGAATGTAGCCAACGGATCTGACCTGACTTGACCCCCGTCCCCTACCACGACTTGCGATCTGCCCCGGAGAATGTCAATAAAGAGGCCGTGCGCATTGCCACATATACCATAGTGCAGTAGTTTTGCGCCAATTACGCCGTGATCTGCCACGTCAAACGCCTTGGAAAGGTCACAGCAAAGCATTGCAACCTGCTATTTCCCCTCCAACGCGTCGAAGATTTTGCGCACAGCCTCGCGCGCTAAGTCGGTCGTACAGCGTCCTGATCTGTATGCGTATTGTCGATCGGATAATGCGTTTGTTGCATCGAGGAACGCTGTTAACCGAGAGCATAATCCGTTCTCCAACACTTTAGCGATGCAGGGTATAATAGAGACTGGCCTGTACCCATCAATATTCTCTCTTTTCCCTTTGCCCTTAAAGAGTGGAGAGATCTTACTAACCTTCAGAGGGTTGGGGTAGAATCCTTCTTTAAGGCATGTGTTCTTCAAATGCGTTAGGGCGGGTGTGACGGTATGAACAATAGAAAGTAATAAATCCATCGATATGTCGTAAATATTTTTCGTAGACTTGTGTGGAATACGCGTCGCGATTATATTGTGAACCTCTTTGACGGTGAAAGGGGTGAGCCTAATGGAGCGGTCCGCAGGTGCGCGCGCTGCGCTCAGCTGGTCGCGCACGCGGTCAAGGTCGGCGCGAGGCGCACCACAAGCTAATGCAGCGCGTACAAATCTGGTGTTCATGGAGTCGGCTACCTCTTTTTTTGAACTACATTTTACACCTTCTGGACTTTCCACTACATCTGTAAAATCAACGACGAGACGTCTTGTTTTCCCTCTCTCTTTATTAACGACCTCCCACATTGTTTTGGACGAATTCTGAGTCATAGACATTTTTTGACAGTAGAAACGCGTTTTGCACTGTTGCAATTCACAGTTATACCTAATTTTTAAACTGTTAATGCGATTTTTTAACTCAAGATTCGTTGGAAATTTACGTTCTAAATAAATGCACTCAAACAATAATGATTTGATATTTAAAATATCCTGAGTTATCCACGATTCGCTATTTTTAGAGCCACACCTTCTTTTTAAGGGAAAGCATAAGTTGTTTTTTTCTGATAAAATACTACTTAATTGAGTTGATAGTGATTCAGCAATATTATCGGCCAAAAAATCTCTCCAATCTATGATTTCCATCGCCAAGATGAAGTTAACACGATTTACTCCAGAGTAATCTCTGGTTACGCGAGTTTGTGACATAGTACTTTTACTCCTACTTGAAAGTTCTAGACGCACAGCACAGTATGGATCGGTAACTGAATACAGTGACTGACTTAGTTGTATACTACAAGCTTTATTGGAGCACAATACGTTTGTAGCGGATTTTGCATTTTTTACATGTAGTAATTATATATATATATATATATATATACGCGAACGAACAATACACTAGGAAAATTAACGTAGTACCAAAAACTATGCTAAATAAAACTACTTATCTAAATTGTCCCGTTTCGTTATCACTAATATAATACACTGAACGGAAGAGATTGTTGCAGAATGTTGAACTTCAATCGATGACAGTCTACATGACATCCGGAGTATCCGGACAGTATGAATTTAGCACTATTTTGCTGCGCTTATTCAGTGTTCGATCTTTCTCTTTTTTTAACAACTCCCACGGTTGACACCGTCTAGTCCTGTGTAATAATATAAAGTGAAAATATATAGTTTTCAATTATAATAAGATACTTTTATTCATCCACCAACAGCCACAATATTGAGAATTGTAAAAGTGGAAGTATTTTATTTCCACACCAGCTTGATAAAGGCTTATTCTTCAAAAAAAATATCAAAATGTAAAGTAATAAAATTCAAATTTTGAGTTGTTACCTCTTAATTCTACTCTTTGAACCATTCGTTACACTCGTAGTTCAATTTTGTAATGTTTCGCTTGCTGGGGTTTCGTTATTGGCACAACTTTGCTCTCTTGTAAAATATTTTTTTACGCGATATTCTTTATATTTATTCAACTACATTTTTGAAACTTTACAATTAAATACGTAGGAAAGATATTTCAATTATTGTATCGTTATTTTATTTAAAAATATTCATCAATACTACTCAGTACTCGTGCGAGTTTTTGAAATTTCCGTTATGACTCCGTTTTGAGAATTGGCTATCATATGAAACTACTTATTTAAACTTTACCTACCTATGAGTAAATATTTAATAACGTTTGATAGTATTGTGTATTGTGATCTTTTCAAACTGATGTACAAAATAGTACATTGTGCAACGAGGGGGGTAAGTGAAACGAGGATGTTATTTCATGCCAGTCGCAGGCTGGAGTGAATTAAAGAACCGAATTTGTAATATTTTTACCCCTGGAGTTACAATGTTTTTCATCACATTTGCGAAGAAAAAACTAAATTTTAAATGAAATTATTCTTAAATTTGGTGACATTTCAAACATTCGTCAGGCATCGAAAGCACAAGACCCATCTGGCAATTAGCCATGATTGAAAATTTTGTAAAAATATTTTAAACGGCTATTAAATTTACAAATTTCCTTCTTACATTTCTATAAAGTAAGAAGTCAATCGACCAAAGAACGTTTTTGGATGCAGTTAAGATAAAAAATCCGGAGATCTTTGAGTGCTTAGTGTTATGGTGCAACCTTTGCGTTAGCTTTCATTAAGGTATGATCTGGGAAACGTTATTTTTAGTCTGGCAACCCACTAGCATTACCCAGCTAACCTCATAGCTTAACATTTGATCGACATTGCCATTATGGAGAATATTCTTACATAATTTATTGTATAATGTAAATATAGTTTTGCGCCTTAGTTTGGTTTATATCGATTATTATAAGAGTTAGGAAAGAAATTAATTCTTTTTTTTAAAGCACTTAAGTCTCGTAATAACCATCGAAAACAAAACAAACAAAGAAGCAAAGCTGTGGTTATGGTTAGGAAAATGGGGACTACGTTTGTATTAGAAGTGGTCACGTCATTTCATCCCCTTTCGTCTTAAGGCACCGTGACTTCTTTAATAAAAAAAGTAATAGATTAGTTCGATCAATTTTCATATTTTTAGCTTTAGTACAAAAATTGCTACAAAATTTTAAAGATGCGTTTTAGACATATTGTGATTTACTTTTATTAGGTTTCTAATCGATGAAGTTACAGAAGAAAGGCCTTAAGATCCTATAATCATTTTTTGGCAACAGTACTATGATCTAAAAAAATCCTACGATTTTTCATAAACTCAGCTGGCTGAACCCACGCCACAGCACCTTAAGCTTAGTTAGACGGTCATCAGTGTTTTAGGAACAATGCCTCGGGATACACTTTTTTAACAAAGCATTAAAGTCTTTCATATTTATTGTTACATGAGATAATTGAAAGTTTTTACAGAAATCTCGGTGCATGAGTTAATTTGACATGGTACCTAATTATTATTAAAAATCTCTGTGGTAAATAAAAGCTTTGCTTCAACAATAATGTATCTAGTATTTGATATGCTTACCCACGACCTGCAGATATCCTTTCCTGGAGCGCATAGGGTCGGTGTTGACCTGGCACATGTACCACCCGCGGTCCACCTCCTGCACGCTCTTGATGTGCAGGTACCACGAGCGGTGGTCGTTGTACGACAGGCTAATGCGCGGGTTCTGCGTTATGATGTTGTGGTGGATGCTCAGGATTGTCTGCGTGTCCATTCTGACCCATGCCACCTATCAGGAATAAAATAAATCAGCAGTTTTTATAATGGGTGATACCTGCCCCTGCCCTGCTTATAGGTTGATTTTGAAATGGCCACTTTCGAGCGAATATTTGAGTTTATTTACACGCTTTGTTTAGTTTTGGGCTAAGTCGATCTGTGTACTATGTCCCCTAATATTTCTTTATAATTATTTATTTATTGTTTGCAACAATGAAGTCTCTATTGGGATCAACAATAAATGGTTAGCAAGATAATACTTTTTTGAAAGTATCTCACTTTTTGTTGAAAAATAACATTAGTTAATGGATGTAAATAGGGATACCCAAGAAAAATTATAATTGAAAGATGTAAGATTTTTATTACAAAGTACAGCGCAATCTAGCAAAGGTAAATTTACTATGCATTTTGGAAAGTCTTACATAATAATATGTACTCGTTAGTTTTTTTTTTTTCTCGGTGGTATAGGTATGTCAGAAAAAATATTAAAAACTTGATATCTTGGATAATTCATTTTGGACCCCTGGTTTGGACTAATTTTATTTTTTGCAAATTAATATATATATATAAATAATATTTTTTATGGGAATTTCCGGGTAAAGTAATCGGCATGATCTTTTTATATGTGTTTTATTTGAAACATTATTCTTATAAAGTGGATTTCAGTAAAATTAGCGTCTTATCTTACATGTAAGTTATAAAAAAATCCAAGAGTTAATTTACGATTTAAATAAAAAAATGTTATACTAATTGTTGGTCGTATTTGTTTACAGGATTATCGAGCAGTATATTCTGAGCTCTAACTCTATCAGAGAGATTTATTAGAAATGCTAAAATCATGCAACCTTTTTCGGTTAAAATTTGAATATTGATAGGTTTCGATTTATATATAAAATATATATTCCGTAATAGCATTATATTATACATTTATATGTTATTGGCGTAAATTTCATGCTTTTATCGCTGACTGTACTTTTATTTCCACAGGCAACTAATACACGTCGAAACAATTCTCACAACCCCAAACACAATTAGTGTTCATTATTTTATCACAGAGTTCCTATGGCCACCTTTTGTCTCCATCATCAGATTAGCTCCATATCATCATAATATTGCATTGTCATTCGATTTGGCATATGTATCCAAAATTTCAGCGTAATCCGAAATCGGGAAGCGGGTCAAATTTAATTTCCGAGATTTGACCCACACTAAGAAACTAACATGCATATTAATAGGGCGAGTTAAATAAAAAGCTTGTAACCAATTGTTAACAATCAATTTCCATGAATACATTTATCGTCACCGTCATGAATGACTGTCGAAATAAAAACAAATAATAAATACAATAAAAAAGAAAAAGAACGACCTTGTGTGAAAAAAAGAAGAATTATAAGTGTTTGTTAAGGAAGCCGTGAAATTTTAAAACTGTGTCACGTTTTACACCAACGTCACGTTCTTATTTGTTTATAGGTGTCCAGGATTTGGTATGTTCGCATTTATAAAGGTAGGAAAGAAGGCATAGTAGGAAAAGTAAGGAAAAAATTAGGAAGGCACCTAGAGTATTAAATTGAAAAACACCACTACTCAACACTATTGCTGGTCAAGAAGATATAAAACATTTTTTTTTGTCAAAGAAACTAATTAGTTTCATATATTATTTCGTTACAAATAATAAGCCGAAGGGTTTGTATATGTGAGTGCCGACTTGTCCAGGTCAGATACATTCCCTTGAAATTTGTAGTATACCTAATGTAAGGTTGTAGGATGTTTGCATTAACTTGGAAGTTTGTTGTGAAGTAGACATAAATTGTTATCAATGTAAATTAATTTGGTGTAATGCGTTTTTGAGAAGTATTGTAAGTATTGTACACAGTGGGCTGTATTTATTTTTATACCTATTATATCGGTATCTGTTATTATAATACATTGTTAAAATATTTTTTGTAACAGTATATTCTAAGATATACTCGTAATTATAGGTCATATCTTCTGAATACAACTTTTTTTGTTTACCAGTCCACTAAACTTACGTTTGAATAGCACATTCAAGTGGCCGCTTGTGAAGTCACAAAATTGGTCGCAATTTTTAAGATTCTATTACGTTTCGGCGTTGTGCGTATGTTCAGTATGCCGATCCCTTCTGCCACATTTTCCCTCTCGCTCGCACTACAACGATGGATAAAACAATCTTGATCCTTCGTGACGGATATTGAAAACAACCATAACAAAACGTTGTACAATACACGTGTGGAAAAATAATTTGCAACTCGTGTCGATTTAAAATTTATCACCACTCGCGAATTTTCTACTTTACCGCTCTAGTTCGACAATTAGCACATTACGTAACTATGTCAAAAATGACAAGGGCCATTTGTACTGTAAAACGTTGTACAATACACGTGCGAAAAGGTAATTTGCAACTCGTGTCATTTTAAAATACTGCCTTCGGTCGTGTTTTAATCTATCGTCACTCGTTGCGAATTTCCTACTTTTCGCACTTGTGTCGTTATGTACTATGACAGTACGTATGGTGCTACCACAGTGTAAAAAGTAACAGTGGGCCGACGCCTTTGATGTTTGCGTAAATGCCGACACCGCTCAAGGTCACCGTACCTACCTAGGGTTGTCACATACTTACGCGAGAGGAGGGTAACGTCTTTAGGTTTCATGTATGCATGTATGTGCACTAATTTTACAAATGACGTCCATTTTGGAAATAAAGATGGCGGACGGCACTTTTTTGAAAAAGTCGACATGGGTGTCATTTTCTAGGTTTTTGGGGGTGTAGATTTCAAAAATAGCATCCATTTTGGAATTAAAGATGGCAGACGTAATTTTTTAAAGGCGTCATGGGTGTCGTTTTCTGGGTATTTGGGGGTGTAAATTTCAAAAATGGCATCTATTTTGGAATTAAAGATAGCGCACATCACTTTTTTTGAAAAAGTCGTCATGAGTGTTGTTTTCTGTGTTTTTGGGGGTGCAGATTTCAAAAATGGCATCTTTTTTGAAATTAAATATGACGGACGTCACTTTTTGAAATGGGTGTCGATGTGTGTAGCAATGATGTCAACCATTTATAATTCCAAAATAGACTCTATTTTTGAAATCTGCACCCCCAAACACGTAGAAAACGAAACCAATACGGTTTTTTCAAAAAAAAGAGTAAATAATCTCTAGTCACAATTTCTTTTTTACTTGCAAGTGTGAAGAAAAACATTATATGCATCTTGGGCGGTATAGGAATTACCACCCATGATACACAATGTACTACTTGCATGGCAGTCTTGTTTTGTAATTCAGAGCTTGTTAACCATTTAAATCAAATACAATTTTATTATTCAGTATTTTATACTTTACCTACTGGATCAGCTTCCGTTTTCTTATTAAATTCATCTAGACACGCGATAACCAAATTCAAAATAAGAGAACGGCCGTGTGTCCGCCATCTTGGATTTCAAAATCGACGTCAATATCGTAATCGGAACCCCGCAGAACCTCAGAGATGACTACCATATCGATTATTAGGAAAAATTAATGCCCGCCATCTTGGATTTAAAATGGACGTCATTTTCGTAATCGGAACCCCGAGAATCCTCGGCTATGATACCAATATCGATTTTTAAGACAAAATTATGTCTGCCATCTTGGATTTCAAATTGGACGTCATTTTCGTAATCGGAACCCCGAGGAACCTCGGAGATGACGCCCATATCAATTTAAAAAAAAATTATGTCCGCCATCTTGGATTTCAAAATGGATGTCATTTTCGTCATCGGAATCCCGAGGAACCTTGGAGATGACACTCATATCGATTTTTAAGAAAAAATAATGTCCGCCATCTTGGATTTCAAAATGGATGTCATTTTTGTAATCGACACCCCGAGGACTCTCAAAAATAATGAAAACATACATACCTATACAAACGCACATGTATCGTAATGTACTAATAAATGTTGTTCGGCAGTTTGTTATATTACTATTTACTAATATAATACTACATATAAGAACAAATACAGTACTAGGATCAAAGTTTTTGGTCGCAGTTTACACACACACAGTATAGCGTTATACACGGCGCCCACCGCACAACGATAAAAAACCTCGTCGTCGCCGTTGAAAACGTGCGGAGCCGACCGACACACGTGCTGCCTCTACAAGCTCTGCCGCGGCTAGTGATGGGTAGGACATCAATTTAAAATGAGTTTGTATGAGTACCTCATTCTCTAAAATGAGGTGTTACAATGTCTTACTTCAAATGAGGAGAGGTACTAGCAGTTTTGCAGCATCGACTATTCCATCAACTCCAACGGCAGCAAACCATATTTAATGTAAATACATATTTAGGCATTGCTAAACTTCCTTTTAAATATTTAATTGGAGTGCAATTCTGGAGGTTTAAAACAGAACTTTAACAACAGAAGACATACATTTAAGAATCAAACTAAGGAGTTAAAGTACATACATCCTATTGCAACTTAATTTGATGCTTTTATGAAACTTGTTCTAATTTAGCAGTTTATTATTTTTATTGTTAGATTGTTCAGTATCAATTTTTGCTACTTGATATCATTTTAAGTTTAACATTCATATATTGAAATAAATACTAACCATAAACTACCAAACAAACAATTAACAAACTAAGGAGAACAAATCCAATATTTTTTGTACCATTATTATATAGAAATTACTAACTTACCACCTCATAATTTATCAGTAATAATATCATTGTAATATGATAACAAACGAAAGCCTCAATAACGTTCGCGCGGTAATGCCACCGGCGTGTAATATACACTTGATTTTTGTATGCAAAAGACACAACGAAAGACCCACAGGTATATTTTATCGCGAAAACAATGTTAATATATTGTTATTTTGGCATAATTATAAGAATGGTCACTGATCACTATTTATAAAACACAACTAAAGATTACGAACAACTTTTTCGAGTTTCTCGTATTATAAATATGTCAAAATCATAAATGATCGAAATAGTTTACGAAGCACGTTAACAAAAAGTATTACAAATTCAAATCGTTAAAATGTACATGTTTATTTCACCTATACAAATTATATTTACTTTTTTTATTAATAAACTAATGTAAATTATCATATTTTGTGTACGCCACTATATTATATTTCAATAATTTTAATAATATTTTGGTCTCTTAAACGATAACTGTTTTTAAGCAAGCTTCGTAAATGCCCAGTGAGACTTGGTTGGCATTTCAATCGCTTATCAAGTAACCATTTCACTGTCCAGTCTAATTGATTCAGATTATACATGACACCAGCAATATGAGTCTTGAGGTCAGGTTATACTGGTATGCGCGTTAGTACAATAATAGCTAACAAATATGGAGGCCTACCGCGAACCACGAAGTTTTGCTTTGCTGTCGCACTTACGTATGAAATTACAAGTGCGACAGAGAAAAAAAACTTTCTTCGGTAGGTTCTTTGATGACTTAGATTTTTCGCTTTTGACAAGTAACTTAGCAATGCTAGGATCAAAATGGCGTAATATGTATGTAAGCTTGCGGACGCTTACACTTGTTTTCTTTCGTGTTTCATTTTTAACGTATTTTCGATGAGGTGTTATTGAAGCACGGCGCGTGTCTGTCTCACTCCCTCTTTCGGTAAATCCAATTCATTGTTTCATTTTGAAAGGATTTTTGAGGGGATGTCACAGTGAAGCGAGTGAATGGTACAAACACAACGCATTTCTCGGTGGACCTTTTGTCCTTGCAATAAGGTTTGTAGTTGGGCAGTTGATAGTATGAGCGATGAATACGATGACGTCAATGACTCATTTCTTCATTTGAATGTCGGCGAGCACCGAGCGCCTCGCGACTCTCTTGCGAGTTGTGAGGAACGCGAGTGAGTTTGAAAGGCTGAGAGTTTTTTTTTAAATTTGAAGTGTTTGAGTGGTAAGAGCTGTGTGTGATGCGCGCGAGTAAATGAGTAAAATTAATTGAGGAGTGATGTATGACATTTATGCGGTGTGAAGTTCTGCGACAATTTAACAAAGTGAGTGGTACAAATGAGGTGCCTCACGAGTGAGCAACTCAACACTAGCCGCGGCACTGAGATCGCGAGCGCGCGTATCGTTGATATTAGAGTTGTTTTCAAAAAATTGCCAAAAAATTATAGCAGAATTTCACAAGCATTAATGCATACCGACAGTATAAGCAAATGTTGCAGATTGCTTGAGTATGAAAATGACTTCGATATGAAGTAGATTTTCGTAGGAATTGACACTTGTTACGAATAGAAAATTGAATTCATTTTGCTCTGATTTTCTCTTTCTCAAAGACATGTAAGAAAAATATCGTATCGTATTCCTAAAGTACAGGATATTAGTAATACAAAGTATTCACCTTTAGCAGAGTAAACTTCTCAAATTTTACAAATAAGAGCTCACAATTCAGTGCTTCACGCGGTTTTTCGTAAACGACTATCGGAAAAATATTCATTACTAATTAAATAAGTCCTTTATTTAATATTTAACATCGTATTCCTAAAGATAAGAAGACGCTCTTACTGGAACAAGTACTCTTTGTGTTTAATAATGAGCGTAAAGTTCTGAATTTCATCGAGGAATATTTTCAATTTTACATTATTTCGACTTTTTCTTGTGATAGCGCTCTTTTCTCACTCATGAAATGTTTGAATACGTGATAGCCCCCCTTTAGCGTGTTTCAATTGTCGTGAACGTAAACGACATTTTAAATCTGTACCCAAAACACCAAACTGGCGTGACATGCCTCTGGGCTACAATTCTTTACCTTGAAAAACAAAGATACTTACCTTAAATCCTCGTAAATTATCGACAACACAAGCGAGCAAGGCATCCCTGCCCACTGTCACCGTGACGTTCGGAATTGGTTCAGCAAACCTCGGGTACATGGATTCTGAAATTAAAAGTACCAAGTAAGACATAAATTACTATGTAGATACTTATAAAAATATTAAAATATGCTCTTTGAATTATCCTGGAGGCGGGGACCCAACAAGTATCTACAAACGATTTAATTAATACCTACTACTTAAGTGCTACGAGTTCTTATAGGCAGGAGGTCAAATTACCCATTCTCACTGGGGTGAATGATGTTTGATGTTGTGTGATGGTGAATGATGTGTGAATGATGTTGGTCATGGAAATCTGTTCCTGGCTCGCGGTCTAATAGGTGAAAACCGCATGACAATCCATTCAGTAGATTTTAAATTTATCGCGAACATGTCGTGACTTAGAGTAACAAATCGTTTTGACGTTTCATTTAAAGTAAGTAGCTGATTTTGCTAGGTGAAATGTTATGATATATGATATAATTATTACAAAAAAAAAACAACTTCTTTCCCCCAAACCAAGCTTGAAGTATAAAAAAAAGTTATTTGCCCTACATTACTAGTACGGCTGTGGTGGTTGTAGCTGTCTACGTGACAAAGTGATAAAGGCAGTATCTGTCTCTTTCAATCACATGGTGTTCAAAAGTGACATTTATTTTATCACGTAGATAAAACCATCTATAGTTCGCCTGCTGGTTTCAGTTAAAAATGACTCATTTGCTGTCCACTGAACTAGATAAACTTTATAAAATTTAACATTAGTAACAACCCAACCGGTTAGTCTAAAATTAGAATGTAATTACGTGTATAATTCATTCGCTGTATCCAATTGCACAGTAAAACGTCCTGTTACGGTTTCTTTTTACAACAAATTTGGTGTTTACAAAATAGTCTCTCTTAGTCCCAAAGGAAAGAGTCGTAAGATATCAAGCGATTCACCCGGATGCGTATACATTATGAGGCGGTAGCGTAAGAGTTAGACCAAGTTAAGTTGGCAGCGATTTTGATAGCCCAGACTGTGCAATAGTTTTTTTAAACGTAATACTTCTATAAAGTTAAAAATAATAAATAAAGAAATATTGTAGGACAACATCACCGCCAACAAACTGTTTCACAGTTTGGCGAAAAAATTAGATTAAGGTACTTAAAATATTGTATTTTTCTTTTGTTAAATAAAAAAAAATACACAACACGATGCCGGATTGGGGTTTCAGTCCGGGCTATTCAAATTGCTGCCAACTTAGCTTGGACTAACTCTAGAACGGTTAGTAACGGTATTTTTCTCTTTGTAAATCACAATAAGAAATAATTAATCAAAACGTCAATAAAAAAAATTACATATCAAGTGAACTCATAGTGGTTTTATCAATAAACCGTGTTACGCTCTTGCGCAACTTGCGCTGCTCGTGTTGTTATGTTTTACCATAAATTATTAACATATCATATCATTTATTCCATTGAAATCATGTTCATTTGTACATTTTGGTCTTATAGGTATATGATACCCTGGGGTATACAATTTAGGATTTTAAATGTAATTAATAATTTACATTAATTACAATTTTAAATCCAAATAAAACAAGTATTATAGCTGTTACTGTACTTATGGATGTTATAAGATATTGTGTATCGTATTCTACAAGCGTTTCTACTTCGCATTCCAATAGTAGTGAACGTACTAGATGAATATCCTTACATAACATATAACACCAAATGGTGTATGTAACCGGCTTTAGTATCCAACACAATTTTCATTAAATAAAAGTTTTTGCCAAAAAAATCATATTTGATACAAGCTTTTAGTGCTGTTTTTTCAACTTTAAATTAATACTCGTCTAACATTTTCGTTGAACAAACCCAAACACAATCAGGTTATGTTGTTTTATCACAGAGTTCCCATGCCACCTCCTGTATTCTTCATCAGATCATCAGATAGTACCCATAATATTGCATTGTCCCCTAGCTTAGATAATGTATGCGAGGATTCAGCTCAATTGAATCGGCTCACGGCCCGATTCGAAGAATGATTAAGACACGTTTAAGATCTTGGAAAGATCTTTAAAAGATCGATAACTAAAAGAAATGTCAAAATTGGCGTTTATTTCGATTCCGCTGTGATCCCAATAAGATCTATATACGATATTCTTAACGTCAAAGTGACATTGGTTGCCCTAATCGTATTGCTTCTGTCAATTATACGACATACAAACGATATCAAAATGAGAACTTATCTAAACCAGAACTTATCCTTATCGTATTTGATTCTTCGAATCGGGCCGTCAGCTTGCTGCGCTTGTCGCAAACGCTACTCGCGTGGCTATAGGCGGTCGGAGCCGCGGCGTTGGCGGCGCGTCTGCCGGCGCGGCGCCGCGCCGACCCGCTCGCGACGGATAGGGGTGCTTGATTTATGCTCGGCCCGCGAACGACAAATAGCGGTTTGTCGCGATTACACTCTTTCACATCCAAAATAACGAATCAGAAACATCACGTTAAAAACTTACTCAATCTAAAACGTTGAGCGGTAAAACAAGGATTCGCAAGGGAGTCGCTGTGCTATATTCTGGGATTTAAAAAAAGGAGTTTGGAGTTATTTAAAAGGAAATTTACTTCTTGACATAATGTTAGCTCTGTTTGTTACGACTTAACGGAAAAGTAAAGCGTACTTAAAATGTGTTCCTCAACTGGGTATAATAAATACAAATGTGTGTGGGAACATACAGATGACGTATTCGCTAATGCGTTGAACCGAGCTGGATTTGTGATTGAAACATTTGAATATCCGGTCTTGAATTGATTTGACTTAGTTAAATATTCTTTATTTATTTATCTGTCTACATATTTTTTTATAAGTGAGGGAGATACGTGCCCTTTTAACTGTTATATATATATATATATCAGGAAATTAGACTTACCGTCGGGAACTTCTATAGGCGCTACTGACACTACATTTTGCCCGGTAGGTAATTCCCGACCTGCAATTAAAATTAAACAATATTGGCACTGAAAAATAACAGATAATTATATTGTTAGAGGTCAATTTCAGTTTAGTAGTCACTTAGCAGATATTTAATAAGCTAGTCACTTTCAAAAGTTATTGGATCGTTATCAGCATTATTCACTTGTATCAATTAGGATAATTTGTGGAATTATAATAGCGTGAAAAAAGAAAGCTTTATAAGTTTCAATGTAACCAACATAATGTGTTTCAGTTAGAAAGTTCAGTGCGCACATAAAGCCTGTTTTATGACTACGTGCAGTAATCAAGTTTATAATGGTACCTACTGTCATTACTTTTAATGAACTTTGTGTTTCAATGTTGTTAAAGTAAATAATTAAAAGATTGTTGCTTTTCTTCGCCTTGTTCTTGAGCCGCCCTCGATATTTAAAATGATTGATTTGATATGATAATAAATTGACATTACTCGCAGTAGTTTTGCTTATACATTCATAGGACTGACGACGAGCATAGATTGCATTTATTTTATGCACAAACAAGTTGTGTTTTTTTTTTTAATTCGAATACGGCTCCTATCGACCACAATCAAATTGAAAACTATGACGTTTGCCAAATAGCTATCTATTTTTAGTATCCAGTTTTCTTGACCATTAACACGGAGTTATTTTAACAAACAACCAACCTAGGGGCAAGTATGTACATATTTTCTTAGTATAACAAAATAATCATCACAAAAATAATTTATAGCATAAATAAAGCTTGCAATAGGCAGTATTTTCAGAAAGCGTACAACAACAGAGAATAACATCGTTCGACATCTAAATTATATTTGATACGGATATGGAGAAACTATAAGGGTTCCTAGTTGACTACGGAACCCTAAAAATATAAAACATTTACGCAAAAACATTTTTGGTCCGCAAAGGGCTACCAACTTTGCACCTTTTGGAGTTATTTAAAGAAGACATATATTTAATAGTATGAAAATGAAAGCCTTAATTTTCGCAACGCCTCCGTGGAGAATACTATTGATTTATAGAAAAAAACCTGTCCAATAACTAAAAAGGTAAGCCACGCAGTTGGTACCAATTATTATAGCACACCGGTGTTAACATAAGCCATACCAAGCACTTAATATTTATTATCTTTGTGGATCGATAAAATATACAAAAAAAAAAACAAGTCAATCACCCAGCGTGTTCAGTTTTTAATGGTGTACTATGTTGAAAATACGTTAATTGAGGCACACGTAATTGTAACTGTCATCTCCTGCTATTTTAGCTAGCTGAGATGGTTTTCGTGGGGGAGTACAACGTAATATCGGTACGTACATTACGGGCACCGCTGACAGGCTCACTCGGCGCCGGCGACAGGATTGTTCCATTATCGTCGAACGGATGAATAATTGACACTTGCAACTATGCTTTCTGGAGGAGAAGATACATCTTCCGAAGTGGGATACTTTATATAATACTGATATTAACTAAGTACCTAACACATTTTATATACTTATTTTATTTTCCCAACTAGCAAAAAAACCAACTTTTAAAAGTAGCGAATTTTAAGTTAAAATTATTTTTATGTAAAATTTCGGCTATAAACTGAGATCGCCATATTACTATTAGTCAAATATACCTACTTGTTAGATGATCTAATAGGTAGATTGTATCAAGAACTTGTCAATTGTGAGTTCATAGGAAATAAACACTTTTGCTACTTTATTAGGAAAGCGCATTAAAATTTGGCCATCGTAAAACCGTTTAGCACCATAAATATTAACGATTATGCTTCAAGTCAGTAACGAGTGAGAATTAATAACTCACCACAAATGATGGCGGAAAGTTAAATGAGGGGTCCGTTCCATTACATCAAGTTCGGGTGCAATTATTCGTGGTGCTCTATGGTCGGTAATTAATAGGCCACAATTTGGCTTCAAGCAGTTAAATTTTATTGGTACACAATTAATATATGAGTTTGGTTTATTATATTCGAATAAATTTATATGGACAATAAAATAAAAATAAATGAATACATACATTATTGCGTTTCAGAGGTATCTAAATTTTTGGGTACCGGTATAATTTGGATTATTAAAATTAAATGATCTTTAACAAAAACTTTTTCCTTTATTTGTTCAATTGTTCTTGTGATTCTGAGTCGAAATAACCCAATAGTTGATAGTTTTTTTCTAAAAGCCCTCAGATCGCCATCTTATATTATAATTAGGGTTTGCACGACAGATCTAAGATACATGGGAAGATCCACGGGTCCGGATTCAGATCCGGATAATTTCATACATTTCGGATCCGGATTGCAAACACTAATCTTAATAAATGGTCATAATATTATTTGTACCCAAGAATGCCTGTTTGATGCTATAAATTCTCCTACAACGACTACTTTAAAGTGTGAACCTCCAGGTGACGTAACCATGGCAAATGAGTAGGTACAAAATACTTGTTTCACACAGGTGCATTGCGTCCTTTTAATTTATTGTTTTGGGTGACTCTGTGTAGTAGTATTCTTAATGTGCAGCAAGAGTCAAATTGATAGTTCTGTACGAATTGCAGGTCGCAAATCGAAGGGCAGCCCTTCGGCCCGACCGGGTCGCCGAGAGGGTAAACAAGCGCTTCCACTTCAATTTCCAACTTATCCATAAGTATATTAATTTCGCAGAACTTCCATAATCACGAGTGGATAGTTTATATTTATTCTTGAATATTACATCATTTTATAAAAATACATCATGCGAAGTTACTTTATAGAATATATTATGTATACCTCAATTGTAAATATGTCTGCTTATTTAATAAAAGCTATTTTTCCGATGACCAGCAACAAATAAGAATAGATTTGTGACGCGATTTTAGTTCAATGTCGCAAACCTTAGTCGTAAGGTATATAAAATATTGGTCCGTTTACTTAGGTATCATAACAGTAAATGAGAAAAGTACAGGTTACACTCTAGACGTAACTGCATCAGCCGTATCGTTCTTGTATTGTAATCCGTCCGTCCTAAAATAATGTAACAACCCGTGCTTGCTTGCAAAATTTAAACAAATGGTACATAGGTACAATCGTAACTAGTTCATATTGAACTGTGATTTTCTAACAAAAGCTATAGTATTCCTATACTTATGTTCTTAATAGTTGTTTATTTGGTATCATTCAAGTACTTGTAATCGGTTAATAGTTAATTATAATTAACATCATAAAAAATGTTGAAATGACAACATGTCGCTATTGATTTATAATTCATTCAGAATCGTATTAGTAGCTATCAGTAATATAGGTTGTGTACTCGTAGTGTGTATTTTTTTAAATGATTTTATTACTACCTATATTTTGATATACACGTAAAAAAACCTCCTTAGACTTTTCTAAAAAACATTGTTTGATAAATTTATGCGGTAAATCCAGAATAATTTAAGTAACATAATGAATACTGGTTTTCAATTACGGAAAAATATAGACTATTAAGTTAAGGAAGCTTTATTTAAATAATTTAAAGACCGCTGCTATTACTGCGAACTGATTTATGAAAAAAGTTTTACAATCTTCAAACCAATTTATGAAAAGTTTCTTTTTTGTTTTACGTGCCGGGAAAGAAAGCCGGACAAACTGACTTCATTAGGACGGACGATACACTCTTTGGAGTAATTAAGGAGTCATTGATTAAGTTTCGACAACAATGTAGCAGATTAAGAATAACATACAGCATTCTAATTACTTGCCACTATTACTTAAGGGTTATAGGTATAGTTAGCTGCAGTGAAAAGTTACCCTCCCTGCATAGAAGTTTATATGCAAAGATGCGAAACGAATAGTATTGCTGACTGTACTTGCCTACCCTAGTTAGTTAGTTATTAATTTAGTTTAGTATTTGTACAGTTACTGTAATACCCTTGTATATATCTATTATGTAATGTAGTTAACATTACAATAACGGCCGGGAAACGAAGGGTTTCAGGCGAAGTAAATATAGACGGCCGAGCGTATCGAGGTCGAATAGGGATACGCTTTTCTTAAATTTGAAGTGAAAAAAAATTTTTTTTTTTGGCAAATTATGTTATTCGTAAATGTTCACAGCTAAAAACAAATTAGATATCGACTACTATTTGATGATTGAATCAAATTTTGATTTTATTTTATTATTATTGCCAAGACGTGTCACAATTCGATGCTAAAAAAGTGGCTGTAACATAATCGGACAGACAGACGGACATGACGAATCTATAAAGGTTCCGTTTTTTTGCCATTTGGCTACGAAACCCTAAAAAGAAATAAAGCAAGCGCTTTACATGCCTAGGTGTGTAAGGCTGTATGAAATTCCTTTACATAACCTCTTCACTCATCGCACCAGACGTATACGTATTTCTGGCCCTAATTTGAAATAAGTCATGTCAAAATTTCATTGCAAGCTTGAAAAAATAAAGCATTTTTACTTGAGTTATATTCTAACATCCTATTTAACAACAGGGACCTATCATATTTTAATTTTGGTTTGTTAGGGAATGCTTCAAATAAAGGCACACTGAACTGACTAGTGGTTCAGTACCTAATAGATTACGAGTAAATGATGATATTGCTGATATTTTGTTTTCTATACGTTAACCATCTCTAACACTATGCAGTCTACATGTATGGAATGTGAGCGTTGCATTACAAGTTTAGAGTACTTTAGAGAATGGGACAGGAATCTCGCGCAGCTCTTCTCAAACTTCCGCTCCGTAAACACTGTTGCTTAGAGTTTGTCACGGTTTTTATTTGAACTCGCTAACTCTGTTAAAGTACAAGCTCACCTATTAGTCATCCGGAGCAAAGCTTACTCTCCTTAGAATATTGTATTGAGTTATTATTATTAAAAAGAAGCCAGAACAATAAAATTTTCGCAATCGGAAGGCGCTTACGCGTTTAGGTCGCAAGATTCACGCCCAGCTGCTATGGTTTGTTGTTAAACTAACAACAACTCACGGCACAAAATACTTGTTCTCCGTGCCGGTTCTATACGTAGTACCTAATAATAGTTCTCTTAGTTTGCGTGGAATGATAATGACGATTGATCAAAACTACCTATGTCCTTCCCCGGGCTTTAAAATATCTCCATACCAGATTTCAGACGGATAAAAAAATAACAGACAGCCAGTCCAACAGAAAAAGAAGAATATTGAATATTCAGTCAGAAAGAATATTCAATAATGTTTGCAGAGATGTTTGTTCCGATAACTTAAAGGTCTAATTGTGATAAATGTTTAATAAGTAAATAAATAAATTTTAAGGCACAATGTTACACAAATCGACCTAGCCCGATTGTAAGCTTAATAAGGTTTGTTTGTGAGTACGAGATGACAATATATATAGATAAATATCTACTTAAATACAAACAATATTTCCACCACTTAGGGAAAAATAAATATCTGTGATGAACATAAAAATACCCTGGACCTCCTGCTTCGTAAACAGGGTCACTAGACGACTACCGACTGGGCTTAAAATATTATAGAGGGTGTTCTCTAATTTATAGAATATTAACAGTTAATTGTTTTGCTAACGTCAAAATATTATTCAAATAAAGGGTGTTTTTAACAGTCAAAAAAATGTTGAAGTATTACAATAAGAGCGGGCTCCCAGAATAGTTGTCATTATGTTGGCAAAAAATGTTAACCAGCTACATTATTTTATTAATGGTATAAACAGCCGATAGGGTTTGTTTTGAGGATCAATTGTTTATATGCCTTAAAGCAATACAAAAGTCACAAATGATAGATCTAACAATCGCACTCTCGTATTAATCAAAAAATCTTTAATAAAAATACTAGCATGAATATTAAACATTTACAAATAAATTAACTAACTCAATTATATAACATTAAAATAATCTATGTCAAATTACAGGTAAATAATATTAAATTACAATAAACTTAAAGTAAATGTCAATTTAAAAACGTAAGCATATAATTTTTATTAATTACAATCGACGGACGGACTAGAAGGTTTGCAAACTGAACTATTATTGCCATGTTATCAGCAAATACATCAGCGTCCTGGATCTGTGAAAGACCACCATTCATTTACCAGTGTAATGGCTCTGGCAATAGGTGCATTGCAGGCTTGACGGGTTCGAGGTTTACCGGCTGTAATGTCAAAAAGATTTCGCCCGCGTCTCCATTTACGTTCACCGCGTCTGTGAAGTTGTCCGGTACAAATAAGCTAGCTTCGTTTTCTATGGAAAGTACCACGTGATCACCGATCAGCCATCATAGAAAATGACATGTGGGACGCCTCGGCCCGGATGGTCTAGCGTGAGTCATCCTTTACTAAGAACATCTGGATTGCTCACCCCATGGCGGAAGAGCAAGCAGTTCAAGAGTATACCTTGTCACAGTGAAAATCATTATGATGCCGCTAAGGATCTCATATTACCGTCACTGTGACAAGGACCATTTCGATACAGAAAACAAATTCCTTGACCGTAATTAGTTAGGAGATAATAGATATGTGTAGGTTACCTTAACATTTGAAATCAAAATCTTAACTTTTTCCTGGGATAATAAGTATAATAACAGGGTGTTACCCTAGGGCGGTTTACACTGCTCCGCACATCGGAGCGGCGTCAGGTGCTTCGGTTTTTATCTTTGACTATGTACATATATAATGTTGATATGTATAATTATTGTACAACGCAATACGTCAGAAGTACTTAAATAGGAATATAATGGGAGATCTGTGCGAAAAGAAATACGTGTTGATGGTAGAAATGGTGCAAGGCATGTTCATACGGTTTTTATACAAGCGGTACTATGGGTTACTCTACCCAACTCTTTTTCCATTACTCGCGTCATAAAAAAACCATAAAATCAAATTATTGAAGGTACAGTCGCCAACAGATATATCGGAGCGGCCTAGGCGCTTACAAAAATCCGAAGTCCAGGGCGTTAAAGTGCTTGTTCAGATATTTGTGAACAGCTTATCGACTGTACCTATTACTTGAAATTGCAATTACTTAGATACTCTTTCTAGGAGCGTGGGTTGTACCTATTTCAGGTACAAATAAAGAATTAAATTAACTGCTTTTATTATTATCCCGTATATTGATTATGAATATCCGATATAGCTAATATAGCAGTATACATAAAAATGTAAACTACCGGTTTGTCCGCAAAATCAATAAGTTAAGAGGAGGTGTAAAGCCAGGAAGAAAAAATAAAAGATACGGCGCGCCACGTGAAACTTGCGACGGAGAATATGTCCGTCGCGCAGGTTTTTAACTTTTATCAAAATTACTTTAAAATTTACTTTTGAATAATATTGTCTTCGGTTACCGCGATAGTAACTCATAAAATAAAACTATGAAAACGGATTATATTGCGTATAATGAATTCATAATACATCCCGACCTTTCGAACCCTTTACACCGTTCGTGGTCAATGGATGACTGAGGAAATTACAATGTGCAAAATTACCCACATACAAAAATAATGAACCATAATAGTCGTAAACTATACATTTTAAGCCTGGTTATACATAAAAAATCGGTCATAAGGCTAATTATACATTACAACTATACACATATAACAAGGACGTAAATATGCTTATTTAATATTTGCCTCATTACATTAAAGTATGTGTGTGACACGTATAAACATGTAGGTCGTAACTGTTATCAGTAGCAATACCTAATAGTAGTAGTATATGGTGCTGAATATAACTCACACAAGCTCTTATGATGAATTTGTGTTTATTCCCCTTGAAACAGATCGTCGCTATGACTTGGTTTAAAATATAGTAAATTAGATCATGTACAAACCTTATATTTATTAATTTTAAAATTACGATTATCTACAACCGACTCAGCTATATCCCCTAAAAAGTCCCCTTCGCGAAATCCCTAAGATTTTGTCAGACTTGATGCGTCAAACGAAATCAATCCCCAAGCATATCTGAGAAGCGGAATTTTACCCATCGCTAATGTTTATTGCAAAGATAAAATACATCCATAACTGTCATGGCCGCTGGGGATGACTCCGGATATCCGTCGATGCGTCACGGCTAAGCCGGCCCCTGTACATTCTGTTTGTGATTCTGCCCCTTGTTAACTGAGTTATGTTATAGAACACAAGTGCTTCTCGTCTGCGACCCTCTGAATAAATCTTATACTTGAAGGAGCGCGGAATTTATTTCCTTGAAAATTTTTGTTTAACTAAGAGCAACTTTTCTTGATTGCTTAATATACAATGCAGACCAGATAATATGTAATATAAGAGCATATACAGTACATATGGTGCTACTTTCCTGCACGCGTTCGGGAATGAGCACTTTCCGTTCATTTGTCGAAACTTTAAAGAGCCATATGTACTGTAAAACGTTGTACGATACACGTGCGAATAGGTAATTCGCAACTCGTGTCGATGTAAAACATCGGTCGTGTTTTAATTTATCACCACTCGTTGCGAATTTCCTATTTCCTGCACTTGTATCGTACCTAAATAACTGTTATATTTACAGTTGTATCAAAATGTGTTGTATTATCTTTTGGGAATTTGTATATTATTTCTACTTAGAACATTATATTTTAAAATTAATATTTTTATATTATAACTACTTAGAAAAAGTGTCCCCAAATGTTTGATCCGTTTGGTAACGTTTTCAATACAACCTTCTATGACCGTAATAAAACGGACAAAAATGTGTATGAAATTTTGGAGACTTTTTTTCGTATTAGAATCGAAAGAGCTCGTGATTCTGAGTGGGAATAATATAAAAATTTCAAAATCTAAAATGGAAGTTAGGGCTACAACTTAAATGCCCATTAAATAATATTATTTCTTAAATTATAACATTACTCGTTATTGAATGAAAATGTAACGAAGGCATGATAATAATAGGTATTGCTTTATTGTGGTGTCTGGTTCGCAATAGATTTACACCGAATTCAAACATATAAAGTAATAAGTTTTAAAGCATACTCTATAACTTATCAATTTCTATGCAGAATAAACATAACAGCATACAAAGAAGAAACAAAGAAAATAATCAGTAAGAGTATCAGTACTAGTTGGAAGATTGCCCATACAACTAATAGCACAACGATGCGGCGCCAGAGAGGCTATAGATTTTTGTAAACATTTTTTGTCTCTGTTAATTTTTGAACAAACGTTACAACTGATTGATTTTATCGTTAATAATTTACTTTCATTCGATCATAAACGTCTATATATATAAACATATTATATAGTCATATATTAAGAGTGGGTATTGTGGCCACTACTTATGTTTACTTTTCGATGAGTTTATAAATTGCTAATAGATCATATATTTAGGCATTATTGAATTGAACTTTAATTTGTTTTGCAACTATTTAACTAGTTGCAAACAATCGTTGTTTCGTTATTCTTTTCTCGTCTACCATTTTTGCATTACAACAAACCTGATACCTACATTCTATTACCTTTTAAAACAGTTCCATTTAAACTTTTCACAAGTTGTCGCAAAACTCAATAAAAATGCTAATTGCAACTCACCTGTCGTGCTGCTGCATGAAGTCAATAGCGCTATCCATATAACACAATATAAACGTATAAAAAGAGTCATTTTTGCATTCACATGAGTGGAAGTTCTCATCGAATTCATCTATGTGTTTGGGTGTAAGCGCGTGTCGTGGTCGTGGTAGACGCTAGGGCGGCGAGCGGGCGTCCCATCTCTGGGAGGGTTCCGGAGGCACTGCCGCGGGGTGCCGTGCCGTGCTGTCGCTCCCGCTACCACCCGGCGCCCGGCACCCGGCCGGCACCCCCAGATAAACAAGGGCGCGAGAACTGGGAACAAGCAGACAAGCCGTCTCGCTAGCCATCCGACGGAGATTTGCTGTGGACCGAATATTATTATAAGGCAATGCGCTTAATGTAATTTCAAACAATAATTCTTTTGAATCCACTCACGTCTCTTCGTGATATTTGCATAAAAGAGTTAGGATAAACAAACTTCATGCGTATTAAAGAAACGACCTCTACGTTCACTCAATGTGAATTTGGACGTCACTGTAATTGCGGAAAACTGTTTCTATTGTATACCTATCCTACCTATTGGAGTAGCATAGGTACTTAGTAGTCGTTATGAAGGTGACATCGGGATCGGAATAACGGAAAGCCCCATAGAAGAACATATCGCCCCTGGCAGTGGCATTTCAATAGTAGATTGTTAACCAAGGGATAAATATACTCATTTCTGTCGATGTAGTTTGGAACAAACGCAGTGATAACGCTAATAGTCCGAGACTGGAATGGTGCTTTTCACCCGAGTTAAACGCTCTGCTTTTCATTTCGAATACCAGGAAAGTAAAATACATGTGTATTAAAAAAACATGACTAAGTACAAAATTCCATAAGACAAGGTAAGACTATCACCAGGGCAAGACAAACACTTGTATTACTTGAATCGTCATACTGTTTGTCTTACCCCGAGCAAAATAAACTATGCTCGTATAAATGCTAAAATAAAGCTAAATTTCCTACATCATCAAACTAGATATACAAAATAATTAGAAGTACCACAGAATATGCCCAATTTATTAAGTACACCTTCTGTAAAACAAAAAGGAAAATTGTTGAAATCCGTTCACATAATGAAGATAACTCCCTGAAAAACCAACTACAAACATAAGACCGCAAACTTTAGTTAGCCGATTTGCCGACAGTTGACGTGGTTCATATACTTTACTAAACTTTTGGTCAAAAATCTTTCGTTTTTAGGGTTCCGTACCCAAGCGGTAAAACGGAACCCTATTACTAAGACTTTGCTGTCCGTCAGTCCGTCCGTCTATTTGTCCGTCCGTCACCAAGTTATGTATCATGAACCGTGATAGTTATATAGTTGAAATCTTCACAGATGATGTATTTCTGTCGCCGCTATAACAACAAATTCTAAAAAGTACGGAACCCTCGGTGGGCGAGTCCGACTCGCACTTGTACTTGTCGTCCGGTTTTTTATAGTTTCATGAGATAAATCAAAGTTTCTACCGAACACTCAGTGCGCGAATTAAATATTAATAAATAAATAAATATTATAGGACATTATTAGGCACAATCCACCCCAATAATACAGTTGGATGATTTGCCTGTGGAAGTTGTTAAAAATGTATATTGCCTTGGATTAACCGTGACCAATATTTTCTCGCTGGATGCAGAGATTAATACTCGCATTGGCAAGGCATCCACGATGTTCTGGAAGCTTAATACAAGAGTATGGGATAGTAAACATCTAACTATAACTATTTATGAAGATGATTCTTTATCATACATATATTTTGTTCTTACTCTTGTATTGCGCTGAGACTTGGATGTCAAATGCTAAATAGGAACGGACATTGAACAACTTCTTCGACGCATTTTAAACGTCTCGTGGAATGATCGAGTCATTAACGAGAATATACTTAGCAACACACGTTTACCCAGTAGGTATCACAGCAGCCCTGAGACAGAGACTTTTGCGCTGGTTGGGGCACGTGCACAGGATGGAGCCCTCTCGTTTGCCACTTAGACTCTCCTAAGCGAAATAGCCAACGCTAAACAACCGATTGGGTGACCAATGCTTCATTTTAATGATAGGTAGTGCAAAGCGAGACCTGTTAACATGTTTTCATAACGAAAAACTATTGGTAAATATGATATTTCGTACATAAGTTCTGAGAAACTCGAGAAACCTGCAATCTCCAGACTTAAAGTCTTACCGCTAGACTACCGATGCTTAGATACATAGGTATCTTAAATATTTATATGCCTGTATGTGTGGGTACAGACCCACACATACAGGCATATAAATATTTACTTAAATACATGTGCTAAAATTGTAAATAAAATGCTGCTAAAAATATTGTCACATTTCACAGAGGATTGCGGTGTAAACTGTAAACAAACTCAAACTAAATATTTATGTAAATTTTCAGTTACATAATTATCTATAAATTTTCAGTGACTTCAACAATAAACTTAGGCGATAGGATAATTGAGTTAATCCGCAAATCAAGAGCAGAGACATAATAAATAGACGCCTTGACCCAGTTGCCTGAGTGAAAACTACGGCCGAGAAACGGCACTTTATTCCCTGATAGGTAACCGACAGAGAAAACAATGTTTTCCTTCTATATTTTCTAGAACATCTAAGTATACGGAGTTAGATAATTAAGGAAACGATTGACTTTCTTGGTAAACTTTTTAGTATAAATAATAAAAAATAACTTAATGCCCATAAACAAGATAAATAATTAGGTTTAGAATTGAATGAATCATATACCCAGAAAAGACGAGTATAAAATATGCCATGTTAACCCAATAGCATTTTAAACTACAAGGAAGGTAAAATGTATTTATGTTTCAAACCAATCACTTGGCAGCACAATAACAATGCAAGATAACGATAAACACTACGGATTGTTTCTGGAAATAAAATCATTCGTTTTACATTACATAAGCGAATATAAGCAATGCACTGCATAACGAGTGTCTGTGGAGAGGATGTTGAGTGTTATTGCGATATCATACAACGGTCGCGACACCGCTCTCGGACGCTAGACACTACTGTTGTGAGACCACTGCATCGCAATAATGCTCTTCTTAAGTACAGTCCCCTTACTATTAGACTGCTTTTATATCAGCATCTTGTCGTTGAGTTATATTTCGTTGATCTACTTTAATTGATGTAATTAATATTAAATGAAGCGTAAAAAATCATATATGTATTTATAATAAAAGAAGGCAGTCAAACCTAATAAAAGTTTAGATTTTGTTTGACTGCCTTTTTCATCATAATTATTATTTTTAATTAATTTTTCATTAGGTTTGATTGCCTTCTTTCATCAGGAGGAAGTAATAAAACCATTTAAATTAAGTAAGTTTGTATTTAAATTAAGTTAAAAAATATAATTAAAGTACCTACTTAATCATGCTGCGTTCATAAGTATGTCAAAGTAACAATAATCCGAATTATGATAAAAATAAAAGGCGCTGTTCGTGAGTCATCAATAGGCTAAGCAGCCCAGGATAGGAATTTAGGATGAGTGAATTAACCGAAGCATATTTCATCTACACGATAGTAGGGCACGCGACTAAAAATCTTGGCAATCTTTATGAATATGCTTTATTCTCTGATCGAATAGCGGTTGGGGGGTCATCCGGCTGCCAAGCAGCCACTGAGTCGCCGCCGTCGCCGCGAAGTCGCGTCGCGAAGCGGTTTGTTCACCCCGAAATGTAGGATAACGACGTTTGTTACGAGTGTTACTATCACTCTGCGTCAGCCTTTTAACATTGTTTTGCAGCAGATAATGTGTTTAAAGGAATAGCACGTTTGTGACTAGGTACGTTTATGTTCAATGAAAAACGAGCTCTAGATAAAAAGCAACGCTTACTTCTCGCGGTCACAAACAGGTATTAAATTTACCTAAGAGGTACTTTGGCATTAATAATACGATCTTTTATTTTAGAAGCCCCTTCGATAACAAAATGTCTATATGATGGTGACCTTTTTGTAGTTATTATTTAACGTCACCCTAATTTATTATTACCTTCATGAAAAATGATTAGGACCCTACACTTACTAGTGCAGATATAAATATCGATACCTGTTGAATATAGCCGCGGAGTACATAATTTGGCTGCTCAAAGTTCATTTACATAGCAGCTTTTATCCTAAACGGATTCCCGTCACGTTCACTCCATTAGCTGATTTACAATCGGAAATGGCCAGAGAATAAATGCCGTATTTAAGAGAAAAATTTGATTCCTTCCTTCCATTTCGAGGAACAACAGTTTCCTATTATTCATTTTCGTTGCAGAGTACGTTTATGTTTGCAGATGATGACAAGGTGCCAGACGGAATTATGTTTACATTTGTGGCGAAGTAATAATCCGACAGTATTTTTACATCAAACATAATCTCTAACAGGAAAAAACGGACTTAACGAAACAGTTTGAAATGCCATTAAAATTATTTATCACCATGGTTAGAGATGGGTATTGAGTAAATACTCAGTATTTACTCAATATACCCGTAAATACTCGTTTATACCTAAATTGGTGGGTATTAACTATTTAGAGTGCTGAAAGGGGCATATAAATTTGAAATATAGATGTATATTGTAAGCCGCTACTGGATTAAGTACTCAAAATTGTAAGAAATATATATTTAATGGGGACATTCCATACATGTTACTATTTGCCGCAAAAAAAAATTACAGAAATACTTTCTAAAAAAATGTTAGATACATTACAAAAAAAAAAAACCGTTTTTAAAGGCCGAAATAATTTATCCTTCTATAACTTTCAAACCATAGTTCAAGAAAACTATGAAAAAATATCGGGAGATTAGCCGTAGAATAGAGTAGTAAAAAATAATACTTTGAACGTAATCGGTTGAGCTATTTTTGGGTTTTCTTTGAAAAACCCTGAATAAAAGGACTTACGACCTTTTATTCAGGGTTTTTCAGTATGTAGAACATCGATAGAACTTAAGTCCCATATTTTTAAAGTAAATACTTTCTTCTTTAAAACAAAATTGTTAACTACACATTATCAAAAATTGCCTCTCATTGATGATCATCTCATCAAGCATCGTATATGCTTTTTATTATGTACTTATATATATTGTTAATACACGTTAACACACTTCATTAAAAAATAATTTAGTTACTAAATCTCACTTTTTATTTTTTCTAACCAATCGTTTTTACCCACCTAAATGAGTAAATACTAGTATTTATCAGGTGCTTTGAGTAAATACTCAGTATTTTCTCACCCCTACCCATCTCTAACCATGGTGCATCTTCTAACGTTTATAAATTAGTCCAAAGATGTAAAATACTTGTCGATGAGGTTTTTTATTCTGGTCCTCATCAGTAGTTACATATCATTAAATGCTTGATTTATAGATGAATACTCGTATACAAAAATCGCTATAGATATGCGTATAATTAAGACTTGGGTAATTCCCTCAATTCCTCATGAAAACCATCATCAGAACTGGACCTTAACAAAAATGTTGTTACCTTAACCTTACTTGCTCAAACTTAACGGAGAAGACAAATCGCCAAACGTGAATAAGGGTCATTGAGGGTTACCGTTCTGCTCTTCATCAGTAGTTCCACTTCAACAAATTACACTTTTTTAATGAAAATGCCTGATTTGTTGATGAAAACACAAACATATATACAGAGGAAGTATCTATTAAACAGAAAAATATTTCCAAATCGGTCCACATATGACGGAATTCTAAGGTAACAAACTCAAAAAAAAAAAAGTTGAGAACCTCCTTTATTTGAAATAGGGCTTAAAGTTGGTTAAAAATATATACTCGTTTATTAAGAACTATAAAATCGCGGGAGTAGGTATTCGTGGACTAAACGACGTTTGCACCATAGGTACATTAAAACCTCACAAAAAACCTAAATGCATCCATTATACACGTTTACGCATCTTAACGATGTTTTCACTTATTATATTTTCTTCATTGTTTGCTTAATATGCTCCTTATGGTTTTATTCACTGGATTAAATTCCAATAGTGACTTATCTAGTTAGGTCCATATCTTGCCTCTCCCGTATGGAGTAGAGTGTGTGTCTAGCCGGACAAACAGAAATTCAAACTTAGCGAAGAGAACCTGAATAAAGCTGACAGCCATATAATTGTTTAGCTATTGGTATAACGTATTTTTGTGACTAAATTCTCGATACTATTAATCTATATATTCGATAACTTGTACAGTAGTTAATCAAAAAACTTTATAAATATTAGCTACCTAAATATGGTTAGTGACTAACACAATGCAAAGATAAATAAAGCAAAGCGATACTATTTTATCACAGTACTATTTTACTAATAGGGAAAGTGCACCCTGTAAGTACCTAATAGTTTTTTTTATATTATTCTTAAGAGGGAAGTATACCACGTGATCGTCCTTACAAAAAGAGAAAACGTTTTTCCACTTCTAAATATTTTCCTTTTTTTCAAAATTTGCAAATACCAAAAAAATTTTTTTAAAGCAAAACCTGTAAACCTAGAAATATTATGCTGATGGGATCGACGTTAAGATTTAGTTAGTGGTAAACGTTTCCTCCCGAAATGAAACTTTATAGAAACAGCAACGTTATTTTGCAAGGATCGCTAAGCTATTCTTCCCTCTTAACATGATCCATCGTATAATTCTAAACCTCCTTCGTAGATAGGTTGATTAGCTTTTCATTCGACATTCAATGCCAACAGTAACTGGTTAGTTTACTATTCAAAGACATGTCTTTACTGAAACTATTGCACCTACCGACACTATAATTAGATCCTTTCAAAATGCAAAACGAACCGTGTTGCCCGAAACATTCCAGTCACGTGAAACAGGGCCCGCTCAGTTGTTAATTTTCCTGAATACGTCTCACTTGTGTCGGTAATCGAACTCGAAACTTTATGAGTGTGCTATCAAATACACGTGTCTATGGAAGACGGGAGTGGATAGTTCTACAACGAAGTTACCTATACGAGACTATAAACATTCTTGATTATGTAGCTTTCACATCGTATATTGAAAGATACAGTCGACTCGACTGGTGAAAATGGCGATGTTTAACTGATTTGGGCTTTCATTTGACAAAAGGCATTTAGAACTTTAAAAAGTTTTAGGTTGATCTTTGTAAAATTGTTCTATAATATTTATTATAATCTGATGTCCAATGCACACTTTCGTATTTTATACAATCGTGATATAATAGAGAGCTTTTCGGTCGAGTCGAGATAGAGAAGCTTGATTATATCACTATTGAATACAATCCTTTTTCTACGAGCCATCTAATATAATACTTTTGTTTACTATAGCTACATAATTAATGACTGCTACTGCTACATAACTGTATGGAGAACAATATAGATATCATTCTACACAACAACAATATTCACTCAAATCCTGTTGAAATTTGTAACATTTTTAATAATCACTTTATAGGTTCTCAAATACTAGACTCTCCACCAAACAATCAGTCTTGTAGATCCGTCTTAACTGATGCAAATTTTAATACTATTTTCTTAAAACCAGTGGACGAAAATGAAATTTATAAGATAATTGTCATTATCTAGCGGCTACGACAATATTAATACAAAAATGCTTAAGTTATGTGCCTCTTATCTATGTGCTCCTCTTGCCCACGTAATAAATCTCTCATTTATAGGTACCTTTCCACAGGAATTAAAAATCTGTGTTGTGAAACCATTGTACAAGAAAGGGGACAAGCAGGATCCTAATAACTATAGGCCTATCGCCTTAATCCCAATTATTTCAAAAATACTAGAAAAGGCATTCTACTGCAGACTTAATGACTTTTTAACAAAATATAATATTCTTTGCCCTGAACAATTTGGTTTTCGAAAGGGCAAATCAACATCTCTCGCTTGTTTTGACATGGTTAAGTTTATTTCCATCCATCTTTATGGACATGACAAAAGCGTTTGATTTTGTCAATCATTCTAGACTTCTACACAAGCTGGAATTATACGGTGTGAGAGGAATAGCACTTAACTGGATCAAAACTTACTTGGAAAACAGAAGACAATGCACAGAAATTAGCCAAATAAAAGAAACAAAACATACAACACTAAAGCAATCATAAAGGTCTCATTTCAAAACCGTGAATAAAGGTATTCCGCAAGGCAGTATTCTTGGGCCTTTGCTATTCGTTCTCTACATTAATGATCTACCGAAAGCCACTTTGAATAAGAGTATAATGTTTGCTGATGATACAACTTTGATAATCAAATGTAATAACAAAATTGATTTAGAACGTGACATAAATAATTCATCAATTGAAGGACATTATTACCTGGATGCAAGTGAATGAACTACAAATAAATATTAGACATAAACGCGCGACTATTTAGTCCCGCCCAACGCCCGTTTAGTATTTTCTACGGGAGCGCGGTGGCACGTGATTGGTTATTTTTTTATAGTTGATTACAGCGTATCGAAATGAATATTATAGTTGAATTGGGAGCCCATACATGAAAAGTACGCAATTATAGTTTGGTATACGAAATCTTAATTCAACCATTACAGTCGATGGGTAGATAAGGTTCATCATTCAGGAACATTCAGGGTGAAACGCAATCCAGAAACAGTCGCACTGTTTTTGGTTTGACAATGCCTTTTGTAGTATATGTACATTATTTGTAAATTATTAGTACTGAATATTCGATTACGTTGATATAAATACTTATATTATAAGTAAAAATATGAACAAATGATGTGCGTTGCGTTTGTGAATGTATCTACTTAGAATAAATAGAAGAAGGTAAGTATTGTATTCACATAAAGTTAGGTGGGTCAAGGAGGACAAGTAAAGTGCCTTTACCCTTACTCGCTTCTTGTAATTCTAACTAGACAAATACAGAGTGCCTTTCCGTGTAATGAATATCAGAATTTATAAACGAATAAAATATTTTAACTTATAAGATATGAATGTAATTGTCATATTTTCATTCTACAAAATAAGTTTTAAAATGTACTTAACTAATACAAAATACATTAAAACTATTAGCACAATCGGAATAGAACAAACCTTGAAATCTCTGGAATAGTCCTGAAATTTGGTATGTATGTAAATTAAAGGCCCCTTTTTCATTTACACACCATTTGACCTTTGGGCACCTCGAGGAATCGCAGCCATCTTGGGAAATGTGTACCATCCTGAAAAAACTCACGTTTTATTCTAAATCTACATCATCTAGAAAAATATAACGTAAGACAACTTTAAAGCTTAATAAATTCTACACAAAAAAGTTCTATCTAGATATTTTTGCGGAAAAATACATCCTGTTATATAAAATACTTGTTGAATCTAGGTTTAGCGCTTATACACTTCCAGGGGACATTCTCTTAATAGAAAACTCGGAGGAATATGAATTCCACTTTTGTCTATACATTTGTACATGAGTCGCAGTCAACTATCTATACCCGACGGACCCGAGTATTCCCGAGAGTCGGTCAGAGTCTCCGTCGATTCTTCGTCGGTCGGAGTGGACCCCAAGAGATCCGTAGGACTCTCAACTTTGTCTTGCATTCATTGGCCGGCCAGAGTGGAGACGTTAGAGCTATATGCTCCAGGGGCGGAAGTGGGGTATCTTAACGCGAGTTGGCACAGTGTTATCAGCCACTGGGTAGAAAGCGGCGTACACTTCTTGATACCCCTGAGCCGTCTGAGTTTCAGGGACCCATCTAGCGGTAAGTCATCGCCTACCTCGATAACTTGTGAAAACACTGTTATGGCAAGTGCGTGGAGTTCTTTGCAATAACCCAGTCTCATTGTCCATCCAAACTTCAATCTATAGACCATTACACTGTTCACTTTTTCTACAATAGTCCCAATGCCTGCTGCGACCGGTTCATGGGTGTCGGTGTTGCGCCTGTGATTGGGTTCCAGCAGGCGTTCTCTCCAAGGGGCGTCTACGTCGTCCAAAAAAGTTATAAAAAGAATACCCCTTCCAAAACCTCTGCCTGCGGCAACATCGCGTTAGCTCTCTGCATGAGTATTGATATTAGTTAAAATAAATAATCTGCAATTAACAACTTATTAAATAGGCAATAACATTAATTACATGTTCATGAGATCTAATAAATTAAACGTTCTTCATTTTGTACATGGGTAGTAGGTACTCATATCACAAATTTAATTAGCAACAGTTTATTTGCGGTTAATTATTTTAGCATTTTAAAGGCTAAAATAGGTAACGGGCAATAATGCAGGGTTTCGCGCCTTTATACGATATGACTCGAAAATTATTTGATGTTATAGTATAGGGTAATGTTCCGTAATATAAATACAAATTTTATTAAGATTTTAAAGGACTTCCAACCCATTACGCTTTATGAGATACCTTCTTCTCGCTGACAGACCCCCGGTAAAAAACATGTTTCTTGTATGGGGGGTAGAGGGTCGATATTAACCAGCCTCCGTAGCAGTAGTGTCCTGTCCAGTTCTCAGTGCTGATGATCCTGCGTTCGGATTTCGCTAAGGACATATATTTAAGAGATGAGCAGAACAAATTGCTGGGGTCAAGTATAAACTCTACTATACCTACTATCCTAACTAAATTATTTCTTATCTTAGCTTACCAACCGACAGCCGGTCTGGCCTAGTGGGTAGTGACCCTGCATATGAAGCCGATTGTCCTGGGTTTGAATCCCGGTAAGAGCATCTATTTGTGTGATGACTGATGAGATGAGCCTGAGTCATGGGTGCTTTCTATGTATTTAAGTATTTGTATATTATATTTATATCATTGTCTGAGTACCTACCCACAACATAAGCCTTCTTGAGCTTACTGTGGGGCTTAGTCAATTTGTGTAAGAATGTCCTATATTTATTTATTTATTTTGTTTACTTACCAAACCCTTACTTTACTACGTTTTAAAATGAAGATGATTGATATATTAACATTATCTTGCATAAATTACGATTCCATAAACATATAAACATAAAAAATCAACAATAAAAAACTTACGGAAGTTTAAATGTCAGGTCTGAGCTACTTTCTAAAAACACACCGGGACCAGGAGGTCAAAGTATCAATTTCTGTAATCAAATGACTACAGCTAAATCAGGCTATATCTGCACAGACTTGGACGAAGCCAAGTGTGGTAGTACAATAATAAACGTCATATTTTCATAGAAATTTTACATTTATATTGACTTTTATGTTGAATTAGCTTCCTTCGACTCTACTAGTTCAGTGGAGATAATAAATATGTAACTATTTTTAACTAAACCTAATTTTGAATAATTAGTGAAAACTAGTATTAACTGAAAAATCGCAGTTAAAACTTGCGGCGCAATTCGAAGAATGAAATATGATAACGATAAGTTCTCATTTAGATATCGCTTGTATGTCGTATAATTGACAGAAGCAGCTCGATTTAGGCAACCAATGTCACTTTGACGTTAGAAATATCGTAGATCATTAGATAGGTCTTATTGGGATCACAGCGGAATCGAAATACCCGTCTATTTTGACGTGTCGTTTAGTTATAGATCTTTTATAGATCTTTCCAAGATCCTAAACGTGTTTTAATCATTCTTCGAATCGGGCCGTTGTTTTCACTAAGAACGGGTTTTTAATTAATGTACATACATACATGTCGGTTAATATACATGTCGCAGCTAACTGGTAAGTAGCCATCTAATTAGTTGGCTGAAAAACAACCAGCCAAATCATTGATCGCAACGTTTAACCAGATGGCTGAACGTCGTGTAGTTATTAAGTTAATTTGGACATTGATGAATTTGATGTTCGGTTAGGTTATTATTTTATAGTAATTAATAATTTATTTTATTTTATTCGCTCTCGAAGCGCTGCGTCGTTTCTTTTTGAACCCTTATAACTTGGGTTTGGTTCAACAACCAAAATTCTCGGGATATTATGTCAATAGTGGACCTATTAAACATAAAAAGTTTCAATTGCATAGCTTTTATACTGTCGATTTTATTGATATCAATAAGAAAAAGATTTTGTCACTGACGCACTCACTCACTCACTCATTCACTGATGATCATCAAAATTCTTAGGGTAGTTCCTGAAGTCCTAGAAAGCTGAAATTTGGTATGTAAGCTAGTATTAAAGTACACAAAAAGCAAAACAATCTAAAATTTGGAACTTTAACCCCCAAAACCTCAAACAGGGCATCAAATTCGTATGAGGGTTCCGCAAATTTTGATGCTAGAGGTCTGAAAATGTACATATGGACTCCTTGTTATAAATAATAAAACATATATTTCAGGATTTTTAGTAAATTAGGGGATAGATCATTATCATTAACCAACTAAAAAAGAAGTGAAATCCCATCAAAAACATTTTCATGTAAAATGTTGCCAAGATGAACTTGTAGAGTTCTTCACCTTAATCCACTGCAAGTATGAACCCGACTGTACCAATTTTGGTTCTAGGCTGGATGTGAGGGTTTTTTGGAAGTCTAAAACCAGTCTAGCGTTGTCATAACTAAGAACAAATTTAGCTATTATGATTCGAATTTGTCACACTATATTATGAAGACATCGATTTGTCCCGCTAAAAGATCATGAATTGTCTGCTTACGGTCCGAATCGAAGATACTCAAGATACGTCAAACATGTCCTAAAGATACGATATGACGTTTTACTTTGAAGAAAATAATTCTTAAAGTTCGAATTGGGCCTTTTGACAACCGTATTGTTATTTACAGAACTACTTCATGAAATCCTAAAATAGATCGAAATGAGACGAGACGGCTAGTAATAAGTAATTTTACGTATAGTTGCTAGAACTTCCGTCTACTAAGTTTCCATCCTGTATGAAAGTTGGTAAATCAGCAAGAAAATGCAGATTGAAGGAAAGCTATTTCCAACAAAACGCTCCGCATCGGCTCAGAAATTGGTTCCTCTTTTCGCTTCACTGCCCGAAGAAAGTTGCTGCGCTACAACCTATTTTTATTATTTCGTTCCTGTTTCTGTTGTCTGATAGATGTTTGATTTTAATCTCCGGTACAATTTTATTGAGATATGCCACGAGGAAAAACGGCTTGTTCTAGAAATATGGACAGCTCTCTGAGTCTTCTATAATAAGTATAATAATTCTAGATTACTACATTAACATACACATACACTTGCAGCGGTGTAGTCATCGTGTCATTTATTTAACAAGAGGAGAGCGGGGCTGAAAGTGCCGGAGGTAAGTTGTTACGCTGAGAATAAGAACGCAAGTAAACAACGAAGCAAATTGTATGATGATTGTCGCGAAACGTTAGGACATTAGGCAGTTGCAGGAGCAGTTTTCTTAATTGAAAAAAAAGCGGCCAAGTGCGAGTCGGACTCGCCCATGAAGGGTTCCGTACCATTTATGACGTATTTCGGAATTTAGTTTCGGAAAAAAGTGGCTGTGACATAAACGGAGAGACAGACGGACATGACGAATCCATAAGGGTTCCGTGTTTTGCCATTTGGCTACGGAACCCTAAAAACGACTTCACAACTAACTCGATGAAATAATATATGTTTACTTTTTGTTGTAAATAATCATTGAATTCGTCGAATTGCTATCGTTTAGTGTGTGTGAACTCGAAGCGACGGAACAATCAAATCAACAAATCAGTCCCATAGCTTCATCAGCCGGGGTTAGTAGTTCTATTCCGACCGATCACAAAACAATATCACTATTCAGAAATGCAAATAATCATTCTGTTATGTCTACCCTACTTAGTTATAATATATTTAAAAAAAACATAAACAAAAATAACAATTAATAGAATCAGGCGTGACTTTGCGGAAATCCATGCTAATTAATAGATAATATGCTAAATAATAAGAAATATTACTTTGCTAATCCGCGAGAAAATAACGTGCTAGTCAATCAGTGCTAACCCGTTATACTTACTTGCGTATTTTTAACTGGTAGAAAAACAACAGTTTTCGTTTTCTTACAATCCAGTGATTAGCAAATGTAAGCGTGTTAGCTTATAAAAAAACCGGATCGTTCGGAAAACTTGCGCGGCTAGAAAAAAAAACTCTACGACAAAAAACGTTATGTCCCGTTCAAAACGTGATAAATAATCAAAGTTAATGCATGCGATAAAATCTCTTATATAAACTAAGCTTGTGGGCCTTTATTTAAATTTAATTAAAGGCCTTCATTTGGTAAAATTGTGAATTGAATAATAAGTAGGTAGATATCTTTTTAACTATTATACCGCATATGGTAAATAAAAAAAACCTCATTTACTTGCTTTTGTTGAGTTCCCTCTTAAAACAAAAAACAAAGAAAAGTAAATTTATGGAAAACTTTCAACTTTGATTCCGCTGTTCCTATAGTTCTCACTTAAGGAGAATTTAAAAGTGTATGCTCTTAATAATAAGATATTTATTATGTCATGCCTTTATGGATATAAATAAGTACCTACATATTATACATATATGGATTTTATGCGATTGAAACGCTAGTAAAATATTAAGCAGCCCGAATTTATTCATGTGTTTTGCTTAAAAGGAGAATGAAAAATAAAATTGTCCCAACTCAATTTCGTTGTTCTCTTGAACAGACGAAAACCTTATCTCTCTGCCTTTATTATTTTCCAAGTCCGTCCGCAATATTATGCGAGACGGCACGGCAGATGGATCAGAAAACATAAATCTGACGTCTAAACATGTTTGCGCTGAAAACGCTTATTCTTAGAGGATTTTTCTGGCTCTCGTCGCATTGATATTACCGGCTTTCCTTTCTTTTTAGCACACATTACACTAAGTGATATCGACTGTAATCTGCCGTTTAATTAATGTCCACGTCTCGTTGAGCAAAGTGATCACGCAATTAAACGGAAAGCACAGTATCTGCCATTGTTTCCTAATATTATTGACTATATTATAACGATTTTAGTAAGTTCGTACATTAAAAGCTCAATTGCATACTTATAATATCCCACAACTGTAAAGGGTATTTTGCACTTTGTCAAACGATGCGTATCGTCACTTAACTCCCCCAAAATCCATTTCGAGCGCATTTTATTTTGCACCAAAAACCTCTAAAAAGGAACTGAACAACTCATGCATTCATTTTATCACCTCCCCTTACGTATTTATTAGCTTTCATTCTCATAACGGCCGTTCTCACTCTGGGGCTTTGTCAAATTGTCGGCATTCCTTACCCGCGCCGCGCATAGTTCTCACATGCCCGCGCTGCGCGCTACGCCGCCGGCGTTCGACCAATCCTACAACACAATTTTCAAAAAATATTTACCTCTAAAATCTTAATTAAGTATAGAGAAATTGTGGTTATGCTCTTGATTGTTGTAAGATTCCTGCATTTTTGCTCACCCTTTAGATTAAGATTAAATAGCCCATGTAATTTTGAAATACCTACTGATTTTATACCATAAAATGTAGTGTGTTCATTCGTAGAACTATATAATAAAGCCAATATAATTTAAGGTACATATAAATTCATAAAACATTCAATAGGTGTAAATATTTTTTATTGTGGAACGTACCACATTACAATATATAAATTGTATATACCTACAGATGTCAATCACACTGAAAAAATCAACGATGATCAACTCAATGTTTCAATGTTATTGAAGCAGTCTCAAACTTATGAATTATGTTTACAAAATACGTTATTTAATAATCGCATCTCTGTAATTGAAATTGTAATATCTATGTAATATGTAATATTTTATTTAAATAAGGTACAAAAACATGTCAGAAACAATAAATAAAAACTTAAAATTACAATTAATCTAAATACAGACTATACAAAAATAAAACTACACTAAACTAAACTAAATCTAAAAAAGGTCCCTGCGGCAAGGTCCCGATGATGCTGGCTGCGTTACCCCGCTGAACTGCCAGACTGATGCGTTGAGCGAGGTAACTGCCAGCTCTCCGGTCCCCAGTTGCGTCCCTGAGTCTCTTTGAAAGGTCTCTAAAGAGACTCAGAGCGCCAGGACCCCACGGACCCAGGGTCTCGACGCCGAACGGAACAAAACTGTATTCGGCACCGAGACCGCGGTATTTCCCCATAATATGTAATATGTAATTGATTTGTAATATCTAATTGTTTTATTATGTGCTGTATGTTTCCCAATAAATAATAAAATAAATTTACACAAAAAAAAAAAATCTAATGGACCATCTCGCTCTCTTGCACCTAAGCCAGCTTAACGATAAGAATGCTGTAAGAAATTTTGAATATATAATAAAATACTCAGTGCTTCCTCTAAACCTTTATTTGATTACCAAATACTACAGAAATAACCTATGTTCTCACTACTATTAATGGCACCCTCTGTAAATGAGATAGATATTTATTTATACCTGGCCATCTGAGATACTGAGTAAATGGAAACCACTTTAAGCGAGACAAATTTTCAGGTCTCCCGAAGTTCCACTTATTTAGGTGCCATGTGAAAATATATAAAAAAAATGATTTTATAACACTAAAATGAATTACGTAAGTTTGATAGTATACAACTGTTTAGGACCTTCAATGTTTCTAAATTTAGATAAGCGGCGGAAAACGCTTGAAGCGCGCTCTATGCTATATGCGAACTATGTCTGGCTGCCATTAACTTGATTGAATGCACTGGCTTCCCCATTCCTCTGGAGTTGCAGGCGTACATAGGCTACGGAGACTGCTACCATCAGGCGGACCGTATGCCTGTTTGCCACCGACGTAGTATTAAAAAAAAACACTGAAATAATTCAAAACAGAACATTCGTAAATAACTACCCGTAGGAATAAGACACTCATACGAACAGTTCTAGCAGGACATCCGTGTACATTTTTATATTAAAGGAAAAATGGAAAAATTCCTCGCTTCCGGCAATACTCGCATTTGTGACCTTATAAAACACCAGTCCGGTCACTACTACAATGTCTAACAACTGGTTCTCTAAATTATTGCCGAAAGTTATTTTGGCGAATGTCATTTCGTAACAAATTTTTCGCATAATTTATTTTCGCCGAATGATCAAGTAACAACTTAACACAATAATTCTTATTATTTCCCAACCTAACAGTTGTGAATGTTTGGAAAGGGAACGCCAAATACTTTCCGATTTAATCGACCCTCGAACCGAACCAAAGCTTGCGCGCAAACTATGTATATGTATGTACATATAATGCTAAGATGCTTATTTATATATAGTTTTATTAATAGTTTCCCACCCCTCCACCAGATGTCTTTCGCACGTATTAGAACTAGAGGCTTATTCTAATTGTAATAACAGGTTATGCATTAGATCTGGATTTGTTCTGGCAATTTGTCAATATCAAAAGTGACGATTCTTTAACCAGAAACTTCACTTTTGACACTAACAGACCAAATACATAACACATACAGATCGAATTTACAACCTGTTATTACAATCAGAATAAACCTTTTAGACGTAGACATTGCAGTCCATAAAAGTAATATATTACCATAAGTCGCTTGTTCAGTCCAATGGATAAGCTTCTGGTCTCCCCAAACCTTCACAAAACTAATAGCAAATATTTATGACAAACATTACCCAAGCCTTTTAGAATTAGGGAATTTTAGTCGTCAGTAGAAAATAGATTGTGTTTGACATGAAGTTGATCAAGTTGATAACGAAGAGTTTTTATATTCGTAATAAAAAACTTGAAATTTCTGCTACTTCTACTTTAGAAGAAGCGACGATTTTCCATATATATATGCATCTCACGCGCATGAATTATTGCAACCCAATGTCACATTAAAACAAGATCAACTTTTTATCAAGTTGTTAAAACAGAATCGGCCTCCAGAAATAATTGTGTTACAAATAGTTTTTATTATTTAATTATCATATCACAACTGCCGTGTCACGCCCGACTCCGTTAACTCGAATAACATGAGTTTCGGATAACCTGTCTAAATCGTCTTTAAAACCGATAAATATATGTCTTCTAAACTAAAATTTTGCAAATCTTAATTATGTACTGAGAAAAGTATATGACTAAGTCATGTAACTTCTTCTTTTTTGCCAACGGCATTCATAACTCAGTTAACTTGAGTTGCATAATATATGCATGACTGACACAACCATAATATCACCATTGTTTCTTAAGAGGGAATATACCACGTGACCGTACATACAAAAAGAGAAAACGATTTTCCACTTCTAAATATTTTCCATTCTCCATGATTTTTTACCTGACTGCCAAAGGGAGGAGGGTAATCTTTTTCGAGTGTATGTATGTATGTCTGTTTCTTTGTGGCCTCCTGTGGCTATGTAGTGATGGATTTTGATGTATGAGGTATCGTTAGATTCGTCTTGATCACGGGAGTGTCATAGGATTTTGGGGGTAGCTAAAAAGTTATAAATAAAAAAAAAATATTATAAAAAAACAAAAACCCGACTGCACACTAAAAAAGAGGAAAACAAGCCCCACAAGAATATTGTTGTTGATGGTAAGTATCGCAGGCGGGGACCAACAACCAAAATGACTATAAGTAACCCTCTATTAAGTAACCCTTTGTTTGTTTTGTTTTCTTCTTTTTAGTGTGCAGTCGGGTTTTTTGTTTTTTTTTTTTATAATAATTAATTATTTTATTAGTATATTATTGGTACAATGAGAAACTAGGTTTATAGGTTTTTCTTTTTAAAAAATTATTTTTCAGAAGTGGAAAAAGGTTTTCTCCTTTTGTATGGACGATCACGTGCTTATACTTCCGTCTTAAGTTACCGGAGTTAGGCAAAAATATTAATTCGCTTGATTATAAATAAAATTCACGTTTTATCTAGTAAATATGGTAATGTGTATGCACATGCGGAATTATCCTTTCTGCTTAATGCAGGTATTGGTCTGGTTCTATAGAATTAGTTTTTAGGCTAAGACTTAATTCTATAACCGAAAATAGAATTTTCTTTACTACCGGGGCCCGTACATTTCATGCCGTTGACGGAAAAATGACGTCATGCTACATAGAGTATGATTCCAATTAGTCTTTTCGCAATAATTAATAATTTGTCAACCTCTTTTGTTAATTAATACAGATACTTGACACTCAGTACAGAAACGTCTAACTTTTACCTTATTGTCACACAACAAAATAATAGATTGTTAGTTTATTATTTAAATAATACAATATTTATGATTTTTAACAGTGTAACAAGTAATTTTTTACGCGTCAATATGTTAGCTACCAAAATTTGTAGTGTTGAAAAAAACTAGCTGCATGTGAAATTACGTTATTTTTACGTCAACGGTATAAAACACTTAACTAACTACTAATAAATGATTATTATAATCTAACCCCCTTATTCATAAACGTATACTAAAGTTACGATGCCGCTAATAATCGTTTGTCCCTTTCCATCATACCAATACGTCGGAAATGGATAAATGGGCTAAATGTATAATAAATATTTACTTTCATAAGTTGATGATCAATAACTTTTTCACGTCAGCAGCTCGAACAAGGGTAATTTGCTACTAAAAAAAAGTGAACGAAGTTGCATTTTGCTCACTGAGTGAGACCAATAACATTCAAGCGACCTTTATATTTGAATGTCATTTCAACGAGCGGGGCCTAATACAAGTTCGAAATATTTGGATTCTACGAGTATTGTCTTTCTCCCTTTCACGTCATTACCAAAAAGAAAGAGACAAAAAATTTCATACGTAATTCAACGGTATATTGACAGTTTATAATATACCCCCTAAATTAGTCAGACCGCATCGTTCCAAAACACCTTACGAGATTCGTAATAATTAATTAATGAAATAAAAGTTTAAACTTGAATAAACACGCCATATTTTACCTATTTCATTGTACAATCCAAACCATTATCTTAACAAATATACGCAAAGTAAATAATTTTACTTTTAACGATCTCTACTATAAGTAGTTGACGGATAGTTGTATCCACAATTCGGACCGTATCTTACAAACTGTTTTTTACACAACAAGGTTGTCGATTGAACTGTCAATTCATGTTCGTTATTTCATTATATCCGTATTATTTTATTGAAATTTCTTGCGTTTTGTTTTATTGCGGTAATTAAACTTAATTGTTAGAATATCTTAAGAAAACATGAGTGAAATAGTGATGAAGACTGCTGCTGTCCTGAAAAGTGGTGTACTACACGAAATCAAAGTTATTTACATCTGGTGCGCTTTTGTGTCCCTTACTCCGCTCAAGATTCTAAATTAGATTATAGAATCTTTCACTTGCACGGGACTCAAAATAAGCACTCAAAGAAACATCTAACTTTGCTCTCTTGTTGTACAATTATTATCTTATGACCCAATTCAAATCATACTTATTTAGGGATAGATTTCAATAAATTTACATACCTATTTGTAAGCAATTTAATTGATTCCATTGTTTAACAAAAGCCATAAATTGTGACTTTTTCGGCTAAAGGTACGACTTTTAAAAATTCATTTGGAACATTATCAACAACCGTCGCAGCAGTACCTTTTCTAAACTTAAGCACAAATCATAACATTTTATGATAACACAAAAGAATCAATTAAATTGTTGACAAATTTGATTTCAATGAAGGCTTGAAATAAGTCTGGAAACTTATTGGTAAAGTAATACGCGCGACGTCTGATCACGCGTACGAGTATGTCATGTAACTTGACTTACATGACTTCGTGTGACCATTATAGTACAGAAGATTTGGGTTAGTATCATATGGTCAAAAACGCAGGTCACATAGTCAACTCACCTAAAAATAATTTGGGCAAATTGGCAGATAGTCTAAAACGTAAGCGGCCTATAAAACAACTCGTCTAAAATCAACCCGATAAATAAGTGGTTTGTCCGATATGTAACTAGTCACTTTAGCTACTTGCCTTAAGATCATCTAGACCAATACACAAATAGGTTAAAACGTAATTGATCGATAAAGCAACTCGTCTTAAATTTGATTCGTACAAGTCGTTTAATACAAGAAATTATTTATTTATATAAACTTTATTGCACAAAAAAAGTGTACAAATGGCGGACTTTGTGCCTAAAGGCATTCTCTACCAGTCAACCATAGGGCTAAACAGAGACATTGCAAAGAGGTGCACAGAAAAGAGTAAGATAATATTAACTTAATCCATTTGAAACCTATTTAGTAAGGGTTAGAACCCTACTACCTACAAGTATTATTAGGCTTGGCAAAACTTCACATTAGTTTTGCTGCGTAAGCACAGACAAAACAATATAATAGCTTAAATATAGTTTGTAGTAGTAGTAATGAACATTTATTTTAGTTATTCCATTAAAACTAAGTTAGATTAATCAAAAATCTTAACTAAAATCATTTTACCCGAATTAAGGATGACTCGATTGATTTAAGACGAGTTGCTTCTTGGGCGACATGCTATTTAGACCACATACATTTTAGACGAATTGCTTTGTCGGCGACTAGCTATTTAGACGGTATGCATGTAAGACCATTTGATAATACGACAGTAGACGAAATGATTTTGCGACGAGTTGCTTCATGGACCGCTTACGTTTTAGACTATCTGCTAATTTGCCCAAATGATTTTTAGGTGAGTTGACCCTGTTGACGACCTGCGTTTCTGGCAATATGATACTAACCCGAAGATTTAGTCATGTGGAACTCTTTAACTCGAATAAAATAAAACCTGTTCAATTATGTGGAAAATAAAATTTAATTTCCTATTCTGTGACCATATTTCCTACATCTACATTATAAAAACCGTCAACGATAACAGCATTTGTCTTAAATGCTATTCAAAATAATTATTTATGTATTAATACGTTTCCACTTAACAAGCATTCAAAAAGCGCCGTCCTAGGCAATTTTAGTCAAACCCACTTTTAACTGGCGGTGAGCATTCTGGTTTCGTGAATTGTTTATTGCGGAGGCGACGGGAGTTAGCGAGAAAAATGCGGCGTCATTCATTCCCGCTCGTCACGGACACTAACTGCGTGTTCTGCGTTGTTTGGATTTAGTGCAAAAAATGCGATTCTCCCCTAGTGCTTTGTATCTTTACCCGCTGATTTGCATTACGTACTGCTCTTGAAGAAATTAAATTAGTACGCGTAACTTTTTGGCCTTTTAACAAACTGGTTATTAAAATTTTCGTACAGAAAATAGTAGTAACAAAGTTTTTAAAGTTTTCAGTCAGTTAAGACTAGTGATGTTTTTTGTGAAAAATATAGATCACATTTATAACCACTTGGGGAAGTATAAGAAAAACCTGAAGCAATCTCGTGATTCATTGCGTTTGAGACTCATTATGACGGCCCGATTCGAAGAATGAGATACGATAACGATAAGTTCTGGTTTAGATAAGTTCTCATTTAGATAACGTCTGTATGTCGTAAAGTTGACAAAAGTAGCTCGATTCGGGCAACCAATGTCAATTTGATATTAGAAATATCGTAGATAGATCTTATTGGGATCACAGCGGAATCGAAATAAACGTCAATTTCGTTATCGATCGTGTCGTTTAGTTATCGATCTTTTCAAGGTCTTAAACGTGTCTTGATCATTCTTCGAATCGGGCCGTTAGTCTATTGTCTCAAATCATGTTAGTTGTATAGCCATTCCGATCTCTAAGATCAAGTTCGCCATAGTTTTACTATGGCGTACTTGATCTTAGAAAAGCGGACAGACTATACATTGTTGTACGAGACCATATAATACAACAACTTAAGCAAAGAAAATATATTGAACATAAATGTTAACAAGCGCAAAACAAATAAATGTTTATGTTTAAACATTTAAGTATATACAGTAGAATAGAAACGTTTATTTGCATGAATATGTATTTACAAGGTAGTATAAATAAATATTGTCACAGTATTAATTTTCGGCATTGTTTGTCTTTTCTGTAGTCCATCTATTGTATCTTTTGATGTATTTAATGACTGTTTGTTGCCATAATAAAATAAAATAAAAATAAAATAATTAAGCCCAAACAGAATGCAAATGTTCAAATGTACTTAAAATATACTTATATTATTTGTTAAAATTCCATATCCACAAGAGTAAAAATATTTATATATTTCTATTGTACAAATATTCTTATTAGAAACGTATTTTTGGGGGGGTAAGAACTAATTATCATATTGCAATATAACTTTACCTCTATTTGAATATCCGTACTCAATTCAAATATCAACGTATATATTTTTAAAACAAGATGTAAAACAGGTATAGAAAAATGTAGAAGACTAAAAGAAATGATTAATAAATAAATAAAAGTTTGCAAATTTGCGATTCCTCTCACAAAGTAGCTTGTTTGCTCGTGAAAACGAGTAAACTGTACCAAATGAAGGCGGTCAGTGCTCGTTGCCGTTGGCCGCCATCCAGTACATTGATTTAAATGTGTAAAAGTACCCTGAGTAAACTCTCGGAAATATCAACTAAATGTTGATACAGGTTTGGTGTACAGTCAGGTGCAGAGAGATGACCTCCTTGAATAGATTTGATGGGGGGGGGGGGGGTTGAAAAACCTCTGTCTGCAGCTGACTGTACATACATTTATTATTTAAAAACCTGCAATATAAAGAATGATAAATATATAATTAGGATAGCAATTTGATATTTATTCATTATTTAATTGCTTTCTGACACGTATTTCTGCATAAGTATTTTAAGGTATGTTTATATAATTTGCTGTTATCGATTTATATTTATGGCCATCCTGCAATTGGTTATTAAACTATACTTCTCGTATTTCCTTGCTCACTCTAATTCGACTTTCATAATCCATATTCCCCTTGCTGGTTCATAATATAAGTGTTTAGTGTATATGATTTTAAGATCCGAACTTCTTACACACAAATCTTATGCATTGTTTACAAAATAAATTATCCTTAACTAAGCTACATTAAATGACTTGTGAGCCAAGATAACCACGGATTGGGTGCCCCACGAGTCAAACCGGGGATCTGGCAGACCTCGTCGGCGATGGCGAGATAACTTAGACTCCTTTTTGAGGGACTGGCCGGTCGTAGCTCAAAACCGGGATGAGTGGAAGAAGATGGGGGAGGCCTTTGCCCAGCAGTGGGACACAATAGGCTCGTTATAATATAATAAGCTATATTAAAATACAATACCAATTTAAAAATAAACTAAATAATTAACCATTTCAAATAAAAAAGCATATTAAAATAACAAAACGTTCTTACCATTATCATTGTAGATACCCAAGTAAAGATAACGATGTGGTCATTACTTAATGTGCAAGATACGTCTTAAATGAAGCCAGGTATTCACACCTCTTCTTTCTCTAATGATGTTGAACGATGCGACGCTGTCTGCATAGATAGTAAAGGCCATCATGTCCGTTATTAAAAAAGCTAGCTCCCTATTCATGGCTCGCCGTAGTATAAAAGCATCCTCTTAGTTATTCAAACAGTTTTGTACAGGCGGTTCGACTTGGCGTCATTGAAGCGGCTTGGGTGAATTATCAACAGTAATAGCAACTCATATATGTTCATGTCAGACCTTTTTTTTTTCGTGCAAGACTTATTTAATTTTACAAATGATCAAAAGTATCTATTAGTATTTAACAAAATTTGTTTGAACCAAATGTATTGTCACCGACGGTCTTTTTAGTTTCCACTAAGTTATGTATATTAAAAGGTTCACAAGAAAGCTAGGATACTTTTATTTTAATGATGAATAGAAAATTGTAAAACGTTTGAGGGAAACAAACCAAAAATAAATGAAAATCTAAACGTTTTGAACCCTAGGAGGTACCCTGTAATAAATATTCTTTTGAAAGAGACTCTGCTTATTTTATTTCGGCTTCTACCTTTGTGACGGTTACCATAAGATGAGACGCAAAGGTTTACATGTCATGGATTTGACGCCAACTTAGTCCATAAAGTGCAGTATTTATTTAATATGAAACGACATTATTAAACAAAATGATTGAAGGACGGTCTCCAGTGTTTGGAAATCGTCGTTAATAGGTAATTGTCTCTGTCATGACCGATGTGCAATATTTATCGCTCGCTCCCGATTAGGTATGATAATAACGTCTCTGATCTAATTGTATAATCAAACTTAAAGGGTATTTGCAAAATACTCGAAACAGGAGCAAACTTTCAAATATTAAGCCATATAAATTTACCTATAACTCAATTTCTGTATTTAAAAAAAAAAAATTTAGCTAAACACACATTGGTAAATCATATATTTTTGTTTACGGCTTGAGGAATTTATGTGTGAATTTAAATTAAACAGAAAAGAATCGAATGTAAATATGAGTGTGAATATTTCTGATTAAATACGTTCTTAATGTCCGTGCATCAATTTAATAAAAGCGGAATGTGTATCGAAGTGAGTCACGGAATTAATCGGACTGTGACTTCCTTCTTCCGATGGATGTTTTTTTTTCGAGCGGCAGCAATAAGCGCTCCACCACTCTCCCGTACTGAAAATACTCATAAAACAGCTTCTGTTCGCTTTGTCTTATTGTTTCGCATGAAACGTGATAATTTAAAAAATCTCACATATCTTCATACCAAGAAATAGTATAAAGTTCATACTATGTATTCTTAGCAAATACAATACATAATTATGTAGATACAATAATCCTCGTAATTATTGCCAGTGCTCCTTGTTTACTTATATTAAATGACGTACTAAAGGAAAAGTAATTTCTTTTAGATATATTCAGAATCTGAGCTCGATTCAGATTTAACGACTAGTTAATTCGGGTTTGAACTGGTTTTGATACTACCTCGACAATCGTCTTGGTGATAAGCGCACATTTGACGCACGAATTTCACTTTATTTCACATGCACCAATCATCATAAGCGGTCTTCAAAGTGTATCAAAAGAAGAACTAAACTATGACAAGTTAAATCTGAATCGGGGACGCTATATTTCAAACCAAGTCGTTCACACTTATATTAATAATAATGATAACCTATTTCTGACCTTTTATTTTTAAAGGGATAGCCTTTCAAAAATTTCCCCCAAAATTTTTGAGATCATAACTATTACCAGATGATACCTTGAGAGAAGTACCTCCTGGAACCTCACGGCATCCATCTAACCATTAAACTTTTTTTTCTCAAAAATTATGAAACTGACAAATATCAAATTTTGCATGAACATTGCTATGAAACTTAAAAAATGACAGCTCTCTACTAAATAAGTTTATTTCGCTGGGTATCAGTTACTGTGCAACCAAAGTACCTAAAATGATCCACACCTTTGTAGGTGATTGCTCCGACTACTAGGACTTCTTTCTTCGTTCTGATGTTCTTAGGATTAGGAGATTGCCTGTTTTCTGATCTTATTTCTTAGTCGGGGTAATTGCTCATGCCAAATTGCAGCAGCGATCAGTGAGCTAATTTGAGGTCGGACTGACGGACATGGTGAAACTATAAGGGTTGACTACGGAACTCTAAAAATTGTGTTACTCTTATGTAAAGAAAAAAATCATTTCTCATGCCCTGAAAGTGGATCGTTGTTGTTCTATAAAGTGTGCAAAAAGTAATACGTTCTGCTGCAGCATTTCGATTTTTAAATAAGCTATTTTCATGTTGTTGATGATACGCAATTAAAATTAGGTTTGGAATGGATTTGCATAATCCCATAAATCACGATAGTATCACCTAAATTGTTAAATGAAAGTCTTCCTCCTGCCCTTATCCCACGTTATGTGGGGTCGGCATAACATGTTCTTCTCTTCCATTCTCCTCTATCTTTCGTCACCTCAGTCCTTTCTTTCTCATATTCTCTTTCACACAATCCATCCATCGTTTTTTGGGTGTACCATCCGCTCTCCGTCCATCAACATTCGTTCCTAACATTCTTTTTCCTATATGGCATTCATCCCTCCTCATTAAATGCCCATACCACGCTAACCTACCACTCCTTATCTTCTCCGCTACCAGTGCTACTTTCAAACTTCCCCTTATATACTCATTCTTAATCCGATCCTTTCTCGTCACTCCACACATCCATCTCAACATTCTCATTTCCGCTGCGTGCACTCTTCTTTCATCCGTCACTTTCGTCGCCCAGCATTCTGATCCATACATTACAACAGTTCTCACGATCGTCCTGTAGATTTTCCCCTTAAGTTTAAGGGGCATTCGTGGATCGCAAGTTGTTCCAGAAACCTGTCGCCATTTCATCCATCCCGCATTTATTCTATTTTTCACGTCACGGTCGATGTTGCCGTCACTTTGGATCAATGACCCAAGGTACCGGAAATCGGAGCAGACTGGTAGGGATAAACCGTCTAAGGCAATATGGGAAAAACTGGATAAACCACCGAAATCGCAGAACATATGCTCCGTTTTGGTTCTGCTTTTCAGTCCCACACTTTCCAGCTTTTCTTGCCTTTTTTCCCAGTCTGCTCTGGACCTCAAGTGCATTTTCTCCGACAAGAACAATATCGTCAGCAAACAGCATACACCAGGGTGCTTCCTCCTGTATAAATTGTTAAATGAAAGTACCCTCAATAAATACTATGAAAGTGCTTACTCTTAGTCATGGTTTTTAAAACACATGTATTTTACTTTTCTCGTATTCGAAATGGAAGGTAGAGTGTTTAACTCGGGTAAAAGGCATCGCACTAAGTTCGAGCGCCAAACTACCTTGCCAGAAATGAATGCTTTTCATCTCTAGGCTTACAATCAACTATTGAATGCTTCCTTTTTAAGTAAGTAGGTATATTTTAAGTATTAATAAAACCAAATAAAACTCAGTACACCAGCACGCCAATCAATACTGCCCAAGCAGCCTTCACAAACAATCTTCCGATAATAATAACTAATATCACGGGAATGGATACACTTAATCGCTTCGCTCATGCCTGCGTCCGGCCGAGGAAAATAATTGGACTTCCGAGAGTATATAAACAAAAAAAGTATTATCCCTTCATTAAGGTATTGAAATACACACATGATGGCAGTGTTCTATCTAAAATTTGTACACAAAAAATTTTTTGGTCCCTTTATCCCGAGCGAAACGGCAGATTATTAAGCCAATAAGAACTTTAATATTTCTTACTAAAATAAGCAATATCCATTCCTTATATTTTCCAGCAATAAACTAAAAAAAACTGACCTTAAAAAGGATACAATAAAATAAAATCTCGTTTTTATGCGCTAGCAATTGATATGTTTCAAGTCGGTGGTTTGGTTCGATAAGAAAGAAAGAAAGCTTTCCATTAGTTGTTTGAGGCATAGAGCATAATTAAACATTTTCATGTAAAATGTTGCCGAGACGAAATCATAAGGCTCGCACTGTCAAAAAGTTATCAAATCTCTTGTAGAGCCAAGCTTCTAACTCTACAAGCCCTAACTTCACAAACTCTACTCCTTAGTCAAAACATGTGGCTTGGCCGGTTCGCTACCGTCATATGAGCGTAAGGTGAAAAATTTATTCACTATCCATTTTTTTATTAAACAATAGTTCTTGTAGTAACGAAACGGCCAAGCTACATATTTTGACTATGGTGTAGAATTTGTGAAGTTAGAGCTTGTAGGGTTAGAAGCTTGGCTCTATAAGCTATCTACATACCAAATTTTAACAAAATCGATTTAGCGGTTATTGATTCCCCATAAAAAAATCAATATCATTTTTTTTTTGTTGTTTGTGTACTAATATTATCCTAGATACCACATTTCTCCACCTAAGGGTTTTTATGATCATCAGTGAGTGAGTGAGTGAGTCAGATATGATATTGGTTTTTTTTTGGTACGAGTATGAATAAAATCTAAAGTATGAGAGCTCCGCAATTGAATTTTTTATGCTTAATGAGTCCACTATTGACATTATATCCTGAAAATTTTGTTTATCTGGTAATTAACCCAACTTGTGAGGGTTCAAAAAAAACGACGAAGCGTTTCGAGAAAAGGTAAATGTAATGCCCTTGCGCTTTGCTTTGCTGGTCTTGGCGGGGGCACTGCCGTGCCGTTTATACCGTTCTATGATTCACAAACGGTTTCTCGTGCAGAATTCTACAAGATGCCACTTAACAGTGTCAGCTGTAAAAGAACTAAACGTGTTGTGTGAAATTAGTGCGACTTCTCAGCTTAAGCCAGCGATTTAAAACGCAGAGTTTGTTTATAAAACCCGTTTATTAAAGAAGCAAACAATAAAATCAAGTGGCCAGCTGGCTGGATATCTGACACGGAACTAATTCCCACTATATTTTAATCCGGAAAATACAAAGGAGCCCAATTTGCATAAACCTCGACTGTTTGTTTCATGCCAGAGCTATATCCGCTTTACTGGGGACTGAATTCTGTACGCAATTTATCTGTTTGCAACACGCGGTAGAGCACTCTTTTGATAGCACTTTTTGCTATCACGAAACGGTAGGCTTAACAGAGTTATAACCAGGCCAACCGTCGTAGATCAGTTATTACCACAGAACAGCAGTGAATCGTATGGAAGTTTTTTAATGGAAATGTGATAAATAATACTGAGGAATATTTATTTATACACGGTGTTTTATTTTTAAACTCCATTAACTTCGGGATCTGGCCAAGTACATTTTTTTATATATTTCATAAAAAGTAATTAGTAGGTAACGTTGTTGTTAACATGAATATTATATTTAAATCCACCAAACAATTGAAAAACAACATAACAAAAAGGCATACAAAAGAAAAATATTAATATTAAAAAATAAATACGGAACATATAAAATATTTCTGACTTAAATTAGAACACGAATGTTTAACTACTTTTGTGCGTCGTGCTGAAAAATATTTTACTAGTAATACGAGACAATTTTGGTCGTTTGTCAAATCACGATCAACTCCCACGGTCTGCCCAGCACTATGATATATGGAAATCAGTTGGTTAATACAGCACAAGATATTTGTGAAGCCTTTTCTGATTATTTATTAACCAAGTTATCACCATCTATTATTTCGACCAGTTATAAATTGCTTGTCTCTAGCACTGAGTCAATCGTCAACATAAATTCAATTGAGGTCGACCCAGATCTCGTCATTATCTTATTGCTAAAGTTAGACCCCTCCAAGTCCTCCATGTGGTTGCGGTAGTGCGTAACCTTATTATAGTTTTTATTATTTTATTATTTATTTCAATAAAATACAATGGATACTGACTTAATATTAAATACAACGTCCCACAAAACTGTTTGCACAGTTTGACTGTGGGATCCGTGGGGTACCTTAGTTTAGTATTATGTCACTACCTGTGAGTTCCTATAATTGGCTTCCTGTATCTACTAAAAAATATGTTAATGAGACGAGTTGGATCTCCAAATAAAAAAAATAAAATAAAAATAAATCATTGATTATCTCCAAAATGGAGTTAATTAGAATACCGGTTTTTTTTGAGAAAGTTACTCAATACAAGCTCAGGAATACACTCTTGAAATTAACGGACTTAAAAAAAACACCGTGGAGTATGTACTTTAATTTATGTTAACAAGAAACTTCAATAAGATGCTCGCTAGCATAACAATAATACATACCCTGATTCAGTACTAATATAATGCCACCTACATTATATTAGTACTTGTACCTTATTCACGAGTAGCAGGAATAAAAAGCATAAATACTTAAATAAATCAAACAAACCTATGATAAAAATAAAAATAGAATTACTACAAAATGAGTACGAATAAAAATGGTGGGATTCAAATCAAAAACTTTTCGCGTATTTCAAATCTTTTAGAATATGTATAGTTGTCATTTAACACGCGATATAAGAGTTGTTTGGACGTGAGGAATCCCGAGGCGTTTGTGAATATTCATGTTCCTCGACAAACTTCGTGAAACTTGAACGAAAACTTTTCATACCTACTTGTTTTGTTGTGTCATCCACAACTACGGCTATGATAACCGTTTCATAAATTCCCGGAGTTTGATTTTCATTAGCAAATTTGATGTCTTTAATGATTATTAGTGTTTTACTTGGCTAATTACCGTTCCGTATGTAAGTTGTAAAAAATTACATCTTTGATTGTTGTTGTACCTACATACATACAAGGTTTCATATATGTATGTATAATTATAGTTATGTTACCGTAAAAACCTGTTTTTAATGAAAACGCATTTTTCCTGGTTGAAACTAGTTTCCGTATCGCCTCAGTGAATATGTGTTTTCACTAATAAATACTAGTTTTCGCAAGGTGCCGCGGTAAAAAAAGGTTGACACCGTCCTGATACTGACATATTTGCTAGCGTGTGCGTAACTTACTTTCGCATCTTGCTTGTACTGGCATATTAGTGCGAGCGAGATGTATTACACAGACGTTAGCAAATTTTACGGTAAAATATGACCTATATATATATATATATATATATATATATATATATATATATATATATATAGGTCATATTATAGTATATGTATAGGCCGAATGGAGGACAATATATATATATATATTTATATATATATATATATATGTATATATATGCGTATATCCATACTGACTGAGGGCCCAATTCAAACAATACTTACACGATGTTACAGCGATACAATACCGATCCTTCTGTGTCAAAAGTGACATTTATTCAACCAGAAACGTCATATATCGCTGTGACATCTTAACCCTTACTGTACAGGTGACAACCAGAGTTGCCAATTAGGCATCATCACTGTAGTACGGGTGTCAACTATAGTTGATCGAAACAAGGACGAAGTTTGAAATTTTTTTTCAACCAACTTAGACTTTATATGTTGGTAATAACGATGATATTTAGTAGTAGCATTAGTATAGATTCAAAGAAAAAAATGGCAAAACATTCTGGTAGATGGCGTTAAAACAAATATTTATTTAAAAATTCCGCATTTTTTCTGTCAACTGGGGTTGACACCCGTACTCCACGAGTGCAGAAAAACTCAATTCAATATGGCGGCAAATAGTGTTGTTTTATATTTCATCGAGTTTTAGTAGTTAGGCTAGTTGCAAGTGTTATAGTTGTATATTTCGTGATTTATAGAATAATTATAAAAAAAAGTTATTTAATTGGATTATATTACAGTGTATGGTAATAAATAACAATAATATGTTCTTAAGATTAAAATAATAATGATCTCTGCTACACTTTTTTATTTTTACCCTTGAGCAGTACAGATAAATATCGACAACTGTATCGATAGGTGCACATCACTATTTTATTCAAATGGCAGTCGTGTTTTTATGTTGCGTTAAAACGGTTGATATTTTTGCATTTTGTTAATAATTATTATCATTTCAAGGCCTTGTTCTATTCAAAATATCATAAACTAATATTTACATAACTAACAATAGTTAAAATCGCTTGTAGTAACTTACATTTATACTTTTTTTAGTGAGAGATATTACGCGTGAAATTTAAAGTACTAGTTATTATAAGTGCAATAAGTGAGGAGTTATCAAAAGTGCATAATGTTTTTAATGTGTGTACAAAATTTCAACCGCACAGCTGTTATATTTCAGAAAATACACGTAAGTGAAAATATGTCTAACCGCCGACTCTCGCAAAGACATGCCCGTATTGAGGCGGTGCTAGGCGTTCCAAGTCCCCGTACAGAAAGGGTTAAAACCATTGTTCGAATTACAAAAGCTACAAAACTTACTGTCTTAGTTAAGACTTCAACTCACGGCCTCTGGATCGATACTCCTGCGCTCTGCCATCTGAGCCACCAAGACCTCATCCATAGGCAGCAAATTTTCCACCATATGGGTCAAGGGGACCCTAATTCGATTGGATTGGGGGACAGTAATTTTTCCACTTTTAAATTTATTCTAAGCTTAATAGCATCGTTCGCAGACGTTTCTGCTTGTTAAAAATAAAAGCTAGAAAGTTGTAGTTTGCACATCAAAATACATTTATAAACTGTACAAGAAACAAGGCGCAATTTTGAAGAGTTCAACCTCTAAAGGGGTTAAAAAGGTGATGAAAGTTTGTATGTTATGCAAGTTTTTTTTATTTTAAGCTCTGTGAACTAGAACTTTGCCTCTTCATAAAAAATAATGACGCCTATTTTAGGAAAAATCCTCGCAAAGAGATAATCTCAGAGAGCAGTACAAATTTAATCTTGTATGTCCAAAATCAAACAACTCAATGTTTTACAGTAGTACATTCAATACTGCAATACGTGTTTTTAACGCCCTGCTAGTTGAAATAAAAATGTTCGAAGAATCGTCTTAAAATTAAGTTAAAAAACTGGTTGATTGAAAATGTATTTTATAACCTTAATGAGTTTTTTCTGGAATTACCAGTTTGATAATAATAGTTAGTCAGTACGCTAGTTTAGTTAGTAGTATTAAGTTCACATATATTGTATGCTCGAAACGGGCAACTGTTGGCTCGCTATCTCCTGTATATGACATCTTATGTACACAGTTAACAATGAATATATACTTTACTTTACTTTACTTCGGCACGTGATGACCTGATGACAACACGTACCCTACTCGGTACAGTGCTCTGCAGCAACCTCCTCCGCCGCTCGAAGCTGGGGATTTACAAGACCTACATACGGTCCTGCCTGACGTACGCAGCTCGCCTGGTATACGCCATGACGGCTGAGACAAATAAAAAGAGACTGCGTGCGCAGGAGAATGCGGCCCTACGCACTATACTCAACGCCCCCCGCTTCGTGCATAGCACCGACATCCAGCGCGGGCTGAAATGGCAGAGCCTGGACGCCTTCATCAGCCAACTCTCAGGCAAAATGTTCGAGTGCGCCGACCACTATCGACACCTCCACCTACAGGTCATCGCGCCACTCCACGCATGCCCTCCGGACATTCGCCGACAGCGCCAGCTGGGGAGCTGGTGCCAGAAGCCGAAGAAGAAGACGAGGACCGCAGCTGCTAAGTGGAGCCGCAAACCCGCTGAAAGGCCATCATCAAACCCACCAAGCAGTGATAGGACATCATGAGAGGCCAGTCACGGCCTACCGAAGCCGCAGCCCAAATTACACTGAGCAATAATTGACCCGCCTGTCTTACGATAAGAAACCTGTAAGAATCCCCAAAAGGATGGCAAGCCCACTCTCTCCTCCGCTAAGGAGGTGTGAAATAAGTACGAGTGAGTTTCCGGTCGCCTACCTTAGACGCACCAATAGAGATCAGACAGCTATTCTGTTAGAATTCTGTATTAGTTCATAATGAATCTTATTCCGTGCTCAATAGAGTAGTAATTCAATAAACGCTACCTATGCGGCTTGACCATTTTTTCATAGTGGCACGCGCCTTTGCGGTTTTTAAACAATAGATAAGACGATAATCCATAGAAGCTCACGGAGAAAAATAGAAACTATAAGTAGATGTATTCTATAAACCGAATTAAGATTTTCACACAAAAATAGAAAAAAAAAACAATACATTTTGTCGGTTCCCCATATATAATTAGAACTGAAACTCCCATCATCAATCCCATACGTGTGGGGTTCGTCTTCAAAAATAATATTGAGGTTTCTAATATCATTTTTTTCTAAACTGAATAGTTTGCGCGAGAGACACTTCCAAAGTGGTAAATATGTGTCCCCTCCTGTAACTTCTAAAATAAGAGAATAAATAATAATAAATAAATAAATATTATAGGACATTATTACACAAATTGACTAAGTCCCACAGTAAGCTCAATAAGGCTTGTATTGAGGGTACTTAGACAACGATATATATAATATATAAATATTAATAAATACTTAAATAAATACAAGGTATACAAAAATAATAAAACTAAAAAAAATATATGATGTACATTACCATGCAAACTTCCACCGAAAATTGGTTTGAATGAGATCTAGTAAGTAGTTTTTTTTAATACGTCATAAATGTAATAAATTTTGATACCTAAATAAATCATTTTTCATTTTCATTTTTCAATGGTACGGAACCCTTCATGGGCGAGTCCGACTCGCACTTGGCCGCTTTGTGAATAACGCCGTAGATAATGCATGTTACCACTTGATTAATTAAATATTTTAAATCGTTAATGACAGTCCTTGTTAAGATTTAACGCTATTTTATTCGTATTCCGTACACTTACAACAATTTTAAAATAATCATTCTAACCGTAGGTAAACCGTAAATCCTAATAAATTGTCTAGATGTGGTAACGAGTTCGTGGTGCAGTCTCTGCGGATACCTATTTTATTAGATTTACTGAAGCGTTTGTCTGCTAAAGGATTATTTACGACCATTTGCTTGGCCAGTACTAGCGTACCTAACGCATTAAAAATCACACAAAACTGAAATTCCTGGACGGTTATTGTTACCTTATATTAGAAATAATAGGTTAATATAATTCCAGAGGACGGGAAACAACTACTCGTGGATGAGTGATTTTGTCGGATGAAGAGAAGATAAGTCCACCAACTTCTATTCCCATCGAGACTTTCGCAACAGAAAAAAGCTAAAAATAATAAATTGTTTACCCATCAAAATATCACCGGCTTGGCAAATGTTAGTAAGTATCTGGACTCATGGTGCCAGGTTAAAAAGAATCGAATTTGAGCTGTCGTGAGTCATACTAACATTAAGCTAATGTTTACAGTTTATTTCACGTATTTTTAGTCACTCGCGCGACATGTTTTAGAGAGCCTAGGTCTCTATTTTGCACTAACGTCACACGCCGCGCAAAACGTTGGGCGCGCGACGAGATTACCGGTTGGGTGAAAAAAAGTCATTTACGTCATACTTTGTACAGATTGTAAGAAAATGAAGCATGTTTTTGCAAGGTAAAAATTTACAGTATTGGAATTTCATACAGAAAGATGGCCGTCAAAAATTAAGCTGACATCAACATTACAGCAGTCATACGTAGTCGATAAATAAAATAGGTCCGTCAGATAACATAACATATGTAATTGATAATAAAATTAATAAGTTAGGTAACTTTAACCAAGCCAACAATCCGTATGGAATTTCAATACCGTGACATGATATTAAAACAACAATAGGTATATTTACTTATCTACCTAATGAATGATAAACATGTATTTAGAATGGTGCTTCAGAGCCCACACGTATTCCTTACAAAATAATATAGATACAGACAGACTTACGAAAGAATGACGTCAATCTGTAAGAAATGATTTTTTGAACTATGAATATTTAATGCCTAAAATGACGTAATTTTTTTATTTGATCAGAAGTGTCTCTGCTGACAGCCGAGAGACCATATTCATAATAGTTTCATTATAAGATTGTAAATATCGAATCGCCCTCTTAGTAAGATAGAGTCGGTGCTTAAATCTGACTGTAGTTGATATCGTTGCACCGACACGGTAGCCCGCTGGCTCGTGTCAGTCACCATCAAGTGGTAGCCTGTAATTATTCAAGCCAAATGCCTTCCTTCCCAACTGACCCGAGTCTTGGCGTACTCTGACTACTATATGGTTTGTGTATACTTGATGAGTTTTTTTTACAATAAGTATTTATCAAATACAATCCTAAGTTGCTGTTTTTCGCAATATCTCATAATAGTACATTACAATACAAGTGCGAAAAATAGGAAATTCGCAACGAGTGGCGATAAACTAAAAAAAACCAGTCAAGTGCGAGTTCTATCTCGCGCACCGAGGGTTTCGTACTAACTTTCAATTTTCTCATGAAAGACTTGAGCAGAAGTATACTATTAGTATAATTGTGAACAGCGCCATCTATGGGCAAACTGGTTAACTAATTTGTGCGATCTGTATGTATGTTGGTTTTTCAGGGATAATTCATTATCATGTGAACTGCTTTCAATAATTTTTATTTTATTTGAAAGATGGTGCCTTTAGTGTCATCTCATAGGAATTTCAACTATAATAAACACCCGGATTAAATTGCAAGTTAAATTACAAAATATTTATTTTTAATTAAAAAAAAAGTTATCAAGAGAGAGGTCTGATTTTATGACAATGTTATTATTATGTAAAAATTTCATAATTTTTCATTCGTAAACTTCGGAGATAAGGGGTGGGGGGGTGGTATATTTTTTCACATTTTCCTTCATAAGTCTATTCCAAATTTCAAATCGATAGCTTAAGTACTTCTCGAGATATTTAGCAATGTGACAGACGGACGGACGGACAGACAGAGTCGCACCATAACGGTGCCTTTTGTACCTTTTTGGTACGGAACCCTAAAAACGACCGAATACTTTTACTTATTCTATAACCTATAGATTGGCATCAAATCCATAAAATGTTATAAAATAAAATAAAAATTATGCTTGGCGAGATAAAATCTCTTTAAACTTAGTAAACTACATAAGGTAAGTTGGTATAAAAAAATCGGGTTGCACTCCGGGAGTGCCGGCAGAAGTGAAAACTTGAATATTAACGTTGTGCAGTTTTATAATAAGAGATAATTCTCTATTATACCTACGTAAATAAATTTGAATGTGGAAGATATTTTGAAATGCGAATTTTAGTGTTAATATATAAAATATACAGAATAATTCATGAGACGTGAGCAGGACTACAGCCTACACAATCAGTAAATGTTAATGAATAAAAACAATCACGCTTTTTTTCTGTTATTTATTTTTTTGGTAAGGAAAATTTTTAGTATCTACAATCATGGACACCCAACAACACAAAGATACAATATAACACATTTACCAAAGATTACACTTTTTTAAACGTTATGACAGCAGTTTGATTATGTAGAAAATAAAATGTCACACTTGAATGAGATACGATTTTTCAAAAGTAACCAGGCTTCAATGACATTCAATTTGCACGTCACCATGATGTCACGTTTCCGTCTTACGAATTTTCAATCTGACGGTCACGTGACCCTGACGCGAGTTTAACATTTTTTTCCCCATCAAAAAAGTGCACAGCACCGCTATAGTACATTTCGATGCTAGTGCGGAAAGTATGTCATTACTTCACGAGCACCGAGATATCTTGCCACGAGCTGTAGGCGAGTGACAAGACTCGGGACGACGGGGTGTATCGAACGACGTTTATCAATACAGTTGCGAAAAAAGAAGAAAAACAACATGTACTTTTTTATGTATGTTCTATAAGGCAGAAACAATTGTAAATATAAAATATTATACTATTATTACTTAAGTATCGTTATTTACGATTATTTGTGTATCGTATATTTAAATTGTATGAAAAATGAAAACAATATCGAATGTTGCCTTTGGAAACTTAAAACATTCTTGCAATAAGAAAAAAAACGCCTCTGCTTTGACAGGCGTCTCGGCAGCTATTCCATTCCATTCAGACAACTTATTAAGAAAGGTTTTTCAATATTCAATATTAAAAAATAAACGTGTTATAATGATGAAGAGGTAATAAAATATGAAATATGCTTATATTTATTATTTTTACATTAACAGAAGGTTGTTATGTTGATTACGACTTTTAAAGGAAACTAACATTAACACTCATCAATAAGTAGTCATGAATTGGAACAAGTGGAAAAGTAAAAAGCACTACTTAGTTGGCGAAATCCAACTTTCCGCACGCCAAACAGCTACGTAAAGTAGCACTTTTTGAGCAACTGTATTAAAAAAGAAGTTTTCACTTCAAAAATGTATTACTCGACCAATTAAGAAGGTTCCGTTTCCATACACATTATTTGCAATAGTAACCTTCTTAACTCAGTCGGATTATCATACATTACCTACCGTACAAGTGTTACAATAGAATGAAAAAGCACGCGTGTTTAATGTCTAGGATTATGAGCCTAAAAGCGGTTCAATAACTCCCACGATACAAACAAGGGTGCTGAAAAAAATATTATACTTTCTTTAACAAAATAATCAATAATAATCTTGTCCGACTGAAAAGAATAATTACCTGGATCGTTTTAATCAAGCTCGCATATCTCTAATTTGAACTATCTTGCACTTTACTCTAGCAAAAGCCGCAAGACGCCAGTTCTGCACTCGGCGAGTAGTGTCAATGAATATACTTGAAATGCAGCCTTGACTTTAGTTTTTGAAATTTCTAATTCATGTTGCCTTGCTTATTAATTGGCTTATTCTTATTAGCGTTATTGTTCATTAAAACAAAAGCATTATATTGGGCTCCATGGATCAATTTCCCAACTGTCGTAAACGTAAAATATTGATGGTGCAAACTCATTTTTGCATATTTTATATGCTGTGTATTATATACTAAATAGATATATTGCTCAATTTAAAAGATGATCTGAACCAAATGACATTTTTTATTTTTAAAAGTTTGAAGACAAACTTGGATAGCACTTGGACGCGTTGTGGCAATTATGGAAACAGGGTTTTAAACACAATAATAATTTATTAAAAAAACTAATTTAAAACTAAAACAAATAAATCGAACTTATGCTAACACAAAACAACTTAAAACTAAAAACTAAATATAAAAGATCTCCCCCAAATCACTTCCCAACTAGCAAAATTTCGTCATATAATGGTTGCGGCAACGTTTCTGCGGTATCCTTTTAGCTCTTACTATTAGTCATCATTATGAAATCATTACGTTTATATGACGCGATTTGGGCCCATTTTATTCAGCATTTCAGTCATATAAAAGTTGTTTAACTGCAACCACCGCCACTTATAGATCTTATAATAACCACCGACGTGACTATCTTATGACAATTTAGCTGTATATTAGCAAATTACATGACTTAAATATGACTGAACTGATCTGTAACTTCCATTTATATGACATATTTGTGGAGTAATCGCATCCTAGGCTACCAAACAATATAATATAACTCGATACTACTAAAAAAGGAATTCGTCTTAATAAGTCTTGACGGTAAGTATTTTCTTTATTAGTCAGCCATGATGTTACATGTTTTTATTAAGAATGCTCAGAACGTCGGCGTATGGTAGAAATGTATTGCGAAGGTAAGTTTATTGATGAAGTAAACTATGTTTAATAGTAAATATTTAATGCCCCACTATAATTCTTAGTTAATTAAATATAAATTTAATTAATATTGATGATTTTCTTGAACGCCGCGGCTATACGGCATTTATCCAGTTATAAGCTATATAATCGCATCTTATATAGCAAGTTTAGCGGTCAAAGCGCCATTATACATATTTTGTCGGACATATTTTAGGGTTCGTTAGAGTTTCTGAAAAAACCTTTTTACAGATTTTAGTATTTTATTTCTAGAGACAAGTAGCACCGTGAAATATGGTCATTGTAGCTGATGTGGACTGTTTTTTAAGAAAAGAAGATCAATTGTGGAGTGATACTGATGTACAGTGGCCTTGGAGCGAGACTCATTTCATTTTGTCTTCGATGTGTATTGGATGCGGATACTCAACGTCCCCGTTGACAATTGATCCCACACATTTTATTATATCGGACAATAATATAAAAAATCTACACGACACCATTTTTTTCTGGTGCCCAAACTGTTCAGAGTACGCTATATATGATCACTATCCATTAGAGGAATGTGAGTTTTGTGTGAATACTGACAATACCGACAATCATCCCCAAATCATCCATATCTTCGGATCCACTGCTCTCATCAGCATTGAATTGGAGTTCCATTTCCTGTACGGAGCTATCTTCTACAACGCCACCAACATCAACGTGCATGTTTTCCGACTCTGCAGTACTAGTTTTTTTTTCGGTCACAAATGTTATTTCTACGGAACCACTTGAAAAATTAGCACTTGTCACTTCACTTCGGTTTACCGAAATTCCTTGCGTAAGAGTAGTTTTTAAATTGGTGATAATAGATTGCCGCTTCTTTTTCATTTTCCTCTTGTATCCACCGGTCTTTTTCATGTTTTTCCATTTAATCCAATCCATTTTCATATACTAAATGTTTATATCCAAACAACGTGTCGGATGTCTTTAAATGATGTTTAAGAGCTATAACAGTCATAAAAAGGTAGCATTTATACTAAATAATGGTATAATAGCAAAGTTGTATCATTTACTCGACTACGTTTAATTCTGCTCCAATAAAGGCATATAAAATGTCATTACTCGACCAAATAGTCACATGAGCATCAGGTAGAGGTAAGTTATTCATCAATATCTAAATCGCTGAATAAGATACTCATATATAACATGTTCTATAATTCGCGTTTATATGACAGCATGTAACATATATAGCTATTGTGCTGTATAAGTTACATGATGTCATATAATAGCAAACTACATTGCTTTTACTCGACTGCACTTGACATGTCGTAAGTCAGATATATAAGTCACTGTTACTCGACTAAATAGTCATATAAGCCACGTAAAAAAGTGACTTATTCAGCATTTCTTATATGACTTATTAGTCATATAATCAAGTCGAGTAAACGTTTACTCGACTTGCTTACATGACTGATATGCTGAGTAACTAAAAAGCTGCATAAGCTGGCTTTATACGACATGTGCTGTATAATTCACGTCTACATGACTTTTATATGATTTATTAGCTGAATAAGCTCAATCTTATATGACTACTTTGCTAGTTGGGTTCCTTCCGGCATGGTCGCAAGAACGCTGGCGGCGTTACCCCTCTGCACCGCCAGACTTAGCCTCTGGGCAAAGAAAGCGCCAGCCCTATGATCGCCCGAGATGCCTATCAGCCGAACTGACACTTCTCTGACAAAATTTTTGGTGTCGGACGACCACGGGCCTAGCGTTTCCATTGCAAGCGCCGCAAACTCATACTCATTCGACAAGAACGCGTATTTGCGGCGCTTGGCGGTCTGGGCCTGGTCCACAGCAGTCCCAGGCTTCCGAGCCGACCCTTCCACGTAAGACGGAGCCAGAGTGTCAACGCAGGTGGCGTCCCACGCCAAAGGGCGACCTAAGGTCCAGGGCACGAGAGTGCAGCCATCAGGTCTCTTGCCGTCAGCTGCACAGAGACCTGACGGCTCCAACGTCGCGGGAAGAGAGGCAGTGCTGAGGGCGCGGCGGATCAAATAGAGGGGTTTTAAAAACATATATCAGATAAACAAATATCCCTAGGGCTATGATTATATATGCAACTATAAGTATGAACATAGACAATCTTAAAAAAATTCAACACTTCATTTTTATTTAATTTTTATAAGGATTTTGGCCCGGACGTGCCATATTTTGCTCTCAAAAAATGACCCTTTACATAGATATGAGAAGTTTCCGCTCAATCGAATAATGCGAAGTGGGTCTAATTTAGCTTGCGAGATTTTATTACATACAGGCAATAAGACAGGTGAAACTAAACAAAAACCTGTAATATTTATCTGCGGCTTAGCAAACTAATAATTATGGAAAACAAAACCGGCTGAATTCTACTAGTTTATTTTATAATTATGCTTGCAAATGTCGATGGTATTATTATATAATAACTTATATTAGGAATTGATATTACAATAAAGTTTATTTTAATATTTTTCACATTGCAGTGACCGCAACCGACGGCTAACAAGATTTAAAGTGAACTCGGCGGGAGTAACGCGTTCCTATAGGATAATTAGTATCGCTACCTCGCGGCATCTCATTTATCGTGCTCCGCAGGGAGGTGGGTCAGCCAGCAGTAAATCTACCAACCTGAGCGCTCTTGTCTTTGTAAACTTGAAAATCTAATTACATTTACAGCTCCGCTTTAGTTCGCCTTTCCTGCTAAATTTGCATTCTCCCTTGATTTTTGTCCGCTTTTTCAGAGATAAGATTTCTTTCTCTAGTTGTTTTACATTTACTGTATTAAATGTCTTCTAAAGTAATTAAAACTTTGATTTGACCGGTTTCTTCTCCCAGAGAGGCGTACATGCATTAGGCGGGTGCGTGGCAGGTGAGTGTTTGCCGAACCGTCGGTTTATCTGCTCGAACAGGCTCAATAAAGAGCGCCTCTATGTAGTAAAGGCGTTCCAAATGCTTATTTGCATTCAGGAAGGCTCCCTGAACGGGCCAGCAAGTGTAGGGGAACGGCTATGAAACGTTGGTACCCGGTTCGAAACGCTAGACGGAGAGCTCCCCTGATAGTGATTAGACGATGCTAATACCATTTACTTTCCAACTTCCCTGACTCACCGACCGTTACGTGAACACCAGCTATTTATTTTAGTGCGCTGTTTAAATCATCTTAAACGTTCGATTTTACGGTCCATTCTTTGAAAAATGTTATTATGGACTTTAGTTATTAGAATATTAATATCTAAAGAAAAAACGTGCATTTAATTTTAATAAAATGTTCAGCTTTAATATCTTTGCAGGTATTATTTATCAACGGCCAAGTTGTTTTCGAGTATGTCTGTTTCAAACGATCGCAAGACACTAAAATACTAAAGCCATAAGTTACATATCACTACGTTAGGACTTGCGCCAAAAATCGCTACAAGTATTTGGCCTCTATCTAGGAAAAGAAAAAAAGTCTAACCTAACGTAGATTAAGCTCGCTTGCTCACCTAGAATACCAGCGATTATTAAACGCGTCAGCAAAATCCCACCTTGAATGCATGTAGAGAAATTTTCACAGGCAAAAACTGAATTTTGCACGAAAAAATGAAGTGTAATTTGATGTGCGCCACGCTAGCGTGTAGTGGCTCTCACCGGAGCTTCGACCACGTTAAAACTGCAACCATAAAACTTTAGGCTGCCGGAGTTGGTCCGCTGCCGACCGCGCCGCGGAACTTCCACTGCATTACGAGAAGTAAACCTGCAGTTAAGTGTTTACTCCGCACATTCCAAGGCATTCTGCTACCAACTTGAACCATAAAAACAGCCTGACTCCTACTTCCTTGTTGTGATAGTTTAGTGCAACACAAATGTTTAGTCTCATTAACAAACTGAAGGAGACATAAACCTTGAATAACCTCGGGAAAATGAGCCTTAAGAAATATTTTAATTTATTTGAAACATTTTATGACTGTGAAGGTATTAAGATATGCTACAGAAACGTACAGCTCACGTGCTTTAAAATGTGACATCGTTGAGACCATTCTCTACAAATTGTGTTAAAAATAAACGAACAAAGTTACATACATGCCGCTAAAAGAGAGTCTATTGTGTAACTTTAACTATAATTCTCGCCACAAAAATGGCACAGGAAACTCGTACTGGCCCCTGGTGATAAAAATGACATATAGGTATATTTATTAAAATTTAAAAGTGCAATAAAAATAAGTTAAAAGTTTGATGTCATATTTAAACATTTATTAGAAAACCAAACCAGTAAGTATTATATGCTTTATTTTTAAAACTTGCCTGATATTTAAAAACTCTGAATAATTCACAATTCTTGTCGAAATTGAAGCTTTTTATAAAATGCCGCCGCCAATTAACCGTTAACAAGTTCATTAACTCACTTCATAAGCCAATATCTGAAACTTGAGATCGGAAATACTAAAAAGGGGTGGCAAAGGTTTAGTAATTCACTCCCTGATCATCGCTCAGTTGGCTTGGCAGTGATTGCAGCAATTATTCAGTTCGCCGCTTCCCCCTTGGCTGCCGCCGCGCCTCGCGCCGCAGGTAGCACCACAGATCGCCTAACGCAGATGTTTCGTGCACCCAACGCGATCACAAATCCAGATTTATTAACGCCGTTTGGTGGCCAATGGGATCGAGTTCATCAGTGAAACCATTTATGACAAAAAATCATAGGCTCGAATGAATATTATGGGAATGGAAAGGTTTGCTTTATTAACTATCATCATCACCCTATATATTCTACTAGTAACAGTGACCTACTAAATCTTAGCTTAAATTATAAAGAAATTTAATGCGATTATTGTTATACCGTTATTTATGAGTATTTGTGTGGCATAAGTTGGTAAATAATTTAGAAGCGCTGGTGGCCTAGCGGTAAGAGCGTGCGACTTGCAATCCGGAGGTCGCGGGTCCAAACCCCGGCTCGTACCAATGAGTTTTTCGGAACTTATGTACGAAATATCATTTGATATTTACCAGTCGCTTTTCGGTGAAGGAAAACATCGTGAGGAAACCGGACTATTCCCAACAAGGCCTCTGTTTACCCTCTGGGTTGGAAGGGCAGATGGCAGTCGCTTTCGTAAAAATTAGTGCCTACGCCAAATCTTGGGATTAGTTGTCAAGCGGACCCCAGGCTCCCATGAGCCGTGGCAAAATGCCGGGACAACGCGAGGAAGAAGAGAGAAGTTGGTAAATAATTTAAAAATCTGCCATTTGCGAGGTCGACTCGTGTCCTAAGGAGTCGATGATACGGAAGTATCATCACCCATTTTTTACAATGTTTACCTAATTATATTCTTTAAGACCGAATTACACTTGACTGGTTTCTAGTATATGACATGACATTAGTACTTAACATATTTTTCTTTCACTCTGATCCGAGTTTAAGGTTTGTATGCTTAAAAGCCACTACCTTTACCTTATACAAAGAAAAAGTTTCTTGTTCATGGTTTTCGAAATACCGATGACAGACGGAGACGACGCAGAAAGTGGAGGCTCAGTAATTAGACTTAGATTGCCATTCGGATACATAACCCGAATCTACCTACGTTACTTACTATTCCAGGAACAGGTACTTGGAAAAGTACGGAACTGGTTTGATGAAAGAAAGGAATATAAGGAGGATTGAAGTAAAAATAAAGCAGTTCAGGCGTTGGTAATTCAAGGATTATTTCCAACAGGGGAATATGGCTCGTTTACAGGCGTCGGTGATTAGTGAATTCGAAGTCGGTCGAGCGCGCGCGGAGGAGACGCGCTGACGAACAATAGTAGGATCCTCGCAGAAGCGCACCCCTGGCGCGTAAAGAAAAGACGGCGTGTCGGGAGCGTATACATGGAGCGTGTAGATACATTAGATACGTACCACAACCACACGCTTGAAAGTGAAGAGTGAGAGACCTGAGTCCGCGCCGTCACGGGGGGTTTGTTAAACTTTCCCTGTCATGTCATCAGTAGTTTGCCTTAAGTGTCATTTCATTTATCAACGTGCAAAGCCATATAAAAAAAAAACATCGTGCAGTGGATGTGGGTGTTAAGAGTTAGGTAAAAGAGGTTCTAGAATCTGTTTAAGGTGGTAAGAGGTTCATTAAATTTTCTAATTAACAGGGTGTTTTAACGTAGCCAATAATTTTACCAATTTTATATTTAAATATGCTCCAGGAGCCCAGTACTATCAGTTGTGAAAATATTAGTATTTAATTTGTTAACACCTTATATAGGATGTTATGTACTCGTAGTAATTTATGTAGTCTATGTATTATTTTAAATTTGTTCTTTTTATATTTTATTACATTTTTCTAAATTAATTAACATTTTGCTTGTTTTCTTTTTGGACAATCCGTAAACTTAACTTTGTTTGCCATCTCGCTATCTGAAGGTTGTCTCGAAGAGATCGCTGTTTAGCGACAAGTTCACCTGTTGGTTACCTACTTAGTAAGATTCCAATGATCTTTTTTGTTTTGTAATGTGGTATATAGGTATTTTATAACCCTTGTAACAGCAACAGTATAATGATGTAATTTGATCGCAATAGAGGTCTATAGCAGTTACGTTATCTATAAATTACTGGAAATCGAAGTGAGATTAGAAGGGACTGTGCCAGCCAGCGATTGATGTCTCGGCCGGAGGCCGGCTCCCAGCGCGGCTGGACCCTGTAGCCACGTCGTGACGTATGTTCATTAAATATACATGGGCATAATTATACATATAACTCCATATATTATTATTGTAAAACGTTTGCTGTGAATGCTGTCGTAGATTAAAATACTTAGTTTCTATTAAATTTATATGACGTATATTTTCCGTGTGTTTTATGACTTTTTCAGTTTACACTTTCACGCGGGTGGGCGAGAACGTGACCACGCAGGATAGAAATGATTTATTGAAATATGACCACCTGCGACTTCGACCACTTACAGTCGTTAGAAACTTTGAACCTCAGTTTCACTACTTTATACCTGACAGATCATTTACTTCTCAATCGGTTTATAGTACATTGAGCAACGAGGGGGTAAGTGAAGCAGACCGCAAGCTGGAGTGTAATAATGATTTTAGTTTGTAATATTCTTACCCCCGGAGTTACGCACAATGTTTACACACACTAGCGACGAAAAAAGTAAAGAAAACTAAATTTTAAGCGGAATAATTCTTAAATAAGTACCTACGGTGGCATTTCAGACATTCTTCCACCATATTGTAATTATTAACAGGTTCGGCATAAAAGACCATTCGGCATTCAGCCACGATTGAAAACTATGTAAAATTATTTTAAACGGCTATTAATCAAATAATAGTATTTTATGCAACCGTTGTTTAAGGGGAGGTCAAAAATGGCGAGTGGCGTGAGGAACAATTTGAGGCGAAGCCGAAAATTGTTAATAAAGACGCCACGAGTATTTTTTGACTCAGTTAAACAACGTTGCATACAATATTTTTTCTACGACCAAGCACTTACTTTGAAATAAAATTTTGAATTTAACAAATATTTTTCATGTTATTTATCGCGATTTTAAAGGCAGCAAATTTTTAGTGATTTCTTAGGCCATCAAAGATATGTCTTCAGGCGTAGACATTAAGTTTTCGTCATCCATTTTAACTTGAAAGACACTGTTTCTTAACACAAAACTTAAGTTTTTATTCGACAACCACAATAACCATATTCAAGAATGGAGGGTACGGGCCGGAAAATGAATGAATGAAATAAAAAAAAAAACTAGTCTATGGTTCACTTATTTGTCAGAGATGACGTTTAAAATTAGGCTGGCAACAATATCATATTTCATACAATATTCTTTAAGTAGTCATTACACGAAGTATCGAAAAGTGCCAAAAAGATACTGCGTGTATGCAAAATTGCGTTTTTAGGGAATAGACTAAAGACTTGTCTTGACAACTATAAGGTAGGGTTTTAAAGATGTGTGCACGACCCTTTAAATGGAAAATAAAAGTACGGTAGTAGAAAAAATATTTTAAACATAAACAAACAGTTAATTATAAATGTCAATTATTTATTTAAATGTAAAGCTCATATATACCTTGACTAAAAAAAAGTATTATACTTTTAGGTATAAACTACTGGTCCGTTTGAGTTAGTGACATAATATAAAAAAATATATATATGTAACTCCTGTGTGATTAAAATGGAAATTTTTAGCTCCTGCTGCACTTGCGTTTTACGCTTACTGCGCAAGTGTGATGGAATAGTTATTTATTCTACAAGGGTGAAAAGTTGTTGTTTAACCGCTCGTGTTAATATTGATACCCGAGCAAGCATAAGATTCCAAAATTAAACCACTAGCGTAGCGAATGGTTCGAAAAGTTGAATCTTGAGCGTTTCAAGGCAGGAGGGATAACAAATGTTGCCACCGAGTGAAACACAAATATATATATACCCACGCGAGGACAATACTAACTGTACATAATCATAATAAACATCAAATAAAAGTCAAGGATCATCAGTGGCTTTCATGATAAGTTTTTTTTTTATAGATTTTAATTAGTCATCTGTGTTCTAGTGTTTCAATTGCACATATAGTATCTACTTGAGATCGGATTTCGGTTAATAGTTTGTTATTTTGCACATCCTGCGTCATTCAGTTCGAATTTAATGTATATTTAATTTTTTTATTCGAAAATTATGGAAATGCTCAGAATCTAATCCTTTGTTCACTCTGTTCAACACACCCACTTCGTCAATATTAACAATCTAAAGAATATTCCTATTCTCCAATAACGCTTTCAAAGCGAAACGCCAACAAAAAGCCTGCACGAAAAAATGGCCGTACTAAGTTTGTGTCTCATCAACAAAATGCTTTTTCGGGCGAATACAAAAGGGAAACGAATACCAATCCATAAAGTGTAATAGCGATTTCCGACAAAGTGAACAACGTAACGAAGGCAACAAAGTTTGCGAAGTAGGAAACAAAGCAGACCACCTCCATGGTAACAAATGTACGCCCGGATATAATCCTTAACTTTTCTATATATACTCAGTAAAATGATATGGCGAAAATGAGATATAAAATCGGTAAATGTATTCAAATCGTAACTTATGATATCAAAACCAAATTATAAGTAATTTTTGCAAGATACAGGGGTTGATAATAAGAACCCAATGAAACTTTGCTAAAATGCACAAAGGGAAAAATAATTTCATGACTCGGCGAAACACAATACTTATAATCCCCGACATTGTTGTGGCTACCGTTAAGGTAGTCAGATATATTAACATACAAGCACTACATTTAAAACAAGGACGCATTTCTAAGAGTTCATGGTTCCGTGGATATGTAATGTAGTAGGTAGCAAAATCACTCGACACAACATTATTTTTCTACAGTATAAATTCAAATATTTGTGAAACTTACAAAGAGATCAGAAATCTAACCGATTAATGAATATGATTTATATGTACTATATGTTATTAAATACTAATTGTTCTTTATATTATGAAGTTGTTTATGTAAATGTAAATATTATAAAATGTAAAAAATATGTAAGATTCATTTTAAAACAGCTGTTTCGCGGTAGTGCTTACAAATGACATGCGTGCAGATTTTATGTGACCAAGTAAGCTTTTAGACGCTGATGAGATGAAAACTTTGTACTTACTCTTATGTAAATTCACTAAACTTGGCGTGACTGTAGACCTCGCAAACCCCAATGGCTCCACCAGTTTGAAAAAAAATAACCCGAGAAAAATAAAAATAGAATCACAGTTTATGCTCAATCAAATTTCACTAGAATCCATTGAAAAATACGATCTGTATTTGATTTTTACTCTCATTCTTTTAGTAATTCCATTTTTAGTTTATATAATAAATAGTAGGAATTTTTATTTTTATTTAGAATACAAATGTAAATTATATTGTCGTACTACTCGTATTTACATACTACCTGTTTAATAAATAAGCAAACGTTCACAATACAAATTGGCAAACCTCAAACTAGACTTCTCCGTATTTTGTTTGTAGCTTAGATTTGTAAATACCCGAGACCATCCTTATTACGATTGCCTGTAACAAAAGTGAATGCGTCACCTGGAATCCTAAAACTAAGGAGGCAACTCCAACAGCCAGAGCTATATACTGTGTAAAACACAGAAATTCAATTAAAAGTTGTCGTTAACTAACTCTGTACAACGTTGTAGGTACCGAGCACGCACAACAGAACAACGAGATTGCATGCAGTTCAAAGCTCTCAAGAACAAGCGGGTCATCAAGTAGATATCGATGTTACTGTGAAATAGGACTGTACGTCATACAATACGATTCAGAAAAACAAAGGTCATAAGTATTTTAAGCTCAGTGCTGTGATAAATTGTTTAAATATATACGTTATAATTCTATTTGAATTACTACTAGAATTTCTAATTTAATTCTTGATATTCTATGTACATATTTATCTTACGTTCGTGATAAATCAGGAGCTTTTTTCTTCTTGGATGAGAGTTTACTACCGGAACTACTAGGTAGTGAAATGATAGGTAGTTGTTAAAAATTTAAATCATCCAAAACTGAACAGTTATATTACTAACAGATATATTAATCGGCGTTAAGTAACATTCGAGGAATGACTTATATACAAATCTTAGTACCAAATCAATCAATTTGTCCAAATTAACCTTCACTATGTAATGTAACTATTTGCAGCACATGAAATCTATGACAATTTTACATTCGTAATGGGATAAAATGACGCAAAATTGATAGTAAACCAACATATTTGGTGTAGGGAAGGTAAAAGTCGAAACAGATATAAAACGAGCAAGAATCGACTACTATATAAGGTACTAACAAATTAGTTAGATGGAACTAAAATAATTAACTTTAAATAGAAATAAAGCAATCTTTTCATATCATTTTTTTTTAAACAAAATAAATAAATCATAATTTTGTCTAAAAATGATCATCATTTGCATTTAACTAACAATGTGTTTAAGACTTTCTGTTATGTCAACAATAGTGACATTTTCAACTAAAATAGGTAGCACATTGTCGGTTGTCGATTAGGTTGGTTTAATTTTATAGCTTTATGGAAATAGCGTCTTATTGACAGACAACCGACAATGAGTACCTGTTTGGTTGAAAACGCTACAATTGTTTGTCGTAAATGTCATTGGCAACGTGTCATTTGATTTATGAACGTAGAGTGGCCAGTTAAGTGTTAGGTAAAAGAGGCTCTAAATAGAATCTGTTCAATGAGGTCTCATTTAATAATCTCATTAACAGGGTGTTTTTACGTAGCAAATTTGTTTTCCAATAAACTTAAATATACTTCACGAGCCGAGTACTGTCAGCTGTAAAAATATAGGTATGTAATTTCTTAGCACCTTATATACAAAATTGTTGTACCTAAAATTAAAATCAGTAGGTAAGTTATACAATATTAGCTTCCAGTGCGACAGACATACGTCGTTACTAGTATTAGTTTGGTAAACTGGCGTTGGTTTAGTTTGCTTTTTCTTAGAAACTTAGAGGATGTACCTACTCTTGTCCATACATAGGCAAGCATGTGAAATTCAAGTTATGTAAACGCGGTGCCACTGTAAGCTACACATTAAGTGCATTCTTTGACAAAAACATACAATTTAATTAATCATTCATAAAATAATTTTATTGATTATTATTTTTAATAATATTTTCAGGTCGCACGGCCGTGTAGTCTCATTTGACGTCTATTAATACTGCTACTACTGACCTACTAGCACCTAAACACCTGGCAGCCCATCAGCCACTTCCAGCGGCGGCGGTTTTACGGCGCGAACAGGTGAGCCCGCGGGAATCGCTATTTCGCTCACGTTCGACATCCGATAAAAGTTTCCGCCACAATCACCTAAGAGCTCAGCTGTCAGGGAATAACCGTATATCGGTTTTGTTTCCCGCTGCATCCCTGAGCGCCCAGATCCGTACATTACAACAAAATTTCATTTCATGTTCTTACAGCGCTTCGAGAGTGATTCGCCACTCGCAGCTGTATTCAATTTTAGCGTGCAGTGCTTACTGAGTAGCTACAATCAATACTAATACAATGTAGCTATGAAACTGTTAAGGCAGTTCAGCTTTACAACGTTTAAAAGTTTTTAAGGTTGCTCTGGTTATACTTACACACACTTATACTCGTACACGCGAAAAATGTCATAAAATATTTATAAAAAAATGAGGAACGCACAGTATCTGATTCCTTTGGTAACTCTTTCAAGAAAGCAGGGTCATTTAGCTAATGAGCTCGCTCCAAAGCAAATAACTTGAACAAAGTCTGCGTCAGTTGGATCCAACATCCAACCAACATTATTTTCTACTTCTCTCTGGTACTGATTCTTTGAGTCACGGTAACATTTAAAATATAAATATTTATAAATATATCTTCGCTGCGATGCTTACAAATCTTCCTGTTCAAAGTTTTGAAATATGTTTTGGCTTCGTCCGGATTTTCTTTATTTTAAGTAAAAATAAGTAGGTCAGTATCATTTTGTTTAGATATATTAATGAGATGAGCCTGCCCAGTTGTTGTTCTTTAAGGTTCCGTATCCGTAGGGTGACAAAAAAACCCATAAAGATAAAGATAAAGATATATTTATTTGCATAAATGTAGTGATGAACATAGGTGGACAGTAATTAGAAATGCGTACATTTTACTTGAAGCATGCAAATTTTTCTTATTAGCTAGGTACTATAACTAAATATATACAAATTTAAGCTGTAGATAAGTTATAGGGTGACTGCTATAATTATTGACCACTACATAGTAATTGTTCACTTTTAACAATAAGGTTTCAATTGGCTTGTTTCTGTCTGATTTGCTAGGAGTGGCCAATTACTATTTAGTGGGCAATAACTATAGTAGTCACCCTACAATAATAATATCATCATAATATACATGGTTTCATTTCTACCTAAGATTTACAATATACATATAATCATTATAGAAAATTATTTATTGATTTACAGATGCCAAATATTCGTCAATTGTATAATAACATTTATCTAAGCAAAATTTATATAATTTGTATTTAAATTCAGGCATGTCAGAGTTCCTTATTTCTACGGGTAAATGATTAAAGATTTTTATCGACATACATAAAACGTTATTTGCAAAGAAAACTGTCTTTGAGTGGAAAGGATAACATAGATCGGTGCCGTTTCGTGATTGATAAATGGTGGTAGATGACTTATTTTTAAATAAACCTATATTGTATTTGACATATATACCTATCTCATATATATATAATGATGGTAGCGTCATCACTTTCAACTTATGGAAAAGAGGTCGACATGGTTCTGTTTGATGCGCACCACATATAGCCCGTATACATTTCTTTTCTAGTAGAAATACTTTCTGCATATTACAGCAGTTACCCCAAAGTATTAGGCCATAACGCAAATTGGACATTACATGTCCATTGAATGTTAATAGTGCAGTTTTTTGTGAAGAGATTTGACAGAGCCTTCGTAGGGCAAATGTAAACCATTTCAATTTATCTATGAGCAGTTCAGTATGGTCTTTCCAGTTTGTGTGGCAATCTAAAATAATACCCAAGAATCGAATAGATGACACACATTCGATTGCATGACCATCATAATTTATATTAACATTCCGTGGCTTCCCTTGTGGTGCATAAAATTCCATAAATTTCGTCTTAAGGAGGTTAACTTTCAAATTATTATTTACTAGCCACAGGTTTACATCCTCAAATACCTGGTTGATATCATTTTCATAATTGTTGGCATCTTTCTCCTGTACTACTATAGAGCAATCGTCGGAAAAAAGTGTCATCTTGTGGTTGGTAAGACATGCCATTGATAAAGACGAGAAAAAGCAATGGTCCAAGGACACTGCCTTGAGGGACGCCAGTTGTAGCATTGAGATAATTATATCGATATTTTATTAGCGTTCTTGTGGCATCGTCATATTTCGGTATTTCTGTACAACGTACACGCTGGTTTAAGTAAGTTCTTATCCGTTCATAGAAGTTCCCTCTAATGCCATAGTGGTATAGTTTTGTTAAGAGGATGTCATGACTTACTCTGTCAAAGGCCTTTGACATGTCCATAAAAATGCCAATGACAGGTATTCTATTATTCCTACAGTTCAAAATATTTTTCATAAGATCCAGTACAGCTAATATTGTAGATCTGTTTTTACGGAAACCGAATTGATCTTTGGATAAGATATTATGTTTTTCTATAAAATCTGACATTCTCTTATAAAGAATCTTTTCAAAGACTTTAGATAACACCGGAATTAGCGCTATGGGTCTATAATTTCATGGATCGGTTATGTCCCCTTTTTTCAGTAAAGGTTTAATAATTGTAAGCTTAAGTTTGTCAGGAAAGACGCCTTCAGTCATAGACAAGTTTATCAAATGACTTAGTACTAAGTAAGCCTCCGCTATCTATCATATAACAGTAGTTTCTATGACCGGCAATAGCTTGAATAAAGTGTGTTTGTACTTAACATATTATGAACCCTATTGCTATATTTTTCGGCACAATATTCTATGCTAATAATAGTATAATAATGAGCTGTTGAGGAGTAACGACCCCACGGACCCGAGTGCTCCCGAGAGTCGGTCAGAGTCTCCGTCTCCGGAATGTCTTCGTCGGTGTTGCTCCTGGTCGTCTTCACGATGGCAGTTTGAAGGGCCCATTTAGTGGGCGGTGAGTCACCGCTTGCCTCGATAAATAGTGAAAACATTGTTATAGCAGGGTGTCCGGACGTCTTTGCAATAACCCAGTCTCATTGTCCACCCAAACTTCAATCCATAGACCGTTATACTGTTCACTTTTTCTACAATAGTCCCAATGCCTGCTGTGACCGGTTCATGGGTGTCTATTGTTGCGCCTGTGAACGGGTTCCAGCAGGCGTTCTACATGACATTAAAGTTTTCCAAGGGGCCTCTACCTGTTGGATCTTTACCGACATCGTTAGCAAACATCGTCATATTTCAACCAATTTTCCAAAAAACCGTAACAAATTATACACTTAAACCTTCCTCAAAAATCATTCTATCGATAAGTAAAAACCATATGCAAATCGGTTCAGTAGTTTTTTAGTTTGGGGGACGTTTTATAGAATGTAGTGATTTGAAGTTTTCCGCTAGATTTGGGACTGCTAGTTGGCGTGACAGTCGTGCACGTAGCGAATACACGCGTACGAAGTCCAGGCAACAGCTAGTTGTTTATAAATATTCCAAGAATTCAAAACACAGAAATACGTAGACATTATGTTACCTGTAGCCTTTTACCACAACTGCATTAGCAGTAATAATATATACCTACTAATATATGATTAGCTGTATCCAACTGACATATTCGCTACTGTCTGCATAACTTACTTTCTATACATCTCGGTCGCCTTAATATGCGAGTACGAGCTAGATGCATAGAAAGTAAGTTACGCACACGCTAGCGAATATGTCAGTGACAAACTGGTGGTACCCGTACTGTGTTATTGTTTTACTATTCACTTTTACTTCTTAACTACTGACTAAACTGATAATGAAAAGGGCAATGCAAACTGTAGGTCTGCGAAGGTGATTACATGATTTATCCTAAAAATTATTTGATTTTAAAAGTGTTGAAAAGTGTGCTTAAAATTTGCACTAAAGCTACGGGATGGTTTAGCATTCCGCTCACGTTTGCTCCCTGAGATAAGTTTCAGCCACAATTACCTGAGCGTTCAACCGTCAGGAAATATATTGGCACCTTCTGCAACCTCACCGCCCGGCTCGCCGCGCCGCGCCCGGTTCAAATCAACTATCTACAATCAGATCACTCAACAGCCACGAAAACATTCATAAATGAATTGCAAATATAGCCTAATTTATTTTGAAAACTTCTGCTTTAATTCTAAGTCACGTTTTACAGTCAATAGGATGATGCTATTCTTATCTATATTAAATAAAGAGATATATGGAAACAAAACACTTGCATGATTAATGATTATTTATTTATCAACGAACCAGAAAGTTCTTTATTGCAAACTTTGTAATTATTGTTGAAGTATATAATGGAATCAAAGGGCAACTTTTAAAAGGTCCCTAATGGGCAAAAGGTCATCGATCAATATGACAAAGAAAGTTTTTCTCAATACAAAAATCGATGGGTTTGGAATTTATTATGGCCTCGTTTTTTCTCCGCTCTTTTGTGTCACTTACGTGGATTGATGTCTGGGTCGAAAGCATTCGAAATCGTCTTGTTTAATTTGCATAAATGTCGCTTGGGAACTTTTCATTTCAGGCTAAATAAAGTAAATCAAAGGGCGTCCTAGTGCCGTAACGAAATGTTAGTAAAAGCAGAAAGGGCTGTTTCGGGTGGCCGCAATATCGGGACCCCTCGATATCGGGATGGAATACTTTGGGCGGCATTCATTCGATCGCAATCTCTATGCTAACAGCTTGCGATTCTGATCTTCGTTTAGCGGAATGACCGCAGTCACCCCGGTTGGTGTGCGCTTATTCCTTACACGTTCACTCCCCAGAAGTTTTTATGGACACGCCGAACACTCGCCCTTCCATTAGGTATGATTTTCCTAGGCGACTGCAATAATAAATCCGAACATTCAATTTAAAATGTTCACGCCTCTTGTCTTTTCTGCCAATTATTTAAAATGCACTTAAAGTCACATACTCGTAAGATAACAATGATGCTGGAGCTGTAATTGAAATAACGATCTGCCTTGCGCGTTTTCATTAACTTTTTTATGCTCTTGCGGTACACTTACCCAAATAGTCACCTAAATAGGTTGAAAAAGGTATTTTATTCAATCCGATATTGTGTGAATCCAAGGCTGTTTTCACCTCGTAAATATAGCCTTTGTATAGTGCTTTGGAACTTAATTTCATGCATAGCAATAAAATGCAAATTGTTACAATTAGGTTACGTTCCCTTCCCTGCAATGGAAGCTTTTCGAACAAAAATATTGAAACTATCGTACGGACGGGCAGCTAACTCAATAGCATTGATAAAACGAATGCGTTATATAAGTATAAGTACTTATATAACGCTGAGACCGAAGCTGGGTCAGAAAAATTTAAAATTTGTGCAAATCTCCCATTGAAAACAAGGTTTTAGAGACCTGTCTCTAGTATTTCTAAACAAAGCTGTTCGAATATCGACAATCCACTACAAATATACATATACCTACATTAAAAAGAGACGTACTCGTAGCTACCGTGGAAAGCGGAAAACATTTACCTGACCTGCGTCCCTACTGCATACCTACTCGTGATTTTTTATTCATTCATTTACTTTATTATGAGCGTCTCTTCGTCTTTACATATTAATTTATACAGTAGAACCTCGATTACTCGAACCCTAATAAGGTAAAATTCTCGTAAACACGAAATAAATTGCCATTCCCTCCCCCTCACGCCCCCCAGGCGACACGACTATCCAGTACAATTTTCACCGCTATAAATCAAAAAATAAAATTTAACCACTATAATTCGAAAAATAGGCGTTTTGTTTTATCACCTCTACATCGCGAAGTTATTTACTAACAAACCTCCGTAAAAATTAATTTAAGTTTATTTTCAATCTTTAATACACACAACTCGACGCACCTCTTATATATTTTATACATGGCAAAATCCTCTTGCTATTCTCCCCACTCTCACCTTGAACCGCCAGTGCAAAATAAAATCCCGTTACTCGCGCGCCAAAAAACTAGCACTCTCCTAATTAAAAATCAAAATACAAGTGAAAAAGTACTCCAGGAAGATCAGTGACGTCACTTCTAACATTGTGCATAGTGAATCATCAGATTTTCGTGTTTGTGGTGAAATATCAACTCAAAATCGGAGTCGGTGGGCTATGATTAAACTATTCGAAGGTAAGTCCGGCCCCTTCACTAATACGATTTTTTCATATATTTTACCTCTGTTACTCGAAACATCTTTAAGACGAACAGAAACCCATAAAAACCTCCCTAAGTTGATGCCCTCAATAAGACGAAACTTCGTTAACACGAAGTTTTTTGAAATTCCCTTGAGATGCGTACTATCGAGGTTCTACTCTATTAGGTATAATCATTTAGGCATCTACATTTTATAGAATCCCGAACTACCTACAACCTACCGCTATCAGTGGACATGTATAATAATCTTATACATTTAGTTTTTTTTATGATATAGGAAGCAGACCAGCAAATCGCCTGATGGTAAGCGATTACCTCCACGCATGGACACCTTCAACGCCAGAGAGGTCGTAAGTGCCGACCTTTGAAATGGGAATACGCTCTTTAAATAAGAACGATAACTAAAATACCTAATAAAATTGTATTATTATTATTTTTGCATAAAATTAAACGTTCGATTTTAATGTCGATGAGAATTTATAAAATGAGGTCAAAATCTATAAACTATCCACATATTTGTAATGAATACAGTTGTTTTTATATTTACAGTAATTATCTATCAAAACAATTTTTAACAATCCAACCAATCGAGATTTAGCATATTGTAATAGCACGTGTGTAGGTAGGTGGTGGTGATCTTAAAAAAAAATATTTTACGCACGCAACGCACTTTTCACCTTCTCCTTTTTATGGCTCAGCTTTATATATATATCAGCATACGTCCTAGTAGTATGTATGATGTATATCATCACAACTTTAAATCACTGCATGCCAATAGACTTAAACATTTCCGGAAAATGCCATGGACTTATGTATTAAGAGAAGGCTAATATTTTACTTAAACAGAAATAATTCCGGAGACAAAAAGAATGAGGGGTCAAAAGCAGATGGTCCGCTTTTATAAAATTGTTGGAGGGTTGTGAAATATGACACAGTGTTATTTCTTCGCACACCCGGTCAAGAGTTATTGCATTCCATTACACGTTTTCTCTATCTGGAGGAAGCAGTTTTCACTAAAGAACTACCAAACTGTCTAATCTATCGTAAAATTACTCACCAAGCCTCTACGCTATTTACTATCCACTAGATAAAATTAATAGATATTTGCTTTTTAGAGATAATATAAAATAAATAATAATTCAGCCTATATACGTCCCACTGCTGGGCACAGGCCTCCTCTCATGTGCGAGAGGGCTCGGGTTATAGTCCCCACGCTAGCCCAATGCGGATTGGGGACATACATCTTTGAATTTTTTCGCAGATGTATGCAGGTTTCCTCACGATGTTTTCCTTCACCGAAAAGCTAGTGGTAAATATCAAATGATATTTCGTACATAAGTTCCGAAAAACTCATTGGTACGAGCCAGGATTTGAACCCGCGACCTCCGGATTGAAAGTCGGACGTCATATCCACTCGGCCACCACCGCTTTAGAGATACATTGAAATACATTTATTTCTTTAGTTTTAGAGATACATTGTGTGTAATTTTAATACTACATCTGTGGTATTCTCGTAACAATGACATCCTCACAGTTACTACAAATGCAAAGCAAAGTATTACTGCGTATTACTCTATCACGTCTTAACTACCTAGGTACTGAAATTATTTTCATTAAAAAAAAATTGCTACTAGAAATCTTACATTACTTAAACATGAAATTTAACCGTGTAAAAAGGGGGAAGAGAGAGTAAATAAACAGACCCAAACCCACACGAGCAGAGCTACTAACACATCTAGTAAATACTTAGTGCATATAAGCCGACTAGCTGTTGTCCGCAACTTCTTACGCGTAGATTTGTATGTTGGTCGTTATAAATTTCACATAAGCATAGAACAATATGCAGCATAAGATAGCAGTAGGGACAGTTAATTATTTGTTGATACTTATACAACGCACGAGATTCATCTGTTTCTCATTCAAACCTACGAAGTTTCAAGCCACAACTGAAAAAAAAAATCCCGATGCAAACTTTTAACCCTTTTTTCACCAACATAGATGAATTTTCGAAAACAGTGATATCAATTTTCGTATATTTTAATATAATGTCATTTTGCTAAGTTTCAAAAGAAATCTTATACCACATAGGGACTTACATTTTTACACCCTTTTTAACCCTTTTAGGGGATGAATTTTCAAAAATGCTGAAATTTCTTTTCTTTTATTCTAATAATATGCCTTGATATAAATTTTCAGGCCCCGCATTAAAAAAAATATCGCCATACAAACCTTCCACCCGTTTTACATAATTTTCAAAAACGCTGAAATTATTGTTCTTCTATTTTAATAAAATGCCTGGGCACGAAGTTTCAAGTTTCTAGGTTAATATAAAACATGAACCTTATACAAACTTTCATCCTCTTTTCGCAACCTTATATTATGCTTTTCTAAGAAGTTTCAAAGTAATTGTAATGGATTAAATCTTTCGACCCCTTTTTAACACTCTTAAGGGATTTTTTTAAAACGCTGACAGTACTTTTCTTGTATTTTAAAAATATGTTTTTATACCGGGTTTCAAGTCCCGTACTCAAAAAAATGTTTGATCTCCATACAAATTTTCAACCCCTTTTTAATCACCACCTGAACTTTAAAAAATGCTTAAAATTAGTTTTTTTTTGTTTTAATAAAATTACTTTTTTACAAAGTTTCATGATCCTAGCTTAAAATAAAACTTGAACGCCATAGAAACTTTTTTCTTTTATGTTTGCATGAGATTTGTCCGTTTCAACCAACGAAGTTTCAAGCCCGTAACTGTAAAAAAATGTTCTCGATATATAATCCCTCTCAAACTCCTTCCTTACATTTTCAAGTCCCCTATTGAAAAAAAAGTTCGCTCCCGATGCAAACTTTCTACCCTTTTTCGATGACCTAGGGGTATAATACACACTTTCAACCCAAAGGAGATTTCTCTCTTAAGGAATAAATACATTTCTAAAAACGCTGAAATCACTTTTATTGATGTCTATTATTGTGTCTTTTTACGACATTTCAAGTTCACTATTATAAAAATTTTCGTTCACGATGCAAATCTTCGACCCTTTTTTCACGAACTTAGGGAGTTTTTGTCTATTTTAATATAATGCCCTTTTATCAAGTTTCAAGTTCCTAGCTTACTTGAAACAAAACGTGTAAATACCACATATAAACTTTTTTCCCCTTTCTAACCCCCTTATCAATAATGTTGAAATAACTTTTTTAGTAATCTTATATTAAGTATGCTTTTCTAAGAACTTCTAAAGCATAATTTGGACTGGATTCAAACTTTCAACCCCTTTTTAACAATTTTAGGGGATGAAATTTTACAAACGGTGAAATTACTTTTCTTGTATTCTAATAATATGCCTTTATACAAAGATTCGAGTCCTGCACTCGTAAAGATGACATGGTGCTGCTGGCCCCTTCAGTTAGTGCATTGCGTAAGCTAATCCAAGTGTGTGAGGCGTACGCGACAGCGCATGGTTTGACTTACAATGTAAGTAAAACTAAGATCATGGTCTTTAAGGCAGGAAGTAAATGTCCAGGTTTTATACCACCTACCATCCTTAAAAGTGTTCCACTAGAAAGAGTGACACATTTCGAAATATTTAGGACATTTGCTGACCGACGTCTTAAAAGACGATTTAGATATGGAGAGGGAGCGCAGGGCATTGTCAGTTAGAGCGAACATGCTAACCCGAAGATTTGCTCGGTGTACAGATGAAGTCAAAAGTCAAAATCACTCTCTTTAAGGCTTACTGTATGTACATCATTATACACGTCAAGTCTGTGGGTTAGATATACTCAGCGAGCTTACAATACCTTGCGCATTCAATACAATAATGCTTTCAGGATGCTGTTGAGACTTCCGCATTTCTGCAGCGCATCGTCCATGTTCTCTGAGGCGCGCACAGACGGTTTTGATGCCGTGTGGCGTAAAAAAACGGCCTCACTGCTTGACAGATTTCGCAGGAGTAGCAACAGCATTCTAAACATGATAGCTAATAAACTAGATTGTCCTCTGTTTTGGGAAATGGGTCAGCGGACAAAGTCGCTATAGTTTATAAATGATTAAATTTTGTCTCAGGTTACGGTTGCTACTAATATAACTGATAAGCTATAACTAACACATTTATTTTTTATTAACAATTATTTATTAACAATTTATTAATTTAATTTATATACATTTTCAACCTATTATATGATGAATTCTTTGAAACTCTGAAATTACTCTTATTGTATTCTAATAATATGCCCATATACAAAGTTTCAAGGCCCGCACTAAAAAAAATGCTTGAACTCCATACAAACTATTAACCCCTTATCACTACCTTGGGGGTGAATTTCCAAAAACGCTGAAATCAGGTTTGTCCTCGTTTTAAAAAGTACTTAATTAGGGGATGACTTGTGAAAAACACTGTAATTATTTTTCTTTTATTCTAATAATACAAACTTTTATTCTTTATACAATAATTCAAGTCCCAAACTCAAAAATGTTTGACTTCCTTACAAAATTTTCAAAAGAGCTGTGATAAGTTTTCTTCTATTTTTAATTTAATATTCACAAAGTTTTAATTTAAATTTAAATTTGAACCCCATACAAACTTTCAACCCCGTTTTAACCCTTTTAAGGGATGATTTTTTTTTCAAAACCTGTAATGTTTGTCTCTTTACAAACTTTTAACTCCTTTTTGATGAACCTGATATATGTTTTCTTTAGTTTTACTAAAATTTCGTAGTTATTTCGTAGTTTAGACTCTGCGTTGATGAGTCAGTCAATATATTTATATACATTTATATACATATATAGATAGAAAATTTAAGATTACAAATTCAATATTATTTACAATATTTAATAATTTATCATCTTTCGTAATTAGCTAATAACTTTATAGATAAATATTTTCACGGAAACATTGTTTTAGGGTCCCCGACCCAAAATATGACTATGGGAACCATATTATTAAGCTTACGTTGTTCGATCGTCCCTCCGTCCATCCGCCTGTCTGTTTATCAGCGAGTGTAGTGTGTTATAGTGTATCTCAAGAACCAATCAATAGTTGAAATTATGTCTGTATGTTTTTCTATAACTACTTAAAACAACTATCAAAAAAATTTAAAAAACTTCCTATAAACCTTCAAGAAAAGAGCGTACTCCCATCTTAAATGCCGGCAACGCACTTACAACCCCTCTGGTGTTGCAGGTGTCCATGGGCGGCGGTAATCGCTCACCATCAGGTGATACGTCTGCTCGTTTGCCTCCTCTACCATAAAAAAAAATTAACAATGAAGGGCGACCGCCATTCAAAGGACGTGATTTTTTTTATTGGTTCAGTAAAGTGGTGGACTGTCAAATAAAATTAACACAGAATATGTATATCACATACATATCTGTAAGTAATACACTAATCGAACGTTGTATTTTACTAAATTGTACTTTTTTTAGTGCAGCAAAGTAATAAGTAAACATGCGATTTGGCTGAAATTTATACAACTCGCGCAGTCCACGCGGGATGCCTTACAGTACAAGCCTGGGCGGCTCCTTTTCACCATGCCGCGCAAGATTGACAATGGACCCAGTGGCTTGGAAGGGAACACCTTATCTTTACTACATTGTGCCCCGTGTCACGTGGATGCGAGTGCTCCCGGCTTTGAACGTTTCACATAATGAATCTAAACGGGTTTTAGCAATACTTCCTTAGTTAGAGAACGCTGTTATTAAAGATGTATTGATCTCTCTTACACTATAAATTGGTCTCTCATTATCTTTCTTATTTGTATATCGAATATCTATATAATACAATTTATTGTATATTTAATATTGCAATTAGGATTCTTATAAACATAAATACTAGTACTAGCGTAGTTAAATAAAGCATTGTCAATTTATTTGTCAGTGATATAGTTAACCAGGTAACCTATTGATGTTTCGAAGAATTTATAACGATTTTAATTTAATCGAAAGCGGCTAGCAAAATTATTTTATGCCATATGTTACACACATTCAGAATACCGATGAATTATTTAACCACAATGCCATTTTACCGGAATTTATTAACTTAACATTTGACAGCCAATTCCTTTATCATCTCATAATTCCGCAGTAGGGTAAAATCGAAGTCACATTTCCCATAATTTCATTTCAATGCCATAGTGGGTATAAAAACTTCTCTTTTAAGATTGAGAAGTGGGTTAAGTTATGTTAGAACTGCGATCATTACAGAACTGAACTGCAAAAAGGAAGTCTTTTAGGTTAGAATTTCGACCCATACATAAATAGCTACCAGAAAAGTGGTTTAGTTAAGGTTATAACTGCGACCCTTAAATAACCGAACTGCAACAAGAAAGCAGTATAGGTTAGATTAGAACGACCAGAAAAGCGGCTTAGGTTTGGTTAAGACTACGACCCTTACGGAACTGAGCTGCTACCAGAAAAGTGGGTTAGGTTAGGATGGAACTACGACCCTTACAGAACCTAACTGCGACCAGAATAGCGCGATATGTTAGATTAGAACTGCGACCCTTAAAGAACCAAACTGCAATAAGAGAGCCACTTAGGTTAGGTAAGAACTACGACCGTTACAGAATCGAATTGTGACCAGAAAAGTGGGTTTGGTTAGGATGGAATTACGACACTTACAGAACCGAACTGCGATCAAAAAAGCGGGTGAAGTTAGGTTAGGTTATTTAAATATCGGTGTTTAGATATATTGGAATAGTGCACTATATGGACACATACATTATTTAGCAAATATGACCTCTGATTTCAAAACGTTGCGTTTTAAATCATTTGCGAAATTAACGCAATCAATTAAAAATCGAGCTCGTGAAAATGTAGGCCATAATACTTCGGGCAAACGAAATTAAGGTTAACACAAAAAGAGGAAAATGGTTTTTATACATCAAATTGCATAAAAATATTTTATTTTGTGTTCATATCCAAGGAGGAAAATGATGACTACGTACGAAGAAGCGGGTCGTCCTCTTTCCTCGTAATACTCGTAGTCGGAATTCAAATTATCGAAGCTCAGATAGGTAACCAGTTAAACATGATTTATCTAATTATGCAGCGTTATTCAGAGATTTGATCTGACAAACAAACGGTATTAGCCCAATCAGTATGGTCCTTTCATTTCGTCCAAATTGAGAAGCGTATTCAGGAATCGGTCTATCTAATTGTTATCATGTTGTACTCTAGCTACACTTGTGCTATTGTGGTGTTCAGAAAAAGATAAACTAGAAATAGTTTCACAAATACCTACTTTAGGATTTTTTTCGTAAAAATACAAATAACTTTTTGTTTTATACCATAATAATGTGGGCAATTTGATTAAATACATTCGTGAGAATCTACATATAGGTTATATTTAAATATTGAATAATAATAATTTACTACGAATGAAATAAAAACATTTGAAAAAATGTTTTGGTTATTTCATACGATCGCGCAAATTGATGCGAAATGCACTGCGAGTAGTTTCATAACATAAAAAAAAATTGAAATTTAAAACACAGAATCGGCCTTGAGGCTATTGTTTGTTAAAAGTTAAAAACCTGGTATATATTTTGCATATTTTATAGCAAACATGAAATTTAAAGATATGCAGTTTTTCAGTTTTATCATTAACATAAAGGCTCTCACACCTTGGCACCGGTGCTACCCTAAAATGTGCTTTATGCTTTTATTAGACTTCGCTCTGATGCGGAACGCTATAAATGTAAAGAATCCTTATATCGTTCACCAAAGCACCCACGGAAACAAATTTACGTGGCGTTCGCCTCTTTATCGAGCTAACTGTAGTTTGGCAGTCGTTAAGTTGTCAAATTAGACCAACTCGTCTTCGCTGTCATTGGAGGAAGAAAAAGTGCAATTTTCTTTTATAGCGTGACCTGGAAGTTTTGATGTTATGGTGACGGTTTGTCGTTGCCTATGGTACCTATATATTTACGTACTCTTAACCGTACAACCGTATTCAAGAAATACGTCGTTAGTTTTTTGCGTGCGTTATCATCAGGCTACACGAAGCCCGGGAGTAAAACTTAGTAGTTAGCAACTTATGCCCAGCTTTCGGTTTAACAGAGAAAGTGAATCACTTATACAGATATGTATATATAATATAACACAATGGCATTAAAGAGTCTAACCGAACTGTTTTACATACTTACTTGTTTAACTTTGGAATCGATCCTTTGGCCTGCCTCTCGACATACAAGCGAATTGACACTGAAATATTGGCGGCTTCCGCATAACGCCTCATTCTAACGTTTTATTGCTTGCCTTTTGTGCATACATATACATACCTAACGTATGTTTTCAAACTTGGGCGATAACGATGTCAAGGGTCGAGACGAATAAAAATAAGAGTAACTTTGGTAAAAGTCTTGATTTTTTCTTGTCCAAATTGGAATTGAGGTCTACGAGTTTTTAGAAAGTACTTTTGAAATATTCTTGAAGTAGTCGCCTAACGAGTACCTATAAGAAGTGGCCATTAATAATTACTGTATGTGTTTATTACTGTTAATTTGTATACACGTTTTCGTATCGATTGTATGACATTAAAAGATTTAATATAAAAAGATTTTAAAGTATATATTTAGCAAATGTTTACCTCTTTAACAACCGCAACTTGTTACTACGAGACACTTTCTAAATACTGACTTAGTGTGGTTCATTTTTAACAGGCCTACTATCTAAAAGTATTAAATGTAGCAACAGCGTTAGAACGAATCTATAACTTTTCATCGAATGTAATTATTTTTATCTACACACATATCATAAACCTATGATGCCTTAAAAATCCGTAATTAATGGCCAACATTAAGATAAACTGTTTTGTTACAGCAAAATTTCTTATCTGTTAAAACGTTGTAATTGCTTCATTACTATATCAAAATCGATTTGGTAATGAAATTCAATTTCGATCATCTCTGAAAAAAAAGTAATTGTATTCGATCACTATTCTAACATTAGTCGAGATGCCTTTTTGGTCGACATGAAATAAAATAAATTTTTTAATAATCTCGCATGTTAGTTTGTATCGAACGATATCGACTCTAGTTTTTTTCTGAATTCAAAAAACCATAAAAGTTTCCATTTACCGCCATTTGACGTACAGTATATCTGTAAATTCGTTTTAAGTATAAAATGAGTTTGTTTTGTTGTTTTTAAAGTAACTTTAGCAAAAGTTTTATTTAAAATGAGCGATATAGATATTTTGACGACGCAGCCACATTTCCGTGAGTTCCGCCAAAAGAGCATTGATGCCTCAATGTTGGCTGTAATTTGGGTTAGTGAATATCATAGAATGTTTATAATATGTGTGTAGATAAAATATTGTATATAACTCTACATAATTAGGCATTAAAACACTCGTGTGGTCCTTTTAAGAAACTCACTTCGTTCGTTTCTTAACCTCACATTTGTGTTTTAATGCCTTTTATTATGTAGCAGTCACTTGTACTACTATAAACAATCCTTCATTTTATTTTCTGTCACATTTACGGAACTCACCTACGTTTTTCGTTGCGCTCCCGATAGAGATCTTTGAAATTAGTAAAAATATACCACTTTACGTGAAAGTTATCTAGTCCGTAATCGCTAAGTTTGCAACTTGGTGAAAAGATTTTGTGTAGATGGACTCTTACAAAATAATTATTATAGAAAAAGCCTTGACTACAAATTAAAACTACAATTGACCAATATATAAAAAAACAACAGACATGTAAGTGACTGCACAGCACTTTCTAGGGTATCTAAGTCAGCTAGAAATACTTTTAGTTTTGCCGTGTCGATAGTATGAAAATAATACAATGAAAGTGTTCATATAAAATTTGCAAAAAAATATATATAAAAAACTTTATATTAAATTGTATTGTAATTTTAAATGTTTTTAATTACAGGGTTTTAAAAACTAACTAGGTACAAAATTAAAACTAAACTAACCTTAAAATAAAACTACTTAAAAATTAAACTAATATTTAATATATCAATTAACATATTAATTATTACGATCAGCATACGATGAGTGATTGCTTATGTATTCTTTTACATTAACTATGAACATTGTAGAGGTATTGAGAGATAAATAAACTAAACTATAAGAGTGCGGCTACGGTTAATGCCTAAGGCAGTAGGTATAGCCTTAGGTCTAATGCGTTGTAAAAGTTATATATTTCATAAAAGAATTTTAAAAAGGAACACCTACAATATTTCAGCGTTCAAATCTCAATAAATCGTCTAGGCGTGGTAACGAGCTCGCTGCGGCGCAGTCTCTGCGGATACGTATTTTATTGGATTCACTGAAACGTTTTTCAGGTCCAAAGGATTATTTACGAGCATCTGCTCCTACTGCAGAAATGATGCAGATGGACACTAAATGTAGGTATCCTCTCTAGCTCCGGTCTCGACTTTCAGAAGCTTTGATTACGTTTACAACAAATCGGGAATATTAGTGGCTTCGGATTTATAATTTTTTTTTTTGTTAAAAAAACCGAGTGCATTGAATTGATTTTTCATATTGATATCTAAGTAATTTTTACCTTTTTTACGACACCAAGAGGGTTATAAGTGTTCTCTTTTAAAATTTTATTTAGATTTACATAATGTTATTTTCAAAATACCTTATATAATTACCACAAATACATATTAACAATTCCTAAAAAGTTGCACAAATGAATTAAATCAATTCATAGTAATAGATTTTCTACTTATACTACGTTGTTACCTACTTCTTAATGGTACTCTTAGCTTAGTGCAGTTCGCAATTGATAGTTAGCGAACGGAACCCAATTGGTGAAATTTCACACGCAAATGGCTGGCACTGATTGACTTTGTACCCCTGAGTCATTTACTTTTCAGTGCGCCATCGACGGGAGGTTGCATTTACTTGGTGAATGCCAATTGCAAAAAACATAGAGGTACATGTACATTTTGGCGTTTAGAGTGGTGGTTTTCGTAGTGGGTTAGGTACGTAAATCGGTATCTTAATGTACTAAGATTTATCACAGAGAATGATATTACTTTATTTTGGATGCTTTTCACTTCTTCAAGTATTTTTTTTTTTATAATTCTTGTCGTGTAATCAACTTGATAGGGTAAGTTGGGTATATAATGGAACTAGCCAGGATGCGACCGATTTAAGCTTCGATAACAGCTAGCTCACAAGTGGATTGTTCTACCACTAGTTAAAAAAAAAACTTTGCTGCGACTACATTGCTGTAGTAAATGATTATTAACTAGATAATTGATATTTCATGCAGCAATAGTCTAAAGTAATGCTGTGGCATCAACGCTGGAGCTGTCTGAAGTATGAACCCGAATGTGACCTTATAATGTTCATGTTCATTCCTTCAGAACTAGATTTTAGTTTTTAAGGCGATGTAAATCGCATCTAGGCTGTTGTAGTAACGCCGTTGCATCGCTATTTGAATCAGTATATTTGTACTTATTTGGGAAGTACATTGTTACATCTCATTTTCTATATTGGTTAGCAGAAACTTATCAATGCCGTCAGTTAAGTACCTATCTACGTGAAAAAAAAAAACAAATGAATGATGTAACAAAACCACAGACATATGATATGAACGCCTTCAAAAAGCAATTTCTCATTGTGACAAAGAATCTGATATGTCCGAAGTATAATTGGTGTATTTGTAGTGGCGGCGATATTAGAGTGCAGTCGCAGGTGTGCTGTGTGATTAATTGGTCCAGGGAGCCGAAACGATGCGCTCAATCTATTTATTGGACTCACTAACCGCCGCTATGGTAAAAGTAATAAGAACAGTTTTTGTTTTGTACCTAGTCATCTTGGTTCAATCAATTTTTTTATTTATTTAGTTTCGGCTATCTTGACACCTTTGTACACCTACACAAGTCTACTAATTACTCGTTCCTTCCGAAAACAGAGGTATAAATTAACGTTCCGTCGTGTTTATATGGCATATCTTATGCATGGAGAGAATCTAGTATCTTGGATCTCCAAAGGCAAGCAAATTCAGAGAGATACCATTGCATCGATTTGATGTAAACCGGCGATGTGTATATTCCATTAGTTAATTACTTTCCGGAGGCTATCAAATGTGATGTCGTCGTCAACTGTGGTTCTCTTTACACGCGCTCAAGATGTTAGAACCTGCATAACTTTATCCAACTAGACTACATCTTATAATCACATCTTAAAATCATATATAACATCATCTACGGAATAAATACATACATTCTAATAAATACATTCTATTAAGCAACAACATGATATTTTTTTTTTTAACTTTTTTGGAGAGAATAGCTTTATGAATATTTTTTGAAAGCTATCGAAGTGTTTTTTTATTGTTGAGGATTGTCATCAGTTGGTAACGACTATAATCAGTTTTGATGTGTGTAGGAATTGAACTTAGGGTTTTTGGGAGTTTGAGACCATCGTCTCATTTAACCTCTACATTAATTTTGCACGATGTGCTTTCTTTTAAGTGTTGTTCGTTGTCTGTTTCAGTCGTATCCAGTAATTTTGAAGCCAGTTTTTGTGAGTTTTTTGTTATCTTCTTTTATGGTGGGCATATTGTGATAATCGTGAACTTAATCGTTTCGAGTGAACTACGGTGCGTTGGCAATCACACGAAGGACGGCGTTTTGTGCTCTTTGGAAACACATTAAAAGTCATAACTTTTTCTAGTTACATTTTTGTCACACATTTTAAAAATAACAAACATAAAACATTTGGGCCCGAATAAATAGAGAATGCCCAGTATTCAAGAAAAATATATTTTTCTACCCTGGTATAATGTGAGCTAAAATACATATTCTTCGCAAGAAGATATACAGAGAATACAGACTATACAGAGTATGTTTTCTTGCGAATTATTATTTCTTGGTATTTTAGCTCACCTAATTCCGTTCACTGCATCAGTCTGCACATATGTTCCTGTTGCAAGCGGTTCCCCATAGTCAGATCCCATAGGTCCAAATGGGTTTAATGATGGCGTTGTATAGGAGTAATTTGTTGTCCACTGAGAGGGTTGAGTTTCAACCCATCAGCCAATGTAGATTTTTATATTTTAATATCGTTTCATTACGTTTGTATTTTATGTGAGTTTTCCGTGTAAGAAGCCTATCCAGATGAAATCCTAGTACTTGATGCACTCGCAATGTGTGGCGGAATATCGTTTTCAAGTTTGACCGGAGGGCAATCTCCTCTTCTTAGGGTAAAGTTGCTTATGTTTAACTTATGAGCACTAGCTCTTACGTGCTATTGTGTTAACCAGTTATGAGCAATATCAAACAAGAGCTGTAGCTGCTTACTAGTCATTTCAGGAGATTTGTGGCAGGAGAGGTAAGCTATATTATCTTCGGATCGAAGTTTTTAACAAAAATAATTCAATGAAACGTCTGGGTAAATATTAAAATGAGAAATACCTCAGTTAATTAGCTACAGGGTCTTGTAGCGCAGGCAGAACTAGCTGTTACATATGTTAAAATATTATATTTATAAGTAAACAAAAGTGTTAAGTTTTGTAGCAAATAGATCACAGATCACTTTAACTATACGTACAAGCTGGAACATATAAGACGACTCAGCAGTAACCACTATTAAGCACTCTCGTAGCTTCTTACCTAGATTCGCAGCGCAACCGCATATTTCACTTACGTCCACGTTTAAATAAGTTCTGTACGCATAACCGTTAAAAGTAGATATAAAAAGCAGTCCAAGCTGTGAACAGGAGCTGTTATGTACGCATAACCATTAAAAGTAGGTATAAACAGCGATCCAAGCGGTGAACAAGACCTGTTTATAAGCAGTATAAATGTAGTATGCTGTACGGTGATGATGCTGCTTGCCGATTTTTGACAAGTTTTGAGCCATTACTCTTATAGTTGCACTACAGATAGGATTATAAAACAAATGGCTATCGATTCTTCAATCTTTTATCTCTATTCTTGTCTGCCAGATTTTGAAAGAAATGAATACTAATTTTTTTATGATCTTTAAACACTTTTTTCATAACTCGATTGCTGTGAAGGATCACACATATACGAAATCTACATATTATTATTTGGGTTCGTCTTTGACGTCTCTAAAAATGGTCAGAGATTTTAACTTTAAACTAATTAACACATAAGTTATGGCCAGAAAACCAGTTCTCTGGACAAAAATTGTTCAACTTTGATGCCAAATATCTTTATCTTACTTTGCAGTAAATATACTATATTTCTTAAAGCCGTTGCTGTTAATATGATTGATAAGCTATAAAAACCATTAGAAAACTAAGGGATTCAGATCGAAGGTCATTGATGCCAGGGAGCCCCTTAATGGGATGTATAAGTACGCCAATCGAAGCTTAAATGATCGAACGAGCGAGCGAGGTAAATCGAAGACATACAAAACGGGGGTCAATAATGGACACAGTTCACTCACTTTGATTTTTTCCTTTTCTTAATTCATTGGTATGAGTGCGTAGCCAACGTGCCAATCGTCAATGCTCCGTAGCGATCGAAACGCAACTGTCACTGTCGGAATAATATGAAAGAGTGATAGAGAGAGAGAGATGACTACGCTACGCTACGGAGCGTTAACGAGCTGGCTAAGCACCCTGATCATAAAACCTGATGACACAAATTAATAACTGAAAGGCCGTTTAATATGAATCTGTATTCAAAATTGGAACAACTGGGCACCTCTATCTAATCATGATGAAAATTGATATCTGAGGATTTGAGAAGCCTTTCATTTTATTATTAGGAAACCGAAGTCCAAATTGTAAAAAAAAGCAATCCGTCATCTTGAAATTCTTTATTTTTCCTCTAATCATGATGAAAATTGATATCCGAAAATTCGAGAGGTCGAAATTGTAGGTAAACGGCCAACATATTCTTCATTTTTGAGGATCCTAAATATGAATTCGTATTCAATATTGTAAAAGTGGCCGCCATCTTGATTTTTTTTCTGGATCATAATGAAAACTGATGTATGAGGATCTGAAAACACATTTAACTTAAATTCGTAGTCTACATTATAAAAACAAACGGCAGCCATCTTGAAACCCACATTTTTTATTCATTCGCGTCGAAAATTAAATAGATTGTGTATGAATCTACTGTATATAGTTTTTGGCGAACCGCAAGTTCTCAGTTCCGGGCGAACTACTCAAGTATTTAAATGATAGCGTGACTTTTTGTTGCATCTGTCATCTTAAAACATTTTGTAAAAAAAGCAATATTATATATGCCACGAACCAAAATAAACTCTAAACTTAAAAACACGCCACAACAGCCCCTGGTGGGGCGGACAGCGGATGGGGCGTGATGTTTAGCCCGGCATTATTGCGGCGCCGTGATTTAGGTTTCTTCCATGCGTTCCAGTTGCAGGTGCAACACGAGAGCAGGTGGCCGTGATTAATCGCCGGAGACCACCGCTATTTATAGCGCGTCGGAGCCGGACCGCCCTTCTCCTAATACGAGTAATAACTATATACATATTTATTAATGTCTCCTGAAGTTTTCGGAAAGGCTTTCTAGCTGCCAAAGGTGGGAGTAGTTTAAAATAGTATTTTACGTAAACACAGAGCGTGGTCAAATTTTAGATAGCTTACTACATAATAGCATCTGAAGGGTACTTTGAGCGTGTAGCTGTAGCCTATATTTTATTGCATAGGAACTTAAACCATAAATACATGTGATTTTATTTATTTTTTGTATCTCTATCACTTTTAAATATACTAAACTCGGTATGATGGTAAAGAAAAATATAGCGCTTAACAAGCACACAAATAATAAAAAGTTGTCAAACGTAAGTCAATTCGAAAAAAAAAAACTTAATAAAATGTGAGTTTAAAAAGGCTTAGGATTATTTCGCTTTAAAGTTGTGTGAGGTGTATTACACAATAAAACTCTAGAGGTTTGAATAAAAAAGTAATATTTTAAGATTATTATATCATCTGTCTTTATCAACATGCTCCCTAACTGAACACAGGTTTTGGACTATGACACTTTTAAGAGATAAAGTAGTAGTAGATAAATACGTGCATTAAAATCCGTGCTCATAAAAGACGGTAAAGAGGTAGGTATGTTTAATTCCAAACCCCATTTTATTTCGGTGGATTAAGTGTTGTAGCAATTAGTTTGTTGCCTGGATATTTGGGCAGCCGAGCCTTATTTATCGTCGCCAGTAAAGCCCAGGCAATGCCACAAGTTTTTTACTTGAGCAAGCAGTTTAAGCCTTAAAGTTTTCATCATTTGAAATTAGTATACATAAAGTTTCTCGCCGATTAATTAAAAATATGTTTTTGGCAATAAATTCATTTAGCTTACAAGCTTTTATCGCTGACTGTACTTTGATTTCCACAGGCAACTAATACTCATTGAGGCAATACTAAAAACAACAAACACTATTAGTTTGTGTTATTTTATCACAGAGTTTCCATGGCCATCTCCATGGCCGTCTCCATGTCATCATAATATTGCATTGTCATCCGATTCACATATGTGAATCGGATCAAACTTTCAGTTCTATCGGAAATCGGTAAGTGGATAAAATTTAGCTTCCAAGATTTGACCCAAATTAACAAACCAACATACATACCTATATACATACCTACCTACAACATACATTCAGGGCAAGTTAAATAAAAGCTTGTAAAAATAACGATGCTTACGCTCAAACTTATGTATGTAGTGAAAATCGCAATGCGCAAATAAAGGAATTTTGTAAATACAAAATTGTATTGTTTGTATTTAAATGGCAATTCTGATTCAGCAGATTATTGTAGGTATTATATTTACATAACTCAACACAGCCAGGTAAAGACAAGTCGTGAAAGAAAAGAACAAGTTTAAATGACATTATTTTTCATTCGGAAACAAAGTTTGTATACACAGATGTGAAAATCCAATATTAGTAGGGGAACGACAGAGGACTACCCCTGAAGGGGACGAATTTCCCTAAAGTATTAAAACTCGACACTAAAGTCACGCAATACAAAATTCATCGATATTGCCGATTTCAAATAACAAACCGAGGGACATTTTCAAGCGTAGCTATTCATATTTCGACGGAACGTGCTTCGGAAGGGAGGTTTTATAGAAGCTTTAAAGTTTAGAATTAGGGGTCGTTATTCGAACTCGTGTATGCTCATTTCGTTTACATTTATACACTATTATACATCTTTGGCAACTGTATAGACATAAAGGGGATCTTAAGATGTAATAAATGTTTCCTTAGTCGAATAAAGTAGGCCAACTGCAGTAAGCGCCGTCGAGCGTCGTGCCGGCGATGCGACGATCTCATTGCCTTCATTTAAAACATAGTTAGGGAAAATTTATTTTTGATTATAATTTTTTATTTATTTATTTATACAAAACCCTTAATGTACAATACTTTCTTTAAAGCTTCGCCAAACTGCATGACAGTTTGTAGGTGAAAAGTTACACTCTTTATATTTATTTTTTACCTTACATTTTAAACTTAATTATGTTATTAACACTAAACTATCCTAGAAAAACACCATTTGCGAGGCAATACCTAAACGAGACACATATTTCTCTTTAATTCATTACATTCTATTGAAACTAAGATTAAAAATGTAAATATTATTTTTAATCACGGCAACTTGATTTTTATTCACAGCAAATTTTAAATCATAATCACATTGAATTTTATTCTCAATCAAGTGATTAAGGCTAGGTCGACCGTCCAGTGCTGCAGTGGCGCCCTCATTAGGAGAATTGTGTTTTCTAATAAACCTTTTAAAAATAAAACTATATCACACAGATAAAACGTTGGGGAATTAGTGGGACAACAATATTACTATATGTACTGATTTATATATAAATTAATTGGTTTATTAGAAAACACAATTCCCCTGATGAGCGCGTCACTGGACAGTTGACCCAGTCTTAAACTATTCGGGCAAATGGTTATTTAAACTAAAGTCTTATATTTAGAATAAGATTCATTTTTACTGTAGCTACTTCACTTGCAGTTAGTCACATGACTGTGTTTAATTGTTTACCTACTTATTACCTACGAAGAATGAGATACGATAACGATAAGTTCTGGTTTAGATAAGTTCTCATTTAGATATCGTTTGTATGTCGTATAATTGACAGAAGCAACTCGATTCGGGCTACCAATGTCACTTTGACGTTAGAAATATCGTAGATAGATCTTATTGGGGTCACAGCGGAACCGAGATAAATGCCAATTTTGATATGACGTTTAGTTATCGATCTTTTAAAGATCTTCGAAGAAGACGTGTGTTAATCATTCTTCGGATCGGGCCGATGATAACATACACACACACATACAAATGATTTGATAAACTGATGAACCTCCTAGGTTATTAATACAATACTTAATAACATAATACCAATGCAATAACAGCTCAACGATGGTGCGGAATGTTAGGGTCGGCAACGCGCATGTAACACCTCTGGAGCTGCAGGCGTTCATAGGCTACGGAGACTGCTTACCATTAGGCGGGCCGTATGCTTGTTTGCCGCCGACGTAGTATAAAAATAAAAAATAAATAAAAATTACTTGAAATATATTTTTATGAAATGATTTTCATCCCAATATAATCAGAATTGAATATAGTCGATTGAAGATTTTTTGGTTATTTCAGTAGGTACAAGTCGATAACGATTTATTCCAGGAAATTAGTTGTTTACTTTCAGTTCGATTTAATTAGGGATGATTTAAAAATGACGATTTTTGGTCAAATCACCGAATTTAATCATGAGTGCCCAACTCTGATTTACATACATATACGTTTATTATAACAAAATTAATGAATTATATTACCCATACGAGCAATATTTATTACTTTCTGGACATACATCGAATATAAATTATAAAGCCCGGGGAAATGAATGCAAATGACACTTAATTTTGTTTTAACTAAGTACCTTTTTGAGTTGAAATAGTTGCGGGTTCAGTGAACAGTTTTTCACAGCGGTCCCTGTCCCTGAGCGACATAACATGTTGTTGAACGCCAACACCTGACCTATATCAAAAATACATTGATTGAGTAAGATGCGTAAAATCTAAAATAATTCCGTGCTTCGAATTTGAAAGGTAAACGAGATGGCGCTGTACAGCTCCATACGTTTGCGGTAACTCCGACTGTCAAAATTTGACGTTTGACAATTCAGTAACCGCAAAGCAGCACCACGATTTTTACTTAGGCTTTACCTCTCTTTGCCTATGTTAAACATCAGGATATAGAAGGCCTGATTAGTGTGCGCATTCCAAATATGACGCGTTTGTTTAATCACCTCATTTTTCTTAAATAGGTATTAACTCGTAACCGTCATAACACATTACAAGTATTCTAATATAACTGTCCATAAAGAAGTCTATTTAAAGCAATATAATTATTCGAAAGCAAAAACAATGAGTAAGTTACCACTTATCTCAATTAAGTTATTAATTTGAAACCTGCATTGCGATTGATTTAGGTACGTATTGTAACATCAGCCTTGTATGTCGGCGCCTTGTATCGACAATCGGCAAATAATTTAAAGAAGAAATTATTATGAACTCAATTTAATTAGGTTGATCTAACGTCGCTTTCAAATGTAAGCATGCTACATTCTCTTATTTTTTAACAAAATAAACAAGCGTTAATTACAAAATATCTTCCTGAGTTGTTTCTGAAAGCGTTGCGTGAAATTCTGTTGCTGAAACTTATTTTATGCTATCAAAAATATTACTTAAAAAGTTTTATCGTGATGATTTGGACAAACGATTTTCATATCAGTTCAGTGGTATCTAAATGAATATTATTTTTTATTTCGTTGCATTAGGGAAGCGATGAGATCACCGCAGCTGACGGCAGAAAATGCCGCGAGTTAAGTCACATTTCATTCAAACTTTTGCCAATTTTAAGAGCAGCTCTTGTTTAGAAACAAAAGTTGGTATTAAGACCTCTTTGTTTGTAAAGATGCGGTGTTATTGCGGCTAATCATAATCTTGTTCAACTTCAAGTTGGGTGGAGTACAGACCTAGACACTTTACCCTAACATCAATGTCAAAATGCAACCATTTACGAAATTGAGAACATTACATAAAAAAATACGAATTACGCTGCTTTAAGGATAAGCCAAGTTTATCTTGGCAATTCGGACATTAACATCAAAAGGAAGCACTCCGCCGTTGGGTTAAATAAATGAAGTGACTAATAATTAATTGGACTTCCACCCTATTTTCCGTTAGGTGACAATTAATTTCCTCAACGGAGAAGAAAAGAAAACCTTTATCACAAGCGTTTCGCACTCTCCGCACTAAAGTGACAATTAGAGCGTTGCGATCTCTGACTCTAGTGAAATATATTTATCTATTGCGGTTCATCGGTTGACTGGCAAAATAGATGTATAGTCAGCAATACAAACTTCTATGCAAGGGGAGGGGAGGGGTGTCACTTTCCACTGCAGCTGACTGTACCTTCACGATGTTTTTTTAAACTCCGTTAACTTCGGGGTATGGCTAAGTACATTTGAGAGAACTACATGTGATAGTTAATTTTCAAATTTTTTGTTTTTTTTAACATACTTTAATTTTTTTTATTATTCGTAAAAAGTAATTGAATGCTGCATATAGCGTTGTTGTAACGTGGGCATGCTGTTTAACTTAGGTCTGATTTTAGGTAAAATTACCTGTCAGATAAAAATAACACGCTTCCTTTCTTTTACAAGCAAGAAGAAAAAGAGCAGAATGTTTAATTGTTTGGTTAAGGCCTGATTAAGAGGCTGTCAATACCTAAAGCGCGCACACTGTCTATTTGTATCGGAGTAAATGAGATAGCACTGTCGCATATTACTGGGCCTGGGCAAGGGAATAATAAGAAAATTATTTAATTAAAAAAAAGTGGATTATTAGTGTAATATTTTACTCGTTAGGGGTTTAGATATAAATGTTTTGAAATTGTGATTTGAATTGCAGACCCATAAGTCAAAACATTAAAGACATAGAACCGTTTAATTGTGATTTTAAGACCAATCTTTGCAATTATTTTCTATCGAGCCGATTTCGTTCAATCATGTATCGAGGCATGGAACCTGCCCTATACTTCATTCAAGCAATACGTCAAAAATGCACTTCTCAAAAAGGGATACTATAAAATAGATGACTACTTGGGAGACACGGAATCATGGCCAAGTATCCAGTCTCAAAAGCTATAATAGTTTTGCGTGCAGTGTCCCGGAGAGGCATATGGCGCTGTTGTTTCTAGCTATTCAACCTTATGTATTAATGTTTGTTATGTTTTAGTTATTTTGATGATGACATTGACATATTAAATACATAGTAGTTATGTATTCTGTAGAACTAGTTTTAAGATTGTTAGCTTAACAGTCTCTTGACGTGAAATATGTATTTCATACAATTTTTTATTTTTTTTTATTCTTTGACATTTGGAGAACCTTTACACCTCCAAATCTTATTATTGTGTATTATTATTTTTCTCAGACCGTGGGGACCTTATACATCTCCAAACTTAATGTATTAACCGTGGAGACTATACGTCTCTGTCATATTGTATAATATACTTGACTTGGTACATACTAGTTATGTACAGAATGTAGCATTAGTTTATGAGACTGCTAGTTTAACAGTTCAGACGCGGTTTATTTATTTAGTATAAATTTTATTTTGACACTTGGAGAGACTTTACACCTCCTAATTTTATTATTATTAGTACTCTGACATTGGGGACCTTTTACATCTCCAGATTTAATGTATTTTTAACCATAGAGACTATACATCTCTATTGTATTGTATTAATTTATTTTAAGATTATTATAATGTAATGTTTGCCCAGGTATTGGTTGTTGTATTTATAAATGTTGTTATGTATTTTTCATGTCACTATATGATGTTACTATAAATGTTGTATTGACTTGTAAAAGAGCCCTTGAGGCCTACTTGCAGAATAAATTTTTGAATTTTGAATTTTGAACAACCACGGTCTTTGAAATTTAATTAATATGAACATATATTTTTCTTACTTGACTAAAATATATAGTCTTTCTTAAAAAACTGTTTAAGTAACATCAATTTCAAGGACATTGGGTGTTGACAGCCCCTTAATCAAACAATTAAAAATTCTGCCTTTTCTACTTGCGTTTCTACGTGCGTTTAGTAGCATGAACTCATACTAAACTCTAATCAATATGTAATTGCCATGCCCTAAGGTACACGTTCATAGAAGCCTTATTAGCCGTAAATAACATTTTGATATTATCTCCGCAAGTAAGTTAATTAAAATAACGGTTACTTCAGAAAGTTACTTAATTCAAGCCCACGAATGCACCTACGAAATTAATGGACTTTAAAAAAACACCGTTTAGGTTTAGGCGTGCATGTTTAAGCTCGGCATTTGAGTTCATACAAGACAAATCGAGTAAAGAGTTTAGGGAAATCGTTTGGACACGACTCGGAGTCCCCGGCAGGCAGATGTAGCGAGCGATTTGTTATATCGCCGCGACAGGCGCGTTGGGTCATGATCCTATAAAAACATAATTTAAGTCCGATGGAATACAACTTCATAGTGCGAGTCATTTGTGCTTAAACAAAGCGTCAACTGCAGAGTTGCTGGTAGCAATAACCGAGGATCATTTTTCATGTGGTTCATTCGGGCGGTCGAGGAAAGCGATATAATAAATCATTGTTGCCAGCTTCACGACGTTATTATTTAGTCCGGTCGGTTTTATCCGTGCATAATATAATACGTCACATCTTTCTCAAATTCAGGGGGTTTCCGCGGTTGCTTTGCTCGTTTAGTATTTGTTTGAGTCAGAGCAGTTGACGGGAAGTATTAAGTGTAGGTATAGTAGATTGGTAACCAAGAGATGATAGACACCCATTTCTGTCGAGGTAAGTTTGGCGCACGAACGCAGTGACCTGATAGTGCGAGTCTGAAATGATGCCTTTCATTCGAGTTAAATACTCTTTTTTTGATTTCTAATCCGTGAAAAATAAAAAAACATGACAAAGTATAAACCTACATAGTACTTCTTAAAGATACTTTTAATTAACAGTTAAGGTAAAAGTATCCTTATTTATGGTATGGTGAGTTAAATATCAGAATGTAAAATGTCCAACAAATTCATTTATAACCAAATTTTAATTGTTAATCGCAAAAAAAAAAACAAAAATAACGTTTTTGGAATGTAAAATGCTTTAGTGCACACTTGTAGAACAACAATGACTCACTTTCAGAGAATGAGAAATTAAAAATATGTTTTACTCCTTAATACACCGTATTTTTAGGCTTTCGTATTTAAAGGGTAAAACGGGACCCTATTACTAAGACTCTGCTGTCCGTCCGTCCGTTTGTCACCAGGCTGTATCTCATGAACCGTGATAGTTAGACAGTTGACATTTTCACAGATGATGTATTTCTGTTGCCGCTATAAAAACAAATACTAAAAAACAGAATAAAATAAATATTTAAGTGGGCTCCCATACAACAAACTTGATTTGTTGCCGTTTTTATAGATAATGGTACTGAATACTTCGTGCGCAAGTCCGACTCACACTAGGCGGGGTTTTTTTTTATATCGTTAGTTGCAAGCTATATAAATTTAGTGATTCATTAAATAGAGTCTAATAAAAAATTTACCCTCGCACATGACAACTGAAAAACGTTGCCTTGTACGACGCTATGCATATTTTTTATTAAGTATTACACACCCATCGAATACAAATAACTAATCTTTAGTTTTTGGAGTTATTCCTCAAAATAAATTGTTAATTTCTTAAGTAAGGGCCCGTTTTACAATGTCCAAGTAAAGTCTTATATAAGCTACTTGCCACTTACCTGAAGAATACAGTCACCGTTGGCGTTTCACAATCTTCAAATACTTAAGCTTAACTGGTAGAGAGAAAGAGCTAAGTTTTGCATGTAGTTTTATCTGGCAGTAAATTTATTTGTTAATTAGCTATCTAATACTTGGACATTGTAAAATAGGTCCTAAGTCTCACATACCTACGAGTGCAACTAACGACATAAATGCGCTCATCGTGTCCTAACTTACATCTAACATTTGACGATTTATGACTTTTCGATTTATTTGTCTTAAAATATTTTCATATCTATGTACTAGTTTATAAGAAAACGCTTTTTTTAAATACCTATCACTTTAAAAAAAACTTTCCGAGATGAACTCCTCATGATTGAATTCGCAAATAATCTTTATACATTATTATAAATTCTATCCCTATAACTTTTTACGAGTCTAACTCGCACTTGGCCGGTATTTTATTAGGCTTTCTTTGGTCTGCTTTAAACGCCACTTACGACGGACAGCGTCTAATGACGTCACGACAGGCGACTAAGACACCGCCCGCCAAGGGTGTATGGTCTGCTTGAGTACATGCCATTCGCGTCGGACAATTGCCATGTATCATACAAAAAGTATTAGACTGCACTAAAGTCGTTAGTAGCTCATATTTTCTTTGATAAACATCTCTATTCTATTGCTATGTTTTGTCCGCCACAAGTGGAAGTCGTGTGTGGCGGGTGAGCCAGACCACGCACATACATAAGTATACGAATATAGCATGAATTCGGAAGTCTACCTTGGCGATCGGCTGGAAGTCGTCCGCCGCTGATGACGTCTGATTAAACAGACCGCAGTCTTATCGATTATGTAATATATTCGCGTTAGGAAGTCTATCTGACCGATTCTGACGTACACTGGCATCAGAATGAAGTCTAAATGATGTCATTCAGTTATCATGCTCGTACTTATCCGTACATGTATTTGTGCAAGCGAGACGCGTGATAACTAAATGACATCATTCAAATATCATTCTAATGTCAGTGTACGCTAGTACTGGCCTGTATGTCCATTGATAAACGTATTGCAATATGACTGTGTACAAGTTAACGGAATTAAAAACAAAGCAACCTGTGTAATTTGTATTGAATAAGGATTACAAACTATTATTTTAGGTCTTAGATGTTACCGGTTTAATATTTAGCAAACAAGAATTTAAAGTGACTGACACTTTAGGTATCATCATCAGACCCCCAAGTAGTATCGGTCAAAAAGAAGCCAAGGGCAGTCCAGCTAGAAGTACCTATTGAGTGAATCTCTTGGTCGGGTGCAGACGGCTTGGCGGGAAAACAAAAACGATCGCAGCGCTTGATGTGGCCAAAGTTGGCGACAAATTTCGGTGTGTAGTGTATGGGTATTTCTCAGTTAGTATGTTCCCGATAAACTCAAAAACTACTGAACGGATTTTGATGTCGTTTTCACCTATTAATAGAGTGATTCTTGAGGAAGATTTAGGTGTATAATTTGTTAAGGTTTTATGTAAATTGGTTGAAATATGATGATGTTTCCTAAAGATGTCGGAAAAAATGACGCTGTCTAGGAGCTTTATTCGAAAATGCTGCCTAATCCGTTTGAGATATAACAACACAATGTATGGTGGGTTTATCTCTCGTTGATTGTTCTACAAAAAAGTCCGCGGTGGTATATATCTATCTTTTAAGGATAACTTACTATACCCATTTTTTACTTCTAAAAAAAGATCACATACTTATAATCTGGTACTTGCAAAGCTATTTACACGAATATAATATTATTAATCATTAAAAAAATAAATACGTTAGTTACGTTTAGTTTAAACGTAACGGCTGAACATTTTCTCTAGCTTATGTCAACACAGATTTTATGCTTGCTTGTTAATAGTATGGATAATACAGTATACTAACATTAGGTGATTGTAATTTTTTTTGCTTAGGGCCAGACGCATAGCGTTAGACCAAGCTATGTTGGCAGTGATTTTGATAACACAGACTGTGCAAGTGTTATTTTCAACGTCCATCTTCTATGAAATTATCAATTCATCTTCATTCTGTCCGTCGTCGGTCAAGTCAAGCGTATGGCCGAGCGAGAACGATGACGAACGAGATAACATAATCGTACTATAGGTGTAAGTTGCTGTTTAAAATCCATAAAAAGGACAACGTTTTTATATTTTTATACATCATACGTATTCCCTAAAAGACGATCACAAGGTATGCTATCAAAACATAACAAAACCAACATTTTTTTCCTTTAATTTGTAACGAAAGATCAACGAATAATATTGACATAATATTAAGTACACAAATAATTCTTACTACTTACCTTAGAAACGAAAAGATTTCGCGCAATAAACTGCATTATAAAACATGTTTTTAAGGAGATAATCTTTATTTTGTTGCGCTCATTATCTTGAGCGCCTACCGAGTTGCCAACGCTAGGCGGCGCTGCCGTCGTGCACCAGGCCAATAAATTAAAAATCGTTAAAATTTTATTTCTTGCTTTTGCTAGGTACTCGATTCTCGAAAAACGGCAAAACAGGATCTTTTAGCAGTAGTATAATTAAGCGGCATCTTTGCATCATAACACTTAGAGGGGATCTTATTATTAAGGCTTGTCACAGATTTTACGTTCCATTTTCTTTCTTTAAGTATTCTTGTAAGAAAAGCGGAGAAAATGCGGTTCAATTAACTAATGGACGTTTAAATTCAGACGTCAGAATGAATAAGGGCAAAACTCTTTGAAGTTTCTGTAAATTAAACGTCTTTTCAAAATATACAGGTACAGCTTCTATTATTCATAACACAAAGAAAGTGGCGTTCAATCTAGGCATTGTTTACGGATCAGGTGTATATTGTTCGATATTGACAAAGACGAAACGGTCAATTTAAACCGTAGGTAGTGTTTTTTGGTTTTGTTCTTTGTAACCACATTAAAGGCACGTGACGCGTAAGGTTTCAGCGGTCGCGGGGCAACCTCAATCTTCGCACTGTTATTTTATTTTACCGTTTCAGAGTCAGAGTCGACCCCATTTGTCTTTGTTCTCCGTTTCCTATATTTTTGCACGCAAACTCCATTATCTAATTTAGCTCTGGCTGAATGCCAGGTCGGCATCGCTGTTGCGTTCTTTCAGAAAAGAGTTTTATTCCTTTACAATAAACACCTAAGCACATTTGTTTTAATTACGCGGTTCCAAATGAGGAAAATTCTCATATAACGCATTTTCCGTGGATTGTGAGCTAAAGCTCTCGTGTCGGATTCATTTTTGGGTGAGTTTTGGTAGAAATCCCCATGCTATACTTACCCTGAAGTTTTACAGACGTCAACCAAACTTCAGGAAAATTATTTGTTAAGTAAAACATGTTACGGAAAAGTAACATTGCGCTTTGGGCCAACAATTTTTCGCCAAATTTCACTTCCCAAAAATCTTATCGTAGAAGTTTTATTTACATTTCCAATTTTATTCATTTAATTAAATTATAATTTGGTATCTGACTTCGTCCAGTTTTATTAAGAGAAGACGTTCATTAAGCAAACGTTTTCTTTTGGCTAATATTACATTAAAAAAAACTTAGCACACTCAACTCATAGCATAAGTTTGGCAAATGATAATTTATTTTTACTGGTATTAAAGTATACAGGAAATCTAAGTAAAAAACGAACAAATTGCAAAAATATATTTAATTCTATAAGTAAAGAAACAGTTTGTATGATTTAGTACCAAGATGTGAATTTTCCTGAAACAAAAAGTGTATTTCATTAGTCATTGATAAATGATAAGTCAGGTTAGGTTAGCACTGCGACCCTCAAAGAAACTAACTCAATCAGAAAAGTAGGTTAATTTAGGTTAGAACCGCAAAAGTGACGAGTACCTAAAGGAGCTTACGTTTTTCTTAAATAACTCGTAAACGGTGGTCCCTAGCAAAAAACGTTCTTATACGCAAATAATCTATGTATAATTGCCTACAAGAAAAATTCCGTACACTTTTTCGCTAGGATCATCATTTAAAAAGATATTAAATAGGGAAATTTCATTAAAATCATTATTAAAGTAGCAAAAAACATTTTTTGCTATTGGCCACCGTTTACGAGTTATTTACGAAAATATAGAAAAATGGGCCATAAAATTGAGTTTAATTAAATTTCCCGCTTTAATATGTTTTAAAATATTGAACCATATGAAAACGTGTAGGTACGACATTTTTCTTGTATACATTTTTATATAGATTATTCGCGTAACAGAAGATTTTTTGCTATTGACCACCGTTTTCGAGTTATTTACGAAAAACTAAAAAAAGGGAGCTTTGGCTCGAATTCGTGAGTGACACCACTAAACTAGCACCATTCTTAGTGCCCGTAAGGCCCGTCCTTATATGTATATAATATATGTCAATTATCATTTTATAATCATATCGGTGTATGTTACTGCATGTATCTGTTATTTCCCCAATAAAGGAAGAAAAGTCGTGCTAGAATATTCGTGACCTCATGATGCTCTCCCATAACGGCAGAGAAGGTAACGCCGCAGGGGAAGTTTGTGAGTATTTTCCTCTCCTCCCTGTAACTAGTAGAGGGAGTTACGGGAGGAGAGAGTCCCACATACCACCCCATCCCCGACTGGCTTTTGCAATCCGAGGGTGATGATAGGTAAATGTAATTTACGTATTTTTAATTAATAATTTACGTTAACGTAATTTACGTTACCCCTGCGACAACTACAAAAAAGGTTAGAAGAAGAAAAAAGATATTTTACCCGTTAATTATTTTGTTCAAGGCGAAACAAACATCCATGCAGTATGATATTTATAAAATTGAACTGTATTTTAGCTTGAAAAGAGTATGTTATGCCAATCGATACATTTGACTAAATAATACTTGGTAAAATGAAACATGACAAAGAAATATGCGTTATATGCTCATAGTTATAGTCATTTATTCATATAACAATAGCGTCAGGTTTGAGTTACCTATCTCATCAAAAGCAAATTCACTACCCGCAAATAGCGGGAAGAGCGCGGCTTTCGGGAAGCAAGCAAGCAAGCGCCGTATTTTTAGATTGCATTGTTCAACGATGCGTCACCTTAAGCATATATTTTTTTTAAAGTGTTATCCCAAATAAGTGTTAAGTCCCGGATAGACGTGCGAGTAAGTTCGCGAACTTACGGCTCGACGACCTTTTTCGCTCGTGTGTCAGCCTAAGTACGTGTACTTTACAAGCAAAAAAAGTCGTCAAGCCATAAGTTCGCAAACTTACTCGCCCGTCTATCACCCACTTTACGCGTAATAGTGTATGTCAAGTCTGGTATCAGTGTTATGCCAATTAGCGAGAATGCGGTCAGAATTGTGTACTCGGGATATTTACGTAAATTCAAGTTACTCTGGAGCGGTAATCACATTTTAAACATTTGCAATTAATTTATAATTAGTCACAGATTATATCGTTTGTATATGTACACACATAACTCTCACACCAGCAAGATGGACATGTTATTGATATCAAAATAAGATTAATTGAAATTAGTTTGTCAGTTCGAAGTAGGAACATATCATGGCAATGGCCTTAAAAAATGTTGAAGAATTTTTTTTTTAAATACCTACAAATACAAAAAAAAATACACTCAACTAATCCGAAAAAGCAGGTTTCGTTTCTCCTGTAAATTACTGTTATCCTCTTTATGTACCAATGGCATATTTAATTAGTGTTAATAAAGTGTATAAAGAAAAAAAATGTAAGGCTGTTCAATTACTTGCGGATGGGATCATAAATGTGTGTAACCTTGTACCCCTCTCGATTCTTTATCAAGCCTCTTTCAGGGGCAATAACAACTGCCCTACCAGACTGGGGTTCATCGTAAATTATATACATCTGGGTAAGGACTTTTGTTTAGATCTCGTTCACGTGTTACCCACTCTCTTGTTTGTTATATTTTTCCATTATTGTTTCGATATTGTTTATATTTTACTCTGATCTGAATTGCAAAATACCGTTTCTTTACTTTGTAAAAAAGTCCTTGAGGCCTACTTGCAGAATACATTTTTCAATTTATAGAAAACTAAATGTTTACCATGTTGTAAATGGCATGTAAACATATTGTTTTTAATTTACAATTGCAAAAAGACAATGCGTGTCAGCTTTTTAATGTTCACAAACAACAATATGACCTGCGAGCTGCGTTATTTTACGGGTAGTTTTTATGAAAAAAAATAACTTATCAATTACACTTTGCATGGTAAGAGAGCCTGAAATCTATTACCTCCGGTTTAGAATCCTTACTTCTTATCGGTAGGCTACACAGCAATATAACAGGGCATTTTTTACCAGTAAATAAGTATAAGGTATAACCATAAGTATAAGAAAATTTGAGAGTAAAAATTGAAACTTTCATCAAGTAGTCAGTTACTTTACTTCGGATAACGTTAGGTCGCTTGCGCTTGCGTAAAAATGCAAAAAATGAATGTGTTTTGACACATTGACACCCTCAGCCATAGCCATTAAATTAGTTTGCCTTACCTTAAATTTAGTAACTGTTAGGTAGTTGTCTGGGTGGTACCCCAATTTTTTTTTGAACTTACTGGACAAAGCGCGTATTGTTGATGATGATTCATTATACACTTCTTCGTGAAAGTCGCCATGGTTGTCGTTCACGAGGTTTTTCGTTCGAAGAAATTCAACAACTTGACAATAAATTATTTAGCTCACATCGCCTTAAAATGATACATCCTACTCTCCAATCTGGGTCTCTATTGTTTACCATAAAATTTTAAGTCATAATGTATTATTTGTCCACATTTTCGTTAGCCATAATTTACTTTTTCTCAGAAACGCCATAAAACAAACCTAACCTAACCTATCTATAGGATAACCTAAGGAAATTCCTGAAAAGTTAACTGTTTTAGAGTTATGGCTAATGATAATATGACTATCATTACATTATGACTTTCAATAATGATGCCAAACAAAGAGATCCGCTCCAATCTCTATCTAACAGAGACAAAATAAAGATTTCATCAAGCGTCGAAATTAGTTAGTCAATTCACTAAATAGCTCATTGAAAGTTGTTTTAATCCCTAATAGTTTTCTGAAAATGATTTAATTCAAATCGACACTCTTAGGGTTGAACGGCAGGCTGCCAAGATCCGGTCTCCCTCGATAGTGATTCAAGAAATGCTAATGTCCTACGTTTTGGAGAGTTAACTTTTAATTATGGAGATAAAGATTGTATCTGCCAAAAGAATAATTGAGTGACTTTCCGATTTCGAATTTTAGTAATTTAATAACAGTTTAAAATATTCTAATTTTATTTAAGTAATTAGCTGTTGGACCTCCTTAAATGAATATAAAGATCTGGGAGGCCATTCTTTGCTCTGAAAACATATAAAAGCTCAAAAATTCGCGATTTCCCTAAAATAAGACCTAGCTAAATCGATTTTTCACCCCCGAAAACCCCCATATAGCAAATTTCATCGAAATCGTTAGAGCTGTTTTCGAGTTCCGATACAAAAATTGCTCGTTTAAAGGTATAAATAATAATAAATATGCAGCCATTCTTCATGCAGTTTTTTTTAAATAATACTTATGAACAAAAGTAGGGGAACCATAATTCAAAACTCTATTTCTTACAAAATAAATCTAGGTGTAATGTCATAACGTGGTCAACCGGTCATGATGCTACTAGGTGCTTAGACAAAATGCCAATCGCTCACGCTCCATAGCGTAGCGTAGTTATCCCTCTCTATCACTCTTTCATATTAGTGCAACAGACGGCCCGATTCGAAGAATGATTAAAATTCGTTTAAGATCTTTAAAAGATCGATAACTAAACGACATGTCAAAATTGACGTTTATTTCGATTCCGCTGTGATCCCAATAAGATCTATCTACGATATTCCTAACGTCAAAGTGACATTGGTTGCCCGAATCGAGCTGCTTCTGTCAATTACACGACATACAAACGATATCTAAATGAGAACTTATCTAAACCAGAACTTATCGTCATCGTATCTCATTCTTCGAATCGGGCCGTCTCTCTATCACTCTTCCATATTAGTGCAACAGAGACAGTTGCGTTTCATTCGCTACGGAGCGTTTACGATTGACATCTAGTCCATGCACCCTGGCCGCATAGCCAACATGCAAATCGCTTACTCTCTGTAGCGATCGAAACACAGCTGTCACTGTCACACTAGTATGGAAGAGTAAGAGAGAGACACAAAGCGTTTCGTGTCGTAGCGACTGTCACCTTGGCTAGGCCGGAAAAAGTATTTAGCGCCAGCTCACTCTATTGGTAAATAATAAACAGTAAGTACGTAAATTGATGATAATTTTGGTTGATTAAAAACGGTAATCAAGAGCCTTATTAGGCCGTCCTCTATAAATTTCAAGACGAATAACACCCAATTAAAAAGCTGCTAACAATTCAACCTCACGTAATTACATGACATAATATCATAGCGGAGTAAAGTTGACCTAATTAAATTTTCCTTTAAAAGGATCCGTATAGTTTTGTATAGTTCCAGGTGGCTCAAAGTAAGATGTTTTAATTAAGTCTAAGACCTCGCGATAAATAACTAGTCGGTGGGACGGCCGGGCCAGCACTAATTGCTAGTATATTTAATCCGGTAAAATACAACGGTCCCTGATTTCCATAAGCTTCAATTGTTTGTGCCCCCTGTATACCTGGATCCGATTTAGTTGCGACCATTTCCATTTGTGTTTATCTTTCGGCGACGAACACTGAATAAGTTAACGACGAGCCTGTAATTAATTACTTACTTACGTGTACAAAAGATACGTATTCTATTTCGTAGGTGTTGTAGATTGAAGGCTCCTTTAAGTTTTATGTAATTCGTTTACGAAGCAAATATACTAAAAGAAAACATTTTTTTATACTACGTCGGTGGCAAACAAGCATACGGCCTGATGGTAAGCAGTCTCCGCAGGGACGCCTGCAACTCCAGAAGAGTTTCATGCGCGTTGCCGACCCTAGAATTCCGCACCCTCGTTGAGCTCTGGCAACCTTACTCACCGGCAGGAACACAATACTATGAATAGGGTCTAGTGTTATTTGGCTACGGTTTTCTGTAAGGTGGAGATACTTCCCCAGTTGGGCTCTGCTCTACGTAGTGACAAAGATAAGATTTTTCTGAGTATTATTTATTATTGAGTATACTTAAACTTCTTTTCCATAAGACGACTTTGCTAACATATTAAAATGTACTTAGGTTAGGGACCTTTTGTTGTAAATGAAACATTTTTCTCCAAATCATCAGTGCTAAATTATTTCCGTAATATTCAAATTATAAAGTTAATATAAATTATATTTTCTATCACATCAAAAGTTTTTATATCATGTATTCTCACAAAATTTCACGACATGAATTTAAAACACTTAAAAACTTATTATGAGTATATCTTCTCCTTAGTCTTATTATGAATTACGACTATTCGCAAGTAATTCAAAACTCTGTAAACAAAGTTACGGTTATCATACAGATGATCCACACGCCGCTCGGATATGTGAGTAAAACAACACTATGCTGTGAGTGTGTAGACCGCCTAAAACTTACTTCTTGAACTAAAGTTCTTGAATAACTTGAAATGAATGTAAAAGTTGTTTAGCCAGGAAAATCCTTGAAATCTGTGCTAGAATTGTTTTAAGTATCCAGTTTGATGTCTCAACGACGAGTGGCATGGAACGTTTTTGATATATATTTTTTTTGATTATTAAATCTGTTTTTTTTTAATTCTTTTTTTTTGTATATTTTTCAAGGAGAAAGCAAAGTGCACGATTATTTTTACAAGTGGCCGGGATGAGGCAACGCAACACGCTTGCTCGTTGCCGTCTCATGAACGCGGCTCAGCCTTTTAACGCTTTTTCCTTTCAACATTGTTAGCTTCATGGGCTTGTCTACGTTGAAGAACGTGTACAATCAGTATTTTCTTCTTAACCAGTGAAATGGCTCGTAAGTTTTACTGAACAAATTGCGGCAACTTAAATAAATAAAAAATTAAATAACTTCAAGACGATCATTTTGAAAAAATTTCGTACCCTGTTTGAGTGAAAAATATTGAAATGTTTGCGGGACTAACTTTTGTGTTGTATAATCTACCCCTCTTTAATACATAAGGCCCAATTCTTTCTTTAAGATACCTACGTCAAATATTAGGTCTAGATATGATATGGATCGGATATATCAGTGTCAAAAGTGTCGTTTTTGTTTGAAGAAACGTCACTTTTGACACTGACATATCCGAACCATATCGTATCTAGACAAAATATTAGACGGACTTCCGGTTCGAGCGCCATATTGATAGTCACGCATCGTGATTAATTCCTTTGTATTTTGCTCATTAATATCGTTTAAAGTGTAATATCGATAGCTTATTATACAGTAAACTAATGTAGTAGTGTGCAGTGAATGGAGAATTAATCTTGAAACGCGTTTAACCACCATTTTAAAGTCAACGACCGGTAGCCCACGTGCTACATGTAAAGTCCAGCTATCATTTCACAAGAGCGGATAAAATCACCGTACCCTGTCTTGTACTAACCGTACAATTTTAGTCGTATTTAAAGCTCCTATGACCTCGATACTGGCGAAATAGTCCCACTGGACTGAAGCCATAATTTAAAACAAGAAAAAGAAGAAAATATTTGACGTAGGTATCTTAAAATTCGAATCGGGCCGATAGTCAATCTTTCTGCCATTGGAAAAGCTATTCTAACTTGCACTCAGTTATTTTTGTAGATTACCAGAGAACAGCCTGAAGCTTATTTTTCACAAGGATTCCCGTATCTAAACCCGACTAAGTTAAGTTTATTTTCGTTCAGTACATTTCTTGTTTACTATCAATCATATTGTTGAGAACCCGCCGTCCTACATACCGCATTCGATTTTAGTTTTCTCTCGTGATATGAAACTCTCAACAAGACGTAACATTGATCGTTTTATTATAGTTTTACCTATTCTTAAACGAAAATAGTTTCGAGATGATCGCTTAGTGTATTTTTACTTTTCGCCTCTGAATAAGTGATTACCATCAGAACAACTGCGGCGGTAGCACGGTCTTATATTGCCTGTCACGTTCTAATAATATGTTAGTGCAAATGTGACAAACATAGTGACAGGCGTTAAAAATGCAACCATACTCTGGGGTCTGGAGCGGTAGTCTGTTGTGATGACGGTAGTTTCCCCGATAAAGTAAACGTACCTACCTAAAAGGGTTTTCTGCAGTTAGTGCCGCTCGATATCCTAACAAAAGTGCTGTTGGAATGGTGTAGGTAATGGAACATTGTAAATCTTTTACTGGACAGCACGGCGTGGCGTTTACTACAAAACATTTTTTTTCCATTCATCCCAATGGGACACCGATTCCATTTCGCGCGTTCAATACAGCGCCGCTACAATCACATTCTCTGAACACGGGACGGCGGACACTAGGAACGCATAACCAATCGTTTTTTTTTTGGAGAGAAATAAAGGGTAGATTATTATTTTGAGCTAATTATACTTTCGATTGCAGCGTCAGTGGTCACAAATCACATCAAAATGGTAATTCCGCTGAAAATTTAAACAACTTTTTTTGTCATGCCATCAAATTAAATAATGCTACCTACTATAATTGTTTAGTTACCAAATGAAAGAGGCCGAAGCTTACAGAAAAAACGTTTAAATTCCGAGTTTTAAAATGTATAGTTTATAAACGTATTAACAGAACATAGTATTATCACGTACTTGCATACCACAATGAGTATTACCTCCATCACGAGTCTTTTAACAAGAATGAACAAACGAGGAGCAGCTGTTTTAGGAGCCATTTTATAATTTAAATACTCCCGATGCCCACATTACAAACCACGACGAGTTTTTGGGAAAACTTTTTTGTTTCGAGCTGTGTGGAAATGTTTTACCTTATTAATGCAAAATGTTTTTTATTATCATTTTAAGTCTTATTTCAGATAGGTTTACGTTACTTAAATTAATTCTTAACCAGAAACCTAGGAAAGCTATATATGTTTTATGTAAATCTGTTTATATGTAATAAAGTGACATTCATAAATACAACTTTGACGCTTGCACTCTTGGATTTAGGTTTAATACTCGTAAATTATTATTATTCCGCCATTTATTTCATCACATTTATTAACAGGGAGCGAAGCTCATATACAGGTAAACAACATTGCGACACCCCAATGGTTCTTTAAATTGATGTAAATATTGTTAATTAAATTGATGTTATGTGCTTATAAAAAAAAAAATTTTTCATGTAAATTTTATTGGACAGATACAACCTTTCCAAATATACAGTATGGCAGTAAGTATATACCGCATAGCGACTTAGCGACTCAAGCGAGAAAATGTTTTTATAATTAAAAAAACAATCATTCATTTGTTATTTTCTCGAAGAATCTTCTTTTCTTAATATGACAAAGACCTTTTGATTATGTTTTTATGAGTAGGTTATGCAATTTTTTTTTCACAAGAGTTGCTTTAAAATACAAGTTAATCTCTTGTGCTTAGTTTCAGTTTTCAGATCACTCCATACATATAACCAACATGGTTAGTATACCCCATACTTGTTACTAACATAGAATAGAGAGATACCCTGAATAAATCTACACAGTATTTTCTGTAACCGTAAATGTATGTAGGACTCCATTGCAATAATTGTTCCAGACATCCAGCACTATATTAATGTTGTTTATAAAAAAAATCATTTATTTCAAGCTGAAAGGCTCATAATCAGTTTTAAAATGTCTTATTTCTAAATTATATAAATACTACATCATCATAAACATATAAATAAAACTTTATACTGTTCACAAATCGCCCTCTTAACTCCTAAGAACAAATTTCCATATCTCCTTTAGTCAGTACCTAGGTACAGTACAGGTTTTCAATATATGAAACATATATAATTGCTGCAAGCAAGACGCGCTGCAAGTAATAACGTATAGATTTTAAAAATGCAAATATTGTTTTAGTATTGTTCAAATAAACGCTGAAAAGTTAAATAATATAATACTTGGCGCTACTCTATAATGGGTCCGAAGTTCGCGAAACGCGAGCGGTCTGCGCTAGCAACTATTTATTTAAAGTGCTAACATCTTTACCTCACATCGCCGTTTAAATCGATAGATATTATCGGATTTCATGGCCAGCATGCAGCCATTGTGTGTGTATTTAACTTGATTAAAGTTTTTGAAGTTTAACGAGAACTATATTAAGACGACGTACCTATTGTAAGCTTTGGCATCAGGTATCTTGATTTATCTCAGAAATTACAATACTCATGAAAGTATTCCTTGGTCAACTGGTTATTATTCATGGCATCGACTTGATTTCTGTAGTTGCCGTTATACGATTGGATTGATTTATAACAGAGAAAATCGTATCAAGATGCAAATGGTACCGATTCAAGCTCCTAAATTTTTCATATAGATGAGTCTAAACACACACTTCAATATTGTAGTTGTGATTTATCGACTAATTCTTGTTTTTTTTTACACGGTAAAACCCATGTTGCCTATATCGAAGACCTTTTTTTATACTACGTTGGTGGCAAACAAGCATATGGCCCGCCTGATGGTAAGCAGTATTCGTACCTATGGACGCTTGCAACTCCAAAGGTGTTCCATGCGCATTACCGACCCCAAGTCTCCGCACCCTCGTTGAGCTCTGGCAACCATAGTTGTTATTACTTACTTATTTTCTATAGCAAGACCTAAAAGCTTGTAATCATTTTTTATCGTAAGTTATTAAAACAGATCACTTCGTAGAAGTAACTTATTTAATAGCTTTTTTCTGTTGTTTTCTGCGCACGATGGGCTTAAGCTTAAAGTTCTCAAACCCGAAAAATACAAGCCTAAATTTCAGCACAAAATAACTTCACTGAGTTTCATAACTTCATGTCAGTCCGAAACCGAGTACCCTATATAGAGTCAACTTTACGTCGTTAAGACATTATGTACTGAATTAATTCTTGATCACGAGCTACCATTATCATTTAGCGGTTAATAAATGTGAGGGCAAAAGTCGAAGGTAGCAGGAGGGTTTCAAAAATCGCAGACATAACCGTAAAAAGTTTGCGAGAAACGTACGCGACCTGAATTGGTAACTCAGTCAAATGATCCCGTCGTTAAAGGAGCGGGCGCTTGCGACACCGTTTAGCACTTGTTATCGTTCATTAGTGATATGACAACTATGTTTCATCGGTAAAATCTTAAGATATAAATCACACAACGTACTTAGGCCTAGTAGTTACGCAGTTTGTGAGCGTGTGAAAAGAGCCCTAATCTATGGACAGGACATCTCTAAACAAAACCCTCAACATTGAAGTATCTGGAGTGGGTAATGCTATCAAATACTTTGGAGCTTGGAGCGTTCACAAACCCCTAAATAAATACAAGATGTTTAAATTTTTTGAATCATCCTACTTGTGTTTTAGTTAGTCAAACAGTGTCATAAAATTACGAATAATGAAATCAGTTATGCCTACCTAAAATACTGAAGAAGTATTTTATACAAACGATTAAAAATATAAATATAGTAATACGTAAGAGACAACAATTTAAGAGCAATTGTTCAATGTACGTTCTATTATTTATGAAGGAGACGTCGGTACGAGTACAGCCAAGGGCAATTTTCCCTTATCAGCCTTATCACTCGTGGCTTAAGAATGTATAGAGTATCGCTTTACATTTCTTACGACTGGATCTTCCTGACGTTCACCTTTCTATACTGGATGTATACAACTACGAATAGGCTAGAAAATCTTCTTTTTTCTTGCTATGGTATAATCTTAGTTGTATAATATATTGGATAACTTTTACATGCTGCTTTACTGCGTTTTATCTGGAATCCTAGAAATATGTTTATACTCGTTTCGAGAGTAATTTAGAGAAACAATCATTGTTCAATTTTATTTTGCCGTTTTAAACATGGTAGGTACATTAAAGTAATTGCTACTAATGCTACTACACCCAAAGTTCATAAACTTAATATTTTGCAGAGAAGATAATACCATTACATAAGTTTGATGTTATCAAAGCTGTAAGAAAAACATGGCCAAATGGGGACTGCTCCGTAGCCCTTCGAATCAATTTACCTGCGACACAGCACCGCAAACCTTCGCGCATCTACTGGCGTGCCCTGCATGCCCGCATCACTGCTCGGAGCTGAACCTGAGGGACGCCACAGCCAGGGCATCATCCCTGCATACTGGACATCCATCGTATGAAAAAGAAACCTCGACACGAAAAGAAGAAGAATTGAATTATTCATATGTACTTATTAATATGAAGTGCTGCAGCAAAACTAACAATTGTTCGGACTAACTAAGGAGACCTGAAAATCTGCAGTTCCAAGTGTAACCGAATAAAACAATATGAAGCTTGCCATTTCACTGCGCCTACTTGCCAGGTTTTTGTTGGCCATCACTCAAGTCTTTGCGAGTTCACTCATAAATATGCAAGTCCAGAGTTGTTGGAGTACTCGTCGTATTTTACCACTTTTAGTTGGATTTACACAATAGAGCCCACTGCATAGGAACTCGCCTGTGAAGTTTCGCCGAGTTACAATATCCGAACGTCATAAATATTCACAACGATTTATACGCGGCTCCCACCAGCTTTATCAACAATGTTTAATGTCATTATATAGCTCTTTGACACTGGACTTTTCTGTAGGAGTACATAAATAAATAAAAACAAATAGATAAACTACTTACTGACTATGTCCTATAATCAAAATTGTTTTATTGAATCGGAATACATAACTTTAAATATAGCAAATTCGTTTATCATATTTACAAATAGGAAATAATTAAATGATCAGCAGATCAGATAAAACCTGATCGGAAAAAAAAATTGCCATTAAATCATGTGGACAGCATTTTTTTGTTTGTTATTAAGCTACAACTCTTGATTAGCAAATAATTGACAAACGGTGAACATTATAACCAATATCGATCTGCTTCTGCTATAATTTATCTGCGTAATAAATAGTTGAACTGCAAAATATTTATTTGGTCAGCAAGATTAAAAAAGTTGGTTGGTAGAAAAAACATGTCCCTTAGCATGCAATGGTAATCTGGTATAATAAGGTGGCTAACGTTTGATTTGAAAAATCGGCAGAGTTGCAGGCGGAGCAAAATCCGCCCATGTGACAAGATCTCACCACCACAAATTCTCAATGATATCAAAATTTCAACTTCATCTGTAACCCAATCAGAGCATCCCACTATCCACGTGGTCTTGTCTGTCCTACAGAGCAATTGCGAAAACGGAGGTATAACATTCAAAATTATTATAAAGATTTCGTAGGTAAAATAAAAAAGCGAGGTGCATTGGATACGTTTGGGAAAGGAAGGCCAATGAGGGAAGCCAAAAATGTGTTGGTATGGCGACATATATAAAACAGCTGCTGAAACAAAATGGGTAACATGCATAGCATAAGGACAAGGAGAGACTAGTAAATATTCAAGAGTTTTACAAACTCAATCATTTGAGCTTTATACGTACAACATCTGTCACCTACTGCTATTTATGTCTTCTAAACGTGAAAATCCAACTTCATATGCACCGCCCTGCTGCATATGCTTGACCGTTGTCATATGCACAATAGAACAATTAAAGCATAATAAAAGCATTGTAGACATATTTTTATTCAATAGCGCCATTTAGTTGTAACATTATTAATCCTTTTCAAAGTGCTGTAATGCTTCTTTTATTTTTTGAATCTAGTTTTTAGGGTTCCGTAGCCAAATGACAAAAAAAGGAACCCTTATAGATTCGTCATGTCCGTCTGTCTGTCCGATTCTGTCACAGCCACTTTTTTCTGAAACTATAAAAGCTATACTGTTCAAACTTGGTAAGTAGATGTATTCTATGAACCGCATTATGATGTTTACACAAAAATAGAAAAAAAACAATAAATTTTGGGGGTTCCCCATACTTATAACCGAAACTCAAAAAAATCATTTTTCATCAAACCCATACGTGTGGGGTATCTATGAATAGGTCTTTAAAAATGATATTGAGGTTTCTAATATCATTTTTTTCTAAACTTAATAGTTTGCGCGAGAGACACTTCCAAAGTGGTAAAAAGTGTGTCCCCCCCCCCCCCCCGTAACTTCTAAAATAACAGAATGAAAAATCTAAAAAAAATATATGATATACATTGCCATGCAAACTTCCACCGAAAATTGGTTCGAACGAGATCTAGTAAGTAGTTTTTTTTTTAATACGTCATAAAAATTTAAAAAAAAAATTTTTTTCATCAAACCCATACGTGTGAGGGATAGGTCTTCAAAAATGATACTTAGGTTTCTAATATCATTTTTTTCTAAACTGAATAGTTTGCGTGAGAGACACTTCCAAAGTGAAAAAATGTGTCCCCCCCCCCTGTAACTTCTAAAATAACAGAATGAAAAATCTAAAAAAAATATATGATAATCATTACCATGCAAACTTCCACCGAAAATGGGTTTGAACCAGATCTAGTAAGTAGTTTTTTTTAATACGTCATAAATGGTACGGAACCCTTCATGGGCGAGTCCGACTCGCACTTGGCCGCTTTTTTATTTATAACAGCGGTCAGTTGAGTTTAATTTTACACGTCAAATAATAAATAGCACTAATAGCAGTAAGGTAACAGCCTAACAGGTTTATATAATACCCAATGTCATCTACAACATTGACGATTCTCAACATTGACACATTGACGCGGCGTTTTATGGGGGTAAAGAAGACTTTATTTCATTATTTACTTTCAGCCTAAAAAATAAGAATTTTAAATGTAGTTAATTAGCCATAATAGCTTCTATTGTCTGGGAGAGGACACTGATTTCTATAAAACAAGTTTTTACCTAGCTCAGAAGTCAGGGACTTCAAAACTAATATGTACTTGCTTTTTGCCAATGAAATTTATTTATTCGACTCGACTATAAGTTTAAATAAGGGAAAGGACAAGATAATTTAACCAATTGGCTGCGACATATATAGTGTAATAGATTTTATATACCTCAGCACACTTCCAACTTAAAACAATTTTTTGGCGTTTATAAATCAACCCAACGTAACGAAACTGTAGTAAACATGAGTATAACAAATCAACCTCACAGTAAATTAGGCTAAACAAATTTCTTTTCGTTCACTGACTACCAACATAACGCACTGGTTTTTTCCAAGTAACGTCAGCTGTTTTTACCGTTGGGGATTGGAAACGTTAGGACGGGACAGGCGTGTTAATCTCACGGTGTCGGGAGCACGTGACGATATTATTTTTCCCGGCATCATATTGAGTGATTAATAATGTTTCCTCTGCCATAATGACGTCTCTCGATATCACTCTGTTTTTGGAAGGCTTAGTTAATGGGTTAATCAAGAAACGACATTATTCATAGTAATTTTCTTAGTAATTATTCCAAATAATTTCTACTGGATAATTTTCCTTGTTTGTTGTCTCGTTACTTAGCAACAAAACCAGTTGTTAATCAAAGTTCATTAAGGGACCAATTACCTACATACAGGTGTCGATAAATTTAAGTGATGCTTTGTCGTAAAATATCATAATGAGTGAGCGATCGTGTTTCGGTGCCATGTGGAAAGGAACAAACTCGAATGCCTCGCGATTTATCGAAATCATATTTCAGGAACGTGAGGAGGACGCCGAGGCATACCTTTTTGTAATACATTGTCTATAAAGCCACATTTACACTGTCGGGAAGGCAGCATGAGGAAGTTGCTTGTCAATTATCTTGATACAGTGGAGTATCCGAGGGCGCGCTATATCGTAGTTATTGTATAAGAATGATTGTCGACAGCAGCTCTCTTATTCATAACCATGAAAACGAACGTCACGCAAAGCATTGTTTATTACGTAGAGATGGTTTATCATGACAATTATCTTGGCAGTTTCGTCGTGTAGAACTTTGGATAAAAAAAGACGTATTTATTTTAGATAACTTATTATGTTTTAAAATTAGTGAGAAGCTTTTGTTTTATTGTACACGTGTTGCACGTCTGATATTGAGCTTTATTTTATGTGATATAAATAAAATCTGAGACGAGTGTAAATGGCTAATTTACAAATTAAAAACCACGGATTGTGTCACTGAAGCAGATTAACTAAGCTCATTGACTGCTAAGCTATAGCAAAGTTTTAGTAGATGCATAACGACCGGCCCTATTCGAACTTTAAGATACGTAAAATATTAGGTCTAGATACGTAATGGAACGGATATGTTAGTGTCGAAAGTGACGTTTTTGTTTGAATAAACGTCACTTGACACTGACATATCCGATCCAAATCGTATCTAAACCTAATATTTAATGTATCGTTAAATTTCGAATCGGTCCGAATGTATCGTTATTAGGGTTGAATGGGTAAACAGGTTTTACTACCTGTATAAACATAATGGTACCATTAATGATGTTAGTGACTGCATAATTCCGAATCTGTTTGCCAATGCACAGGCATGTAATGACGGCAGGATCGAATTTATTACCACTTCTATCAATATAGAAGAGGTAATTTAAAGGATTCTGCCGTCGAAAATGTGACATAAAACGTCAACCATTTCAGTCATATTCGAATTGATAATTTGAAATCAAAGTAGTCATTGATATTTTAAGAGAAGCTTGCCTGTTAAATAAAAGAGCAATTCGCGATTATTATTCTATTTACTAAAGTGCGTATAAATATTCACGTAGGTACGTTATGCAAAGCAAAATTCTTAGCCTAAAAACGTTGTATCATAAACCATAGACTCAACTCAGATGGTTTTAAACTCAGATGTATTTGAGATGTCTTATACCTATTTATTTCATATTAACAATATAAGATTCGTGTCTATTTTAAAACTTATTAATCAAACAAATGAGGCAGCAAATACTTCACGAACAAACTATACTGATTCAAAGAAGCCGTAGAAATTACACCAACACGTCCTAAAGTACCTTTAAGTGTTAATCTACGAAAATTAACATAATTTAATTGAAATAAAAAAAAAAAACATTAAAGTCTTCCATACCAAATTCAAGGTCTCGGTAGATGCTGTACTTGGTCTTTATTTAATTACTTACCTACTCATATAAATGGTTATTTAGTTATTGGTTCTTAGTATTTTGGACAAATTCATCAATGTATCCATTTTGCAACAATATAATTAAGATCCTTTTAATGAGATTAAAAGTACCTACACTAAAACATCAAATACTTCGAATTGTGGAGATTCGCAAGAAGCAGAGTCGCTGATATAGTTTATTAAGTTTGTTTTTTTTTTAATATCTGACAGTTAATATTTTCTTTGGGTTGGTGTGGTAAAAAACTTTGTGTTTCACACGGGGGCAAAATTTGTTTAACCCTCGTGCCTTGAAACCTTCGCAACGCTCAAGATACCCGAGCAAGCGAATAAATCCAAAATTACGAGTGCAGCGATTGGTTCGAAAAGTGGAATCTTAAGCGTTACAAGGGTTTCATTGAATGCACGAGGGTTAAACAATCTTTGCCACCAAGGGCTAACACACAATTACACGATACGTCATCGTGTTCCGGTACAATACGTTGTCGTTTCACAGCACAATACGACGTCGTGTCACGTTGCGGCGTCGCGTCGTGGAAACCTACGATGTAAATGTTTATAGTATTAAAGAAAAAGACAAACTTATGTTCAAATCGGGGAGAGCGACACGCCGACGCAAAGACACACCGATTGCGAACACAGATTAACACAGCAGACGCGTCATGCTAAATTGCATTTTTTCTTTGGTGCTTGTCGTTTATTCGACCGGCAACGGCATACTTTATATATATATAATAAATTTTGAAGCGGCGGAACAGTTGGTATTTGAATGTTTAGCCTATTCATTTAAAGCATCATACAACAGTGTCACTATGTAAAGTATAAGGTGATTCTTCAATTTGTGTGAGCCATTTATTCACTTTCTTATGGGCTCAAGTATGGTTTCAAGTTGAATACAACTTTCATTCTTTAATGATTAAAGATTTGACGTAGTTACGAAAAAAATAAAGACGTCAATGAAAGTAAACAATTTATAAACAATACTGTATTCAAGAAAACATGCAAAATATATGACAAATACATAAACACCATTAATAATACACATAATACCTAATATATAATATGTAATCTCTGTATACATATAAACAATAGGTCTTGGTATTATAGATAATACAGCAGGTCTTATCTTAAAGATTTCGAAGCCCTTATGCACATCGTTGGTTTCCACGTCACGGCAACGAGACACAACGTTGTATAATGCTACGACACGATATCGTATCGTCCCACGACGCGACGTTGCAACATGACACGATGTCGTATCGTGCTGTGAGACGACATCGTATTGTACTCCAGTACGACGTCGTATCGTGCCACGGCATGACACCGCAACGTTACACAACACCGCAACGAGACACGACGTCGCATCGTCCCACGACACGACGTCGTATCGTGTAATTGTGTGTTGGCCCCAAGTCAAACACAACATTTTTCACTACATCAACGCGAGGAAAATATTAACTAAAATTACAAATCAAATCCAAATAAACGGTATTAAGTATTTATTATTAAAAATCATCACTTAAAACTCAATTCCACCAGCTAATATGAGGATTGACGAAACAATCTAATTACTTTGCCACTTTTGTGGATAAAATGCAACTTTCTCATCAATTTTTGAAGAACAAAGTGAGCTTTTACGACTTGATGTTGTGAAAATAATATTACGTACTTTTTTTTTATTTACGTAATTTTGTATTATTTTACCATTACTCGAAAACTAATGTGGCCCAGCGTGTAACATAATGTTAAGAACCAAGTGGCAAGAATTTGTTCAGTGTAAACGAAGCACTTCCCTTTCCTAAAGTATTGTCTATATCACATTGTCACGAGCACGCGGTGACACAAGTTATTTGTTGGGATATTTCTTTACTCTTGTAATATTTCTTTGAGAGTCATGTTAAATATAGCAGTAAATTTAATATTTTTATATGTGTAAGTAGTTAAAAACTAGTCCTACGTTTTGCATATTATGTTTGTATTTTTGTGTGCACTACGCGAGGTACGCTGTAAAGTGATGGTTATCTAGTGCACATGCACAGGTTTTCCTAGGTAGCGGCAGTGGGCGGCTGCCCGGAGCCAGCAGGGCCCTCGTGTTTAAGGCACGAGATGCACCGAGGAGGCAGGCAATACCCGCTCCCCGGGCCCGTCCACTACGATCCCTAATGAGAGCGCCTTACTCGTTAAATAAATTGGATAAAGACGTTCGTGATCTCTCAAGAACAACTTGAACCTCTTCACTGTGACTAGCAATTAACTAAATTAAAAGATTGTTCGTGCACTTACCAAACTGTCTGAAATGGTCCGAGTTTTTCATGTACCTTTTGTTAATTCTTTTTTAACTAGCGATGTCTATTCCCGCTTTTACCATTTCATAGTTATTTTAGCTTAAAAGATTCTTTGGACATTATTTTACCGGTCATTAATTGAATGGTCTTGCTTCGCTCTCTCATTTATCGCATTGTGAGAACTGAAATGCCTAGGCGGATATTTAATCGCGCTATCGGTCGCCGGCAGATTTCACTAATTATGCACAACCCCGAGCACTGACGTTATCAATACCAATAAATTACATGTTTGTGTGCCAACCTGATAAAATAAATCAGTCAATAACTTAATGTTGTGTACCATTTCATTTATCTGTAATTGTGGAAAATACTTACCCCGTTTACATATAATGTATATCCCCTTTTTTCACCTCCAAACCCTGGTATTTGGAGGTGAAAAAAGAGGATATACGATTTTTATAAAAAAATTAAAAGTTAACTTTTATGAGTGTAATAGTTTTTAGAACGGGGTCCGTACATATATAGGCGCGGGCGAAACGTACGATAACTAAATAACATGATTCAAACATCATTCTGATTTTAGTGTAGGTTAGAATTAATAATTTAGAACTCGAACTGTAGAGATATATGTATCTCTATTTGGAAAATAATTCCAGAATATTTAGCAGATTGTTAAATAAAATTTCATAAAAGTACTAAGAAGAAACTAAAGAAAACGCGTTTTCAATTAAAATGAGTTTAAACGGTAATAAGTATATACATCGAATTGAAAATAAAAGATATATGTACAACAAATACTACACAGAGCTTCGTGTTGCATTGAGGGCCTTAGAAACTCTATGCAAAAGCTTAGCACACTATAAATAATCACTTAGCTAAACTGATTAAATTGTTCTATAGGATAAATCAGTGTACGCTAGGAGGGAGCGCACATATGACGCGGCGATTTAACGGCAGAAGGAACAAAGGCTGTGCCTCGGTGTCAGGTCCGACCCGCATCAGCGGATTAACTGTCTGTAACAGTGTGTCAACCGGTCGCACCAAGATTTACGCTTTCATTTTTAATATAATAAGAATAATAAATGTCTTTGGACTATTACGCTAATGAGTACGAGATACGCGAGGCATTTTCACTCGAACTAATACGAATGAGTTAATAAAGTAACTAAGTACCTACCTACAGTTATTAAACTTTTTTTTTTACTCAGTAGGTATATATAGGGTCATTTATGAATGAATTACACCATCCATATGTTTCTTGTTTATAAACCGTTTTCAATTATTACTATGTAGGCCATCGAATGATAATAATATACTACTTAAAAGTATCATAATTTGTGTTATCATGCAATGGCAGAATTTTCTGTACCTAGTCAGTTCAGATCCTATTTTATAAAGATTCTAGTTACGATTTTATATTTATAACTGACAACATTAGTCAAAACTTGACCTACTTGACCTGAAAAACTATAATCTAAATGTATAAATTTAAACTAACATCATACTGAAACGGGGCTAATTTCGTCGATTAGCAAATGTTATTTAAATGTAATCTAGTGATTAACCAATGGTAAGCGTGAAAAAGCATCCGGTCACAAATTATCGGATGTCGTGAGTGTTGTGTGTAGGCAAAGTGACAACCCTAGCCTGAAAGTTAATAATCGAGACTATAGTGCGGGCAGTTCGTAAAACCGGCGCTGCTAGAAGATGTTGATACAATTCCTCGCCAGTCTTCTTGCGATTAAGGACGTAGTAGTAAACTCTTTATTGTACAAAAATACATATTATAAGTAACATACGATTAGTAAGAAGTACAAAGGCGAACTTATTCCTTAGAACATAATGTCACGTTTGAAAATTCAGGCCTAAATAATAAATACTAGACGAAAACCCGGCTTTGCTCGGGTAAAATAATAACTCTGGCACACTCAGTTAGTCAGTAGAAAAATGCGGCTATATAATTTTTATGAAAAAAAAATCGACTTCAATGAGGGAGACCGGTGAAAGAACGATAATTGTTGATTTTAGATTTCATACAATGAAATTAAAAAGACAGCGTCCTACGCCTAATTATATAGAAAAGGAGGTAACATGTTTTTTTTTGCCACTGCACCCACCTTGACACATTTCAGATTTGCCCTATGGTTGACTGGTAAGATACCCGCAATAGGGTATTCAACTGTATTTAAGATAAATTATTTCACACCATGCATGAAATAAAGCACCAGATAATTATTAAAAAAACTAAATAGGATAGAAATATAAAAATGTGCCTTGAAAACCTAACTGCTTGGCAAAGAGAACAAATTGCCAAACGTGAACTATGCATCATTGAAGAGTTCCATTCTGTTCATCATCAGCAGTTCCACTTCATCAAATGTAATTTCTACAAATGTAAATACTTGACAAATATAACTATATATATGCCTTTAATATTTGAGGAGTTCCCTTGAGTCCTCATGGACCCTATCGTCAGAACTCGAACTTGACAAAAATTTGCCTTTAAAATCTAATTTGCTTAACAAACACAGCGAAGAGGACAAATCGCCAAACGTGTACTATGAGTCGTTGAAGAGTACCATTCTGATCATCATCAGCAGTTTCACTTCATCAAATGTCACTTTTTTAAATGTAAATGCTTGATTTGTTAAAGAAAATACAAAAATCACTATATGTGTGCCTTTCATATTTCATCAAAACTGAGTTTTGACAAAAACGGGACCAATCTGTATATATATAAATTCAAACAAAAAAATAATTTTCAAAATCGGTTCAGAAATGATGGAGTTATGGAGTAACAAACATTAAAAAAAAAACATACAACCGTATTGATAACCTCCTCTATTGAAATCTTGAAGTCGGTTAAAAATGTAGGCGTGAAGGGTTGTCCTCCCATAGAAAATTTTATTTACCGCGCCTTACTTTATACATCACTTACAAACAGTGCCATACATAGTCATTCTTTAAAAAAAGTTTGTGTATCTTACACACTGGGTGCCAACCAACATGCCGTCGCAAACGTGTTCACAATATCCGAACGCACCCGTTGCTGTCATTTTCCAAATTAAATATGACCTACCTTTTGTCATGTGTTTGTCATTAAATTAACACTTTTAAATGCAAAATACGCTCGATATAATCCCTTAAGAAGATTTTCAAGTCCACTATTCCAATCTAATGCAAACTTTAAACCCCTTTTTTCACCAATTTGGGGGATTAATACTTTCAATGAACGCCATTTTAAAAGCCTAACTTAAAAGAAAACTCGTACCACATATAAACTAGTATCCCCTTTTTAACCCCCTTAGGGGTTGAATTTCCAAGAACGTAAAAATAACTTTTTTAATCTTACATTATGTTTTTCTATGAAGTTTTAAATCATTTGTAATGGATTCAAACTTTCAACCCATATTTAACCATTCTAGGAGAAGATTCTTTTAAAACCGCTGAAATATTTTTTATTTTATTCTAATAATATGCCCATATACAAAGTTTCAAGTCCCGCACTCAAAAAAATGTTTGACCTCCATATAAACATTCAACCTCTTTTAAGGTAGTGGTACCTTGGGAAATGACTTTTAAAAAAAGCATAAAATCGATTTCTTTTCTTTCAATGAAGCACAAATTTACGAAGTTTCAAGTTCCTAGCTTAAGTTAAATTTTAAACCTCTTTCAAATTATCAACACCTGTTTTACCCATTTCGGTGATTAATTTTTTAAAACGATGAAATCACTTTTCTTGTATTTTAAAAATAAGCCGTGATACAATGATTCAAGTCCCGCACAAAAATGTTTGATCTCCATACAAACTTTCAACCCCCTTTTCACCACATTGAAAAATGTAGTTTCAAAAACGCTGAAATTAGTTTTATTCTTTTTTAATCAATTATCTGTTTACGTAGTTTCAAGTTCCTAGGTTAAACTAAATTTTTAACCCCACACAAACTTTCAAGCTCTATTTAACCCTTTTAGGGAATGAATTTTTATATAACGCTGAAATAACTTCTCTTGAATTATAACAATATGCCTTTATATAAAGTTTCAAGTCCCGCAAGCAAAAAATGTTTTTATCTCCATACAAACTTTCAAACCCTTTTTCATCACCTTGAGGGATGAGCTTTAAAAAAAGCTGAAATTAGTTTTCTTCTATTTTAATAAAATACCTTTTTACAAAGTTTCAAGTTCTTAGCTCAAAATAAAACCCCATACAAAATTATTCCCCTGTTTAACTCTCCTTAGGGGTTGAATTTTCAAAAACGTTGGAATAACTTTTACGTGCAATCGGGTATTATGCTTTTATAAGTTTCAAAGCATTGGTAATGGATTCAAACTTTCAACCCCTTTTTAACCCCTTTAGGGAATGAATTTTTAAAAACACTGAAATTACTTTTCTTATATTTTAATAATAATATGCCTACATACAAAGTTTCAAATCCCGGACTCGAAAAAATATTTGATCTCCATACAATCTTTCAACCCCTTTTCACCACCTTAGGGGATGAATTTTCAAAAACGCTGAAATTAGTATTTATCTTTTTAAATAAAATACCTTTTTACAAAGTATCAAGTTCATAGCTTAAAATACAAAATTGATCCCCTTAAAAACTTTCATCCCCTTTTTAACCCCTTTAGCGGTCGAATTTGTCAAAATTGCTTCTTAGGTCTTGTAAACTTTATAAATGCAACCTATTGTGTAAAATTCAACTTTCTAGCATTTGTAGTTTCGGCTTTTGCATTAGTCTTATAATATTATTAGAAGATATTTGTAATATTATAATTTATTCATACATTTTTAATTTTGTAGCTCAAAAAATGTACTTTAAGGGATTGCATTCTCAAAAGTCTGGATCACGTGTGGCTGTAAATCAGCGTGTATGTTACAACCGTTCAATTTCAAAATCTATGCTATCTTCGTAATTAGCATTCCCCACCAGGGGCCATAGTTCACGTCGGCTACGTTATATTTTAATTTTGATCCCTTTTTTGTAATTAGCGTCCCACAAAACCATGGGAACGATACCCATATTGATATTTTGAGATTTCAACCCCATTGCACCCCCACCAGGGGGATGATTGTTCACTTCCGCTACGTTATATTTTAATTGTGATGCCATTTTTGGAATTAGCGTCTCAAAATACTATGAAAACGATACCCATATTGATATTTTGAGATATCAACCTTATCGGGGACTTTTCCCCCTCTTAGAGGTTGAATTTTCAAAAAACCTGAAACACAAGTTTACTTATTTATCTTTAGGAATACTCCTGTGAAATTTGGAATAAAATAGTCTAACTAATCTTGTTTCCCCATACAAACTTTGGACCCCCATTTTACCCCATTAGGGGATGAATTTTGAAAAATCCTTTTTTCTTTTTCCTATACCTTATAAGGAATCTACTTGCCAAATTTGTACTTTCTAGTCCCAGCGGTTTGGGCTGTGCGTTGATTTAAGTCAGTCAGTCAGGTCTTTCACGTTTATAATATATATAGATTATTATGTCTGTTATCTCTTATCTCTCTGATTTCATAATATTAATGTTGTTTATAGTACATGTTTTTCTTTATTTGATATTTAAACATACGTAAACACGGAAGTAGGTACGTACTGACCAACCTGTTGGAAATTAATGACAAGCCCTTGTTGTTATTGTTTTTGCAATTAGAAACTTAATTGACGAAATTAATATACACGTAATCTATGTTTAATAGTTGAAACATCCATTTTGATAATTGACATGCAGCGCGAAGTTCCCGTCAGGGCAAGCTCATAATGGATCTAGCCGGTTCCATACCCACAGCCGCGGACTACGAGTATAAGCTTTTAATCTCTGCATTGCGTCACACCAAGCGGAATGAGGGTTATCGGTTTCCCTGCTGATAAACACAAACGAATGAGCTCGGGTCCACAATCCAGCCCAATAATGGTACCCATCCACAGGATAAAAATTGATTGTTGCGCGCAGTCGAATAGGTATTTTTTCCGGTTCTGTTGGCTGCCGTCTCGCAAACGCAATTGAATAATTGCTTTCCATTTTCATTATTTATTGTGGCGGTGACGGAATTTATTGGTTATTAGCTGACGATTAATTGCCGATCGGTGTTATGCTGAACTGGGGCGCAATCACTTTAAGCAAAATCCCAACGCGTGTTAACAACGTTACTACAAAATGAACAGCGCGGAGCCGTAAATACTGATGTGAGCGCATGGCTTACCGGGGTTAACCTTGCCAGCTTCATGACAAATAAGTGTACCTACACAGATAGGATTACTGAAAAAACAGCGACTCACCTAACGCGGTCCTGACTAACGATGTATAAAATTTCCATTGTCATCAATCTCTGACGCCAAGCGGAGGATTCGCAAACTCTTCACTAATTGCAATGTGAACAAAAAACTTAAAAGCAAAGTCATCACGCTGCAATTTTTTCGCGCCACGATCTCTAAAATAAGACCAAATAGCTGTGTAAATTTAAAAAGTTAAATAGGTAGCAAAAGAATGGAAGCGAAAAAGTAAACAAGTCAGTCAGTTTATTTTCAATTTTGTGGCTGCTTTGTAGTGAAACACGTGGTCGAGTGTTATTCTCACTTCTTGAGCAATTTTTAGTATAGTATTTTAGAGGCTTGTCGTCCTTTAGTTAAGAAATAACCGAAATCTCTCTGGAAAATGGAATTAATAAAATATATTTGTATATGATTTAATTCAACTACGTTCACTACCCTTTTTTCGTGTTTTTTTCTATATTATAATTATTATAGGAATTAGAGGCACCGACAATCCACAAAATTTCCAAATTAAAACGTCAAGTTCTGCCGCTCACCGAAACTTTTCTACAAATGTAGAACACCTATATTTATAGAACAGTTTTGGTGAATCTTTCAAAAAATGGAATACGAAGGAGCATAGCCAAAGTTCCTTTTAAATTATTTTCGAAAGAACTATTTTTACTAATCCAATTTTTAGATGGGATAATTGATAATTACGAAATGCTTTATTCAGTCCCAATGCAATAGTTTCTTTCACGCTATTTTCGGTTTAGTGATAAGTATAGAGAGATATCAATATTTTACTTGTACCTGTTTTTTTTTAAAGTCTTGTGCTCCACTTTCCTCTTAAATAACTTTTATTCTGACTGAAGTTAAACCGCGACGAAAGATTGTAAATTTAACCTATAGCATGCGATTTTAATTAATTTATGGGAAAGAACAGTCATAATGGGAAGCAGAAAAGCATAATTTTGCCTAGGTATCAGATCATAGCAGCGCGTAGCGATTGGTGTGCATCACAGTTTGTTTTTGCTGCACATACTGATTTTCAACCCTGAGTACCTAAGCGTAAAATCTACAATATTCTTATTTAGAATTTTGAGAATAGCGAGTGACACAGCACAATCAAGCTTGTAACTTTTCACCTCAGCAGCAAAATCATATGAAAAGTATATTTAGATACAACAACAAACAAATTGGAACACCTTTATATTTACAAACAACTTATTAATAGACTACCACTACTATTGGTAGTTTATTTGGTAGTGATAGAAGTTTACTGCGTTTTCCTCACAGTAAGCAATATTAAATCAGATTGCTCACTGTTTTCTAGCAGCCATATACCCTTGTTGAACTCACGGGTAAAATATTTTATTCTCAACAATACTGAAAACCTTGCAACCTCGCAAGGTCTCGTCATGTACCGGCAAGTCACGTAAATTAGGTGGGAATCGGTGGGATGTGTACTAATCCCGAGATAAAACGCTTAAGCTCCCGTCGTAACGTCTCGCGTGTAAGCAGCTTTATTTGTTGTAAACATTTGCATCCTCCCTTACTTTAAATAATAGAGGCATTTCTTAACACCGCTCAACGCTTATCTCAAATATAACAATAGAAGCACACAAGTATTACATTTCGGGTTTTGCGCCAGTTTTCTTAATCCAAGACTGTTGGCGTGTTCCGTGTGTACTAGTATTAACTTACTCGTTACATAAATAGTTTGTTGCTGACCCCTGCCGCGCTGAACACGGCTTTCACACTCACGGATTTCAACACGCGTCTTCCCATCCACTTTAGTTGCTCTTAACTTTTTAATCTTTAGAATAATCCTGCAAGGATTGTATCGAACCGACTACAACCAGTTCAGCCCGCGTAGCCAACGGCAACGTGCCTATCGTTCACGCTCCGTGGCGAACGAAACGCAACTGTCACAGTCGCACTAATGTGGAAGAGTCATAGAGAGAGATGACTAGTGTTTTTTTTTTTCTGATGGTCGTTTAGGTATACGCGCATGGGAATGTAGGAGACCGAGGACCAGATGGTAAAAAGACCGTAAAAAGCGATAATGTACATGACCGTATAAGTCATCTGAGTACTTTAGCTGTAAATTCGAAGTACGATTTCTCTGACTTTGAACCTCTTCTACATTTAATAACGCTTTGCTAACTAAGTTGTAAACTAAATAAGTAGAAGTAAATAATAGTTTATCCGACCGGTCTGGCCAACTGTCAAGCCGATGGTCTTGGGTTCCAATCCCGGTAAGGGCATTTATTTGTGTGATGCGCACAGCTATTTGTTCCTGTGTCATGGGTGTTTTCAATGTATTTAACTATTAGTATATTATATATATCGTTATCAGCGTATCCACAACATAAGGCTTCTTGAGATTACTGTGGGGCTTAGTCAATTTGTGTAAGAATGTCATATAATAATTATTTATTTATTTATGTAAGGTAACGTATTTTCGTTTCTTACCTACGTTTTTATTTGTTCACTAAACCGGGGTTAACTGGTTAAACCCGGAGTTACCATGGTAACCAGTACAATTTGACACTGGGTTAACGGTTTAACCGCTTAACCTCCGGTAAGAGGAATGGTGCAAGTGGCTCTAAGCAGTCTAAAAAGCGTTGGCAACCACGAGTTGGCGTTAGACGTTTACGTTAGCGTAGCCGTGAACTCAATCGTATTTCCTCTCTATCGCACCAACCCATAGGTGTGAGCGAGTTAGACTGCGATCGAGTTTATGCAGTCTCTTACGTAAACGTTAAGTGTAAACTAGTGGTACGGCTATATATGCATGTCATAAATCAATAGCATAACTCACATTACAACACCTCAAAATGTCAATAAAGATATTGGCAATAAATAAACCGACAAAATATTGCCGTTTAGGTCGAACTCAATTTGTATCCCCTATCTTGAGCATTGGGAGATCACGGTATCCTACAACAGGTTTTTGTGCCATGATTTGTGGTGCCCCGGGCGGGCTCGCTTGATCCGACACGCGCCTCCCCTTGTCTCAACAACTTGTGTTTTAAACAAAACAATTTTCGACGCAAACGGGAAACACTTGAATCACTATTAACCAGCGGTATTTGCTTGGCCTGGGGCTCGTTTCTCGAAGCTTGCAACTTATAAAGACTTCCCTAATCAGTCAAGAAACATAATGGTCGCGGGAGTTTGGTTTTAGCTTCAATGCGCGCTAAGATATGATTTTGACATGACTTTTTTATCAATCCTCGGCATCCTTGTAGATGTACTCGAACCACCCGTCAAAAATACGACTTTAAAAGGTTTGTTCCATCACCACGAAATTATGATGTGTTTGTTATTCTTGTATATCGTTGCGAGAAAGGAATACTCGGATTGAGATAAAAATTGGTAAAAGTAAATAGGTATTGTATTTAAAAAATATATGGGTACATATGCCTCAAGGAATAGATAATATATGAATGTCATGCTAATCTTACATTTTACGTAGATCTCGTGTTTTCTATATGTCGGGAATCTACACTACAAGTACCTACATGAGTGCAAACGTGACACTAATAGATAAATAGGGAGGTACTGATGTTTAGTTAATTCATGGTATGTTATACGCCTTTGAGCGCCTCAGGTAACATTTCCGGTAATGTAACCCATGGCAGCCGTTTATATCGTTATAAATTTAAGAAGAAGGTATTGTTTAAAATTTTAACATTAAGTATCTGTTCTGTGTTAATGTTCGAGATTTTATACTCGGTTTACTATTTAGTACTTATTTATTACTTTGATAATTTATTTTTCTCACAATCGGCCGTTAGTGCCCTAAGTAATTGCTATCTAACTAAAACTTTCGAAGGGAGGCTTGCAATTATTTGTGACTACGATCACCTTACCTCTAAAAAGTTATAAACAATTTGTCTAGTATTATAGGTTATAGGTAATCGCGGGCTTGGTTTCCGCAACTCGACGTCATAAATTGCGCCTATTTTGTATGATAAGTTTTCGACACTACTCTTGCCAACCCAACTCTACCAAGAAGCCTAGCAGACCCTTGATGTTGGCGATGAGTTCTGGGATCCCCGGTGAACCGAGGTTTTGTGCCCGGTCCCCTGCCACCCCTGGGCATTAGGAAATGACGTGGGCGGCTGTCTCTTCTGCCTCCATGCATGCCCTGCAGAGGGGGCTAGTACTGATATTATAAAGATATTATGACGTGAACTACTTACTAGATCCCGTTCAAACCAATTTTCGGTGGAAGTTTGCACGGTAATGTACATCATATATTTTTTTTAGTTTTATCATTCTCTTATTTTAGAAGTTACAGGGGGGGGGGGGCACATTTTACCATTTTGGAAGTGTCTCTCGCGCAAACTAGTTTAGAAAAAAAATGACATTAGAAACCTCAATATCATTTTTAAAGACCTATCCATAGATACCCCACACGTATGGGTTTGATGAAAAAAGAAATGAGTTTCAGTTCTAAGTATGGGGAATTTTTTTTGTTTATTTTTTTTATTTTTGTGTGAAAATCTTAATGCGGTTCAGAGAATACATCTACTTACCAAGTTTCAACAGTATAATTCTTATAGTTTCGGAAAAAAGAGGCTGTGACATAAACGGACAGACAGACGGACATGACGAATCCATAAGGGTTCCGGTTTTTGCCATTTGGGTACGGAACTAGCAAATAATAGAATTATATAAGGAAGTAACCTATAAAACTTAATATAAGTATGTAAGTATTTATAATATCTTATTAAATACAGATTTATATCAAAATTATGTATTTTACTCCTTGTTACAACGTTGTCTTACTTTTTGAAAACCTTAAAAAAATAATTAAAAAACATTACGATGGAGTCGTTAGCCTTTTTAAAGATAAATGTACACTAAACAATAAGAAACTTAGTTTACTGAAAACAATCACTGATAATTTAAAATTATGACAATGAATAGAGCTGAAAATTTCGTTTTAACAATCACTTAAATAGTCATAGTCGTATTATTATATAATAGAATACAGATATATTATTTACTACCTATTCATCACCAATATCAAAAGAAACATGCCATACAAATTAAGCATTTACTTACATTAAACTATGGTAGACAACAGGCGGTCGTTTCGCTAAAGAGCAATCTCTTCGAGGCAACCTTTACATATTTTAGTTGCGTCCACGACCACCTAATAAAAAAAAACTGTTTATTGTTCATACAAACTGATATATAATTGCGTATAAACTCGTAAGCGAACTTTGTGAGGACCTTAGAATTCCGTTCAACATCGTAACGCCTTCCACATCCAGTATCTTCGGTGTATAAAATATTTTTTTTTTTTACTTGTACAGTCAAGGTATCAAATATCGATACGGACAAAGTGACAAAAATATGTACAAACTACCTTAATATATGCAGTGGCGGCGCGTCTCAAATATTCGTAGGGAACCCGGAGCTAATTTTGCTTTCCTTTTCTCCATGAACCGATCGTGAAAGTACTCAACTGGCTAAAATTAGACAAGCCGGTGGGAATCGAGTTCTTTGAACGATTCGCCACTAAGGCAGTAAGGTCGTGTATACATATTTTTGACATTTTGCCGTGTCTATATTTATTATACCTTGACTGTACTTAATAGCGTGTTTCAGTTACGTCTAACCATCACATTCCTGACAAAATGTTTGACATCGACCGTCCGGTTTGTGACGTTAGCAATCTAACCTTTGTAATGTAATGTTTACCCAGGTATTGGCTGTTGTATTTATAAATGTTGTTATGTATTTTTCATGTCACTATATGATAAAAATAAATAAATAAATAGTATAGGACATTATTACACAAATTGACTAAGTCCCACAGTAAGCTCAATAAGGCTTGTGTTGAGGGTACTTAGACCACGATATATAAATACTTAAATACATAGAAAACACCCATGACTCAGAAACAAATATCCATGCTCATCACACAAATACATGCCCTTACCAGGATTTGAACCCGGGACCTTCAGCTTCGTAGGCAGGGTCACTATCCATTAGGCCAAACCGGTCGTCAATGATGATGTTACTATAAATGTTGTATTGACTTGTAAACGAGCCCTTGAGGACTACTTGCAGAATATTTTTTTGAATTTTGAACCAGCCGTTAATAGTACACAGTTAAGCGAAAATGCCCATCTAATAAAAAAAAGCTATTTTCAACCTTTGTACAGTGGTTGGTAGTCCCTATGTTTTATTTGTATGTGGTATGATATAATTGAGCTGGGTGACTGCATGGGGTCCATATTGGGTTGCATACAAGTTTAAGTTATATCTTTGATACGCATAACAACTTGTTTCATAATCATCATTGCGTATACAATTGAAAAGTCATATTATATTGTGTCATACATTTTTAGCTATAATATTTGATGACATTGTTGTATGTAAAAGTTGTTATGCAACCTGAGGGAGTCCCGACTGCATGGGTATACTTTCTGCATACAATAAAATTACACACGCTACTAGCAATCTTTAAAATATCATAAACTAAATGATTGCAGTCATAATGATCGTGTTATATAATCTTGCAGCTGATTGTACCTATCGTATAGGCTCAAGTTAACGGCGAAATTCTGACTTGTACAACTTTTGTAATAAATGCTTAATTTCATTTAACGATCTTATGAGACATTTTCAACTTGTGACCGTCTAGACGAGCAATCAGAAGTTTCACATCTTCTTTCACGTCATTGGTTCTTTATTATGAACTTTCTGGTCTGCTTTAACAGTCATATTAAACTATATTCGAGTAACAAACCACGAATTTGTTATTTAATTAAGACGTAAGTATAGTGTTCTTGAAGCATTAACCTACTTATTAAAATGCCCTTTCAATATAATTGTTTACTTAGGTATTATGCATTTAACTCAATAATAATATTAACACTAGGTAACTTTAGCGCTTGCTTCTTTGAAATGGCACATCGGAATATTAAACCGTTGTAATAAAAAAAACACAAATTCAAACAGGAAACACAATACTAGTGTTGTACACAGTACCATTATTCCACCCCGCTACTCGTATTTTATCCGAAGAGACGCAATTCTTCCTTCTGAGCAACGCTCATTCGGCACCTATCGCCATATTAAGATAAGAAAAGGGATGTCGTAAACTTGGAAGTGGAAACACGCTTTTTTATTTCGTGGATGCGGCGTAGGACACAATTTTTAAACAATTTTATTGAGGCCTCATATAATCTTTATTATGGATATGATGTAATACAATAACCAAACCGACTCTAAAGGAAAAAGATAAGGGCATTAAAGTTAAAAATTAATACATTATTTTGTATCAAACCGAATATCACACATAATACTCATATTATCTATTTAAAAGAACTTATTCCACTGCAACAATGTCTATAGGTACGTAGGTATATGTCATATCTTAATCTCACATAAATATTTTGGTACTTACTATAATGTTTTACCAAGGTCTTGGTATATTAGTTAGGTAGGTATAAATCATTTTCGTGAAACTAATGGCTACCAAATTTAAAATAAAGTAACTTTTGCAAGCTCAAATAGTACTAAGAAACAAGGTGAACATAAATTTTCACAAAGCGCAATTTTGGCACGTTATGCAAAACCTTAACCTGCCGTTCGAATAATTTGTGATAGGAAAATGGAATTGTATGCAGAATAATAAAATCCTTCGACCCTTCGAATCGGCCTCATAATAAATTTTACCGTTGTGGTTTCCACGGATACGTTGTTTTGATCTCAATGAGTTATAGCCAATGCCTGATGCCTGATACCCTACAACTGAATTAAATATAGTACCTACCTACGTAAAATATTTTTACCTACTTAAATAAAACTAAACTTAGGCTTAACAAGCGCGAACATAACAATATTGTGATCTTATATCCATCTAAATAAAAAGGAACAATCAAAATGATCATCAATATTAAACTGATCATCTACACCAACTGCTGAATATCTTAGGCCATTTATTCGAGTTTCGATTTACCTGTACCATTATAATTCTCATTGTTGTGCTGTTTCCAGTACAAATAACAACAAGGGGCGGGGGTGGGGTGGGGTCAACGAGGGGTGGGGGAGGGGTTTAGGGTCGGCAACGCGCATGTAACTCCCCTGGAGTTGCAGGCGTACATAGGCTATGGAGATTGCATACCATCAGGCGAGCTGTATGCTTGTTTGCCACCGTCGTAGTATAAAAAAAAAATATATATATTATTTTTTGTCAAAATCCATAAACAAAAAAATCTAAGCGTCTCGCTTGTACCTACCTACGTTACAACTAAACGTTCTATATGCTAACTAATACACTCAACCGCAAGTGTCCTAAAGCCCCTAAAGTACGTCCAGGAGTTGTATACGGGCACTACGAGTCGCAGCATACTGACCACAGGATACCATTACTTGCTGACCAAAGGAAGCGCTTATCAATATTGCGAGCACGTCCGAAAACTTTCTGCCACAATTACCTGAGAGCTCAAGTGTCGGAAAATATATTGGTTTTGTACGTCTTGGGCCCAACTACCTAAGCATCGATTGTCTAACGAATTATCTTGATCTGAAAATATAACAATCGGCCTTTAAGATACGTCTACGTATTTAGGCCATATTCAGAACAGGTGGCACGTTAGAGGAGTTTATTATCGTAGATACTGTAAAAGAGATACGGTCTATCTGAGGTGGGGAATGTAAACGCTCCAGGTAGAATTCTTATTTATATATTTTTTTTTTTCTTCAACAACGAATTACAGCAATATCGACTAACTCAGTTGCTTGCCATTTTCCCAATGAAATCGCCTGCAAATCTTTATTCCTTCAGCAGGGCGATAGTTCTGAATTCAAATAATCGTACCCAGTTATCTATCACCAGACTACGAAGGTTTCCAACCTTCACAATATACCTTTCAAAATAGAAAGTACAGTCCAAGTCACAAATTGTAATTGTATAACAAAAGTAAAACATTAGGCAAAGAGGGATTATATTTTTAATTTTGATACCTTAAAGTGCTAGAACTAAAATAGGTAGCATAACGTGACCATACTATTAATAGTCCTGGGTAGGGAAGGGGGCCAGGTATTGAAAAAGCCACTTGCGTTATTTCAATGGCATAGAAGCTAATCTAAACAATAAAAAACTAAACATAAATATTATAAATGCGTGTGTCCTGACCCTGACTGACTGAGTCATCAACACAGAGCCTAATCTACAAAAGCTAGAAAGTTGAAATTAGCACACTAAGTTGCATTTATAAAGTGTAAAAGAAGTGATTTTGAAAAATTCAACACCTAAGGGGGTTTAAAAGGAGTTGAATATTTGAATGGCGTTCAAGTTTTATTTTAAGCTAGAGACTTGAGACATCGTGAAAAGGTACTATATTAAATTAATAGAAAAATGCAGTGTTTATGAGAAAATATCCTCTAAGGGGGTAAAAAGGTGATGAACGTTTGTATGGGGATCAAGGTTTATATTAAGTTAAGAAATTTAAACTTCGTAATTAGACATTTTCATAAAATACGCGAAAAATAATTCCAGTATTTTTGAAATTCATCCCCTAATAGGATTTAAAAGGGGTTGAAATTTTTTAACGGGAACTATTTAAGCAGGAACTAGAAATTAGTATTAAGAGAAAATATTGGACAGTAGCCCTGAATTAAATTTAAAAAGCGATTGGTGTAATATAATTAACGTGCTACAAATTTATTTTTCATATCTCATGCTCTAATAGTGGACCATTGTTGATCTATAAAGTACGAAGAAAGTAATACGTTTACTGCTGTAGTGTATTTTACAAGTGGTGTACTCCTTTCTGTCTCCTTTTTATGAGCAACTAGGTGGAAAGCAGTGGCAAAATATTGTCGTATGCCCCGCCTGGAAATATTGGTTATTGTTCTAATTTTACTTATCTCACATTGAATCCATTTTTATCAAAAATGATGTGTAAGTAAATTGTTCAAATAAGATATTTATATTTTTCTTTTGTTGAATTGTAAATTTCATCAATTTCATAAGGCGAGAACCAAAAATAATACACCCTAAGAAAAATGTTATACCTTAAACTTGCGAAAATGAGCAATAGCAAAATCTTATACAGCCACACTTTAACATTTTTAGGACATTAAATTGGTTTTTAAAGTTATTTAGCATTATCCATGTAAATAAAAGAAAATATATGATTAAAATACTTATTTTACTCATTAAATTGTTAGTTAATATTTAAGTACTCTAAAATAATTAATTTAATTATGTTGGCAATGATTTTCATACTTTTATGAACAAATCATTTTAAAATTATTGCAGTTTAATATAATATGTGAGTTATTATAAATATTACAATCTAAATATTATTCAGTAGGGGTTGTTAATCTTCAGACATGCAAAGAATCCGATTGCAAGTAAGTCCTAAGGAAAAATCATGGCCGTAGTTCTATTACTTTCATTACTGATTTTCCAAATTTGCCTTGCCTTGTTTCTAATCGCATTCGATATGAAAAGTAGAGTGTTTAACTCGGATGAACGGCACTATTTCAGACTAGGACTACTAATACTCCACTGCGTTCAAGCGCCAAACTTGACAGAAATGGGTACCTTTCATCCCTTGGTTATCAATCTACTATGAAAAAAAAAAAAAAAACTACACACTACTTAACCCGTTAACCCGGACTTTCTGGATGGGGATATTCTTTTTATAACTTAAATATAGCATTAATTTGTAAGTATATTTTATTTTATTTAGTTTTAGCGGCGGTCTTGCGTTCTCTGTCTTGGCGGAAATAGAACTCTTGACAGCCGGCGTTCTCTCCGACGGCCACGGTCAGAACGCCTCCTACCTAGATACATTGCATGGAACAAGATATTTTTTTTTAGATTGAATGAATTATTATTATTTTCGCTTCAACCCTATGGTATGGGGTGTTATTGGAAAGGTAATTTAAGACGAAACAATGCCATTGACAACTTTTTTTATACAGTAGATATTTTCGGAAATAATCGCTCCGAAAGTAAAACAAATATCGCCCTCTAACTTTTGAACCATTGGTTTAAAAAATGTAAACAAATAAAAATACTGCTTAATAATTACTATCAATGAAAACTATAGCAATTATGATTAGTTTAGTCATTTTCGAGTTATCGCAAAAAGTCTTCCCTTCTTAGTAAAAGACGTACGAAGCCTTTTGCTTGTTACCTTGTACATGATACTTACTAATAATTCTACACTGAGCATGGCCCGATATGCTCTTGGCCGGTTGTTATTTTATATTCTTATCTGAATTTAAGTATGTGTTTAATTTGTTTTCTTACCCTTTTTCAAGATATTTAATATTTAAACGTTTTGGATTCAAGCACTTACAATACAGATGAAATTTGTTCAGTAGGTAGATACAAATATATTTTATTTAACAGTTACATAGAGCTGTTTTGCATTCACCAAGCATTTCGCAATCTCGTTTAAGCAGGTCAACGGATCTGCATAAAATTTCATGTAAATATGAGGAAATTCCGGGATTATACCTAAGTGCTTTATTTAGACAAATTGTTTGCGTTATTTATGCTTCGATTAAGATTAATATCATTTCGGGTTAGAAAATTCGTATCCATGTAAATCCGCTATCATACTAGTCATGTATCATTTATAGGTAGGTACAGTCAGCATCAAAAGTAGCGGATCAAACAAGGTTTCAAAAGTATATACCATTCTGTTACAACTTATCAAAATGTGGTGGTTCTATATGTAGAACAATTACCACGGTAAAAGATATACTTTTAAATGTAAATTTTAGATATTTATCTATATTTGGAAAAGTTATCCGGAATATCAGATACTTTTGACGCGTTGTTTCATCCGCTACTATTGATGCTGACTGTACATAAATAATATTTACTTTTTAAATAACATTTTAATTAAAAAATATAATCTTATTCCTGGATACATCTAGTGATTCCTTAGTGGAACATTAAATTTAACTCCTTGGGTATGTTGTTAAAATGATTCAGAATATTTTTATGTAATTTATGTAATGATGTTTTGACGACCGGTTTGGCCTAGTCGGTAGTGACCCTGCCTACGAAGCTGATGGTCCCGGGTTCAAATCCTGGTAAGGGCATTTATTCGTGTGATGAGCATGGATATTTTTTCCTGAGTCATGGCTGTTTTCTATGTATTTAAGTATTTATAAATATTTATATATTATATATATCGTTGTCTAAGTACCCTCAACACAAGCCTTATTGAGCTTACTGTGGGACTTAGTCAATTTGTGTAATAATGTCCCATAAAAAAAATAAAAAAATAATAATAATTAACTAACTGCTTTGGCTCAGCGATCCAAAAAGAATCTTGGCCTCCGAAACGAGAGAACGCCACATAATAATAATATACAATAATACAATACAATAATAATAATAATATAACATTTTTGTATATATTTATATAAACAAAAGGCAGCATAATAAAAATATATTAAACATAAATTAAAACATTTTACCGGGTCTATCGCGGATTTATTTTGTTACCTTAGGTATTTCTGGTTTGGTTACGGATAACTGATTGATAGTTGAATGTGTTGAAAACATTATCCCCCTTATTCATAAACGTGTACATCATACCAATACGTCGGAAAGGGACAAACGATGATCAGCGGCATCATAACTTTAGTACACGTTTAATGAGGGGGTTTGTGTTTTAATAACGTATTTATATGATTTGCTGTATCTTATGTAAATATCACATGTATTAAAAATAAAATAATATATGTATTATAAGTATCGTATGACGTTTGATACGTAAGACATTTGACATAGGTAATTACGTCGTTATCACAGTCCATCTAGCTCGCACGGCTGTATTGGTGCGATTCAGTTCACGCAGTCACTAGCGTAAACGTCTAGTGCCAACTCATGGTAACCGTACTTAAGTTTCTATTAGTAGTGAATACTATTAATCGATAGTATTATATATCCTAGCAGATTCCCAAAAAAACGATTCATAATAAACGTCAAATTCTGTCGGACGCTGATATACGAGGTAAAAGGAAATATTGTTTCATCGAGCATTGGTTAGTTAGCAGAAAAGACCGGTTATGTGTGGGCCAAATAATAACCCGCAGACCGCCGCACCAGTGATTTATTGTTTTGGCTTTGCGGAGCCTCACTCGGAAGCTTGATAAAAAATGATCGCACTTATTAACACCGCCACCGGGTGAAGTAGACTTTATTAAGTTTCGCCAATTCTTGAAACACCGCATTTCGATTAGTGACAATTGAAAATATGTGTTATTCTTTTTCTACTTTTACGATACATTAAGTCAATTGTGATTTATAAAATTATTTAAGTGTTTATTTTTTAAAGTCTTGCTACAATCTAATTGTAATTGCATTGTAAATCAAATAGTAACAAAAGACAAAGGTAGACAAACTTATCTAATTTTGTAAATGAAACTTGATAAAATTTATTGATAATAATTGTAGTTATGTGCTTAATAGGTATTTTCTCTCCGAGCTTAGGCAAAATGGCTTGTAGATAATGAAAGAAGCGGCAGACAGATCAATTGTTTTTATTGTAAGTAGCCATGGACCTATCTACATGATATAAAAATTGGAAAATGGAACCGTCATCTTTTAACTTTAGGCTTATATTCGGCTCTCATTATCATGTTTGGACATGACATAATGTTCTTATAGTTCAACATTGTCATATCCACTTAAAATAATACTTGAGGTCATGAAATGAATACATCCCTAAAAGTTTTCAAATATTACCACCATTATTTCACGAGATGACAGAGGTTGGGCACATATTAGCAAAGTTTGGGATAGTCGTTTCATGTCACTGGCTTCATTCAATTTTAAATTGATCTAATAATACCGAATACACGAGCAACATTGCCCGTTTTAGAATAGGGTATCGAATTATAATCATAATATTTTTCATATTTATCAATATAAAATGCATTCAAACTAAACAAGTACATACACATATATATAAAACTCTTTACTTATATTTGGATTTCCGATAAGTTACAGTTAAAAATCATATAGACAGGAGACTGTTTGACAAGACCATTGATATAGAATGACCGACATACTTATATGACTATAACGGGTTTTTAAGGCATTTCAAAACAAGCGTCCAAGTGCATGTCGGACTAGCCCATGAAGGGCTCCGTACCATTTATGACGTATTAAAAAAAACTACTTACTGGATCTCGTTTAAACCAATTTTCGGTGGAAGTTTGCATGGTAATGTACATCATATATTATTTTTTAGTTTTATCATTCTCTTATTTTGAAGTTACAGGGAGGGGGGCACATTTTAGCACTTTGGAAGTGTCTCTCGCGCAAACTATTCAGTTTAGAAAAAAATGATATTAGAAACCTCAATATCATTTTTGAAGACCCATCCATATACACGTATGGGTTTGATGTTTTTTTTTTTTTACTTTCAGTTCTAAGTATGGGGAACCCCCAAAATGTATTGTTTTTTTTCTTTCTATTTTTATGTGAAAGTCTTAATGCGGTTCACAGAATACATCTACTTACCAAGTTTCAACAGTATAGTTCTTATAGTTTCGGAAAAAAGTGGCTGTGACATACGGACAGACAGACAGACGTGAGGAATCCATAAGGGTTTTTTGCCATTTGGCTACGGAACCCTAAAAAGTAGCGAATTTGATCAGCCAATCCGATCCCCTAATGAAAAACTAACCAGTTTAATTCACGCATCTGGTAAATAACACATATTGCGTTACAAACTTTATTAATGTTATTTGTTTACACATTTAGCATGATTAATGCAAAGGAAGTTCCAAATTTGTAACTGAATTGTGCCTGCTTCATAACGCGGCCATATGGTTAGCTAAATTTTATGAAGCCTCATAGGCACGTGTCTGTATTCTCTCCGCCGACTCACGTGTAGTAATTTTACGAAAGACCGCCAAAAAGTCTCGTTTCATAAACGAGCAAATAAATTTACATTTCCACGTTTAAATAAATTAGAGAGACCGTATTGCCATACATTTGTGCCTGGCAGCGAGCAGCGGCACCCTCAGCCCTGTGTCGTTGGAAATGCTAATGTGTAAATATGAGGCCGACAAAAACTGCTCGCCTGTTCACCTAGGTGCTAATAATTTCAACTTATACGGCTTTGCGTGCCAAATTATGTGTCTACCCGGTCACCTCTTGTATCAAAGCAAGCCTGCAGTGGCGGAATGTATTGTTTTAATTTAATTACTAAATCACGTACGTGTTAAATGCTATGGAATGGTTTTGTTTACTTGATACATTTTGGTTCCTTTTTAAGGTAAGGTTTTTTTTTTAAGTTTTAGGTTTATGTTGTATATTTATGTCAAGTTTCCAAAAATTAAAAAAAATAGGAAATAAAACAATAACTTGACTGTCATTCTTATTGTAATTAATCCAGTTTTACCCGGGAAGGTACAAAACTTTGTGGATTCTCAATCTTTACCATGAAATCTGAAAGTAAATTGAGAGGCTCTGCTCATTTTCTCGTTGTTAATGACTATAATTTAAACTTGATAATAAAGACGGACAACTCGCTTTGTTTGTTCTCGAAAGGTAAAATTTCGTACACCTAAATGAATACTAATTAAGAAATGTGAGTCGAAGAAATAAAGGCAAATGGAGGAGCGTGACATTTTGAATGTCTGACATTTTTAAATTATAATTATTATGCCATTCAACGTGGCAATGCAGCCAGCCTCCTGGGCACACTGCCCATCGGCAGTGACTTGGAGGACCTGTTTTATTTATAGGCTTTATTTTAAGTTTATTTATAGTTTTTATTATTATTTTTAAGTTTATGTATAAGTTATTGTTACATAAAATTAAACTAAAAATTATAATTTATAATATTTAGTTTAATTTGATTCCGTGCTAGCAAAACAATAGACTTTTTAAAATAATTAAATTCATTATTTAATATTATAGGACATTATTACACAAATTGACTAAGTCCCACAGTAAGTTTATGCATTTAATACATCCTTTTTGTGTTATATAGCTGAATACTTAAGAGTTTTGATCTATTTGTTTTTGATTGTACCTAGGTGTAAAGAACGACTACTTCTAAAACTAATGGAAAAAAAACAAAAGGAATACCTACCTAGGTAGTAATGTCCATTCTTCATATTATGGAAATCCTGAAATAACTAGTGTAAATATACTTAACGCAATGCTACAGGTATTGTTTTTAACTGTCCTAATAATATGAACATAATAACATTGTCAGACAACATGAAGATATTGTAAAATATTTTTTTCTTAGCAGACGTTTCATAAATTTCATAATAGTGTAAATATTATTATGGTCGCTTTATTGGTCAGGCTTTCTATTCTTTCTATAAGAATTAGTTTAGTCATAGTATGCTAATTTCCCATAAAATATTGGTTACTTAAATTATGTAACTGTTTCTCTAAATTATAAAAGTACTGAACTAACTTACGTACCTACATAACAATAAATAGATCATACCAACAGTTAACATAGCGCTCTAGGTGGTTATTGCTCTAACATTCAACTCGGGACGTATTTGCGATTGCATTGCACTGAACGTCACATGTGAGCTAAATAGCTATAAATCCAAATAACATGTCACATGCCAAGAGATAATAGTAGCCCAATCAACTAAGTACAAGTTTTTTAATGCTCAATAAATAAGGTCGGAGTACCTTGGTACCAGAGTGGGATTTCATTTATAGGGTTCCGTACCTCAGTCGGCAAAAACGGAACCCTTATAGGACCACTTTGTCGTCGATCTATCCGTCCGTCAAGACCCTTTATCTCAAGAATGTGTGGAGCTATCAAGCTGAAATGAATATCAAATATTCAGATCTGCTGCAAGAGGCCTCGGAGCAGTGGAAAATGTTAATCTTCTAATTCAACGCAATTTAAATATAAGGCCGTTTATAATTCGTTTACGGCTCATATTTTGAAGCTTGCAAGGGAATCAAAAAATTCAAAACCTATAGAGGAATGAATGTATGAATGAATTTATTGCGTATTTGGAAATTCAGGTTAAGTAAGTAGCTGATACAATTGCAGAAAATGAGTCACACCGAACCCTACATTTACAGGACTTCCCCTTGAGCCACAAGTGAAAGAACAGGTCCGTAAATTTGTTGAAAATAACGATTAAAATTATACAAATTATATTCAAAGGGTTCTTTTTAAAAGTAAAATAAAGATTCTACGTTGTACCTAAGTTAGTCAAGATTACTTCCGTACAACGCCACGGGCCTCACCATTGTTGAGTCCAATGTATCTTTATTTATTTATTTAGATAATTTTGAAATATTTTTGCCCATAATAACGAGTAGGTGCTATTTAATTTATTTAAATAAAATCCTTTCTAACTCCGATATCTTATCGAAAAGAGATTGTATGTCTCTATATATAAAACAATTAAACTGTTGCAGATACTTTTGTCCGATAACTGTCCGGATATACTATTTGGAACAAGAATCGAAGGTGACAGATACTTTTGGCGCGTTGTTTCATACGCTACTATTGATGCTGACCGTACCGTCTCTGACTGACTCACCAATTTTGTATGTAAAATTAGGGTTCCGTACCCAAAGGGTAAAACGGGACGGGACCCTATTACTAAGACTCCGCTGTCCGTCTGTCACCAGGCTGTATCTCATGAACCGTGATAGTTAGACAGTTGAAATTTTCACAGATGATGTATTTCTATTGCCGCTATAACACAAAATACAACAAACATATTTTTTTTGCTGTTTTTATAAATAATGGTAAGGAACCCTCGGTGGGCGAGTCCGAATCGCACTTGTCCGGTTTTAGTCAAGTAGTACAAATAAACTAACATTTGTATTTTTTTTCGAAAAACAGTAAACGACATACTTTTTTCTGGAAACTCCCAAATGATATCTGTTATTGAACATCGATCAGTAAACATAACACTCACCTAAAACGGGATCATTTTGTCTATAAATAAAAATCCAATATTCGCCCACTTTTTTGATCGGACTAGGTTGCGTGGCGTTGTACGCGGAGAGAAACCTCTAATATCCGATTTGTATTCACGGTCGCGTTGTTTATGGACCATTGAAATACGAGCACCCATTGACCAGGCCATTTACACGAAACTCACTTTTGTTCGAAAATACTGCGCCAGCCGACTACAATCTAATTAGACCTACATATAGCTTGTTAAATGAACTTGCCAGGCAGGGATTCAGATCATACTTGTGCAATTTATAATATAATACCTATACATGCTTAGAAAGTGTTTCTTTATAAGGATTAAAAAAATAAGGGCGCTGGTCGAGTAACCTGTTGGAAGGAATTTGACTAAAAATGATACCTATGCTATTGAAATGAATGTTATTGGTTTATTTCTACGCATAATGCATTATTTTAAAATGTTTTATTTTGATCTAAGGATCATTTTACTTGCGCTTTCATGCTACGTTATTAGTTACTGACGCGATTCAAAGAACGTATAGCATTTTTGGCCTGCATATTCCATTTACAGAAATCATATAAAAGGGGACTAAGAGAAGGAAACTTATTATGGTTATTTGAATTATTATAGGTTTTTACTTAGGCAAAATGCCGGTATTACGATTAAGATTAAATTTGGGACCCGAACCATCGACGTGCCCGGCTTTAAAATCTTGTTCAAGCGACCGCTATATAAGATATCGACTTTGAATTTGTTTTAATCTGTTAAGCTTTCTGAATTACAAAGATAGCATAATTTATGTATTTCATTATATTTTTACAGTACATATGATGCTACTTTACCGCACTAGTGCGCAAATTAGCATATTACGTTAATGTGTCAAACATTTAAAGGGCCATATGTACTGTATAACGTTGTACGATACATGTGTGAATAGATAATTCGCAACTCGTGTCGATTTTAAAAACACTGTCGTCGGTCGTGTTTTAATTTATCGCCACTCGTTTCGAATTTCCTATTTTTCGCACTTGTATCGTAATGTACTATTACAGTACATATAGTCCTACTTCACCGCACTAGTGCCATAATAGCATATTACGTACCTATGACAAAAATTTAAAGTCCCATATGTACCTACTGTAAAACGTATGTTTGGTAAACATCTCTAACAAAAAAAAACTGTTGAGTAGGTAACAAATATACAAGCATATTATAATACTCATACGCATATGATATTACGTTATACCGTCTAGATTATACCATCCTTTTATGAAGTTTAAAGGAAAGGATAAGGAAATCCTCTTTGAAAATATGGAAAGTGCAATCCTTGCGAGTTAAATTCGCCTCATTAAAAGTTTGAGGCTGACGATCTGAGTATAATATCGGCAAACATACGAGTATCTAAAAGTATGTTCGACGATTATTTTCTTGATGCGGTTAAAATCATAAATAAACTTCAAGCTGCTGCAGCAGGAATAAACAGCAACAGAGCTAATATAAATATACAAAACCTGCGTCAAGAAAAGCAATAAAACACAAGTGTAGGTTTAAGAAACAAGCGAAGCGAGTTTCATAATAGGATCATACGAGATATTCATTTTCATTCCGTTACTATTTTTCATACTTTTTATGGCGGTAACTAAATGGAAGGAATAAAAATTGTATTGAGAGTTTGGGACATCTTTTAGTCGTATTAGGATCGAAAAAGCTCGTGATTCTGAGTAGAAATAACATAATAATTTCCAAATCTGAAAGAAAATTGAGTTACATATACTATTTTATCAACACACATATAGTAAGCTCTCTATGATGTGTTCAGGAACCGCAAGTTACTACCGGCATTGCCACCGCCGTTGCTCTGTCGTGGATATTAGGTGGCGTCTCCGAATTATCTTGACCACCAATTTTACAGAGATTGTGGTGGTGCAGACTGTTGCTATAGTTAGTTTACAGACAACAAAATACACTTATTTTATACAAACTAACTACGAGTAAAAGAGAAACTGAGCGTTAAATGGCGATAAATGATAACTTTAATAGTTTTTCTTTATTCAGAGATAAACTAGGGTTGATCCTAACTGCCATATCGTTCAACATTCAGTAACATTTGGTTAGTTCGAAATTTTAATGTATTTATGAAATCGATATTGGTGTAATAATTTTGCATTAATAACATTTTACAGATAAGAAATTTGTTGTAATAAAACAGTTTATCTTCATGCTGGTCGTAATTTGCGGTTTTTTAACGCATCATAGAGGGTTTATGAGATGTGTGTAGATAATAGTAATTTATACAATCGTGATATAATGGAGAGCTTTGCAGTACTAGACGGCTAAGCCTGGTTATATCAATATTTAATAAATACAATACCTTTTCTATACACCATGTTCTTTTTTATTCCATTAACTCAGGAATATGGTTAAGTTAAGTTATTTTTAAGTTAAGTTGTTGTAACACGGCCATTACATTTAATTCAGCCAAACAATTGATAACTGTGACATATCAATGGGATTTTGAACATCGATTGTCCGAGATAGTACTTAACTTTAGTTGCAAATGAATAAAGTCGTACTAAACACTAATCAATATGTACACAGGCCCTGATGGAAATGTACACGCTCGTAAGGGCCTTATAAGAAAAAAATAAATTATTGATTATCTCCGGCATGGAGTTAATTGGAATACCGGTGTCTTTGAAAAAGTTACTTAATTTAAGCTCAGGAATGCACCCTTGAAATTAACGAAAAAAAAACACGGTTTATATCAACAGAAATAATACTCTTTTCTACTATTCAACCTAAATAACTAAACAAATTTATGTAATTATCTCAGTGGAGAAAAGAATAAAACAAAAGACTTCAACGAGCTTCTTTTTCATTAAAACCGCGGTTTTGACCCCAGCGAGACATAAATGATCAAATTCATTGTTCACTAAAGCCTTTCGTAATGAAGTCATTATAGTTGATCCATAGTGAAAAGTATGCGATCATAGTTTGGAATGGTATACGAGGTCTTAATTCAACCATTAAAGTCGACGAGTTGAAAAATATAATTATAATACCATCTCGCCCTTCCTGAAATACCCTGTCATAGTCATCATAATCTTTATTTAATTGAGGCGGTATGAAACAAATAACAAGCTGCCTTAGGTAAAATGCCCTGAGAACCCTCAGAGATGAAATTGACATAGACCATCTTAAAATAGTTTATTATGCGCTAATAGAGGCTAAATTGAGATACAGTATTATGCTATGGGGAAACAGCTTCCAGTATAACATCAATAGAGCTCTTATTTCTCAAAAAAGAGCTATTAGAATCATGTTTCGCATCCCACAAAGGACATCTTGCAGGCAATATTTTCAAAAACTTGGTATCCTTACGGTGCCTAGTTTATATGTGCTTATATTACTCACGGATCTCGTTAAACATAGCTCTAGATTTGAAACTGATGAAGAACAGGAGATGCGCAAAGTGTCGCGCACCAAAAATATAAAAGTTAACTTCCGTCCATTATCGAAAGTAGAGGAGCACTGTACAAGACACCAGGCTGTTAAATTATTTAACAAATTACCTGAAGAGCTTAAAACAATTTCAAAGTATAATATCTTCAAACACAAATTGAAACAGTTTTTGTTGAGAGGATGTTTTTATACGGTAGATGAAGTGTTTAATGTTGTTTAAGTCTTAAGTATTGTTTCTCTTGTTATTATTTAGTATTTAAATGTTGCCGTATTTTTAGATTGATATTTATTTGTTTACTTGTAGGTACCTACATTTGATAAGTTCTTTGTTGTTGTTTTTCTCATGTTTTTCACTTTATGTACATATATTCAAACACAATTCTGTATTGTTCATGAATAAAGATACTATGACTATGACTATGACTAAATTATATCTATTTAGGTAAGAGTAACTTATACATTGAGTGAAAATCTTTGTCTGTTATGGTTTCTTTTATTATCGCTTTGGTAATTAATATCCATCTTGGAAACATTTTATAACTTTTACAAAGTGAATCAAATTACCCAGAGCTTTGCCTGTTAATTTAAACAAACGGCAAAATAAGAGGGAATGATTATTTAGCGTTAAGCACTTGATGGTTTCGAACTGTACGAGATCTTAATAAATTCCATTGTTGTTATATTACAATTTTCAAGTAGGTACCCTATTTAATCTTTTTCTATTATCTACGCCACGAACAGGCGTCCTCTGAC